>NC_048266.2:9598007-10223007 GCF_005286985.2 Setaria viridis
GTGTTGGCCTTTGCAGAATGCTTCTGCTGTCGTGTAGTCCCGAGTGTTGTCTCTTGACAGTAGCTTGGCTCGCTGCTGTTATTTATTTGCTTATCATTTCGGCGTGGCTTTCGCGCCCACTCCCTCGGGAGTTGTGCGGTATTTGAACTATCTATTGATTAAATGTGTTATCAGCCTCCTGGGACTGATATTTGTATCACATTTAGTCTCCACTGATGTGGGGACGCTTCACTCCCCACCAGCGCGCAGTGGCCCGGGAGGTGTGCCCACCCCACCACCCTCCAGTCCTCCTCCGGTTCTCCCCTAGGGGCCACTTGCCGCCGACCCAGGGTGGAGCTTTGTGTCATTCCTCGCATGATGGATGTGGCAGCCAACGAGGTCGTGCTCGAGAGAGCATTGGTCGTAGTGCTCGCTGGTACGCGCCCAGCTGCCTCCCCGGGGGATGTCAACGCGTATCTTCAAGGTCATTTTGCTGTTGAGCTGGGTTCCTTTTTTGTTCACCTGCACTCTCCTAAGGATTTCCTAGTCATCTTCAGTGACTCCGATGCCAAGCCTTGGGTGCTCCATGCCCCGGTGCTGCAGAGTGAGTTCCGGCTTCCCTTTCAACAGTGGAGGCGGGAGTCTTGGGCTAGTACAACTTCTATAGATTTCAGGCTGAAGATTGGCCTATTGGGAGTGCTTGCTCACCTATGGCTCCAAAGCACTGCCTAAGAAATTCTTGGATCCTCATGCAACATCATCGCCCTAGCTCCTGAAAATTAATCCAAAGCTAACCTGAAAGACTTCAAGGTCACTGTTGGTTGCATACATCCTGACTTGCTGCCGGTCGAGAAGGTTATGGTCACCCCCATTCTAGTAGATAGGCCAAACGCTCAGCCTTGCCTCCGCTACAGAGCAATTATCAACATCCTGGAGGTGGTTGATGTTCGGGAAGGCATGGCGAGCTCTTCGACTTCAGGTGGGAGGCCTGGTGGCACCGGCAATGCTCCAGGTGGTAGCGGATTCCGCCACACCCCTGGCGGGGGCATCTTTGGCCACGCTCATCCCCCGGGCGCAGATCCTCATGGCCCTCCTGAAGGCGGGCTAGGAAGGCCTAGGCCCAAGGCTAGGCCGGCATGGTGTCATGCCATGTTCGGCTCCGCGGTGGCAACCCAGCCAACCGTCCTGGGCCTGGCATTCTTCCCAGCCTGGGGATTGCAGGGGATCCACCCCCCGACGCCGATTCCCAGATGCTACATGGGCCAGTCACCAAGCGCCACGACGCTTTCTGCCTCATCCCCTCCCTTCCTTTATCGTGCAGTGGCACTGACCTCTTTGTCAAAGGTGGTTGTTGCGCCTCCCCCTGCGATCGCCCGACGCCCCTGCTTGGAGCCGTTGCCGCGGGAGTCAGATTGGGAGGACGACCTTTACCCGTCGGTACCGCCCGCCATGAATGTTCAAGTCACTTAGGTCGTTCAGGTTGCCAAGCTTGCTGCTTCCCCCCTCCCCCACTAACAGCAAGCCGCCTCGACGCCCATGGAGTTGGACATCTTTAGGTGTGGCCCGCTGGAGGTGAGCATGCCACATGATCCAATGCGCTGGGAGGCCGGCGCCCTCCCAGCCAGCCGGCCAGTTTCGTTACACCAAGGTTGACGCGTGGCGGCGAGGATGGTCCCCGTGCACACGGTATTCGACAGGATCTTAGCATCTCTACTGGCTCGTGGGGGAGCCGCGGAAATACAGCCGGGGCTGTTGACTACCTGCCCTGCTCTCGAGTCGGTCTCCTTCCCGGAGGTCAACGTGCCCATGGGGGCAGTGTGCGGGGGATCTAGGACAAAGAGGAGGATGTTGTGGTCGTAACGCCTGCTGTAGCAGGGGCTACGGCGGAGACTACCCCAGTTGTCTGCGCCCCTGCTCCGACAAGCCCCAACCTAGCCCCAACGGCCGCCGCCCATGCAGCGGCGCTCGTGGAAGATCTGCCGGTTGCCTGCCCCCCTTGCTAGATGAGGCTGACGCAGCTTTCATCACCACCACGCGGGGATCTTCGACAGAGGGACTTGTGGATCTAGCTACAGCCTTTTGCTCCTCCTTGCAGAAGGAGCTACATCTTTCTGTCATCCGAGAGAAGCCCTGAGGTTGATGCGCGAAGGCCCCTCCACCAAACCCTCAAACCTATGTTGTAGTGGTCGGATTGCTGCTCTCTCCAAGAATGGGAGCACACAGCCGGTCACAAGGGGGCAGAACGTTGTTATGCACTAGCTGGGCTTGGTCGGCCGCAACGAGGCTCTGGACACAGCCGCTTTCCAGGAGTATCTTCGCCTGTTTGCCGTAGGTCTATCCAAGGAGCACTGCCTAGCCATATAGGATTTGTTTGGTGGCATGTTAGATGTAGATATGTAGCGATGCATTTTGGAGGATGAGGAACTCCTGGTGGCGTTGAAGGAGCTTTTCGCTGAGGATCAATGGGTCGATGGGGTTCGGCTGATTTGAGCCGTTTTCCTGGTCATTAGGTCACTTTATTGATGGTTGTAATGAATTAACTATTAGCGATTTGGAATGTGCGGGGCCTCAACTGCTGTGCACGACGCACGGAGGTTCAGGAACTCGTTAGGTCGGAGAAAGTGTCTTTAATTTGCCTACAAGAAGCTAAACTTGATGTGGTTTGTAACAAATTGATTCTGGATATGTTAGGTTTGGACTTTTATTACTATGCTCTCTCGGCTGTCCATACTTGTGGTGGAATTTTGGTCACTTGGAATGTTAATGTCTGGTCGCTCTCATCACCAATTATGGGTTCCCACTCCCTTTTCATCAAGGTTGCTCCGTGAGGTTCACCGCACCTTTCCTGGTGGCTGACTTCGGTCTACGACCCCCAGGGTGATGCTCACACGGTCGCGTTTCTCCAGGAGTTCCGCTCCATCCGCCCTTCTCTGACCAGACCATGGGCCTCATACAGAGATTTCAACCTAATCCATCAAGCCGCGGACAAGAATAATGGTCACCTTTTGCGACGTATGATGGGTCGCTTCAGAAAATTTCTAAATGATCTCAAACTGTCGGAACTACATCTCAACGGTCGCCTTTCCACTTGGAGCAATGAGCGAACACACCATCGGTGTTTTAGATCGGCAACCCGCCTAGGGGGTATCCTAGGTGGTCTTTTGTGCGGTAGGTGCCGTCGAGAATCAAGGAGTCAATGGTGACGCAAGGAACATGATTTAGACAGGTTTGGGCTGCTAGATCACGTAATACCCTACGTCCTGTGTGTTGATTGTATTAAACTCGGGTGAGTTGAGAGGGTTGTCCTTGAGGGGGTCCCTGCGCGCCCTTATATAATTAGGGGAGCAGGGTTACAAGCTAGAATCCTAGTCGGGTATGGTTACAGAGTTCTACTCGGTGTAGACAGAGTAGTTTCCATATGTATACCTAACTAGTCTTCGGGAGTTCGAGTGGGATACGCTTCTTTGCTGCGTAGCCCCCGAGTCTTGATTACGTCCGAGTACGCCCCTTAGTGGGCCACACAGGGCCTACTCGTGGGCCTGGGATGCATGCCCGACAAGCCCCCGAGTACTTTGTAGTCGAGCAGCACAGTTCCAAGTACTCAGAAGCCGCTATCTGAGTAGTTCCCAGCAGCGGTTGTAGTGTCTTCGAGTACTCGAATACTATCGTGTGGCTGGAAGGTACTCTTCATTTGTTTTTTTTGCTTTCGAGTTGCTTCTGTATTGAGAAATTATATGGTAGTGCGATGACAATCGCACTCCATATGGAGTAGCCCCCGAGCCTTAGTTTGAATCGAAGAATCAGACTGAGGGTCAATCCCGTGTTCTGGTTATTAGTCTTTAGTAGTCTTTGGAGAAAAGAAAACTTTGTTCAGCGGGTACAGTGTCCGCAGCCCCGAGCACTTAGGCGATTTTTCCGTGGTCGATGAAGTGGTCAAACCTCTTGATTTGAGTAGCCGTTGGATATTATGGTGATAAATCCGGTTTATATATGACCGTTGCGTAATTGATGCTTGGAATCCGGAGGTAATGGAGATATAATGGGGGGGCCCTTATGGTTAGGGTTACGTTTCTTTTTAGCAGATCTATTTTATCCCCCTTTTTTCCTGTTCGTCGTTGAGCCGTCGTGCTTTCCAGTGCCGCCACTGCAATTGTTGCTTCCTCCATGCCTTTGAGAGAGATCTAACGCAGATTCTTCCCCTCATTGCTGTCCCCGAGGCCGACTGATGCGCATCAAGAAGATGGGGAAGAAACCCGAGAAGACTCAAGGCCAGGCCGCGGCAGCCGGTAAGGTGAGATCCAAATCGAAAAAAGGGGAAAGAGTTTGCGCTGCCTGCGCCAAAGGTTGGTCCGACGAACTAGACTGCGCCGCCACCGCCTGGGATCACATGACAAAAATTTGTGATGAAGGAGGTGGCTGTTCAGGCTTTGGTTGATGCTAAGCTTCTCCAGTCAAAGCTTGAACTCGAGTGGAGGCCTGCTTTTGGCAACGCGTGGCAGTTTAAGGAGTACCCGAATGAGACTATCATGCTTGCACACTTTGTCGAGAGAGGACTGGCAATGCCTACTTCTGACTTTTTCAGAGGTATTCTCGGGTACTACAAACTCCAGTTGGTTCACTTGAACCCCAATGGCGTGCTTCATATGTCCATTTTCGTACACTTGTGTGAAGTATACCTGGGTGTCCCTCCTAGTCTTGAGCTTTTTTGGAAGCTGTTTCGCTGTAAGCCGCAGCCTAGCACGATTAGGATGGCAGTTTTTGGAGGTGCCAGGTTCCAGCTTAGGAACTCGGGCGCTTATCTTGACTACAATCTGACTAACTCGCATGGTGACTGGAAGAGAAGATGGTTTTATATTGGGAATCATGACCCTTCTTTGCCGGTAGTCACTGGACATGCTCCAAAGCATGCGGAGAATTGGGTGAGCGAGCCTAAAGACACCCGTGAGATTTCCAACCTGCTGTCTCAAATTGCTGAGTTGAAGTCGTTGGGCTTGACTGGCATCAATGTGGCTGCCAGTTTTCTCAAGCGGAGAGTTTAGCCTTTGCAGCAGCGGACTCGCTCAGGCTCGGAGTACTTGGGTTTTGATGACCCGTCACGTATGTCTCCTGATGACATATCTGATGATGATGTGGAGGCGTTGCTGGCGAAGTTCTTCAGGAATTATCAAGGGGTACCGGTTATTCCAGGAGTCCTTTGTCAATTTGACAGCTGGTATGGGCTGCAAGAGGTATGTTCTTTTGCTTGACTTGTATTTTTCGAAATGTTAGGATATCTTCGAGTAACAATTCGTTTGCAGTCCCGGGTTCTTTTTGGTTATCTGGCGCAGTCTGAGGGGGAGGAGTTAGTTGTGGCTGACTCTGAAGATGAGCCTTCTCCTCTTGCAAAAAAACGCCAAGTAGTTCGAAAGAGGGCTTCTGTGAAGTCTGTTTCGTCGTCGAGTTTGACCCGTGAAGGGTCGCAGAGTACCAAGGTATGTAGTTCTTTGTTCTTGGTAATTTTTTTAGAGTTTCCCTGTAATCCTTGATGACTTTAGTTGACTATGAAGGCTGTCGATGCGACTCTTGGTGGTGACGAGGCTACTTCTGGCGAGGTAGTCGCTACCGCCAAGGATGCTGTTAGCGTTGCGGTTGTTGAAGATTTGCCAGTGGGGGTGCCGCTTGTAGACTCAGGAGCAGCTCCCGAGCTTGCAGCCCCGACACCGTCAGCTACCGAGTTGCTAGTCCTTGACCAGGCAGTTTTAGGTTTGCCTACTGGCGTGGCAGACGTCGCGAAGTCACCGGTGATTGCCGCTGGCGCCTTGTTGTCCGATGTTATCACCAGTGGTGAGTTTTTCTGACTATTTTTGGTAGTCTAAAGCTTTCGTAGTCTTATCCTTGATTTTTTTGTAGGACTTGGCAAAAATATTGTTCCTCTGATTGACCCTGTGGCGCCGAGTACTCGACCGGCAGTTGCTGAGAGGAAACGTGTACAATTGCCGCCGTGGTCATCTCGGTGAGTTTTGGATAAGTCTTCCTTTGTATCGTGTTTTTGAGCTTCTGAAGGACGTGTGATGACTTCGTGTTTTGATCCAGGGATGTGGAGGATACTATCCTTGTGGACACAGGAGTGGATTCTGGTCCTTCGACTACACTCTCTGGTCCCTTGTTTGATTTGACGATGGATGACGCGCCTGAGGTTGATACGAGTCGTCTTGGTGCCGCTATCTTCATGCTTCAAGAAGTTATCCGTTCAGCGGAGACCCCTGTGGTCCCTTCGGGTTCTGGGGGTGTGCCGTCTTCAATGTCTGTTGGTGGTACCCTGGCTTTAGTTGTGAGTAAAGCGGATGAGGCTGGTGCACCAGGTATGTAGCTGAAGTACAGGTTC
The DNA here is from genome assembly GCF_005286985.2 of Setaria viridis. Taxonomy (NCBI): domain Eukaryota; kingdom Viridiplantae; phylum Streptophyta; class Magnoliopsida; order Poales; family Poaceae; genus Setaria; species Setaria viridis. Next base: position 9,604,351 of record NC_048266.2, read on the forward strand.
CCCTTTTTTTTTGAAGTTGGCGTGTTGTATCTTGTAACGACTTAATGTATGTATTTTTTAGGTGCTGTTTCGGGTGGAGCTCCAGAACCTTAGATTGTTAAAAATACTGAAGGTCCAGTGCTCGAGTTGCCGTTGGAGTCAGAGTTTCGGAGAGCTATCCAGAGTTTTCAGGTGTGTTATCTTTTTTGACTGACTATTTTTTGCCGGAAAACTTGATGACTTGCTTTTGGTTGCAGGATCTTTATGACAGAGCTCAAAGGAATGATCGTGCCCTCGAGGAGCGAAATGATTCTGTGCAACGACTGGTGCAATTGGAGCAAGAGTGCACCCGTCTCACCGAGTCCTTGAAGGTTCATGAGGAGGCTGCGAAGTCTTTTGCCATAGAGCGGAGGGATCACGAAGTTTTGCAAGAGAAGTTGGAGAACCACTATAAGTCTTTGAACAAGAAGTATCAAGGTGAGTACTCGTGTTTTTTTGAGTATTTCTGACTATAGTCGAGGATTCTGAACTATTCCTTTGTTGTAGAGCTTAAGAGAAAAGAGGCTGTTGCGAGTAGCCAGCTTCTTGACTGGAGAAATGCTCGTGACTGGGTAGCTGATGAGGCTGACCGTCTTCGGGCATCACTAGCTGAAGCTCAGGCTGCATATGAGCATCAGAGGGATAGAAAAAATCATAATGGAGTTATGCTCGCTATGGCCATGGTGGCCTGTAGAGATCATGGTCAGACCATAGGAAGACTTCGAGGTGAGCTCCAAGAGTTGACTGATGCTGCGCAAGATGTGGTAAATGCCATTGCTCCTCTTGAGGATGATGCTGAGCCCCGTTTACTAGTCGAGCAGCTGAAGACTACTCTGGGTAAGATTGCTGGCCTCTGCAAGGCTATTTGTAAACAAGTCCTTGCGGTGGTCAAGTCATATTACCCGAGGGCGGATTTGATAGCGGCTGGCGACGGTATTGCTCGTAACTGTACAGAGGATGCCTATGCGCAATATCTCGAGGAGGCTGAGCCAATTGCTTCGAAGATGTCCAAGTTTGTATCATTGGAAGAGCCTTAGGCTTGTATAGTCTTGGAGTTGTAATTTGCCGAGTATTTTGTTTACTCGAGACAATCTCTAAATTTAGTTCGAAGTCCAATGAATGATTGTCTTCGTCAATCTTTGTCATTGGTGGGAGTAAGTCTGAGTGCCAGCCGAGTAGTCGTGCGGTCATCAATTATTGCCGTTGCTGTTTTGAAAGTACTTTGTTCCTTTACTCTCCGAGGGAGGTGCACAGGTGTACTGTACTCTTTTGTCTTTTTGTGGCGTGAATGCCTTCACGTGAATGGAGTCAGAGAGCATCTTTCTTACTCGTTGGTACTTTGTTGTCACGAGCGAATAGTAACTCCTGAGTGGGTAGTGGTTGTGGCGTTTGGCTATAAATAGACTGCCGTGGAGGTCGATCAAAGTCAGGCTTGAGTAGTGATGGATTACTTTCATTTGCTATTATTTGGTTGTAGAGATGCTTCAAAGAGTACTCCGGTGCTAGAAGATTCCTCGTAGATTAGAGCCACCTTCCCTCCACATACTCTTGCACTCGTAGGGATAGCTGCGATGCTAGAAGAATCCTCGTAGGAGGTGTAGTCGTGTGCCTCATCTTGCAACTTGTGATCCAGCTGAGTCCATGCTAGAACTCGCGAGTGATGGGTGATGAGTGCCATGGTCTTTATCCGGCTCTCTTATTAGAGGTGGAGGTGTGGCATGCAGTGTGGGACGGCTCGCCAAAGCTAGCAAGGGAGCAGTCTTGGTTTTTCTCCCTTATGCAGCGCTCAGGATTCATCATTGTCGCTGTCGAGGTAGCGGTGGTGCAGGAGTTCCTGGTGTTGTTTTGGGAGGAGGATCTGGATATGACTGCGTTTTGTGCAGCTTCCTTGCATGTGGGCCCCTCCCTTTGTAGTAGTCGTTAGGCCTGTGTGGCCTTGTGACATTGTAAAAGCCTGAGACTTAAACGCAGACTGCCAGTAGGTAATTGCTTGTAGTCTTTGCAGTGCTGTTATGTTGTATTTTGAGTACCTTTACTCTGTTATGAGTAATCACATGTAACTCAGAATTTGTTCTATTTGAACCGATCTTGAGTAAAAAAATTGTTTTGCCCTTTGAGTTTTTGGAACTCGTACTGAGGCTTCGATGCGTGCAGGAACTGGTCTTGATAAAGTCGTGTATCAAGAGTAGAGCATCAGTAGTCGGAGTCGGGCTGTCAGCTCCGAGTAGCTGGTAATGAGTTTGTTTGAGAGACTTGGGGCGAAGGCCCGAGTACGTTTGTCTACTATGGGTAGTAGCGACAGAGATGTTCTATATTCCAGGAATTTGGTATTTGTTCTCCTGAAAGTTCTAGTAATCTGTATGATCCGGGTCTTGTGACCTTGGATACGATGTAGGGACCTTCCCATGGCGAATTGAGTTTGTGCAATCCTGACGTGTCTTGGATTCGTTTGAGGACCATGTCGCCTAAGTTGAAGGATTGCTCCTTAATATTGCGGTTGTGGTATCATCTTAATCCGTCGAGGTATCTGGCTGATTGAATTAGGGCTACACATATCGTTTCTTCTAGACTATCCAGATCCAGGCGTCTTGTTTCTTCTGCCATCCCTTGGTCATATTGTTCAACTGGAGGAGACTGCCACATCACATCTGCGGGTAGGATAGCTTTTGAACTGTATACAAGAAAATAGGGGGAGAACCCGGTATGCATGGTTGGGTTCGCAGTCCCCACAGGGCATTAGATAGCTCTTTGAGCCATTTGCCTCCTTTTGTGTTGCCGATATCGTGTAGCCTTTTCTTGAGTGCTTCGAGTATCATGGCGTTGGCACGCTCGACTTGTCCATTGGCTCCTGGATGAGCAATTGAGACATAGCGGACGTCAATTCCACTGTTCTCGCAGTATTCCCAGAAATCGTGGTTGTTGAAGTTGGATCCTAGGTCGGTGATTATTCTATTTGGAAAGCCATAATGGTGTACGATTTCGTCTAAGAAGTTGAGGACTCGATCTGCCTTGAGGCAAGTGACTGGTTTGACCTCGATCCATTTGGTGAATTTGTCGATGGCAACGAGTACTCGGTTGAAACCACCTGGAGCAGTTGGCAGTGGTCCTATCATGTCTAGCCCCCAGCAAGCGAAGGGCCATGTTGGAGGGATTGTGATTAGTTTGTAGGCGGGGACGTGTTGCTGTTTAGTGAAGAATTAACATCCTTGGCATTTTCGGACTATTTGTTTTGCATCGGCCAACGCCATGGGCCAGTAGAAGCCCTCTCGGAAAGCTTTGCCTACGATTGTTCGTGAAGATGCGTGGTTGCCACAGATCCCTTTGTGAATTTCTTCCAAGATTTCTTGGCCATCTTCTTGGGTGACACATTTCATGAGTATTCCTGATGATGCGCTTTTGCTGTAGAGCTTGTCTCCGACTAGGACGTAATTTTTGCCTCGTCGGGAAATTTTGTTAGCTTGATTTTTGTCAGATGGTAACTTATGGTCTCTGATGTAGTCGATAAAGGGTGACCTCCAGTCGACTTCTATCATCATGATTTCCTGATTAGTTTCTGTAGTCTTGACCACTGATGGTGTGACTTGTTCTGATATGGACGGTTTATGGAGTTCGTGTACAAAAATTCCTGCTGGGACTTCTGCACGAGTCGAGCGCATTTTTGATAACACGTCCGCGGCTACGTTGTTGTCGCGGGCGACATGATGAAATTCCAAGCCTGAAAACTTGTTTTCCAGTTTACGAACTTCTTTGCAATAGGCGTTCATGTTTTCCTTGTTTCGATCCCATTCATCATTGACTTGGTTGACAACGACTAGCGAGTCGCCGTATACTTGCAGTCGTTTGATTCCGAGGGAGATTGCGAGACGAAGACTGTGTAGCAGTGCTTCGTACTCAGCTTCGTTGTTTGAGTCTTCCCAAATGATTTGAAGTACGTATTTGAGTTGGTCTCTTTTTGGAGAAATTAAGAGTACTCTTGCGCCGGCTCCTTCGAGCTTGAGGGAACCGTCGAAGTACATGACCTAGTGTTCTAGCCTCTCGACTGGTCTTGGTACTTGGTTTTCTGTCCATTCGGCCATGAAGTCGACCAAAGCCTGAGATTTGATAGCTGTTCTTGGTTTAAAATCTAAAGATAGAGCTCTGAGTTATACTGCCCATTTGGAAATTCTACCCGTAGCATCTCTGTTGTGGAGGATTTTGACGAGCGGGAAGTCGGTGATGATTGAAATGCTGTGTTCTTGAAAATAGTGCCATAGTTTCTGTGAGGTGAGTAGAATTGCGTAGAGCAGCTTTTGTATTGGCGGGTACCGAGTTTTGGAGTCTGAGAGTACTTCGTTGACGAAGTAAACGGGTCTCTGGACTTTATAAACATGGCCTGATTTAGATCGTTCAAAGTTCTCGTTTGGGGATGGAGCGGTGAGGATTGGTGGTTTTGACAGAAAGTCTTTGAGTTGCTTCAATGCTTTGTCTGCCTCTTCTGTCCATTTAAACTTGTCCTGTCGTTTGAGAAGCTTGAAGAAGGGTAGTTCTCGTTCTCCAAGTCTCGAGATGAATCGATTAAGGGCTGCCATGCAGCCTGTAAGTTTTTGCACATCCTTGATGCTAGCTTGTGCGTGCATATTTGTGATGGCAGATATTTTCTCTGGGTTGGCTTCAATGCCGCAATGGCTAATGATGAACCCGAGTAGTTTGCCGGAAGGCACGCCAAAAATGCATTTGGTGGGGTTAAGTTTCCAGCGGAAAGCTCGTAGGCTTGAGAAGGTTTCCTCTAAATCGATGATTAGGGCCTCCTGGTTTCTTGTTTTGACGACTACGTCGTCTACGTAGGCTTCTATGCTGCGATGTAATTGTTTCTCGAAGCACATCTGTATAGCGCGCTGGTAAGTCGCGCCCGCGTTTTTTAGTCCAAATGACATTGTTTTGTAGCAAAAAGCCCCAAATGAAGTGATGAAGGCTGTTTTAGCTTGATCTTCTTCTTTCAAGCTTATCTGGTGGTAGCCTGAGTAACAGTCGAGAAAGCATAGTAAATCGCACCCGGCAGTAGAGTTGACTACCTGGTCGATCCTGGGTAGTCCAAAGGGGCCCTTTGGACAGTGTTTGTTGAGATCTGTGTAATCGACGCAGATTCTCCATTCATTGTTTTTCTTGCGAACGAGTATAGGGTTGGCTAGTCAATCAGGGTGGAAAACTTCTTTGATGAACCCTGCTGCGAGTAGTTTGGCCAGTTCTTTTTTTATTGCTTCTCGCCTGTCTTGGGCAAACCTCCGGAGGCGCTGTCGTTTTGCGGTAGCTTTGGGATCAACATTTAGAGAATGCTCGATCAGTTCCTTGGGCACACCAGGCATGTCGGCTGGCTTCAAGGTGAAGATATCTGATGAGCGCGGTTTCCTATTTAGGATCTAGCCTTGTCCCAATCAAAGCTATCTTAGAAGGGTCGCCGGTCTGGAGATCAACCATTTTAAAGTCTGTCTCTTTTGTTGGCTTTACTTTTGCTGACCCCGACTTGTTTTCTGGGATTTCAAGTTCTGTTGGATGAAGTTTCTTTGAAGCTGAAAAAACTTGTTGCGTGGGGCTGGATCCTTGCGAAGTTGCTGCAATCTCCATTGCTTCGGTGTCGCATTCATAAGATCGCCTTAGGTCTCCTCGTAATGTTAATTCTCCCTTGGGTCCTGACATCTTGAGTACCAAGTAGACGTAGTGTGGTATGGCCATGAATTTAGCCAGAGTTGGTCTGCCGAGTATGGCATGGTAAGAGGTCTCGAAGTCGGCGACTTCAAATCTGATGTACTCGGTTCGGTAATGTTCCTTAGTGCCGAAAGTTACTGGTAGGACGACTTGTCCTAGCGGTATGGCTGCGTTTCCTGGTACAATCCCGTAAAAGGGGGAATCTGTTGGAGTGAGCATGTCCATGATGTCAAGACACATCTTTCTTAGAGTTTTAGCAAAAATGACGTTGAGTCCGCTTCCGCCATCGATGAGTACTTTTGTTAGTCTTGATCCTGCAACAACAAGGTTGAGTACTAGGGGAAATCGGCCTGGTTCTGAGAAGTTTGTCCATTGGTCCCTTCTGCTGAAGGTTATGGGTACCTCAGACCATTTTAGCGGTGTTGGGTCAGTTGGTTCGATGGCCATGATTTCCCTGAGTACCAATTTACTGGATTGCTTGGATGCGGTACCTGGGATTCCGCCAAAAATGACATTGACTATTTTGGAGGCTGTCTGGAAGTCTCCTTCTCCTTCATTTTTATGGACTTTGTTTTTGCCCTTATCCTTTTTCTGGTTGTATTCCTCGGGAGGTGGTGGTGCGGGTAAATCTTGCATTACTTAGCGCATGCTGTAGCAGTCTATTGCTGAATGTTTGCTATTTGCGTGCCATGGACATTGTTTTTTGAGTAGTTTAGTGAAGCTTGGTTCGTCGTCGTGTTTGCGGGATCCCTTCTTTCCTGAGTTGGTCATGGAAGCAACAGTGTTGTCAGGTTTGCGTTTGCGATTTTGGTTGCTCAAGTAGTTGTTTTGAGTATCGGTGTTTCGGTTCCTGTCCTGCTCGTGGCTGTTATTGTCACGTCCACGGTTGCGATGAGAGCCGAATCGTTCACGCTCTTTATCTTCTTCATCTGCCCATTGTTGCACCATGATTTTAAGGTCTTTGACGGTGACTGGTCATCGTCTGCCAAAGTCCTGGTATGTTCTACGATCATAGAGGCCATTTTGGAAGCACTCGATGACGTCTATTTCTGAAATGTCGACTATAGTGGCCTTCTTCTCGAAGAATCACCGTAGGTAGTCGCGCAGTGTTTCGCCTTCCTTTTGTTTTACTTGACCTAGGTCGATTTTGTTGCCTGGTCTGGTCATGGAGCTTGCGTAGTTGTTGGTGAAAACCTTTGTCAAATCTTCCCATGAGTCAATTGTTCTCGGCTTAAGTGATTCAAGCCATGTTAAGGGTACGGGTTCCATGCATATGGGAAAATGGATGACTTTGGTGTCATTATTGCCTCCGGCTGCTTGGACTGCCAGTGAGTAGCACCGAAGCCATTGAATTGGGTCTTGCTTGCCATGATACTCGGTGATTCCTGTTGGCTTGAATTTTTCGGGTAGTCCTGTCCTCATTACCCATGTTGTGAAGGCGGGAAAGTGGTTGTAGTTGTCGACTTCTCGTTCATGGCGACTATTGATTATTTCCCGTAGATCGCTGAAATTTGATACTTCGTGATTTTTCTTGACATGGCGAGGAATTTTTGTAGAATTGGTGCAGCTGGCTTCTCCAATGTCCTTATGTCGTACTAGAGCTTCGTGTTTGCTCTGTCCTTGGCTAAGTTGCCTTGGTTGGTTGATTACCTCATTATTTCTTCGGTTTTTGTGAAGACCATTGTCGACTGCAGCACCCCTACTGCCCTCTAAATGAGCGGAGTTGCGGGGAACAGATAGGATTGGTAATTCTCTATCGAGTAGTTTGTATGCTTGTTCTGCGAGTTGTGCAATTAGGGCCTGTTTGGCATGGCTCCACTCCAGAACTCCAGCAACTCCACCAAAAAATCCAGCCAAACACCTCAACTCCAAAACTCCATGGAGCAGCCAACTCCATGGAGCTGTAGTGCAAATGGAACTGGAGTTTTGGAGCACCTCTTTTGCTGCTCCAAAACAACCTCTTTTGAACCTCTTCATGGAGTTGGTGGGTAACTACCCACCAATGCCACTGGTTACACAAAAAACATTTCATTCTGTTCCTCCCGAGCTCTCACCCGCGCCTTATTTCCCCACCCGTGCGTTCGACTGCTCGCCCAGCCCCGCCGCGTGTCGCCGTCCCACCCCCATCGTCGCCTAGCCTCGCCACCCGCCGCCGTCCCGCCCCCATCGCCGAGCCCCGCCTACCGTCTAGCCCCGCCGTCCGTTGCCGCCCCGCCCCCATCGCCGCCCAGCTCCGCCGCACAACGCTGCCCCGGCCCGTTGCCGCCCAGCCCCACCGCCGGCCGCCCCCGTCACCGCCCAGCCCCACCGCCGCTCGCCCCTGTCGCCGCCAAGCCCCACCGCCGCCCGCTCCCGTCGCCGACCTGTCCCCGTTGCCGCCCAGCCCCACCGCCGGCCGCCCCCGTCGCCGCCCAGCCCAATCGCCCGTCACCGAGCCCCGCCGGCCGCCCCCGTCGCCGCCCAGGCCCTGCCGCGGAGTTTGAAGTGGACAACACCGAGCAGAGCGTGGCAGGAGAAGAAGATGGGATAGAGAGAATGACAAGTGGGGCCTGAATTGGGGGCAACAATGTCAATCCACACTGAAATCGATCTTTTTTGGAGCTGAGAGCACCCATCTAGCCAAACACCCCATTTTTGTTCTGGAGTTCTGGAGTGGAGCTGGCTCCACCTGGAGTTCTAGAGTGGAGTAGCTCTACTCGGAGTTGGATCCATGCCAAACAGGGCCTTAGTCCATTGCCTCACTGCACAAGTTGAGCTGTTATTGCGTTGTCTCTGCTCTGAGGTATGAGAGTTGATATGAGGTTGATTGAGGCAATTGCTGCAAGTGGAGTGTTGTGCTCTTGAGTTTGTACTGCATCAAATGCTCTTTCAAGGTTTGTGATGGAAATATTTGTAGCTAGCAATTGTCGACGTTCAGCTCGAGTAATATTTCGTATCCTTCTTTGGTTTCTTTGATCGGAAGTTTTGTCTTCCGGAGCGTTAGCCGATGACTCATCCTTTGAAACGTTGTCGGGCTGTGCTATCCGTCGAGGGGTTCTCTGTTGGCTAGTGCCCACATTATTATTTTGAGTCATGACAAAAATTTCTCTGTCTGGGTAGTAGCTTCCAGAGCTTGATGTTGCGATTTTTGTGCTCTCCTCATGGCCTGAAGTGAGCGGAACGCCTTCTTGGTATGGGAGGTTGTCTAAGTGAGCTATAAGACGTGACTCGTAGTCGCGGGTAAGGAGAGATGGCCTCATCCCTGGCCAGTGAACGAACCTGCCCTACGGTGTTGAAGTGACTACCAAACCTTGGGCTGGCCCTGATAAAGGAATTTCTTGGACGTAGTCTGAGTCGGAGTCGTAGTCCTTGTCTTCCCCGTGTTCGAGTTGAGTTCAAGTGAGGAGACTTTGGTAGACTTCGGCTGTATTGCGGACTCCGTATGGGAATCGTTTTTGAGTTGAAGTCAACTTGTGAAGTGACTGGGGCTCCGGCTTGTGTCGACTAATCCGAACTGAAGTCGAGTCCGAAGCGTAGTCGAACTCGGTGTCGCTGACTTTGAAAATTTGGCCTTTCTTGACGAAATCTCCCATTTTTGGCTAAGGAAAGCTTTCGTCGAGAGGTTTCTTCTCTCGTATGCTGATGATCTGACGCTGAAATGATCCAGCGCCGTCAGTGATGTAGAGCCAAGATGAAAAAACAAAGGTTGTTCCTGCCTCGAAGGTGAAAACAAGCTTGATAATGACAGGTGCCATTGAGCTCGTGTGGAGAAACTCGGCAACTTCCCCTACCTGGCGCGCCAGCTGTCAGTGTTTTAGACCGGCAACCCGCCTAGGGGGTACCCTAGGTGCTCTTTTGTGCGGTAGGTGCCATCGAGAATCAAGGAGTCAATGGTGACGCAAGGAACACGATTTAGACAGGTTTAGACCGCTAGATCACGTAATACCCTACATCCTGTGTGTTGATTGTATTGAACTCGGGTGAGTTGAGAGGGTTGTCCTTGAGGGGGTCCCTGCCCGCCCTTATATAATCGGGGGAGCAGGGTTACAAGCTAGAATCCTAGTCGGGTATGGTTATAGAGTTCTACTCGGTTTAGACAGAGTAGTTTCTATATGTATACCTAACTAGTCTTCGGGAGTCTGAGTGGGATACGCTTCTTTGCTGCGTAGCCCCCGAGTCTTGATTACGTCCGAGTACGCCCCTTAGTGGGCCGCACAGGGCCTACTCGTGGGCTTGGGATGCATGCTCGACACACACCCAACCCTTGAATGCATCAACAGGATGTTTGTCTCAAACGAATGGGAGGGCCTCTTTCCCTGGTCCTACCTACAGGCGCTTGCTTCCCGATGCTCAGATCACGCACCGCAACTACTTCAGTTTGATGACGGTTTCCACCCTAAGCGTCGGTTCCGTTTCCTTTCCTTTTGGCCACAGTTCGAGGGTTACCTAGAAGCGGTACAAGCGGTGTGGACAAGGTCACATCTGGTGGCAGACCCGTTGTGCACAATCAACCACCTACTCCATGAAACAGCAAAAGAATTGAAATGACGGAGTGCCAAGGCAGTTGGCAGCATACGCACACAGATCCACATCGCTAAGGAGGTTATTTTTTGCTTGGAAGCTGATGGGAACTAGGATGCCCGATCTTCCGTCAGGTAAGGGTAACTCTCGATTTGGTGGAGTAGCAACACACTCGATCCGGCTTCTGATCAGCAAGATCCAAACCCCGCAATCGAAGCACTACTTCTCCTATGGTTATCAACCGTGCACAGCTCGATTGACCTCGCAACGAAGGTTAATCTCTGCTTGCGAATCGAAGAACACAAACAAGGACAAGGTAGATGCAATCTAAATATTGCTAATAATATGAAGCACACGTGTTGGGGTCTCACAAACCGATAAATGGCGAAACTGTTCAAAGACAGATTAATCTAAGCAAAACCTGAGTGTCTAAGGCGGCGGCTACTAAGTTTTATATATCCAAGGGGTGAAAGCCAAGGGGGAGGACGACCTAAGGCACCCTTGGAGCGTTCTCCTCCTGGTTGGGGCGCATAACAACTTGGGCCTAAGTCCTAAGCAAACTTACAAGGCCTAAGGCCTGACAAAAGGTGACGCAACACCCTGGCAGATTTTGTATGTCCACTTGTTTCGACGATTCCTGTTGTCTCCGATAGAATTTTGATATGCGACCGGTGCCATTGGAAAGCCTTCTCATCTTTTCATATGTATATAGAACGTCCAAAACGGACTCTGTATGTGTTCTAGGCGTCAATTCTAAGATGGACAGCTCCTGGACTCCGAGGTGGACTCGAACTTGATATAGTTTGGGCCTCCAACTTGACTTGGACATCCCTTGCTGGTCCTCTCCGTCTCCATGCCTTTCTTCAAATACTTTATGATCCTCTCCATAGTTCTTAATTATAATAATATCTTTAGGTGGCAATCTATTCTAAATAACTAAAAATAAGGCATAGGAACGAGCTCACCTTATCTTTAGCACGAATGGTCGTATCCAGGCATGTCATCTCCTCATCATCCATGTCTCTCCCCAAATGTTTTCTTGTCATGTGTGTATCCATAGGAGTTATGCCCATATCATTCTCCCCTTCTTGAAAGCAATCCGTCCTCAGTTTAACCATAGTTGTAGAATATGTCGTATGTAACAACCAACAATTTTTCCCTTCTTGCAATTGGACCGGTTTCTTCAAAAGAAAACTAGAGGAACTTGACGTGACATGATTAGTGTTATTGCAGCCTTCTAGATGATCGCATTATTGCCCAACCAAAGATGATTTCAGATTTGAACAAATATAAACTCGATGTACCATATATTCTCCTTGACAATTATACTTGTCAATAAAGTGATATGTATGATTAGCCAAGCATGTCAATTCAGAAGATGCAAAAAGGCTCTCCTCCAAACAGTTTATATTACACAAAATATCAAATTCAATATAACCCAAAGTATTTAAAGACAACAATTTTAGCTCATCAAGTGCACTAGTTATGGGGACAAAAATTTTATTTTCAGCACAAGTGTATGGATCCAAAGCAATGGTATCATGTGGAGGGACTAGTTGTGACATAGGAATAAATATATCATTGTCACACAACTCTTATTTATCACAAGAAATAGCAAGCGATTCATCGTGTGATAAAGGTAAATCATGAAAAGGTTCCACTAAATGTTGCTCAATGATAGCATGCTTTGTGGACAAATTTAACACATCAAAAGAATTCTCACGTTCCGTGAGTGTAGCACCATGTGCATTACCTGTGGTCTCATTTTCAGCGGGAGTAATAGGTGCATTGTGAAATGATGGTTCTGAATTTGCACACGAGGTTCTGAGCTGCTCATTTTTTGTCGCGTCCTCCATGCCCTCTTGCTTTTGTTTATTGTCCTGCAAAAGGTTAGGCATAGCAAGAGATACAACAAAAGATTGATCTTCTAATTGATGCACCTCATCATATGGATTAATTATATGAGATGATTAGCAAAAGTTTCTATCATAAGAAATTTCATATCGTCCTAGGTTTGAGGTTTATCTGATGGACTTAAGGTCTCCTGCCAAGTTAAAGCAGAATGTTGCAAGACACTAGTTGCATTGTTAACCTTCCTCCTTGCACACATAACATGATTAGCAAATATTTTATCTATTGCTATTTCCCCCTCAATGTACTCATGAGCACCTATACCATCATAAGTTGGTGGATATGAACAACCTGTCATTGTTATAAGATAGCAAAAGACAATGCAAAAGTATTATCCCTATCAACTAACAAGTGGTGGAAAGGTGAAGCTACACAATATCTGAAGCGTCTTACCACCCTCTTGCAAGTGTTCTTACCAAAGCTAGCAGTGGATGGTACAATTGGTGGCTGGTTCTTACCTTGAGGGAGTGTTACCGCGATTGCAAGGTAGAATCAGAATTGATCAGAAGAAAATATGTGGAGCTTGGGAGGCAATATAATTAGCAATAATTCAATTCAGAAATTACAAAACTGAAAAGTAGTCCCAAGCTGGTCTATGTCACTGGCCTAAACTCGTCTCGGACCTAGTTCAAGCAAGCAACAATACAACTCGGTACAAGAACTCAAAAGGATGCAAGAACTTCTGAATTTTTTTCTTTTCTTTTGCTTTCTTTCTATTTTTTTTACTTGGTGCGGCTTTTCTTCTCTTTTTTTTGCACCTTTGCCTTTTACTTTTGCTTTTTATTTTTATATCAGAAAGTGCCGCACAAAAGAATGAAAACAATGCAGGGTATTGCAACTATGCGATAAAAATTTTCACAAACCAAGGTCAATTCTTATGTATTTCTTTGTTGGCTCGTGACACCAAGCCAATTACCAAGTTGAAAATAAAACCTTGAAAAATATATAATACCCACAAAGAAAATTCCAATCTGACGGACTAATCGCTTGTCTCCTTCCTTTTTGTACTTGCGCACAAAACAGATGTACTTTTATATTATCAGCGTACTCCAAACACATGCAGCAAACTACGGCCAGGTACTCAAACTTTCCTTCCCCCCATCAACTTGCGCAGCAACCTAATCTGGTTATGGAAAAAAATATGTTCTCAACAGCGACCAAAGACCATGAATAAGATCTGGACACGACGAACACACGACTCGGCAAGGGACTAAAATTTGGAAAAGCAAACTGAAAAGAAAAATTGCAAGGCACAAAAGGAGTTATAGGACAGCGGAAACACATGAACAAATATTTTTGTGGGGCACTTTTCTGGAGTCTTAGGACCATGGTGAATATGATGAACACTAAACTAGGGTAAGCCTGACGGTAATACCTGAGTCTCTGATTTCCACTTGATGGGAACTAGAGTGCCCAATCTTTCATCAGGTAAGGGTAACTTTCGATTTGGTGGAGTAGCAACACACTCGATCCGGCTTCTGATCAGCAAGATCCAAACCCCATAATCGAAGCACCACTTCTCCTATGGTTATCAACCGTGCATAACCCGATTGACCTCGCCACGAAGGTTAATCCCTGCTTGTGAATCGAAGAACACAAGCAAGAACAAGGTAGATGCAATCTGAATATTGCTAATAATATGAAGCACACGTGTTGGGATCTCACAAACTGATAAACAGCGAAACTGTTCAAAGACAGATTAATCTAAACAAAACTTGAGTGTCTAAGGCGGCGGCTACTGAGTTTTATACATCCAAGAGGTGCAGGCCAAGGGGGAGGATGACCTAGGGCACCCTTGGGGCGTTCTCCTCCTATTTGGGGCGCACCACAACTTGGGCCTAAGTCCCAAGCAAACTTACAAGGCCTAAGGCCTGACAAAACGTGATGCAACACCCTGATAGTTTCTGTACGTCCACTTGTTTCGATGATTCTCATTGGCTTTGATGGAATTTTGACATGCCATTGGAAAATTTATGTTCTCAGCTTTCCATACATATGTAGAACATCCAAAACGGACTCCGTATGTGATCTACACGTCAATTCTAAGACGGACTGCTCCTAGACTCTGAGGTGGACTCGAACTTGATATAGTTTGGGCCTCCTACTTGACTTGGATGTCCGTTGCTGGTCCTCTCCGCCTCCATGCCTCTCTTCAAATACTTTATGGTCCTCTCCATGGTTCATAATTACAATAATATCTTTAGGTAGCAATCTATTCTCAAAATAACTAAAAATAAGACATAGGAACGAGCTCACCTTATCTCTAGCACGAATGGTCGTACCTAATCATGTTATGTCCTCATCATCCATGTCTCTCCCCAAATATTTTCTTATCCTTTGTGTATCCATAGGAGTCATGTCCACATCAGAAGCCGCTCAAGACCACCGGTCACTTTCTGCTCATGAGCAGGCGCTACGGCGCTTCCTCAAGATCCGGTTCCTTGGCCTCACATCCTTAGAGCGTACTATCGCGAGACAGTGATCGAGTATGTGGTGGCTTCACGAGGGGGATGCAAACACTAGGGTTTTCCACCTACACGCAAACCAACAAAGGAGAAAAAATCACATCGCGTCGCTACAGGTTGATGGAGTCACGCTGCTGAGCATGGAGGACAAAGCAACATCAGCATTTAATTACTATGAGGGTATTGTGGGTACCAGCCATGACCAAACCTCGGTGCATGACTTCACAGCTCTAGGCCTCCCGCTCCTTGACCTTTCGGGGTTGTCCTTTCACTGAGGATGAAGTTTGAGAGGTGATTAAGGTGCTTCCTATGGACAAGGCTCCAGGCCCGAATGGATTCACTGGTCGCTTCTATAGGTCGGCATGATCGATCATTAAGGGCAACATGGTTAGGGCATTTGACACCCTATCTTTGATGGATTGTAGAAGCTTCCATCACCTTAATGAGGCGTTGCTTACTCTCCTTCCTAAAGTTGAGGAACCTATTGGATTAGGGGATTACCGTCGATTAGTCTCAGCCACAGCTTCAGGAAGATCTTTTCTAAGGCACTAGCTAACCATTTTGCCCCTCATCTGCACAACCTCATCTCACCTAACCAGAGTGCTTTCATCAAAGGTCACCAGATTCAAGATAACTTTGATTATGTCCTGGGCACTGCTAAAGCGCTAGCTTCAAAGAGGGTACCGAGGATCATGTTCAAGATTGATCTCACCTAGGCTTTCAACTTCGTGAACTTTCCTTGAGCTCCTTTCAGTAGTCGGCTGTCCAAGAACCTGGACCAACTGGATTTCGACTCTTCTTTCGACAGCTAGCACCAAAGTGCTCCTTAATGGGGTTCTGGGTAGGCGTATTTGCCATGGTCGTGGACATAGGCAAGGGGACCCTCTATCCCCTATGCTTTTTGTTCTTGTCATGGAATGCTTCAGTGCCATGATCAAGATGGCAGAGAATAGGGGCCTGCTTCAGCCCCTTAGGCCGGCAACAATTAAAGAGCGAGCATCACTTTACGCCGATGATGTGGTCGTTTTTCTCTCACCGGTTGCGCAGGATCTCATTCTCATACGTGAGATCCTGTCCTTGTTTCAGGGAGCTTCTAGCCTGGCATCTAACTATACTAAAAGCAAGGTCTTTCCTATACACTGCTCGGAGGAACACACCCGACTAATAATTGACACGTTGAACTGCCATGTCTCGGAATTCCCTTGTACTTATTTAATTAGGGTTGCCTCTCTCCACCCATAGGTTACCAAAAGCAGCTATGCAGCTACTGGTTGACATGGTCGCTAAGCGCCTCCTTGCTTGGAAGGGAAGGATGCTTAGTAAATATGGTTGACTAATCCTAGCTAAGTTGACTCTCTACGCAATTCCAGTCCACATCTCCATGGCGACGAAGATTGCACCATGGGCTGTCCAAGCTATTGAAAAGCTCGTCAGAGGCTTTCTTTGGTGCAACACGGAGGTAGACATGGGGGGCAAGTGTGCCGTTGCTTGGGTAAACATATGCTGCCCTAAAGAGCTGGGAGGACTAGGAATCCCAAACCTCCAGCTTATGGGTTTAGCTCTTCGGATACGTTGGCTTTGGCTAGCAAGGACAAATTGGGACAAAACTTGGTCGGGATACAATTTCAGAGACGAGGGGTCGGCCAAGGCATTCTTCAATGCCTTGGTAATTGTATAGGTCGGCGATGGTAGAAGCGCTCTCTTTTGGATGGATAGATGGATCGATGGATGCTCCATCAGAACTCTGGCTCCTAATCTTTGGCATGTTGTTCCAGCCTGTATCAAGAACTCACGCACCATGCGGGAGGGCTTTCTAGGCCGGCGCTGGGTTTGTGACATTTCTCGTGCATGGATGGTATAGGTCATGGTTCAGTACCTCCGGGTCTTGGACTTGATGCGTGCTCAGCATTTGCGTTCTGATCGAGATAGGTTCATCTGGAAATGGTCAGCTTCTGGTGAATTCTCCTTTGCGTCAGAATACCGCGCCTTCTTTCTTGGTCGATCTAAACTATTTGGCGTTGATCACTTATGGAAGGTTCAGGCGCCTGGAAAATGCTATTTTTTTGGTTGGCTTATGCTAAATGGTCAGCACCCAAGTTGACCTCTTCTTCTTCAGTCAAATCGACCTCCACTCCGACCAAATCGAGCTCGATTTGGCCGCTCCTGGGAAGGAGAGGTCTAGCTCTTTTTGCAGCCATTCATTTTGGCGACACCCACCAACCAAAAACTCTACCTTGGGTACTCTCTTGGTAGGTTGCCGGGTATAAAATACCGACACATGGTTGTTTGATCTCTTGATCTAGAAAAAGACATTTTCCAACCACGGGAGGAAGGAGAAGAGGTACTGGGTCCAAAATACCCTTTTCTCAGTCTCCTTGGAGCACTCATGTATCTTGCAAACAGTACCAGGCCTGACATTGCTTTCGTAGTGAATCTGTTGTCAAGACATAGTGCCGCTCCAACAAAGCGCCATTGGACCAGAGGAAAGCAAATCCTTGGGTACTTGAATGGCACTAAAGATCTTGGATTATTCTTTCAGAAAACCAAGGACTCCAATTTAGTTGGATACACTGATGATAATGCCAGATCACAGATAGGATTTGTATTCCTACATGGTGGAACAACCATATCATGGAAATCATCAAAACAGACAATGGTGGCTACCTCCACAAATCATTCTAAGATCATTACACTATATGAGGCATCACGTGAATGCGTGTGGCTTCGCAGAATGATAAACCACATAGAGCAATCTTGTGGTATTGGCCCCATTGAATCACCCACCATTATCTATAAAGATAATGCTGCTTGTGTTACACAAATGAAAACTAGCTACATCAAGAGCAACATTACTAAGCACATTGCTCCCAAGCTATTTTATCCACATGAGCTTCAGGAAATTGGGGATATAAATATCTTGCAGACAAAGTCTTGTGATAATCTCACCGACCTCTTCACCAAATCCCTACCAGCTTCCTCATTTGAGAAATGCATTAAGGGCATTGGTATGAGATGGCTTCGAGATTTACAAGCTTCAGGGGGAGTCTCCTTGAATGATGTGCCTAGTTAACAGTATCACCTTGTACTCCTTTTCTTTTATAAGTTTTGCCATCAGATTTTCTCATATTAAGTTTTAATGAGGCAATGGGTAGCACAAGAAATGCCATATCCCATATTTTTTCCCACCGGGTTTTTCTAGGGATATACAGGGCATAAGTTACTCCTTAAACGTTGCAGGTTTATGATAGAATAATCATAAGATAATCTATTGCTATTTTTTCCCACAGGATTTTCAGAGGAGTAAAATTACAACTTAATCAAGCTTGAACTCGATCAAGGGGGAGTGTTGCAAATAGGATTTCGGTTTGACCTCGTCCAAGCCAGTGGGCAGGAAAACTCCCGTGCTCATGCGCTAGTGGGTCGTGCAGGCCCAGGCGACGTGCGCACATCACGGACGTGAAGGAGGTGGAGCTGCCCACGATTGCTTTTTCCCTAGAGTTTATCTCCTAACCTCTATAAATATGTACTCATTATTCATTAATAAAGACATCCATTTTCACTGTTCATCTTT
Source organism: Setaria viridis (assembly GCF_005286985.2). Classification (NCBI taxonomy): domain Eukaryota; kingdom Viridiplantae; phylum Streptophyta; class Magnoliopsida; order Poales; family Poaceae; genus Setaria; species Setaria viridis. The sequence continues at coordinate 9,622,498 of NC_048266.2, forward strand.
TATCTCTCTCGAGTCTTTCTCTCTTCACAACATTTACAACAAAACGAATTCTGAATTTTTGGTGGGCTGGGATCGGAACCAGGCCGGGGTGACCCCGTGGATCGGGCCGCGTTCCGGCTGGGACTGGGCTAACCGAACAAGCCCTGAAGGTGGTGTAGTGTTTGTGATGTAAATGTTTCCTTTGTTCAAGTGGATTTTGCTATTGATTATTTCCAAGTCTGGTAGCAATAATTACAAAAAAAAATAATAATGTAAGAATTGGGTTGTAAAACAGCCAAAGGAAATTCAACACATGAGAATATAGATCAACCAAGTACATGGGAAGAATAAGTTCGGAACGTTAGGTCCAGTTCTGATGTATATATCAATTAGACGTACCCACGGGTCCCTACCAACTAGGATACTGGTCGGCTAGCCTGCCCGACCATGCTGTGCGGATCAAGACATGAAGACACGTGGACCACAAGCCAGAAGGCTGGACGAATCAATTCATCCCGTATATCATAGGATACTTGTTGTAAACCGACTTAGATTGCTTTTTCATGTAACAACCGACTATGATTGTAACCCTAGGTCATCAGCCTATATAAGGCGGCCAGGGGCGCCCCCCGAGGGTAACTCATCCCACCTAACATTAACTCTTCGCATATACGATCAGCAATACAATCCACCGAACACAGGACATAGGGTATTACTCTCCGGAGATCCGAACCTGTCTAAACCTTGCGTTTCTATGTTACCATTCGAGTTCTTGATCTTGCGATCTCCCCCGCCTACAAATCTACCACCTGGGTAACCCTCCTGGTGGACTGTCGGTCACTAAATGCGACAGTTAGCACTCTAGGTAGGGGTGATCATGATATCTTCTTAACGAGCTTGATGGTAGTCTTCAACCACATCTTGCAATCCGGGTGAGTCGTTTTCAACGTTGGAATAAGATTGATCTTGTCTGCAGCAGCTAATCCGGTATTGATTGTTTCCGATCTAAACCGCCGGCCGGCTCTCTCCCTCCGATCAAGTGTCGCCTGACGTCACGCATCGGCAATGATGGACACTGCGTGCGGGAGACGAGGCAACTGCTGCTGCGGCCGCACACAGGCTCTTGCCGCGTTCAATCGCGGCCATCGATGTTGTTGCCACACAAGCTGTACTCGTCTGCACATGCGCGGAGCACCGCGTCTACACCGGATCGATGGGAGCACGAAGGGCCCAGCCAGTCTCATCTGCCCTATTCAATCGATATTGATTCTGCGTCCATCTGCATGAGGCCAAGTGAAAATCATCCATAAGAAGGATACGTGAACAGGGAAACATATCCCTTTTCTGTCATTTTTTTTTCCTTCGCTCAAGTGTTGTTGCGTTTGTTTGGTCGGCAAGATCTATTCTAATCTGTCTCTTTTTTCTGCAACGTGATGCATGCATGGTCTTTCGACGGATCATGAAGCCACGCCAACAACGGCACGTTCTTGGTCGGAGTTCGTGCATGCTTGGTGCACTCAAGGGCATCATCGACGGTCGTTCGACGGATCATGAAGCCATGCCAACAACGTGCCGTTCTTGGTCGGAGTTCGTGCATGCTTGGTGCACTCAAGGCATCATCGACGAGACGACCAACAGCGTCACGTACTACCTACAATTAACATCAGCGAACCGACCACGACGAGCGAGATGGCGCCCGGGGGCTTCTAAGCCCAAGCCCCATAAGCGAGGCGTCGATTCTTCGATCCGGCCACGAATCAAGTTAAGTCATCACTAGTAGAGAATTGGCTTTCGATGCGCCCCCTTTTATTCCGGTTTAAAGTTGGCCCGGGACAAAAGGTTCACCAACCGGGACTAAAGCTCGGTCACTGGTGGGGAGCTCACCAACCGGGACCTTTTATCCCGGTTGCAAAGGCTAGTGGGAAGAAAAGATCCTGAGAGGCCTTTTATCCCGGTTGGAAACACCAACCGGGATAAAAGACCCCCTTTTATCCCGGTTGGTGTTTCAAACCGGGATAAAAGGGTCCCCAACGAGGTGACTGAAAGAGGACTAAATCCCTCGAACCCTTTTATCCCGGTTTGTAATACCAACCGGGATAAAAGGGGGTCTTTTACCTCGGTTGGAAACACCAACGGGGATAAAAGGGTTCCCACGAGTTAATACAAAAGGATAGCATCCCCTATCTACTAGTCAGATGTGGTGTGTAGGTGGGATGGCAAGGAAGCTATGCGCGAGGCTGGAGGTTGTGGGTTCGAAACCCATGCAGCGCGCACGCGCATATTTCGCGTGAAAAATCGCGTGACTTGTGACTTGTGACTTGCTGCAATGTGCGCGTGTGGGGGCATCCTGGGAGCCTGGGATTTCTTTTTTTTGCAGCGCCTGCCGTGGTGACCCGTTTTATCCTGGTTGGTATTACCAACCGGGATAAAAGGGGGTCTTTTGTCCCGGTTGAGTGACCCGGGACAAAAGGACCCCTCCTTTTGTCCCGATTGGTTTATCCCGGATGGATTTTCGGGAGATTTGTACCCTACCAACTGGGACTAAAGGCCAATTCTCTACTAGTGCATATATTTAATTAAATATTTTACGGTTTTCGTATATCTCCGTACGGTCTCGACTTTTCTCCATGTCTCCGTGACTTTCGCCGACCACCCTGGTCACACCCTGATTGCTTATACAGTTTGGTCTGTCCATTACACGGGCTGTTGGGGCTGCGCCCTATTAGTGCCCAGCTCATGCTCTCGCTTTTCTGCAAAGTTCTAACTGCTTTGCGGCTTGTCTGTCTCTCTTAATGGTTGCTAAAGTACTCGGGTAGCACATGCCTTAACCCGTGAAGCCTGACCCTCATGTGTCGCTTCCTACTAACTGCTCGAGCCCACTCTTAGCAACACCCTGGCAGGATCAGGTGCTTAAACGTAACAAGCTAACTACCTAGGGAAATTACATGACAAGAGCAGCGCAAGAATTTACTTCTACACTGAATAAAACTCCGAGTTGTTCAATTATTATTTTTTCTACATTATGCTACATAATCTTTGTATATTCCTTTTACAGCTCAGAAACTACTCGGCGTGCCTCCCGTTGTTCGGCTGACTTCTCTAGCTCGGGCTGGGAGGCGACTCGGCGTCCTCCCATGGCTCGACCGGCTCTCAGGCTCAGAGGCTGGGTGCTACAGACGGCTTGGCATGCCTCCCGTTACCCTGGCCGACCTCTCTAGCTCAGGGCGGGAGGCGACTTGGTGCTCCTCCCGTTGTCTGGCTGACCTCTCTAGCTCGGTTCGGGAGGTGACTCGGCGTGCTTCCATGGCTCGACCGGCTCCCAGGCTCGGGGCCTGGGCACCACAGACAACTCAGCGTGCCTCCCGTTACCCGGCTAACCTCTCTGGCTCGGGGCAGGAGATAACTCGTCATGCTTCCATGACTCAACTGACTCCTAGGCTCGGGGCTGGGTGCCTAACTTTGGTTGGCGTGCCTCCTTGGCTCTGCTAGTCCTCGCGCTCGGGGGCTGGGCGCCTATCTCAAGTAGGCGTGCCTTCGTGCTCCACTAGTCCTCGCGCTCGGAGGCTGGGTGCTATATTTAGATTCTTTTTGCTACAGAAATAATATATCATTTTCTTGACCATTGGACCAATTACTTTAATCGATTCAATGCTCGGGGGCTACTTCGTGTGGAGTGCGTCTTGCGACGCCCTCTATGTGCTTCCCTTCGATCTACAAACATCCCGGAGCTCGGCAATCACATAACCATGCGCATTTGGTCATGCGCCTATGAAAGGTTCAATTTTTCTTCTTTTTTTTGAGCACTGTGCAGCCTCTTCATAACTATGACGACACCATACCTTCAGCCAGGTACATTACAAGCTTCATTGTGCATCCGTCAGCTTCCTGTTCGACTCCATATCGCTCGGGAGCTTGAGGGATAAGAGTACCCATGGATCCCCACCAACCACGATACTGGTCGGCCCTGACAAGTGGGCCCGCCTGACCATGCCATGCGGGCCAAGGTATGAAGACATGTGGAGCACAAGCCAAGAGGCCGAGCGAATCAATTCAGCCCGGATATCACGGGATACTTATTGTAAACCAACTCAGATTGCTTTCCATGTAACAACCGACTAGGATTAGATCCTATACAATTGTAGCCCTAGGTTGTCAGCCTATATAAGGTGGCCAAGGGCGCCCCCCGAGGGTTAACTCATCCCACCTCACATTAACTCTTCGCACCTGCGATCAACAATACAATCCATCGTAACACAGGATGTAGGGTATTACTCTCAGGAGGCCCGAACCTATCAAAACCTTACATGTCTGTGTTACCATTCGAGTTCTTGGTCTTGCGACCTCCCCCGCCTACAAATCTACCATCTGGGTAACCTGGTGGACTGCCGGTCACTAAATGTAACATCAAATATATGATACTACATTCTCTATTTGTGTTGGGAATAGTCCCACCTTAGTTGTGGAAGATGGAGTAGCGCAACTTATAAGTGTGAGGGAGTGCTTACCCATTAGACTAGTCTTCTGGGGAGAGATGTGCCCCAAGTTTTTGTTTGTTGCTGTTCATGCTAGGCCAGCAATGTGATGCGGCCAATGATGGGGAAACCGGATGCTTAGGAATAGAGGTCCGAAAGTGCGTATCACGCAGGCGCGTTGCGGCCAACATTTTGGTACGTAATGGTGTGGATTTTCTATGTGAACTTTTTGTCCCATCGTTATTTGTTGCATGGATTTGGATCATGTTGTGAACTTTTTTTTCCTTTGCATTTCATTACATTAGGGATTTTTGGTTGTTGCGAGTATAGTGGCAGGAAAAGGTATGTAGACTGTGCACTGAACTGCACTAGCCTATTCATGTGTGTCCTTGCCCTGCAGGCTTTGATCTAAGCACCGCCTGTTTTTTTTTTCTGAGTTGAAGATGGTTTCAAGCATTGAATAGGTATTGCTACAAAACATGTAGATCAAACATGTATTACTTGACCTTGGTCATGACACGATCAATGGTAAAAGCTCTAATGAGCCGAGCTTGAGTTTGAGCTTAGGATACAAGCCCAACAAGCTCACTTAGTGTGGTTGAAGGTTACCTTCCCATGAATCATACAAATAACATTCTAACATTTTGAGTATAGATCATAAAGAGCGTCATAGATCTCAGCTTGGTTTGGATTTTTCTTTGACCGAGTCAAGCTTGATCCTCTCTCAGATAGTTCAACTCATGATTGGGTGCTTGACTCAAGCAAGACTACTGAGCTTGATCCTACCCTCGCAGGCAGCTCGATCTCAGATCATATACAACCAAGGATTAAAGTAATCTTGTGCTACAAATGCTATATTAATGGTCATTTACAAAAATAAGTAATTTATTTATGCTATAAATGTAATTACAATAGATATTTAAAAGAAGAAGCACAAACATACTAAGTTGTTGGTACCTGTGAACGCCACATGAGGCAGTAGGAGGAATGGAAGAAGTGGACACTGCGACAAGGAAAAAGTCAAGTGTAGAAGGAACCTAGCTAGCAACCCAACACATGGTTGCATGGGTGGACAGCCACCTTCTTGATTTGTTGGAGAGACCGGAAGAGATTTTCGAAAAATCATTTTTTTGGCAGGTCATTGAGGAAAAATTGGAGCTCCAGTGGCGGATGACAGCCTAACCTCTTGCAGTGGTCTTCAATCACACAGATCACACCAGACACGAAGAGGAGAGCATTTGGTCCTGAAGAGCAGCCTAGATCGGCGATGACCACCATATTCGATCTAAGAGTCATGTAAACTTCTGTAACAGACTTCCAAAGCAGTCGCTTAACCTTGAGTATTGCCTTTTCCTATATAGGATACATGTGTGCATGCAAGAGTAAGGATATGTACAGCAGTGATTATCCATACAAATATTGTCTATTAGTTTTGTCCATGAGGCCCTATTTATTAGATTTGTTAGTCAATATTTCACATACCTTCTCTATTTGATCCAATAAATCTCTAAAACGTGTCCACAGCACTCCAAGTAATTAAGAAGCGACCTCTATTCCCTTTCCATTTTTCTGATGTGACTGTGCATGCTACTCCCTTCATCCCAAATTACTATTCGTTTTGCCTTTTGTAGATATATAATTTATGATATGCACCTAGATATATATTATGTCTAGATACATAGTAAAAGTTATGTATCTAGAAAAGTCAAAATAAATAGTAATTTGGAACGGAGGGAATATATTTGAGACATTTGAGACAACACTAGCATGGATCCCTTCGAAATTACACTTACTAGTAGGGGTTCTCGCACCTCCTATTTCTTGGAAATAAGAACCCCACAAAATTCCTCCTTTTTGGTTCCCTATGCGGGATGACCTGTGATTAATGAATTTACATCGGGCCTGTTCGCTTCAGCTTATTTTGCTGGCTTATTAGCCACCAAACAGTGTTTTCCTCTCACAACAAATCAGCCGTTTCAGCTTTTCAGCTGATTTATAAGCTGAAGCGAAGAGGTCAATTTTTGGGCATTCTTATCTGTTGGACTGCAAAGAAATCGCACACGAAAAACATGCATCTATTTGCTACCACTCACTACAGATATGCCCATATGCGGACCAGAGCAAACCTGATTAAACCTTTTTTGGAGGTTATAAAAATGAAACAAATATATAGAAAGCCCTCTTGTCCCATGGAGAAAATGACAACAGCATGTGGTCTAGTAAGGGTGAAATCAAGGAACTGTTGCATCTACGACAGCTATCTCAAGTTAATTAGCTAAGCGAGTATTCGCTTGTTGGAGTTAATTCAAGTCAATATAATATTCCAACGAGAAGAGCCGATGGTACATAGAGCTGATGTTAATTTCAATCGGCTGCACGTTGTACAAATGAATTTGATGTCAGATTAATTATGGAGGAGATCGATACAACATCAACATCATCATTTCTTACTGCCGATGTTATATATCGGCCAGTTCAAAGGAAACAAGCATCGGCTGGGCATATAGTAGCTGATGGAATTTTTTATCATCGGCCAAAGGAAAACAAGCATCGGCTGGTCACATGAGAGCCGATGGAATATATTTTTAAAGAAAGCAAGCATCGACGAGCATAGCGGCCGATGAATTTTTTTTCAGCCGATGGATTTGTTTTCAGCCGATGGGGTTTTCGTTTATTATCGGACAAGTTCAAAAGAGCAAGCATTGGCTGGCCACATAGTAGCCGATGGAGAATTTCTTTTCAGTCAATAGATAATAAAAGGCCACATAGTGCATCTGCCGATAGATAATAAAAGGGCTCAGCCGATGGTCTCAGCCGATGGGCAACAAACAAATAAAAAAAAAAAAAGAGCAGCCAGCCGATGGAAGTTCCAACCGATGGGCAAGCAAATAAAAAAAAAGATAAGAAGAGCAGTCAGCGGATGGATTTTTTTTTTCAGCCAATGGTGCTACTTGCCATATTTCGGCCGACAGTACTATTTGCCCCGATTCCAGCCCCGATTCCAGCTGCTGATATGATAGAAAGCTCCTCCGGTCGATTGATTCAAGCAAAATTGCATGGGCTGGTTCAAGCAAAATAGTATCGGCTGCTCATAAAATATATCGGTTTTTAATTTCGAAGCATGAAATATTCATACTCCGAAACTAGGAGGCCTGTGTTGACAATAAAAGCTTGCTGGTTACTGCACCAAGTTTTGGTGTCAACAGACTGATCTATTGTTTCTAGTGCCGGCAAAGCCGATGGTGTTCTTTATATTTCAAGAGGAGTTGACGTGGCTTTGGATATTGCAATCAGACATCATTAGCTCTGAAGACAAGCATCGGACTTCTTTGATTAGTTTCGGAATTTGAAGCATTCATACTCCGAAACTGGGGAGCCTATGTTGACACCGAATCATCGGACTTCTATGATTAGTTTCGGAACATGAAACCTTCGTACTCCGAAATTGGGGGCCTGTGTTGATATCAGATTTTAATCGAATCCTTTAATACGGAATATGAGACCATTAGTGTCATATGCGACTATTCTCCGCATGCATATATATATTGGAAGGTACTAATCAATATATGTGAGGTGATCAAGAAAAGATCTGGACGTACATGCAAGTTGGCTGAACCAAGCAAGGCATATTAGAGGCTCACGTGTGGAAGAAAGAAGGAGCAAGAACCTGAGGGCAATACGAAAAAAGAAGCTTAATTAATTAGGACTTTAATTAATTAGGACTTTACGTAAGGAAAGTTAGAGTCCGTGTATCTTAATATTTCTTTTTATTAGATATTTCGTATCTGGTAGTTTTGATAAGGTTCCTTCTAGGAGTTATTAGTTCAGAGTATAAATATGTACCTCCGGTCATTGTAAAATCATCACACAATCAATATACAACAAATTTATCTTTTATTTACCTTTTCAGCTTCACGCCATTGCATTAGGAGTAGGAGTAATGTAGCTTCTCGACGAGTTCCTTCTAGCAAGCTGGGCTGCATTGATCTCGACCTCCGGCAAGTTGCAAGTTCCGTCACTAGGTGTTCTAGACTTCAACCACCGGGCGCATCGCTATAGTTTCGTCTAGTTGCATCTACCAGTTATCGAGTACCTTGGATCTTTAACTTACGGCGCATCGCTTCTGTCTCGATCTACGGTATTCACCAATTATCCTGCCTTGATTAAGTTTGCATCGACTGATATTTATCGTCTTGACGTTCAGTTTGATTTAATTAGCTTTAGATCTACAACTACCGGGCGCATCGCTGTGGTTTCATCTAGAAATATTGGTGGTGACGTTAGTTTAGATCTCATCAGTTTGTGGCTCTAGTTATGGTGGAGCAATAGCTCAACAACAGTCGGTTTCCTATCGGCTTTCTAGCCGATGGCTATTGCTAAATTTTGTTGAATTGGCTGAATAGCCAATGAACCATTTACGCTCATCAACGATCTGTTGGCGCTAGAAATCGGTCAACCGAATTCCCAGCGTCTGACACACGACCCGGGAGAATCTGCTTAGCTCCTGTTCGGGTGATTGCCCTGGTGCGGTTCGCGCGGCGTGCCAGCCAATCTGACCTGTTGATTGGCAAGGTAGAATACGTGTCAGATCCGGAAGTCGCAATCGGCTAGATTTTCGATCTCGAAAGAGCTTATCAGCGAATCGGCCGATTTGCCGTAATAAAGAAATCAGCTATAAAGCAACCGATCACTGTAGCAATGTGGACAAAAAACTATTGAAGTAATCAACACAATGCTATAGTAACAACACCAGGAATAGATCTAATCAGCTATGTATAAAATAAGTAAATTAAATAGCAAAATATAAGGAAAGCCGAAACTGCCGATTCCTAGCTGGATAACTGGTGATAAAACTAGAAAGACAGGTAAAACCTATGATTCTAGTAAATATCGATAACTGGTGAATAAATCTAAACGAAACAACAACGATGCGCCTGAAGTTAAGGCTTAGAATTTACTCGGTAAACGGAACTTACAAGATCGGCTGGAGATCAAGTCGATCCAGCCCTGCCGACCTGTACGAACTCGTGAAAAGGAGAAAGTATTTGGCGAAGTCGCCTGCTTGAAAGTAAGTACGAGGAAATAGTAACTTGTTGTATTGAGTAGTTGATGATTACAGATCTACAAAGGTAGCTATTTATAGCCCTGTACAGATGACTTCTTAACCGACTAGAACTCTATCTCTAATTCAAATAGAAAACGAATATTTACAATCACGATTCGTACTAGGTTGGTTATTATACGCTTCATGGGCCGCCCCTTCATCCTTCTATTCCTCTTCAGGCCCATACCGACCCAATTACTCCAACCTCCTAATCGGACGATTCCTCATCGGCAAAAGGTAACCGATCGGGAACCTGGCGTGTCCGATCCGAACCCCAAGGGTTAAGCGAAGCAGAAGTCATCGACCGATCCCGCACTGTAGCATCTGGCCGATCTTGGACTGTAGCGCCAACGAACCGATCTCGAACTGTAGCGCCATTCAGCCGATTTCCAACTGTATTTTCCCATTTCCTCTTTTCCTGGCGCCGATTTCAATCGTGACGAAATCTGGCGTCAACACATGCCCCCCAGTTTCAGAGTAAAACATAGTCTTTTACTTCGAAATTCTTTTCAACCTCCCTTTCGAAACAGCCGCAATGAAAATATCCTTCCTTTTCACGGTCTTCCAGCTGATGATTGCAACCTTTTCGAAACGGGCGCCCACGACAACCACTACTCCCAAAAAACTCGAAACGCCGGCGCGGTAAAAATTCCATTTTTACCCCTCATCAGGCACTCTTTAAATAGCAGTTCACCCCGCATCTCCTTTTCGAGCTCACGTCCTTCTTCCTCAGCGCGTGCGCCTTCTTCTTCCTTCAGCTCTTTCCCTTAGCTCCGAAGCTTCCTAGCTCCATCTTCCTGTTGCTTCTTCTTTTCCCCTCCAATGGCGGCCCCTTCAGGCAGCTCTCCAGCGCGCGATGCTCCGGAAATGACGCCTCCGGCGGTAGTGGCGACAGCAGTTGCTCCGTCGTCAGAAGAAGGAGCTTCATCGGAGATCCCATTGGCGATCCCCATGGCGGCCTCATCCTCCGCAGCTGCACCGGCGGTCACGCCGATTACAAGGAACTTCATCCCAGAGGTTATTACCGAATCCTTCTTCTATCGGCAATGCATTTACTTTAGATCTATTTCTTACTTTTTGCACCCCCCTTTCCTTTTTTAGGTGGTTAGACATCGCATTAGTATCCATCTTACGGGAAATACGGGTCTTGTCTGTCTCGGACCCATGGGGAACCCAGATCCAATAGAGCTTATCAATTTAGAAACCCACAGAATACCCTTCAAACAATCCAGCATGGACCTGGATCACTGGTTGGGCACTTTTAGGTCCTGGCCGAATGAAACCCCAGGTTGGAGGGAGTGGTACCAACGGATAGCCGAACCGAAAAGGGTCCAATGGGATGAACTTAAAATTGGCCAGTGCATCAACTTGTCTTTGTCCCAGATGGAGCGAAATGAACCGTTGGTGATAGCGGCCTCTTACTTTTGGTCTGATGCTCTCAATGCTTTCTTGTTTGGGCATGGACCTATGACTCCCACACTGGCCGATGTGGTTCTGTTGACCGGCCTTGATATTTCCTCCCCGGACACACCTTTCCGCCTCTTAGCCGCAACATCACATCGGCTGGACACAAGAGGAATCGGCGGGTGGAAAGGGTTCATCAGATGCAACAAAAGAGCCGGGTCTTTCGAGAATAGGGAGCACACGGCCTTTTTAATGATGTGGTTAGAAAAACATCTCTTTTGCGGAAGAGCCGCCGGCCCATCAACCAACACCCAGGCTTTAGCCGAAGCGCTATCGGCAGGAACTCCTGTTCCCCTTGGAAAACACTTGCTAGGAGCGGTCTACCACATGCTCCACCAAATTGGCATCAAACTCTCCAAGGGGGAGCTGATTGGAAACCCAGGCGGACCCTGGTGGTTCGTCAATTTGTGGTTGAACCTTTATATGAGCAAGATCACTCATTAGAGGGTGGAACACATGATGTTCCCAAACATAGAATCGGCAGAAGATCCTACTGCTCGTTGCCGATGCACATCTTTTGGTGAAGCGGCGTCGGCCTTCCCGGGTTGCCTGTACTCTGCTACAAAAGTGGCCGAGTACTTTCGATGCTTTTACAACGGCTTTAACGAAGATGCAACCGTCTGGTTCCCTTATCAGCGGGACGACCCAATCTTCGAACTCCCGACTTGCTTCGACTCGACCACTGGCCGATTCGACGAAGAGCTCAACGATGAATTAATCAAGCCAGGAATCCTGCCAGCCAACTTCTTTTCCGGGAAAGATGCCCCCACGTACGAGTTCTACAATCCCTCTGCTGCAGCACGCCAATTCGGCATGGGTCAGCTGCCGATTCAGGTATATTTTGCTGGCCGAGTCAAATTCAGAGATGGGCTCACAACAGGTCTGGACTACAGTCGGGTACGAGACCGGATCCCGGACTCCACCACTATTGACCTGAACAACTGGATAGTAGCCCCCTTCGCTGTCCAGCCATTCAAACTTTGGTGGGCCGAATGGAAACAATTCCTCTTCTGCAACTCGGCATCGGCATACTGCAATCTCCTAGATCCAGCCAACATCGACTCGAACGCCGAGGTATTTTCCTTAGCCGATTTTCACTCTTTTTTTAACGTAATTGAATACTAATGCTTTGCTTCATTTCTTCAGTCTGAGAATCGTACTCCTCCAACACACAGCCGGAGTGGTCGGCTAATAGAGGGTCATCATCCATACACCTCCTACCCTCTCATCGGCTATGACGCTCCATCCGTGGACATGATTGCTGGCCGATCGAAACAAGCACAGAAGAGAGTTACTAAGAAGACCAGCCGCCGAGTCCGAGCTCGTATAGAATCGGCGGATCCTCCCATGCTCGTATCGGCAGAGACTTCGGCCGCGCCACCCCCTCAGGCTACTAGAGATATCGACACTCAAGTCGTCGCACAAGCTGGGGCAGTCGCCGCGTCATTGTTGTTAGAGGCCGTTCAGGTAAACTTATGTTTTAATCCTCCCGATTGTTGTTTCGATATTAATCCTTCTTATCTTAGACTGCACAGAGTACTCCCATGGACACACAACAATCGGCAGCAACCCAATCGGCCATCGACGCGCCCCCGCTTCCATCCGTTGAGGTACAACACTATTTCACCGATTCCCCTAGTATTCGAATAATATGCTTACTTAACCTTCTGACACATGTCATCGGTACGCCAAGCGCTCCTCAACCACTGGTCCCCTCTTAGGAAGCTGGTCCAAGCACCGCGCCGATCATCGTGGAGTCTTCCTCTTCTGATGAACCTATGGTACAGGCCTCTGAGCAGGGAGCGACGACTTCCCGAATGCAACTTGAAGAGATTCGCTTCAAAGTGGTAAGACATCTTTCAGCTTTATTTAGCCGATTCGCTATCATCGTCAGCCGATTTATTTTTTCTCCTTTATCATTTCCAGGAACAGGACACCCCTAACAACAGCCTCTTCTCCTTTGCGGTCGCTCTCTCTGACGATGAAGAAGTCGCTTCTCGCCAGGTTGCTCTGAGCTCCATCCCTGATGACGTCCGAGCCAAGCTTACCAGCATCCGATCCCTTCTTCAAGGGGACATCGGCCGATTAGTAGAAGATGCTTCGCCGATTCGGCAGCTTTTCGGTGACGTCAGCTGACGAGTGCCAGAAGAAGCGGAGGAAGCCTTGGCGCCGGCCGCATTTATTGAGTCCATGAGGATTCTGGTCTTCAGGGCCCTTCGTCACATGGCCGATCGCGCCAAGCTGGCCAAGACTCGTGAAGAAGAGGACGCGTACAAACATCAGGCTCAAGAAGTGCACCAACGTATTCATTTTCTGGAGGACTCTCGCCCGGGGATTGTCGGTGAGATAGACCGTCTCAAACGCCGAAGGGCAGAGCTTGCCAAGGAAATGGAGCAGGTGACCAAGGCAATCTGTGCCGAAGAGAAAAGGCTCCAAGAACTCCCTTCTGTCATTGCCGATTTAAAACAGGAGAGGCAGCACTTGGCCCACGAAGCCCTGAAGCTTCACCGTAGTGCGTCAGAAGTCCCCGGATCGGCGGATGAAGACCAACGGGTCTTGGACTCTGCCGATCAGATCCGGCGTCGGGCAATTGCTGCTATCGATACCCTTCTGGGTAATCTGTAAAAGGCACTGACTATTTTGTACGAACCTTTAATAACTGCTTTGACCGTCCTTCGCGACGCCTCTTTTATTTATTGCCCTTCTGACTTCCGATGGGACGCACCCTTACCAAATTTCCACGCCTCTCTCCTTTATAAATATCGGCCTAGACTCCCCCTTCCGAAAACACCAGTTTGGCTTCGGTCTTATTTTCCCAACTTTTCCTTATCGGCGCGACCTTCTGTCATGTCTTCGTCGTCGTCTTCTTCCTCTGTTAACCAGGTGAAAACCTCATCCTTCTTCTCCGTTCAACTTTTCTAAAGGAGATCACTTTTTAATTCTTCCTTTTCTCAGCCTCGGCATCTTAGCCCCGGACTTGAGCGCGCCATTGAGGTTATACACTCTGATGAACCTTTGTCGTCGGAAGATAAAGATTTAATCGAGGTTCATCGTGATGAACTTCGAGACCATGTCTCTGCCGACGCCCGTCGGGTCTTGGACTTTCTGGAGAGCAACGGCCGTCGGCGACCTCAAGCCGATAGAAGTCATCCGCTTCCTCCGCGAGTCACCCTTGAAGACGCGGCGGCAGGAACGTCACGCCCGGCGATGGACCGGAGCCACCCTCTCCCCCGTCAAGTCGAAGCGGAGGCTTCAATGAAGGAAATAGAAGAAGAGTATATTCGTCTCATGATAGAGTTAGGTCGGACTGAGAGAGAGCGCAAGAAAAAGAATAATTAGTTGTTATATATTTTTTGTTCTAAGGGCGACTTGTATCTTGTCGGCCGTGTAATACACCGTCCGTACCGAATGAATACATCGGCCAATTTTGACGATTACATGTTTGAACCGTTTTGTATCGGTTGTGTGCGATTGTATTACGGTTAATCCTTTATGCTCCGACCCATATACTAGGGTAGTATCTTTTTAAGTACCTTCCATTCAAATCCCTAGTAAACTCTTCTCCCTCGATTGTTTCCAAAATATAAGCGTTTCCCGGAGCACATCTGCCGATTTTATACGGCCCTTCCCATGTAGGGGACCACTTTCCGAATTTAGGATCTTTCGACCCAATCGGCAATACTAACTTCCAAACCAAGTCCCCAGGGGAGAATTGTTTAACTTTGACCTTCTTATCGTACCACCTGGCTACTTTCTTTTTGTTTTCCTCAATGCTTATCAAAGCTCTCAACCGCTGGTCAGCCAAGTCATCGAGCTCCCTCTTCATGAGCGACGAGTAATCATCGGCCGTTAACTGGTCCTGGAGCGAAATGCGTCTCGATCCCGCCCTTGACTCCCACGGTAGTTACCGCATCGTGACCGTACACCAACTGATAAGGGGATAACTTGGTGGCCCCATGACAAGCCATCCTGTACGCCCATAGGGCTTCGGTTAAACATAGGTGCCATTTCTTCGGCTGCTCCTATATCTTTCTTTTGATTAACTTGATTATCCCTTTGTTGGAAGATTCGGCCTGGCCGTTGGCCTGGGCGTAGTACGGAGAGGAGTTTAACAATTTGATTCCCATATCGGCTGTAAATTCCTCGAATTCCCCCAATGTGAACATTGTTCCTTGATCGGTTGTAATAGTCTGGGGAATGCCGAATCGGTAGACGATATGATCCCTTACGAAGTCGGCCGTGATAGCCGATGTTACGGCTCTTAATGGAATTGCTTCCACCCATTTGGTAAAGTAATCGGTAGCCACCAGGATAAATTTGTGCCCCTTGCTTGATGGTGGGTAAATTTGGCCGATAAGGTCTATTCCCCATCCTCTGAACGGCCATGGTTTGATAATGGGATTCATGGCCGATGCGGGTGCACGTTGGACATTCCCAAACTTCTGACAATCCTGGCATCCCTTATAATATTTGAAACAATCTTCAAGGATCGTTGGCCAGTAATACCCATTATTCCTGATCATCCATTTCATCTTATGGGCCGATTGGTGTGCTCCACATACCCCTTCATGGATTTCTCCCATTAGAGTCTTGGCCTCTTCTGTTCCCAGGCATTTGAGTAGGACACCGTCAATCGTTCAGTAGAACAGGTCGTCTTCGAGCAGTACGTACTTAGTAGCATGAAAACGCACTCGTCGTTCCACCTTCTTAGACGGATCTTTCAAGTAGTCGGCAATTTCTTTCCGCCAGTCATCGGCCGCGAGTTCCAGAGCCATAGCGCCTAGAATTGGCCAATATCCAGATGCGTGCTGGGCGAGCTTGTTGGCATCCTCGTTGTGGTCCCTTGGGATGTGCTCGATTACTGCCGATTTAAATTCTTTTAAGAGCTGTAGGCAATCTTCATAATAAATTCTTAATACATCGTCCTTGCATTCGGACCTTCCGGTTAATTGGTCCACAATAAGCATGGAATCCCCGAAGACTTCGACAGAATCGGCCTTGACTTCTCTTAGTAGTTGTAAGCCCTTCAATACAGCTCGGTATTCCGCTTGATTGTTAGTGGCGGTAGCTTCTATCGGCAGAGAAAAATCATAGCTTGCCCCCCGAGGCGATATGAGAACGATGCCGATTCCTGATCCGACCCCACATGACGACCCATCAAAGTATAAAGTCCAAGGCGCCGGCTCTATGAGGGTAATCTCTGGTCCGCAGTGTTGGGCGACGAAATCGGCCATGACCTGACCCTTGACGGCTTTTGCCGATTCATAGCGCAGGTCAAACTCTGACAAAGCTAAGATCCATTTGCCGATTCGACCTTTCAAGATCGGCAATGATAGCATGTATTTTACTACGTCGTCTTTGCATACGACCACGCATTCTGCCAACAGTAAATAGTGCCTGAGTTTGGTGCATGAGAAGTAAAGACATAGGCACAACCGCTCCACCAGAGGATATCTTGTTTCAGTGTCCAGAAGTCTTCTACTGACATAATAAATCACTCGTTCCTTGCCTTCGAATTCCTGGACTAGAGCCGACCCAATAGCCTTTTCATCGGCTGATAAGTACAATTTAAATGGCTTACCAGTCTGAGGAGGAACCAATACCAGTAGTGAAACCAAGTACTGCTTGATATCTTCCAAAGCTTTGCGTTGCTCCTCCCCCCATATGAACTCCTGGTCAGGCTTCAACTTCAACAGTGGTGTGAACGCCTGAATCCGCCCCGACAGATTAGATATGAATCTTCTGATGAAATTCACCTTGCCGATTAAAGACTGCAATTCAGTTTTATTCTGCGGGGCCACGACTTTGTTGATAGCCGCTATGGTCTTCCGATTGATTTCTATTCCCCGCTCTTGCACCATGAATCCTAAGAACTGTCCGGCGGATACGCCGAAGGCACATTTATTGGGGTTCATCTTCAGCCCGTGTTTCTTGGTACACTCTAGCACTCTTCGTAAATCGGCCAGATGCTCTTCGTGTCCTTTGGACTTGACTACGACGTCATCTATGTAGATTTCTACCAGAATGCCGATGAGTTTGTGAAATATGTAGTTCATGGCTCTCTGATATGTAGCGCCAGCGTTCTTCAAGCCAAAAGTCATCACCACCCACTCGAATAAACCAAGGTGGCCTGGGCATCTGAAGGCCGTTTTGGGTATGTCCTCTTCGGCCATTAGTATTTGATTGTATCCAGCGTTTCCGTCCATAAAGCTAATAATCTTGTGTCCCGCGGCAGCGTCGATCAGCACATCGGCTGTTGGCATGGGGTACCCATCCATTGGTGTGGCCTGATTAAGATTCCTGAAATCAACGCAAATGCGTAGCTTTCCGTTCTTCTTGTACACTGGTACAATGTTGGAGATCCACTCGGCATAACGGCATTGCCGAATAAATTTTGCTTCGATTAGCCGAGTTATTTCGGCTTTTATGTCTGGTAGAATCTTAGGATTGCAGCGTCGTGCAGGCTGTTGGTACGGCCGATACCCTGGTTTTATGGGTAGCCGATGTTCAACAATAGATCGATCTAAACCGGGCATCTCATGATACTCCCAAGCAAAACAATCCTTAAATTCTCTTAACAAATTTGTCAATTTACATTTGTATTCTGGGTCTAAATTTGCACTAATATAAGTCGGCCTTGGTTTGGTACCATTGCCTAAGTCTATCATCTCTAATGAATCGGCATACGTGAACCCGTGCCCTAGCTTCCCATCTTCTCGGGCGAACTGATCCATTTATTCTGAGTCTTCGGAGCCGACTGCTCGGATTGGCTGTAGACCAAAATCGGACACCTTCAGAAAATCGGTATCCCATACTCTGCCGGATATGCACTTGACGGTTTCGCAGCTCCACTGCTGCGTGTCGGCTGCCGCAATGCTGTATGCGGAATCGGCGTTGACCACCTCGATGTTGTCGCCGACCCATTGTACAAGACATTGATGCATTGTTGATGGGATACAATATTTTGCGTGTATCCAGTCCCGGCCGAGTAGCATGTTGTAGGACCCCTTGCCGTTAATAATAAAGAAGGTGGTGGGAAGGGTCTTACTGCCGATGGTGAGGTCGACGCAGAGGGCGCCGCGAGCGGGAGACACGTTGCCTTCGAAGTCCTTGAGCATCATATCTGTCTTGGTCAGGTTGTCATCGCTTTTTCCAAGCGTTCGGAGCACGGCGTATGGCATGATGTTGACTGCAACTCCTCCGTCTACCATTAATCTAGTGAGGGGGCGGCCGTTGACATGCCCTTTCAGGAACAATGCTTTCAGGTGTTTCCGTTTGTCGTCCTCGGGCTTCTCGAACGTGGCTATCATTGGCTCCAAAGCCAACTGTGCCATCTGTTCTTCTATTGCCGACACATCCTGTCGGTCGGTAGGAGTCATAAACTCCATCGGCAGTATGAAAACCATGCCGATATCGGCCGCCGATTCATCACCCGCCGACTCGTCGCCCCCTCTGTCGTTTCTTTTGGGGCGCCATACCCGAGGCCTACCTTCCTTCTTATCCGTCGTGCTCTGTTGTTCCTCCTCCTGCTGTTCCCACTGGCGGAGACGTTGGATCCTTCTTTTTTGAGATTTGGTCAATCCATCGGGACACCACCTGGGGTTTACTGGTTTGGACCTTGGCCTGGCGCGCTCCCATTCCGGTTCGCGTCCTAAAGGGTTCTCGTCTGTCACCCGAGCGTCGGCCATCTCTTCAAGCCGACTGTGAACGTTGGCCCTGTTTTCTGACCAGTCATGTCGATCAGTCCTGCCCCCTAGCCTGTCATGGCGTCTATCTTCCGACCGGTCATATCGGTCACTTCTGCCCCCCAGCCGATCACGCACGGGAGGGCGCTGGTCGTCTTGGTCGCGCCAGTTCCTGCTGATCGGTTCTGGTCTTCCGTCTCTGGAGCGAGACCTGTTGAACGGCCGATTGCCACGATACGGGCCGTTGCATTCTGGGCAATTATCGGCCGAAGGTAGCCTGAGGTTGCTTTCCCAACAGTGGATGAAGAACGGGCACCTCCAGTGATCTTCGTGCCGCCGCAACGCTTCTTCCCGGGATCTTGAGCGTTCATGCTGACGCTGATATTTCTGGAGCAGGAACTGGGAAGTAATGCGTGGCTCTTCTGATTCGCCATCGTCGTCCTCCATCCGCCGCTTCCCCTTAACGTCTTCAGACGTTGCTTGATTTCTGGGGTCTACGGCACCACTCTTTTTAGCCGATTCGGACGTCAGCACTTTTGTTTGGAGTGAATTCTTCCCCGTATCAACCATGTTGGTGGGGAAGGGGTGCTGGTCGATCTTCATCGGCTTGGCCGATTTTGTCGGCACTTCAAATTTGAGTCTGCCCTGCTCAATGGCCGACTGTATCTGCTGTCTGAAGATTTTGCACTCATTAGTATCATGGGATGTGGCGTTGTGCCACTTGCAATATTTCATCTTTTTTAGTTGTTCGGCAGAAGGTATTGTATGATATGGCGAGAGCTTGATCTGCCCTTCCTGTAGGAGAAGGTCGAAGATTTTATCGGCCTTCATTGTGTCGAAACCGAACGCCTCTGGCTCCTTTTTGCCGAACGGGCATGATATCGGCTTTTTTCCCTTGACCCACTCTGCAAGTCCGACCTCGGCATCTTCTTCGGCCTCAACCTCTTCTAGGAACGCCACCTTCTTCTGGAAGTTCCTCCGTGGATCGAAAGAACGTACCTCCTGTCCAGACAATCGGTGGACGATTTGGCTTAAGCTCTCGAACTCCTGTGATGCGTATTTTTCTTTGATGTGGGGCAGGAGACCTTGAAAGGCTATATCAGCCAGCTGTGCGTCGTTTAGAGCCAAAGAGTAACACTTGTTCCTGATTTCCCGAAACCTCTGTACATATGAGGATATCGGCTCGTCGCTTCTCTGCCTGAGGCTGGTCAAATCGGACAGCTTCATCTCATGCACTCCGGCGTAGAAGTATTTGTGAAACTGTTTTTCCAAATCGGCCCACGTGATAATAGAGTTCGATGGCAATGTCGTGAACCACTGGAAGGCCAACCCAGACAGAGATGATGTGAACAACCGCACCCGTAGAGCATCTTGCGTAGCTGCCTCTCCGCATTGGATGATGAATCTATTCACGTGCTCCACGGTTGAAGTATCATCCATCCCCGAAAACTTGGTGAAGTCAGGAACTTTATACCGATGGGGAAACGGCAGTAGGTCGTATGTAGATGGGTATGGTGTCCTATAGGTGTAAGTTTGTACCTTCGGCTTTAAGCCGAATTGTTCCTGAATCACCTCTGCAATACGTGCCGACCAATCTGGCTGTTGCTGGTGAACCGTTGGCTGAGGTATTGGCACGTGCTGGTATACCGGAGGTGGAATAGCCTGATGCTGAGTGAAAGCAGGTGGCATCTAAGTGAAAGCCGGCTGTGAATTAAAGGTCGGCTGTTTGAATGAGCCACTTGTTTCATCATACAGTACGAGCTCTGCTGTCTTGTTCATCTCTGGTGCAACAGGCTGATATGGCGGCATGGTTGGTCGAGTAGCCGCTTGGAAAGATGCCTGGAATTGTGGGCTTCCCTGACTGGCCGATTGATTCTGACCGGCCGTGGCTGATGGTGCCCCCCAAGGCGATGGGCTAACCGGAGGGAACGGCGCAGAGGACAGCTGGATGGAGTTATACCCCATAGGAACTGATGATGAGGAAGCGCTTGAACCTCCAACAGAAAATTGGATCGGCTGAGAAACCGAATTCAAATAACCCTGGTTTAGTGGAATCGGCTGAGTATATGCCAGTCCCCTGTATCCTTGAGGTATCCCACCAGCGAAGGAGTTGACAACGGCGTTGTACACCGTATTTGCAAGCACCGGGAATTGATCAATGAAGGCGTGATAAACGGACTGTTGGACCATATCAGCCATCTTGTCCGAGTCCTTAGAGATTGTGATCTGGCGGGGAGTTGGAAACGGAGTCTTCTTGATAGTCTCCCTGCTTCTGGAGCGACTGAAAGACTGTAGGCAAGCTTTCCGGAACTGTGCCGTATGCTTATCCAGTTCTTCCTTCTGGTCGTCCTTTAGATCTGCTTCCGTCACTTCGATGACGTTATCTTCGGAGACTTCAGAAGCTTTCGACATGGCGGCGGTTGTATTGGTCCCACTGAGCGTGCCAAAAGTGTGTTGGCGCTAGAAATCGGTCAACCGAATTCCCAGCGTCTGACACACGACCCGGGAGAATCTGCTTAGCTCCTGTTCGGGTGATTGCCCTGGTGCGGTTCGCGCGGCGTGCCAGCCAATCTGACCTGTTGATTGGCAAGGTAGAATACGTGTCAGATCCGGAAGTCGCGATCGGCTAGATTTCCGATCTCGAGAGAGCTTATCAGCGAATCGGCCGATTTGCCGTAATAAAGAAATCGGCTATAAAGCAACCGATCACTGTAGCAATGTGGACAAAAAACTATTGAAGTAATCAACACAATGCTATAGTAACAACACCAGGAATAGATCTAATCGGCTATGTATAAAATAAGTAAATTAAATAGCAAAATATAAGGAAAGCCGAAACTGCCGATTCCTAGCTGGATAACTGGTGATAAAACTAGAAAGACAGGTAAAACCTATGATTCTAGTAAATATCGATAACTGGTGAATAAATCTAAACGAAACAACAGCGATGCGCCCGAAGTTAAGGCTTAGAATTTACTCGGTAAACAGAACTTACAAGATCGGCTGGAGATCAAGTCGATGCAGCCCTGCCGACCTGTACGAACTCGTGAAAAAGGAGAAAGTATTTGGCGAAGTCGCCTGCTTGAAAGTAAGTACGAGGAAATAGTAACTTGTTGTATTGAGTAGTTGATGATTACAGATCTACAAAGGTAGCTATTTATAGCCCCGTACAGATGACTTCTTAACCGACTAGAACTCTATCTCTAATTCAAATAGAAAAGGAATATTTACAATCACGATTCGTACTAGGTTGGTTATTATACGCTTCATGGGCCGCCCCTTCATCCTTCTATTCCTCTTCAGGCCCATACCGACCCAATTACTCCAACCTCCTAATCGGCCGATTCCTCATCGGCAAAAGGTAACCGATCGGGAACCTGGCGTGTCCGATCCGAACCCCAAGGGTTAAGCGAAGCAGAAGTCATCGACCGATCCCGCACTGTAGCATCTAGCCGATCTTGGACTTTAGCGCCAACGAACCGATCTCGAACTGTAGCGCCATTCAGCCGATTTCCAACTGTATTTTTCCATTTCCTCTTTTCCTGACGCCGATTTCAATTGTGACGAAATCTGGCGTCAACACGATCACATAAGTCTGATCGGCCGGTTGCCATAGACTTCAAGAGGATCACCATCTCCTGGTCAGCTGAATAGTCAAATTGACTGGCACGCCCGCGCACACCACGCACGCCGATTTACAGGACCTGCATCGGAATGAAGCAAATCTCCCAGACCTTTCGTGTGTTAGTACGCGAAGGTTACCGTCCGATTTTTTGCATCAACAGGAACATATGTAGCAATCACTGAGCTGAGTAGGGATGGCAAAAAACAATCAAGCCTGTTCCACAAACGTGTTCATCAGAACGAATTCTCAGCCCGTGGCCCTGTGCCTCGTGTTCTCGCTATGCCCAAATATATAGACTTATGATAATATACACGTGTATACTGTCAATTATATTACTTATTTTTCTTATCTATATGAACTCAATCATTACTCAAATTTAGGACCCTATTGCACTAGTGTAACATGCAAAATCCCACGCATGATATAGTACCAGGTAGTAAACCGCCCCTAACCGCTATCACCACGTACTCCCTCCATTCTGATAGTACTATTTCTTCTTGGCACAATGATCAAGGAAAATAATCGTACCTATCATCCTACTTATCATCCATTTTATCATGCCATTAACTAGTCATCGTAAACAAATAATTCATTAAGACCTAGACTTCTTGATGCCCATGTAGCAAATCTTGGCTGGAAGAATGAAGAGTCACGCATCGGACCCGAGGCAACCATTAAATGGGTAGATAGTTGGATTGAAATAAAACTATCAAAAGAAATTTTTTCAGATTTGAAAATATGCGCAAATAGAGGGTGTACAATGTTTTCATGCATCCCATCGGAAATGTCCGCACTCTCGTTGTATTCATACCACTAGTTTTAGGGTGGATGACGAGTAGTTTGTGCGTCATTATTCCAGTGATTGCTTCGTTTGCTTGCTAAGGACATGTGAAAATCAGATGTTCTGGCCAACCTTATATAGTTGGGTTGTCGGCACTTCGCTATAAGAGCGTACATGTCATATGTAGAATATATGAAGTATCATATAAACAGTAATATAATAATTGCATAAATATGAGTAAAATGGCGATAATTGCCTGACTAGCTCTTAAATATGAGTTAGATCTGTTCTCTCTCTCTAGGAAAAATATTGACATAGTATTTCGTAACTAGTTGAAGCTAGTTCTTACTCGACCAAGGCTAATAATTGTGGCCTTGAATTCAAGAGATGTATATAACTGCAAGGCACAGATTTGAAAGATATAGTCGATTTATCGCTGTCTAGTACATCACAAATCAGGACCGCAACAACTTTGGAAGAATGGATGATGGAGATTAGAGATATCTGCGATATGCGGAAGAGAATGGCGGGTAAAGGCAGACCTTCTCGCATCTTCGAAGAGCACGCAGCGGCGGCCACCACTTCCAGGGATTTCATCGCTCTCCCTCCGTTCTCTCTCTCTATATGACGTAATTTCAATAGTAGAGAAACCAGCATTATTACTGGTAGAGAAATGAGTATTAAAACCTCGTATATCTCGTTTTTTCCAACCGGGACTAAAGGAATTTGCGCAAAAAATATCAGAAATTCCCAGAAGGCTCCACAAGTCACGCGATTTTTCATACAAAATATGTGCGTGCGCGGTACGTGTGATTCGAACCACGATCTCAAGCCTCGTGCATAGCTTCCTTACCATCTCACCTACGCAGCACATCTAATTGAGTAGGAGATGCAATCCTTTTGTAGTAACTTGTGGGGCCCCCTTAGTCCCGGTTGGTAACACCAACCGGGACTAAAGGTCACCCTATTACCAACTGGGACTAAAGCCGTCGGAGACTTTAGTCTGAGTTTGTAATATCAACCGGGACTAAAGGTATCTCTACGGATGAGCTTTTTATTGAGGATCACTTTTAGTCCCGAGTCCAAAAGCAATCGAGATTTTTGTTGAGGATGAAAGGTCTTTTTTCTACCTGTATTTCCTTGTTTCCAAGTAATCAACAGTGGCTATTTCTTCTCCAATCGCTTCGTCGTAGAAAATGATCCTAGGTGAGATCATGTCATTTAGCCGGTGTATGATCGCGATACTAAATTGCCGTGCTATCGTTATGTACCACTAGTTCGGGGCGGGTGATGAGTGGTTTGGGTGGCACACTGGGTGGCCCCAATCAATAAGCTAGGATTCCTCATCTGATGAGACGAGCATTAGAAACTAGAGAGGCAACTTCGTTCCAGTGACTGCTTTGTTTTCTTGCCAAGAGATTGTGAAATGGGCAGTTCATGCCGGCCTTACATATAGTTGGATTGTTGGCACTTAGCAACAAGCATACACTGCTGGGGAATCCACCTTTAGTACCAATTCCAAACTCCCCTTTAGTACCAGTTGTGCAACTAGTACTGCTATATCGGTACTAAAGGGTGGTCCTTTAGTACCGGGTCAAATAACCGGTACTAAAGGGGTATTAAAAAACTAAAAAAGAAATCCGCTGACCGGAGCCCCGGCCGCAACCCGCCACCGTCCGCCTGAGCGTCGGAGCCCCAGCAGCACCCCGTCGCCGTCCACCCGAGCGCTAGAGCTCCGACGGCAGAGCACTTGAGCCCCGCACCGAAGAGAGAGAGAGAGAGCCACCCTTCCTCCTCATCACCGTCGGCCGCCCTTCCTCCTCGTCAACCGAGCCTGGTCCCGGCCCTCGTCCCCGCCACCTCGCCTCCTTGCAACCCCCTGCCGGCCCCCTCGCCTGGCCAGCCGCCCTCGCGACGCGCTCTGCTGGCCCCCTCGCTCTGCTAGCCACCCTCGCCCAGAGAGAGAGGTGAGACCACGCACCTCGTCCTGCCACACCATCACCCTTTAGATCCCGTTGCCCCCGCAGCACCTCCACGCTCTCCCACCATGCCAGCCTGCAGATCCCGCTGCTCCACGCGCCATCGCCCGCTACTGCTCCACGCACCATCGCCCGCTGTAGCTCCTTGCACTATCGCCCGCCACTCCGCCTCTATGCTCCCCCACCGTCGTGCTATCGCCTCACCTCGCCCCGCCACCGCTCCTCACAAGTCTCGCGGTGAGGGGCTCGCGAAGGGGAGAGGGGAGGGGAGGGGTGTGCCTGGAAGAATGGGAGGAAGAGAAGTGAGGCTGCCATGAGGGGAGAAGGGAGAGAGGAGGGTCGTTCGGGAGAGGGAGGCGTGTGGATAAGACGGTGAGAAGCAGACGCGTACGATGGACTTCAATCTAGTGAAGTCCAAATTAGTACCGGGTGGAGGCTTAGTACCGGGTGAAGCCTCCACCCGGTACTAAAATCCCTCAGGCACATTAGTACCGGGTGGTGGCTTCAAGCGGTACTAATGTGCTTTTAGTACCAGGTGGAGGCTTCACCAGGTACTAATGTGCAACCTTTAGTACCGCATGAAGCCTCCACCCGGTACTAAAGGGGTTCACGGGAGCCTCATCGGGGACTAGCCGTTAGGTTCGGTACTAATGCTCACATTAGTACCGGGTCAAAATGCAACTGGTACTGAGTCTCGTTACGAATGCTCAGTTTTACAATAGTGATGCATGTCATATGTAGTCGTCATTAAAACTATTCATCTAAAATGATTTATCTATAGTCTCATTAAAATGCTTGCATATGTATGAGTAAAATGGTGATAATCGCATTGTTTTTTGTTCGATTAGTTCTTAAACATGAGTTATATTAGCTGTGTTATCTCTGTACGTAGGACAAATATTGGCATATACTATCATGTAACTCGTTGAAGCTTCTCCATCTCAGACGCCCTTGAACTGTTAAAAAAAATCGTGGTCTTGAATTCGACAGATGTTGCGGCATCACATCAGTGAAGCTGAAATTCACGTGCAGTAGCTGTGCTATTTCAGCTACTGGCTATTCCTGCCGTTGCAACATTCATGGAACACATGGCAAATTCTTCTATAAATTCAGCGCTCCACACAGCTGTAGGGTTGCATTGCTACACTTGTACTGAACTTTGGGTTAGGTACTTCTCTACACACAGCTGAAGCCTCATCTGGCAGCCATGCCCATGAGTATAGAGCAAGGTCTCCACATGGCAAGAGGGAGCGGAGAAACTAGCTACACTAAGAATTCTAGGATTCAAGTAATAGCTCTCTCCGTCTCTGTCTCTGTCTCTTGCTCTCTCCCCACCACCTGAAGTTCTTTTTGGCATGTTTGGAAAGGATATTTTGATCCAAACTCCAAAAATTTACTTCAAATTCTAATTCTAATTAATGGATCAAAACTCTTATCCAGGTGTCAGTGAGTCAATTTTTTATGAGTGACTAGGACGGTAACATTTTTCTATTTGCATGGAAACAGGAAAAGGCTATGTTTCAGATTAAACCACTCCTTGAGGAGGCCACGAGAGAAGTATACACAGCTCTTCACCCTCGAATCATGGTCGTGGCTGATTTAGGCTGCTCTTCGGGGCCTAACACATTGCGCTTCGTCTCAGAGGTGATCAGCATCATAGATCGTTATTGCAAGGAACTTGGCATACCGCATGACCACCCACAGCTTCAGTTCTTCCTGAATGACCTGCCGGGCAATGACTTCAACAACCTCTTCGAGTTGGTCGACCAGTTCAAGAGATCAACGACAATAAATCACGAGGAAGAGGCACGGCCTCCATACTATATCTCTGGGTTACCAGGCTCTTTCTACACCAGGCTTTTCCCTTGTGAAAGTGTTCACCTCTTCCACTCTTCGTTCTGCCTTCAATGGCGCTCTCAGGTATGCTTGCAAGATGCATTTCGTACATGTCCATGCTTTTTATTATTTTTTAGGTTTTGAAACGACCTATGGTTGTTTTTAGACCTAAGTGTGTTTTTAATAACGTGTACACATATGTAGGCACCGAAGGGACTCAAGGGCACGGGAAAAACACTCAAAGATAAAGGAGATATTTACATCACAAAGACTACATCACCTTCGATAGTAAAACTGTTTCAACAGCAGTTCCAAAAGGACTTCTCCCTCTTCCTCAAGCTGCGCTATGAAGAACTCGTTTTTGGCGGCCAAATTATTCTAACATTTATTGGGAGAAAGTATGAGGATGTGTTCAGCGGAGAGTCCAATCATCTCTACGGATTGCTTGCACAATCGCTGCAATCCCTTGCTGATGAGGTAAATTTAAATTAATTTCAACCACTATCTAACTATCTTGTGTAGCACAATATTGAACTTTGATCTTAATAGGGCCTTCTGAAGAAGGAAAAACTTGATTCCTTCTATCTACCAATCTATTCGCCATCAGTTGGTGAAGTGGTGGCTATAGTGGAGCAAAATGGGCTGTTCAACATGAATCACGTCAAATTGTTTGAGACAAACTGGGATCCTTATGATGACTCAGAGTGTGATGTTGTGCACGACAGTTTTAGGAGCGGTGTGAATGTCGCCAAGGTTATAAGAGCAGTAATGGAGCCACTGGTTGCTAGCCATTTTGGAGAAACCATACTCGACACATTATTCAAAGAGTATGCGCACCGTGTTGCCAAACATCTTGAGAAGGAGAAAACGAAGCTTGCGGTTATTGTCCTGTCCATGAAGAAATTAAATCAATCTAGATATCCAAGCATCGTGCCTTAAATTTTGTTGTTTCACTCCAACTAGTTGCTACCACGCGCTATACCAGTTATCTAGAAAACTCAATAATATGCATGTTTGTGTGTAATGTGCTGCTTGTTGTGGTGCTGTTTATTATCTTCATCATTGTTTGTCGAGCTACAATTTAAATAGTAAAGATTATGTACTCTGTCTATTTGTTGTCTTCATTATGGTTAAGCTAGCATAGCAGCAGATTTGTTTCAGCAAAATCTGTATGTTCGGATTTATTCAAGATCCTCTGGAATTTCTGGGCCGGGGTTTGGGTTAAATCTGTGTCATCCTGGTATAGATGCATGAAAAATTCAAAATCAAACGATGGCTGCTGGCTCATCACACAGTGCAAACGGGAGGGCACCATAACCCTTCCATATATACTTGATGTGTGACTGACGCTGTTTGGCACAACTTCCATGTTGTTGTGTGCACCTGAAAAACTAGATTGTATGTGCTGGAACGTTACCAGATACTATGTAAATTTCCAGATGAAAACAAATAATGTAGTTGATAACTTGATATTTCTATCAGTGTGCAGTGTTAGATTAGTTAAACTCCTACTGGATTTTTGTGTCATGTATATGGCTGGCTTGATTTCTACTATCTGTATGCATGTTTAACTTGTCAATCGCCACCTGTCATACACTGCAATGATTCAATATTAGTGGGGTTTCTGCTATTTCCGTTTGTTTGAACATAGGGAGATTTTAGTCTGACCATCCATCCTGAGAAATCAAACATGAAAAGAAGGGAAGTACCGTGAAGTACCTAAGGAGAAGTACTAAATCAAACATGGAAAGAAGGGAAGTACCGTGAAGTACTTAAGGAGAAGTACTAAGAAATACCAATTTGGTGGAACCAAGTACCAAAATAGTGAGAAATTAATATGATGCTCTTTTAATTATGTAAATCTACTTAATTCTTTTTTAAGCAAAAAAAAAGAAAGGAAAATACCTGCAAGTACCACCGGTACTTTAAAACATTGTAACAAAGCTCTTATTACTTCATAATAATTCACTGTTCATATACATGACATTTTGAGGTTAAAGTACGATCTCAATAAATCATAAATCACTTGCAAGGGGCATATACTCTAGTAAATAACCTGCACAATTCTAGTAAATAGATTATCATATGGGCAGAAAGGCTAGATTCTAGTAAATCACGTTCAGCTTCATATTTTAGTAATCATTCATAAATTCTAGTAAATCATAGGTTCATAGCTGTCAAATATATAAGGGCAGCAAGGCATAAATAATTATAGTGACTTGTATTCAAGGACATAGATTTAAATCGTTAAAAAATTCCCGTATAAATCATAGTTTCCAAATTCACAAGCACTATATATATTCTAGTAAATCACAAACAAAGGCATATTTTAAAATAGTGAGAGTAGTTTGCATGTATAACATCTTCCATACGGGTGGGCTTATGTTTCACTACCATCATGTACAGACACCATATCCAAATTATCGTCAATATACATCTGAATTACATGTTTAGCTTATTGTCCATCCAAATTATCGTAAATTTGGGCCTTCAGTCCATCCATAAGACGTACTAAGACATCCACAACAACAAGACGGGCTATCGTAGCTCTCACCATCCTCATGTTATACATTCAAATTATGGTAAATGGCCTTGATCATGTGTCTACTCCTGTTTTCATCAAGTTATCATAATTGATTTAGTACAAAGTGCACGCCGTTCCAGATTTTTTTCTTCATCGTTCCTCCATTTTTATAATTGCACTGCTCCTATAAGATTGCACTACGGAGAAATGGGCGGGGAGAGCCTTCCTTCCTTCCCCTGCTGCTCGCGCAAGTCTCCCGGTGGGCAGGGCAGGGCACGTCGTCCCGTCCGCCTCCCTCGCCGCGCCGGCCCGTCCGTCCACCCAGCCGGCAGTGGCACGACAGCTTGCTGCTGCACCTGCGCTGCGCATTCATGGCTGCCAATGGCCGCTGCCTGAATGCCTGATGCCCCAAGCACAAAGTCACTTCTCCCCCGCCTCCCTCCTCCATCCGGGACAGAGTATTGCTGCTAGTGGTAATTAATTAGAGCCGTGTGCTGCGGTCAGTGTCTGGTAGTAGTAAAACTTGATTACCCTTTGCTTCGAGTCTTCGACAGCCCGGCCGTGGGCTGTGCGTGCTCATGAGCCGCCGTGGCCCGTTGGGCATGCATCCTGCCACTGCTGCTGTCGCTGATGATCATAGCAAGCATACCTGCCTCGCCAATTGTCATGTGTAGCCGTGTACGGGCGATCATTTCCTCAACTTCCAACTTGCACCATCCTCGTAGAGCAGCCAGCAATGGTACGTAGCAGGCTTCGTGGATTTCAATCCAAGAAAGAATTGCCACCTACGGGACCCAGCCCATCACAGCAGCACATATAATTACCATTTTTTACCTTGTCTAAAAAAAGAAAAGCCTGCATGTTTACATGCGTATCCATTACCCAGCAGCGGCTCCTCTCTCCTCTGTACTGAAGATTCATTCAGACATTGGCAGGCATTAGGTTGTATTTACCTGTATGTATACTATGGGTCTACGGGCCTGCTACGTGTATGATCTAGCAGGCAGCTCGCCTGTGGGCGCCGCCGGCCCTAGCGAGTGAAGGGTGTCAGCTAGGGTTCCTAACCCTAGCTGCCCCTGCACCTGGTCCCCTAGGCCTATGTATGGTTGTAGCATGTGCTCTTGTATAATTAATCTAATCTTTCCTCACCTAAATATCTCTTTCATGGTATCACGAGTCTAGATTTCAGTCTTAGGTCTCTAGCTTCCACTTTTCGCGCGACATCCGCGCCTGCTCTTCCATGGCTGGCTCCCTCGGCACTCCTGTCGCCGCCCCTGCTGACGCCTCGGATGCCCCTGCCGTCGCTCCTAGCGCCCCAAGCGGGGCTGCTGCCACCGCCCCCGCTGCCTCTGAGCGCAACGCGGTGCAGCACGAGGCCGCCGCCGCCGCCGTGGCTGCCGATGCCTGTGCTTGCATAGAGGCCACCGAGCGCGTCCTCACCGCCGTCGTCGCTGCCCGCGAGGAGGCTACAGCCGGTGAGCAGGCCGCCATCGCCGCCGTTGCCCGTGAGCATGAGGTGCTGAAGCGCGCTCTCGGTCCCCCTCGCCCCGACGACGACCTCGACAACGCCCTCCTCCGTCAGGAAGCTGCTCACCTCTTGGCGCTCCATGCTCAAGCGGTGGCTGTCCAGAACATCCGCGCCCTTGTCACTGTCATCCTCGACGTCAAGACCGGAAACTACACACGGTGGCGCAGCCAGTTTCTTCTCACCCTCGGCAAGTACTCGCTGTCCGGCCACATCCTCAACGATACCATCTGCACCCATCCCGGCTAGGTTCGGATGGACTGCGTCGTCACCCATCCCGGCTAGGTTCGGATGGACTGCGTCGTCCTCATGTGGCTCTGCGGCACCATCTCCGACTGCCCCCACAGGCGGGCTGCCTGCTAGCTCATACATGTAGTAGGACCTAATAGCAGGCTTTTGTGGCGGAACCACCTCGGATTAACTTAATTAAAGCACGATTAAGCCGCTTGACACGCGACACTCATGCCTTAGTCAAGTTAGCTCGAAGTGCCGTCAGATTTCATCCGATTTAACCACTTAACAGGACCGAGTTAGCATGACCCACACGAAGGTGAGTGGTTCCAGAGAATACAACAGGTCTACCATTAGATTAACAAGTTGTTACACACTCGGTTATAAATCAGAGTTTTACAAGTTCAGAAGAAAACAACAGAAGATAAAAACAAATCGGAAGCTACTCGTCGGGGTCGGACGTCCCTGGTGAGGCCAGCCGGGACATCAGTGATCCCATTCCCCGCCGTCCGAGGAAGGATCCCACTCGACCGTCCAACCCGGAGGGAGGTGGGGCGGCCAAGTGCCAGCAGCAAGCTCTGAAGCTGCAACTTCACCTGAAAAGAGAAGCCACAAACAAGGCTGAGCTTCTAAGCTCAACAAGACTTAACCGACCGCTGACCACTTCACCACGTCTAGACATGCAAGGCTCTTTTGGCTGAGGGGGTTTTGTTTGCCAAAAGCGACTATGTTGGGTCCTTATTTTCAATTTTTAGCTCAGATTCTAGTTCATTAACCAGTCTATGTTGGCAACTTACTCTAAGCAAGCGTAGATCCACTTTATGTATATAAGCTCAACATCAAGACCATGTCATCATCAGACTCCTTCATTACTCAGTGTAGTATTATGATCAAGCAGTCTCAAACTGTGAGAGGCAGACGAATCGATTCGAGTTCTTTAACCATGCATGGTGAACCTAACCTCACGACATCCGCGCACCACCGAGGGTCGCTTCCTGTGTCAGCCTTCCCCATCAATTCCCTAACCCGTGTTGGGTCCACTTCCTTTGGTGCAAGGTTCCACGGACCCGGCCTCTGCCGTTCTGTGACTACACTTGCCACCACATGCGGCCGCAGGGGAACTTCGTTCCAAGGACAGTGGAGCGGCCGCTCACGTTTAGGTTCAATCAGGTACTAGGCTTCCCCATCCCATACTGAGTATGAGGTTAGTACTTTCAAACACTTGATCACGAACACCACTACTGTCGGGCCTTAACAGATTCAGTAAACAGACGGGGCGATCAGCCGACCACCAAAAGAGTTAACCAAAACCCTGCCCCATCCGTCGTCCTTATAGTTGTAACAGAAGGAGAAACAACCAACTCCTATAACTCGCGAGTGATAGGAAATCACTCGATTTTTATCGATTCCTATTTAAGCATAGCAACTACTCGGCCCAACAAATTAGTGTTCAGATCAAAGGAACTATGTCATGCATCTATGGTTGCAAACAACTCCTATACGTAAATCACAAACACGAGAAGGAAGGCATGTGCAAGCTTAGAAAGTTGGGTTCATGCTTCAGGGTTTGCCTTCAAGCGGAGGGTAGGAGAACTGGTCTTCAGCTAGGGCTGCTTCGGCTTCTGGAGTTGGCAGCTTAGCTACAGCTCCGTCTTCGGGCACCGGGTGTAGCTCGTAGACGCCATCAGCGAGATGTAACTCTAGACGAAAAGGATACAGCCGAGTCCTCGGGCGAGGCGGATAAGGGTCGGCTAACAGACAGGGTCGGGCGAGACGAAAAAAGTGGTCGGACGAAATAGATAGGGTCGGGCAAGACGGTAAGGGTCGGCAGCTTACCTTTAGGTTTATAGGTGAAGCTTCGGGGTCGGGAAGGAACAGACTTGGGCGGAAGGACTTAAGCACTAAGGCTTGGGCAGCGGCGATGTCCGGCGATGCTCTGGCGGCGGCGGAGCTTCTTGTGGGCAACAAGGAAGCTCTAGCACAGCGCGAAGGAGCAGGCGGTTGGGTGGATTGGAGAGAAGCGGGTCTGAGCGGAGAAGGGAACTTCTCAAGAGTTTCAGCGGAAGTGCTTAGGTGCGCTCAGAGTAAGGGCGGCGAAACAGCAAAGGCGAAGGAACTCTGGTGGAACTCTGGCATTCCCTTTTATAGCTGCGCGGAAGAGAGAGAGAGTTGGAGCAGCATGAAGACCGGGAAGAAAAAGATGGAGTGCGCTGCCATGCCGGCAATTGAGCGGCGATGGGCTACGGAACAAAGCTTCGGAGATGGCATCTTCGCCCATTGGGCACTGGAGACAAGGCGGCGCAGGCGCGGTTTTGCCGGGGTTTAGATTTGGCGGAGGCAAGCGTCGTCGAGTGGCAGATTTGATTGGTGTGACAAGGAAAAAGGCGCTACAAGCGAGGTTGCAACAGGCAAAGTGACAAGGCGAGCTGCGGCTGCGCGGGCGAGCGCGAAACAGCAGCTTGCTGGGGCACAGTTCTGGCAAGGCAGAAAAGGAGCTGTCACTACCGGAGTCGGGGTTGGCGAGGGAGGAATCATCGTGTAGCGAGTTCGTGGGCAGCGCGACTGTGGAGAGGCGACAGAAAAACCGGAAGGCATCGGGTCTTGCAGCCAGGGATCCGGCGAGATGATGATGGGCGCGTGTTGCAAGGCGGTCTGATCCAGCAGCGGCAAAGCTCTGCCATGGCGATGACGGGGCACCATGGCACGGCCGGCGAGGGCGTGAGCGAGACGAGGCGAGGCAGAAAGGGTTGCAGAGGGGCTTCTGCGGCGATTGGGGAGGAGGGCGCGGGAATCCATCCTGTCGCGACCGGCGACTGGGCGAGGCGGCGGGCGTCGAAGAGATCAAGCCACGCGGCTGAGAAGCTCTGAAGCGGGCGCATGCTGTTCGGGCGCGTCTGCCTCGGGAGATCCGGAGAAAAGATTTGCGGGTCCACCAGTCAGTCTCGGTTTCTCCTCTGCTCAAGATGGAAAGGGACACTGCCTTTGGGATTCATAAGGAACCGATGGGGTTGGTTGGGTTCTTCAGGGGTCGGGACCAGGAACTGGAGGTTGAGCGCTTAAGCTCAGGGGAGCTAAGACAGAGGGATTAGGGACTCGGATTAGGATTAACTCGGCTGATTTAACCAAGGCCGTTACAGCCTACCCCCCTTAAAAAGAATCTCGTCCCAAGATTCGGGTGTAAGAGCGACCAGTGGGGGTGTGCAGTCCTTACCTCCTTGGCTGGAAAGAAAACCTCGGAAGTGTTTGTTCAGATACTCTTCTGTTTCCCAGGTGGCTTCTTCTTCTTTGTGGTTGTTCCATAGTATCTTGTACATTTTGACTGTTTGCCGTCGGGTGTGTCTTTCCTTTCGGTCGAGGACCTTTGCTGGATACTCAGTGTAAGTTAGGTCGGACTCAATTTGAAGTTGCTCCTGGTCCAAGACCTCAGTTGGAACTTGGACACATTTCTTCAGTTGGGAGACATGGAAAACATCCGGTAAGCAATGGGTCCACAGATTTCCACAATTTCATAAGGACCAAAGTAACGGGGAGCCAATTTTCCTTTTACTCCAAACCGTTGCACTCCTTTGGTAGGGGAGACTTGAAGATATACGTGATCACCAATGTCAAACTGCAGGGGTCTTCTTCTCCTGTCCGAGTAACTCTTTTGTCGGGATTGGGCGGCCTCGAGATTTTCTTGAATTATCTTCACTTGTTCTTCTACTTCTACTACTAAGTCAGGGCCGTAGGTCTGTCTTTCGCCGACTTGTGACCAATTCAACGGTGTCCGACATTTCCGACCATATAGGGCTTCAAACGGTGCCATCTTCAAACTGGTCTGGTACCTATTGTTATAGGAGAACTCTGCCAATGGTAAGCACTTATCCCAATTCTTGTCATAATGAATGACACAAGCTCTTAACATGTCTTCAAGGATCTGATTTACCCTTTTGGTCTGACCATCGGTTTGAGGGTGATAAGTCGAGCTACGAATGAGCTTGGTGCCGAGCGATGCTTGTAGCTGTTCCCAAAAACACACTACAAACTGAGCTTCTCGATCTGAGATGATCGTCCTAGGCACACCGTGTAGGGAGACAATGCGGTCAAGATACAACTCTGCATATTTCTTGGCCAGGTAGGTGGTGTGGACCGGAAGAAAGTGGGTAGTCTTGGTAAGACGATCCACAATCACCCAAATGGAATAATGTCACTGCGATGTAAGGGGCAGTCCAACAATGAAGTCCATGCTGATGTCTTTCTATTTCCAAGAGGGAATAGGTAGGGGCTGCAGGGTACCAGCTACCTTTAAATAGCTGGTTTTGACACGTTGACAGGTGTCACATTCTGAAACATACCGTGCAATTTCTAGTTTCATTCCACACCACCAGAAGATTTGACGGAGATCATGATACATCTTATTGCTGCGAGGATGAATTGAGAACTTGGAGAGATGAGCTTCATCTAGGATTTGCTTTCTCAGATTGGGGTCGGATGGTACAAGTCAATTTCCATAATATACTCTCCCATTCTCATCCTGTCGGAATTGCTTATACCCTTCATCCTTCAATGAAATCTTCCTTTTGATTCGCCTCACTTCCTCATTCTCTAATTGTGCTGACCCAATTTGGTCTTCCAGGACAGACTCAAGAGATATATGGCCGAGGGTTCCATGGGAAATAATTTCCAAACTGAGCTTTCCCATCTCCTGGCACAGGGTCTCTGTGAAATTGGTTGCCATCAAGAAATTGCAATGAGTCTTGCGACTAAGAGCATCGGCCACCACGTTGGCCTTGCCGGGGTGATAATGCACTTCCAAATCATAATCCTTTATCAACTCCAACCATCTTCTTTGGCGCATGTTGAGGTCGGCCTGAGTGAAGATGTACTTGAGACTCTTGTGATCGGTGTAGATGTTACAGTGGGTGCCCATCAAATAGTGCCTCCATATCTTTATGGCATGAATCACTGCTACCAACTCAAGATCATGGGTCGGATAGTTCAGCTCATGAGGTCGTAACGCCCGCGAGGCATAGGCAATGACTCGATTGTCTTGCATAAGAACACACCCAAGTCCAGTGCCAGAGCTGTCACAGTATACGTCAAACGGCTTAGAAGGGTCGGGTTGAGCCAAAACCGGGGCTGAGGTCAGCAAGTGTTTCAAGGTGTTGAAGGCTTCTTCACACTTGTTACTCCACACAAATTTGACTTCTTTCTTCAGCAGCTCAGTCATCGGCTTAGCTATCTTGGAGAAATCCGGAATGAAACACCGATAGTAGCCTGCTAGTCCAAGGAAACTTCGGATCTGGTGAACTAAAGTGGGTGGCTTCCAGTCCATGACTTCTTGTACCTTGCTGGGGTCAACTGTTATGCCATCCCGAGAGATGGTGTGTCCTAAGAACTTGACACTCTCAATCCAAAATTCACACTTGAAGAATTTGGCATAGAGTTGATGATCTCTCAACCGTTGAAGAGCCACACAAAGATGCTTGGCATGTTCTTCTTCGCTCTTAGAGTACACCAGAATATCATCAATGAACACCACCACGAACTTGTCCAGTTCGGGAATGAACACCAAATTCATGAGATACATAAAATAGGCGGGTGCATTGGTGAGTCCAAAAGACATAACTAGGTACTCGTAGAGTCCATATCTTGTGGAGAAAGCAGTTTTGGGAATATCACAGGGTCTGATCTTGATTTGGTGATAACCGAAACGAAGATCGATCTTGGAGAACACTCTGGCTCCAGCTAATTGATCAAACAGAACATCAATGTGGGGAAGTGGATACTTGTTCTTGATAGTCACCACATTGAGGGGTCGGTAGTCCACACACATGCGTAGACTCCCATCCTTCTTCTTCACAAACAGGGCTGAGCAACCCCAGAGTGAAGTACTGGGTCGGATGAAGCCTTTCTCCAACAGATCATGCAACTGGGTTTTTAACTCGGCTAGCTCCGCGGGTGGCATCCGATAGGGTCTCTCGGATATCGGAGCGGTGCCTGGCTGCAGTTCAATGGCAAACTCGATATCTCTGTCTGGCGGCATGCCAGGTAAGTCATCTAGAAATACATCCGGGTACTCGCAGACAACAGGAAGGGTTTCTATCTGGGCTTCCGATATAGGGTACGCACAAGGAATTGCGTACTCAGGGTGGGTCAAGGATAGGGTAGAACTGCCATGCAAGGGTGAGTCGATGTGGAGAGCTCGGGCAGCTGCATCTAGAACCACTTGGTGTCGGGTCATCCAATCCATCCCAAGGATGATATCTATTCCTTCCAGGTCAAGGATGATGAGATTCTCCCTAAAAAGAGTTTGGTCTAGCTGGATAGGTACAAGGGTAACTATCTTGTCTGAGGCTATCTTCCTTCCCGGAGTGGAGATCACATATGATCCTTTAGTGTGATCAACACTCAGCTCACATCTTTCTCTAGTCTTACTCCCGATGAAGCTATGGGAGGCTCCCAAATCAAACAAAACAACAACAGTTTGATTATGGACAAGGAAGGTACCCGTCATCACTGGCGCACCTTCGGGGAGCTCGGTCAAGCTGGTGTAGTTGAGCCGTCCTTGGCAAACTTGCACCTTGGGCCTTCTTCCTCTGTTCGCTGTGGGGTTCTGGCCAGTCTGGTGATGCTTGTTCCTGGGGCAGTCCCTTGCAAAATGCCCTTCATTTCCGCAGGTGAAACAACGGTTGCTATTCACAAGGCGCGACGGCGGTAAGGTCGGCCGGGGCGCCTGCGGTTGGAAATTGGGAAAACGAGGTGCCGTGGGAGGTGGAGGGTGAGAAATCCATCGTCCCGATTGTTGGGGCCTGTGGGGCACCTGAGGGGGAACCATCCTGAATCTTCGAGCGGGCGGGCTCGGCAATGCCGCTGAGGCTTTCCTTTTCTGGTCAGCTCTGAGAGCCTGCATGCAGTCCTCTTGAGAGATGGCCAGATTCACCAACTCGTTGTAGGTATCCACCTTGGTGGGATTCAACCTTTCCTTGAGTTCCAGGCTCAAGCCTCTGCGGAACCTGTCCCTTTTCTTCTCGTCGGTATCTGCATGATAGCCGGCATAACGGCACAGGTCGTTGAAGGCTTGTGCGTAGTGTAGGACGTCACGGCTTCCTTGGGTAAGGGCCAAGAACTCGTTGAGTTTGCGTTCCAGAAGACCTTTGGGAATGTGATTTCCTCTGAAGACGGTCTTGAACTCGTTCCAGCTGACAGCATGGTCGGCCGGCAGCATAGCATGGTAGTGATCCCACCAAAGCCGGGCGGAACCACGCAGCTGTTGAGCCGCGAACTGGACTTTGTTCTGGTCAGGACACGGGGTGGTGAGGAGTTCGAACTTGGATTCGATAGTACGAACCCAGGCATCTGCATCGAGTGGGTCTTCAGTCTTGTGGAAGGTCGGGGGCTGCGTGCTCAAGAAGTCCTCATAACGAGCAACTTGAGGTTGTTGATGAGCTCTCCCTCCATGGGGCTGCTGTTGTCCTTGTACAATGTGTCTTAGCAGCTCAGTCTGAGCCGCTAGGATGGCTTCCAGCGAAGGTGGGGGCGGAGGTGGAGGAAGATCCTGCCTCTGCTCGCTGCCACTGGGCACAGAGCCAGATCGGGTGCGGTGCGCCATCTGCAAGAGCCAACGTTCCATTAATTCCATAACCTCAGAAGTATTCCAATCATGCAGGAACGTATACTTTAAATCCTCAAAATGCGACTCTTACTGATAGTGCAACACAACAACATCTCTTATTAAGGAGATACACACTTCCTCTTGCCATCTCAGTTAGCAACTATCTTAGTTCTTCACACAACTTCGGGCGAACCAAAACCGTATCCCATAGGCTCCACTATATCCGACCTTAGGCCAAGGGGTCGGGCTAAGCGAAACAGTGCAACCAGGGGTCGGGCGAGGCGGAGAACTGCCTCGAGGGGTCGAGTGCATCCGACCTTGCAACTTGGGGTCGGCCAACTTTGGACAGACCCACAGAAAACTTGTGTGTGGTCACAGCACAAAACTCACACAACCTGGCATCCAAGGCGTGTCGCAAAAAGGGTCAAAAATCAAGTCAAGATCTGATTTCACTAAGATCATTTCATTGTTGTTCCCCAAAATACAGGAGGAATACTCAACTCAAGGCTAACCTATTACATCACTATCCAAAACTTAGGTTGCCGAGGAGTACAACAAAAGATTAGATTCCTACAGCTCTCAACCTATGAGGGAACACTGTGAGTCGGAGAAGGGGCGTCGCCATCCTCAATGTCCATGCTGGACGCTCCCATGACCTCCTCAGGGTCTTCTTGTTCATCTAGCTGCATCTCAAGGGCATGCATAGCATCGAGCTCAGCGTGGTGCTCGTCCAAATGAGCATTGGCAACTGCGAGCTCCAGCTCAACTTCCATCTTCTCTTCGGCAAGCTCGATCATACCATCCACCAGGTCTGTCACTTCTCCCTCGAGCTCAGAGATCCTGGCTTGCATGTCATGGATCTGTATGCCTCTCTGGATGAGCTGATATGACCATCCCACCAAGTCTCTCTTGGCGGCGTTGAAATACCCTTGGGTGTCTATGGCTATCCGAGCCAAGACAGCCATAGCTCGGCCTTGAAGCTCAATCAGCCGATACAAGGCTGACACGCATCTGGTGGTGGTAGAGATGGTGACCAACAAATGGGAGGTTGCCAACACCTCCATGTTGTTAACACGATCAAGCCACGCCAAGTCTAGCCGATCCCTGGCAGGAAACAGGCCGATTGGGTCCAAGGTGACCTCAAGCGGGTGTAGCTGACGGAACTGGGTGAGGATCTGAGAGCAGCCGACTCCCAAGTATCCTCCAGAGCGTGTCCGCTAGTCAAGACTTCGACCTGGGGCCACTCGGGCTGCACAGGGGGTGGAGGTACAATCACCTACACGTTGCATCTCTGCACTCCGTGCTCCTGGTACATCCGTCCCATGTACAGAGGCGGGGACTAGTACCCAAACCACCTTAAGGTATCCCACAGAATAGCAATAAAACCGTCAAAGTGTAGGCACGTAGAGTGGGAAACGCCGTTAGCGCCGTACAACACGTGTCCGGGGGCAGCCATATGGAACCAAGAACCGAAACAACGTGAGATAGAAACTCTAAGAAGAAGAATAGATCAGGCAGAAAAGGTACTCGGATTTGACCAAAGTATAGCTGGAAAGGTAGCTAGAAATCCTTAAAGCGAAGAAAAGCTTTTCCAAGGCAAGGTTGTTTTAGAGAGGTGATTTCACAGATTTTTGTTCATGACGCATGCACGACCTACTTCGTCCTCTCAACCAAAACAACTGCCAAAAACCTTTGGTCTTACGCAATCAGTGCCGGTGGCAAGGCAACCAGTACGTCGCTCCCTATAATAGCTAGTCGGGTTCTAGTAGCATCTCCTAAGCGAACGCGGTTAGTGTACCTGCAGAAAACACAGCCACCTGAACCTTTCATGCCAGCACCCACGAAAGCGTCCCCAAGCATTACCGTTCACTATAGAAATGGCACCCATGCGTTTAACGCTGCATGGACAGCACAACAACCGCGGAAATAGGTCCCCTTTGAATGGAACCGTATAACCCTTCGCATACTCGAGATGCGGAATCTGCGCACGTATAATAGACGTGGACGAACAACCGTGATGATAGGCTCGTTGGAATCGAACCATACCACCCTTCGTATGAATCAACATACGGAACCTGCACACGTATGATAGACGTGGGCGAAACAACCGCGATGATAGGGTCCCTTGAATAGAACTCCCTATCAACCCTCGCATACTCGTGATGCGGAACTCGGCACACGTATGATACACGTGGCGAAGTGCTGGGGGTTAGCAAGATAACCAATAAGTAATAGCCACCAAAAACAACCCAAAATCCCCTAGGGCCTCTCGTACTAAAGTCATCCTTAACGATCGTACGAGACTTTTCAACCTTTTTCTTACAAAATTTTATTCAAAAAGAACGTGTTCTAGGACCCATCGTGTTCTCTGCCCTGCTAAACCAGCTCTGGTACCAGCTGTGGCGGAACCACCTCGGATTAACTTAATTAAAGCACGATTAAGCCACTTGACACGCGACACTCATGCCTTAGTCAAGTTAACTCAAAGTGCCGTCAGATTTCATCCGATTTAACCACTTAATAGGACCGAGTTAGCATGACCCACACGAAGGTGAGTGGTTCCAGAGAATACAACAGGTCCACCATTAGATTAACAAGTTGTTACACACTCGGTTATAAATTAGAGTTTTACAAATTCTGAAGAAAATAATAGAAGATAAAAATAAGCGGAAGCTTCTCGTCGGGGTCGGACGTCCCTGGTGAGGCCAGCCGGGACATCAGTGATCCCATTCCCCGCCGTCCGAGGAAGGATCCCACTGGACCGTCCAACCCAGAGGGAGCTGGGGCGGCCAAGTGCCAGCAGCAAGCTCTGAAGCTGCAGCTTCACCTGAAAAGAGAAGCCACAAACAAGGCTGAGCTTCTAAGCTCAACAAGACTTAACCGACCGGTGACCACTCCACCACGTCTAGACATGCAAGGCTCTTTTGGCTGAGGGGGTTTTGTTTGCCAAAAGTGACTATGTTGGGTCTTTATTTTCAAGTTTTAGCTCAGATTCTAGTTCATTAACCAGTCTATGTTGGCAACTTACTCTAAGCAAGCATAGATCCACTTTATGTATATAAGCTCAACATCAAGACCATGTCATCATCAGGCTCCTTCATTACTCAGTGTAGTATTATGATCAAGCAGTCTCAAACTGTGAGAGGCAGACGAATCGATTCGAGTTCTTTAACCATGCATGGTGAACCTAACCTCACGACATCCGCGCACCACCGAGGGTCGCTTCCTGTGTCAGCCTTCCCCATCAATTCCCTAACCCGTGTCGGGTCCACTTTCTTTGGTACAAGGTTCCACAGACCCGGCCTCTGCTGATCTGTGACCACACTTGCCACCACGTGCGGCTGCAGGGGAACTTCGTTCCAAGGATAGTGGAGCGACCGCTCACGTCTAGGTTCAATCAGGTACTAGGCTTCCCCATCCCATACTGAGTATGAGGTTAGTACTTTCAAACACTTGATCACGAACACCACTACTGTCGGGCCTTAACAGATTCAGTAAACAGACGGGGCGATCAGCCGACCACCAAAAGAGTTAACCAAAACCCTGCCCTATCCGTCGTCCTTATAGTTGTAACAGAAGAAGAAACAACCAACTCCTATAACTCGCGAGTGACAGAAAATCACTCAACTTTTACCAATTCCTATTTAAGCATAGCAACTACTCGGCCCAACAAACTAGTGTTCAGATCAAAGGAACTATGTCATGCATCTATGGTTGCAAACAACTCCTATACGTAAATGCACAAACACGAGAAGGAAGGCATGTGCAAGCTTAGAAAGTTGGGTTCATGCTTCGGGGCTTGCCTTCAAGCGGAGGGGAGGAGAACTGGTCTTCAGCTGGGGCTGCTTTGGCTTTTGGAGTTGGCAGCTCAGCTACAGCTCCGTCTTCGGGCGCCGGGTGTAGCTCGTAGACGCCGTCATTGAGATGTAACTCTACACGAATGCAATGCAGGAGTTAGTGTTTAGATGGTTATTTCAACAACACTTGCGAGTTAAAGCTCGGGCACTTGTAGCAAAGCTACAGAAAAAGCAAGGAAGTTTACTTTAGTTGGTCGAGAGCAAGATAAAAAGGGTCGGATGCGAATAGACTTGTGATCTGACCCTTAAACTTTAAGGGATAACTGTGTTCGGGGTCCTCAAACTTGACGCAGAGAAATTCCAATCTTTTACACAGATACCCTCGGGTCAAGGAAAAGGATACAGCCGAGTCCTCGGGCGAGGCGGATAAGGGTCAGCTAATAGACAGGGTCGGGCGAGACAGAAAAAGGGGTCGGACGAAATAGATAGGGTCGGGCGAGACGGTAAGGGTCGGCAGCTTACCTTCATGTTTATAGGTGAAGCTTCGGGGTCGGGAAGGAACAGACTTGGGCGGAAGGACTTAAGCACTAAGGCTTGGGCGGCAGCGATGTCCGGCGGGGCTCCAGCGGCGGCGGAGCTTCTTGTGGGCAACAAGGAAGCTCTAGCACAGCGCGGAGGAGCAGGCGGCTGGGTGGATTGGGGAGAAGCGGGTCTGAGCGGAGAAGGGAACTTCTCAAGAGTTTCAGCGGAAGTGCTCAGGTGCGCTCAGAGTAGGGGCGGCGAAACAGCAAAGGCGAAGGAACTCCGGTGGAACTCTGGCATTCCCTTTTATAGCTGTGCGGAAGAGAGAGAGTTGGAGCAGCACGAAGACCGGGAAGAAAAAGATGGAGTGCGCTGCCATGGCGGCGATTAAGCGGCGATGGGCGGCGGAACAGAGCTTCGGAGATGGCGTCTTCGGCCATTGGGCACTGGAGACAAGGCGGCACAGGCGCGATTTTGCCGGGGTTTAGATTTGGCGGAGGCGGGCGTCGTCGAGCGGCGGATTTGATTGGTGTGACAGGGAAAAAGGCGCTACAAGCGAGGTTGCTACAGGCGAAGTGACAGGACGAGCTGTGGCTGCGCGGGCGAGCGCGAACCAGCGGCTTGCTGGGGCACAGTTCTGGCAAGGCGGAAAAGGAGCTGTCGCTGCCGGAGTCGGGGTTGGCGAGGGAGGAATCATCGCGTAGCGAGTTCGTGGGCGGCGCGACTGTGGAGAGGCGGCGGAAAAACCGGAAGGCATCGGGTCTTGCAGCCGGGGATCCGGCGAGATGATGATGGGCGCGCGTTGCGAGGCGGTTTGACGCAGCAGCGGCAAAGCTCTGCCACGGCGGCGACGGAGCACCATGCCGCGGCCGGCGAGGGCGTGAGCGAGGCGAGGCGAGACAGAAAGGGTTGCAGAGGGGCTTCCGCGGCGATTGGGGAGGAGGGCGCGGGAATCCATCCTGTCGCGACTGGCGACTGGGCGAGGCGGCGGGCATCGGAGAGATCAAGCCACACGGCTGAGAAGCTCTGAAGCGGGCGCATGCTGTTCGGGCGCGTCTGCCTCGGGAGATCCGGGGAAAAGATTTGTGGGTCCACCAGTCAGTCTCGGTTTCTCCTCTGCTCAAGATGGAAAG
The DNA here is from genome assembly GCF_005286985.2 of Setaria viridis. NCBI lineage: Eukaryota > Viridiplantae > Streptophyta > Magnoliopsida > Poales > Poaceae > Setaria > Setaria viridis. Next base: position 9,666,749 of record NC_048266.2, read on the forward strand.
GGACACTGCCTTTGGGATTCATAAGGAACCGACGGGGTTGGTTGGGTTCTTCAGGGATCTGGACCGGAAACTAGAGGTTGAGCGCTTAAGCTCAGGGGAGCTGAGACAGAGGGATTAGGGACTCGGATTAGGATTACTCGGCTGATTTAATAAGTTCGTTACAGCTTTCACCAACGCAGCTGCTAAACGAGATGAGGTGGACTGATGGCCCATTCGTGCTGCTGCCTGTGCTGTGAGTGGACTGCCAACTGACGGACGGCGATCAGATTGCATACGGATCAGGGTCAGACCAGCCAGAGCCAGCCCGATCGATCAAGCAACAACGACTAGTATCAGCGAGGTGATATGGCGCACATGCAGCTGCAGGCCACCATGAGGGCAGTACGGGCACAGGAGCGCCTCTCCAACCAATTGGCTTGGAATCCATCCGAATTTCATCTCACAAAATGAAATTCATATATCCCAGCAGCCAGAGCCAGAAACTCTCAAACTGCACACCCTTTATTTCCTCTTTTAAATCACAACAGCCACGGGGAAGGAAAATACCAGACGCCACCCTTACTCTGCACAGTGTAGTACTCCCTGCACATTTCCATCCGGAAGCAGGGGAATTATTGCTGCAATCTGTCCTCATAAATTGGGAGCCCAGCAGACAGGCCCTCCTTCCTTGCTACGAGTATAGAGTATTCTTCTCCTCCTCCTCCTGGTCCGGTCATGGGCGTTATGAGGAGGGTAGGGGCGAGTGGTACCCTGCCCGTGCCGCGAGACATCCTCCACTCCACTGCATCAGCCGTCCGCTGCAATGAATCTTGGCTGGGACAGCCGGCTGGCGTAGGTGGTTACGAGCTGCAGCTGCCCACTGTCCAGGCCCTCCAGATACGGCAGCAGCGACGGCCCCAGCTTCAGGTATGTGTCCACCACGCACACCATCACTGCCTGCCAATTTGCAAATGCACCACAGGGCAAAGCCGTTACGATACACATCAGCTGTTCTTTCTTTTTAATTTTGGTACCAAATGCTTTGTACGTATGGTAGGAATGTATGATGCAAAGCAAGTACAATGCTGCAGTAGGTAAATGTTACTGCAGGTCAGGTCCTAGTTGGTGATGGTCCTCTTCTTTAGTTCCGGTTTAATTTAGATCCAGGAGAAAAGGGGTGCGCCATCGGTAGGCTAGAATTTACTTCTGGTTGGTATTTGCAATTGGGACTAAAGGGGATCTTTAAGTCCTGGTTCAAAATCAGCCACCCGTGGGGATCCTTTAGTGCCGGTTGATGTTTCCAACCGGGATAAAAAGGGTCCCCATGTGTAGCTGGGAAATGACTAAATCCCTTACCAACCGGGATAAAATGGGGTCTTTAATCCCGGTTGGTGTTACCAACCCGGATTAAAGGGTCCTACATGAGTTAATACAAAATGATAACATTCCCTATATAGACAGATGTGGTGTGTAGGTGGGATAGCAAGGAAACTACACGTGAGGCTTGAGGTCATGGGTTCGAATATGGACCGCGCACGCGCATATTTCGCGTGAAAAATCACGTGACTTATGACTTGTGGGGGGCCTCCCGGGGACCCTAGAGATTTTTTATTTTTGCAATTTTTTTTGCAAAACCATTTAGTCCCGGTTGGTATTACCAACCGGGATAAAAGGGGCGGGAGGCAGCCCCTGGCGTGGCGACCGTTTTATCCCGGTTGGTATTACCAACCGAGACTAAAAGGGGATCTTATATCCCGGTTGAGGGACCCGGGACAAAAGATCTCCCCTTTTATCTCGACTGACTAATCGCGGATCGTTTTTTAGAAGATATGCATCCTGTCAACCGGGACCAGTACCGAGTTCTCTAGCAGTGAGTAGCGTCAGGATGCACACTGAATGCATGAAAACGACCAGGGTCCACCGATCCGGTGCTTACATGCATGACTTCCATGTTAAAATAAAGTTACCCCATATGGCCTGACCTGTGTTCAGTAAAGACGGATATGGCCCGGCTAACCGAAGGGAACAGACCAAACATGTGCCCAAGAAATGCTACTGAATTTTCTGGTTCGATGAACACATTGATGAATAGTATGTGCTATCAAGGCTATTGGAAGTTGCTCAGGGTTCTAACCATAATTCTTATGTGATGTTTTGCCAACATAGTTCAGTAAGGGTCTTCTAAGTTGTAGACCTTTAACTGAACAGACTCAAGTTGACAAATTTATAAGCTTTTCTAAGCTGATCACTAGTGCAACTTCTACATATTATGCTCCTAATCGTTCCTATGACCTTTACTGTAGGTAATCTGGAGGACACGAGGAAGTACAATTGTTCAAAATACAGTGACTGACCTTAAATACGGCATTCTAGAGCAAAGTGGGAGTGGATTAACCTTGCGGACATATGGGCTGTGGTTTTCAAATGCATCTAGAAGTGCAGGAAGAAATGTTGAACTCGAAGGTGAACTCGAATATACGATTTAGACAGGTTCGGATCGCTAGATTGCGTAATACCCTACGTCATGTGTGTTGGTTGGATTGAATTTGTGACGACTGACCCAAATCTCTCGAGTTAATCTTAATCCGAATTCCTGATCCCCTATCTCAGCCTTCCCGAGTTCAGTGCTCAACCTCCAGTCTGGTCCCGACCCCTGAGACCCGACCCCTCTCCGCTGGCCTCCAGTTCCGACCCCGCCGACCCCAACTCACCCGCCGGATTCTCCTAAGTCTTTCCCCAACACCTCCCTTCAATCTGACCGATGGACCCACGAGATCTTTTCCCCCAGATCTTCCGCGACAGGCGCACTCGAGTTGCATGCCCGCTTCAGAGTTCCCCCGCCGCGTGGCTCAACTCCTCCGACGCCCGCCGCTCCGCCTCGTCTTCGGCCCGCGACTGAATGGATTCTCGCGCCCTCCTCCCCAATCACAGCGGAAGCCCCTCTGCAACCTTTCCGCAGCACCTCGCCGCCCGCGCCCATCATCACATCGCCAGATCCCGGCCGCAGAGCCCGATGTCGCCCGTCTTTTCCGTCACCTCGCCACAGTCGCGCCGCACGGTCTTCGCTATACGACGATTCCTCCTCCGCCAACCCCGACCACGGCAGCGACAGCTACCTTTCCCGCCCTGTCAGAAGCCGCCCGACAATCTGTTGCTCCGCGCTCGCCCGCGCGCCCGCAGCCGCCTGTCTTCTCACCTGTGCGCCCTCGACCCTAGCGCCATTTTCCCGGTCACTTCCATCAGCTCCACCGCACGACGACGCCCGCCTCCGCCAAATCTCAACCACCGGCAAACCCGCGCCTGCGCCGCCCTGACGCCAGTGCCCAATGACCGCCGGCGTCATCCCCAAAGTCCTGCTCCACCGCCCTCGTCGCTCAATCGCCGCTAGGGCAGAGCACTCCATTGCTTCTTCCCCGGCCTTCGCGCCGCTCCCATTCTCACTCCCGTGCTGCTATAAAAGGGAATGCGCGAGCCCCGCCGGAGTTTCCCTTGCCCTAGCTGCCATCTCTCTTGCTCTCTGTTCGAGCTCACAGCGTCACCACACTAAGTCCCTAAGGAACTCTCCTCTCCGCTCCACACCGCTTTTCCCAATCCACCTAGCCGCTTGCTCCTCCGTGCTGCGTAACAGCTTACTTGTGATCCACAAGAAGCACCGCCGTCGTCGGAGCGCCGCCGGACATCTCCGCTGCAAGTCTTAATGTTCCAGTTCCTCCGCCCGAACCTGCTCCTTTCCGACCCCAAGCTTTCCTTGTAAGACGAAGGTAAGCTGCCGACCCCTTTTCCGCCTCGTCCGACCCTTCTGTTCGTCCGACCCCTTTTCCACCTCGTCCGACCCTTCTGTTCGTCCGACCCCTTTTCCGCCTCGTCCGACCCTTGTGTTCGTCCGACCCCTTGTCCGCCTCGTCCGACCCTTGTGTTCGTCCGACCCCTTGTCCGCTTCGCCCGACCCCTCTTATCCGCCCGACCCCGGTTCCGTCTCGCCCGACCCTGTCTGTTCCGCCGACCCTTCTCCGCCTCGCCCGAGGACTCGGTTGTATCTTTTTCTTCGAACCGAGGGTGTATGTGTAAAACTTGGGGACTTTTCAGCGTTGAGTCTGCGGACCCCTAGCACATCAAACCCTCTAGATTAAGGGTCAGATCATAAGTTCCCTTCCTCCGACCCTTACCTCTTGATCTTCACCAACTCCTTTGAACCTCCCCACCCTCCTGTAACTGGTCGCAAGTTTCTGGGCTCAGACATGCAAGTGTTGCTGTTGAAATAACCGTCCAAATGCTAACTCTTGTATTGCATTTCGTGTAGAGCTGCGTCTCGCCGACGGCTACTACGAGCTGCACCCGACGCCAGAAGACGACGGTGTAGCCGAGCTCCTGCCCCCAGAAGCCGAAGCTGCCCCAGAAGTCAAGCAGTTCCCTTCCTCCTTGCTCGAAGGCAAGCCCCGGATGCATGAAACCCTTATGTTTTCCAAACTTGCGCATGCTTTCTGTATCTTGTTTGTGCATTTATGTATAGGAGTTGTTTGCAACCCTAGATATATAACCTAGATCCCTTGATCTGAACACTAGCTGTTGGACCGCGTAGCTGCTTGCTTAAATAGGAAGCGGTAAAAGTCGAGTGATTTCCTGTCACTCGCGAGTTGTAGGAGTTGGTTGTCTTCCTCCTGTCACAACTGTAAGGACGATGGACGGGGCAGGGTTTTGGGTAACTCTTTGGTGGTCGGTTGATCGCCCCGTCTGTCTATGAAACTTGCTAAGGCCCGACAGTGGTGGTGTTCGTGATCAAGTGTTTGAAAGTACTAACCTCATACTTAGTATGGGATGAGGAAGCCTAGTACCGGATTGAACCTAGACGTGAGCGGTTGCCCCATTGTTCTTGGAACGGAGTTTCCCCTGCTAGCTGTCGCACGTGGTGGCAAGCGTGGTCACAGAACGGCAGAGGTCGGGTCTGTGGAACCTTGCACCAAAGGAAATGGGCCCGACATGGGTTAGGGGATTGATGGGGAAGGCCAACACAGGAAGCGACCTCCGTGGTGCGCGGATGTCATGAGGTTAGGTTCACCATGCATGGTTAAAGAACTCGAATCGATTCGTCTGCCTCTCACAGTTTGAGACTGTTTGATCGCTATGCTACCCTGAGTAAGAAAGAAATATGATGATGACATGGTCTTGATGATGATATATATATACCTTTTGGTTGGTTCTATGTTTGCTTAGAGTAAGTTGCTAACTTAGACCGGATAATGAACTTAGAACCTGAGCTAAAACTCAAAAATAGGGATCTACATAGTGCGTTTGGCAAACAAACCCCTCAGCCAAAGAGCCTTGCATGTCTAAAAGTGGTGGAGTAGCTTTACTCCAGTCGGTTAAGTCTTGTTGAGCTTAGTAGCTCAGCCTTGTTGTGGCTTTTCTTTCAGGTGAAGTTGCTGCTCCCGAGCCTTCTTCCGTGGGCACTTGGCCGCCCCAGCTCCCTCCGGGTTGGACGGTCGAGTGGGATCCCTCCTCGGACGGCGAGGAAAGGGATCACTGACGTCTTGGATGGCCTCACCAAGGACGTCCGACCCTGCGTTTAGCTTCCACTTGCTGTTTTACCCTCTGTTGTTTTCTTTTGAATCTTGTAAAACTCTGATGTATGTTTTATAACCAAACTAGGTGGTTAAAGTGCTTAACTCAGTGGACTTGTTGTATTCTCTGGAACCACTCACCTTTGTGTGAGTTTGCTAACTTGTCCTGTTCGAGTGGTTAAATTGGATGAAATCCGACGGCACTTCGTGTTAACTTGGCTTAGGCATGGGTGTCGCATGTTAGGCGACTTAACCCTGTTTAACCAAGCTAATCCGAAGTGGATCCACCACAGAATTATTTTGGAGCGGATCCCTGCCTCGTCTTATATTACGGAGGGCTGGGTTACAGGTCAATTATTTACAAGAATGCTAGTCGGATTTGAGTAGATGAGTCCTACTCGTAGCAAAGATTTTCTAATCCTCAACTAGTTCCTGTCTTGCCACGTAGACCACGCTATCCTGCACCGTAGTATCCATATCTAACACGCCTCGGTGTCTAGCCCTGTATCTAGGACTGTCCGAACCTTTTGGTGGGTCCATAGATGTATGTACGACAAGCCCCCGAGTACTTTTTAGTCAAATGCAGCAGTTCCGAGTATTTTTTGTATATTTCTCTGACTAGTTTTGGTGCTCTTCGAGTACTTCATCGTGTTGAGTCTTCAAACGTACTCGAGCACTGCCATGCGGCTAGAATGCGCTCAAGCCTCATTTAACGTGGTCTTAAATTTTCAATCTTGAATTTTTTATATGGAAGTACGACGAAAGTCGCACTCCATATGGAGTAGCCCCGAGCCTTAGGTTGAATCGAATAATCAGGCTGAGGGTCAATCTGTAATTAGCATCTCTTTTTCCTTAAAACCGAGAGAAAAAACATTTTAGCCGATGGGCACACAGCCCCCGAGCCGTTGCACGACTAGATTGGTGGGTATAAGGGTCATCCTTTGGTTAACGTGACCATCCATCAACAGTAACCTTATCTCTTCCGAAAATAATGGAAACTGCCAATCAGGTGCGGAATCTTCGGGCCATTAAACCAGAATATTCCCTTTAATTCTGCTGTTGTTACTATGCTGTGGTTATAAATAATGGAGAAAAATATTCCTTTCGTTTTACCCGTGCCATCTGCTCTTTCAACTTTCGCATTGTAGCCCTAGCACCGCCACAGCCTAATCCTCGAGCTCTAGCGCTGCTGTCCCCCACCACTTAGCCCCCGAGTGTATGCGAAAGAAGACTCTCGTGGCAACAAGGATGGGGAAGAAGGCAACTGCATCCAAAGCGGCGGAAGGCGGGAAGAAGAAGGTGGATAAGAAGAAAGAGATCCAACTACTAGCTCCGAAGTATGGAAAGACTGACCAGACTGCCCCACCGTTTCCTACTTGTGCCTGGAAGCGCTCATCGCTGAAAGAAGAGGACATCAAGGCACTCATGGCGGCCAACCTCCTCCAGGAGAAGGATGTCATCAACTGGAGGTCCGCATTCAGCAACTCGTGGCCCCTAGAAACATACGTCGATGAGACGGTAATCTTCTCCCATTTCGTTGAGCGCGGACTTGTTTTGCCTGCCTCCGACTTCTTCCGCAACCTCTTGGACTACTACAAGATTGAACTTGTGCACCATAACCCCAACAGCATTCTGCATGCCACGATCTTCATTCATCTGTGCGAAGCATTCTTGGGGATTCAGCCACATTTTCAGCTTTTCGCAAGTTTTTCCACATCAAGCCACAACCCAAGAGAGAACATACTGAAGTAGTCAGAGGGGCTAGAATCCAGATGAGAGAAAGTAAAGGGCTTGTACTTGGACTTCGAGTTGATTGACTCGCATTATGGGTGGAAGGAGAAGTGGTGCTACATTGGTAACCACGAGCCCAAGCTCCCGAAGTTGGATGACTTGGAATAACAGATGGTTGGATGAGCCTTCTCACGGGGACTGCTTGCAGCTACCCGAGCTCCTAGACAGAATTGCCAAGCTCAAGCAAAAAGGGCTAACAGGAGTTAGGGGAGCCTTCAGCTTCATGAAGAGACGAGTTCAACCCCTGCAACTCCGGTGTACCTGGGGCTATGACTACTTGGGCCCCAATGACCTATCCAGGATGTCACCGGAGGAGCTCAGTGTTGATGAAGTCATTGCGCGATTGAGGTGCCTGTTTAAGAATACAAGCGAGATCCTAACGATTGTGCTGGAATTCTGCACCGCCAACCCACCGAGTAGTGTAAGTACGCATGGACGTAGCCCCCGAGTACTAATTTTTGATTACTCTTGCGGGCCAATCTTTCTTTATCTTCTTCCTCTGATCCACTTTAAGCCCATATTGGCCCAATCGCTCTAGCTTTCCAGTCGGCCGATCTCCAACTCCGTCCTCCAAAACACTGTAGCGCTAATCGACCAATCCCCAACTATAGCACCAATCGGCTGATTCCCAATCGTGACCTTTTAATCTGCCGCATCGGCCAGTCCTTTCCTTCCTTGACACCGATTCCATACGTGTCAAAATCTAGCGTCAACACATGCCCCCCAATTTTGGAGTAAAACATAACTTTTACTTCGAAATTCCTTTTTAACTCCTCCTCCGAAACAAACGCATCAAAAATATGCTTCCATTTGGCAGTCTCCTACCTGATGATTTCAATCTTTTCGAAACAGGCGCCTGAGACAACCATTCCCTCGAAATTCGCATAGACGGCGCGGTAAAAATCCCGCCTTTACCCCTTCTCGGACCGTCTTTAAATACTGGCACGCCCCGCACTTCTTCTTCACAAGCCAGTAACTTCCTTCTTGGTGCACTAGTTTCCATCTTCTTCTGGCGCCCTCTCGGCTTCCAACCACGTCTTACGGCGACCCCTTTTCATCCGCATTTTGCTCCATCTTCCCAATGGCGGCACCGTCATCAACCTCACTAGCAACGAAAACTCCGGCGGCAGCTCCAACTGAAGCGGCAGCAGCTCCATCGGTGACAGAGGTTCCACCGACGGCCTCGGCGGCGGTAGCTCCACTAGCAGCCCCGTCGGCGACGATGACTTTCATCCCGGAGGTATTCACCTGGAACTTTTCTTTTTACCTTTACCACCCAGGCATTTGTTTTAGATCCATTCTTAGTTTCTTCCCTTTTTACCTTTTTTTAGGCGGTTAGACACCAAATCACCATTCGCCTTTCCGAAGCTCCTGGTCTCATCTGTCTAGGTCCTATGGGAAACTCAGACCCAACCGACCTAATCAACTTGGAAACCCATAGGATTCCATTTAAGTAGTCGACTATGGACTTGGATCATTGGTCAGGCACTTTCAGATCTTGGCCGAATGAAACTCCCAGTTGGAAAGAATGGTACCAAAGAATGGCCAACTCTAAGAGAGTTCAATGGGACGAGCAAAAAATCGACCAGTGCATCAATCTCTCTCTATCTCAGATGGAGAGGTATGAACCCTTGGTGATAGCAGCCTCCTATTTTTGGTCCGATGCTCTCAACATGTTTCTTTTCGGACACGGGCCCATGACCCCCACTCTGGGCGATGTTGTGATGTTGACTAGCCTTGACATCTCTTCCCCCGATACCCCCTTCCATTATTTGGTAAGGCCGACCCATCGGCTGGAGACAAAAGGAATCGGCAGGTGGAAGGGGTTCATAAAAAATAACATGAAGACCGGGACAGTTTCAGAGAGAGAATATGCGGCCTTCTTGATGATGTGGCTGGAGAAACACCTTTTCTGCGGGCCGAGCAGCCGGCCCTTCTTCCAATACACAAGCTCTAGCCGAAGCACTATCAATAGGAGCCGGTGTCCCTCTCGGGAAGCATCTGCTAGGATCGGTCTATCATATGTTGCACCAAATCGGCGTCAAATTATCAAAGGGAGAGCCGATTGGAAATCCAGATGGCCCCTGGTGGTTCATCAATCTCTGGCTCAATTTATATATGAGCAAGATCTCACAGCAACGGGTAGAGCACATGACATTCCCCAATATTGAATCAGAAGAAAACCCCACCATACGGCGCCGACGCACCTCGTTTGGCGAAGCAGCGTCAATCTTCTCTAGTTGCCAGCTCACCGCCACCAAAGTAGCCGAATACTTCAGATGCTTTTACAACAGCTTTAGTGAAGAAACCACCAGCTGGTACTCGTATCAGAGATCAGAACCACTTTTCGAGCTCCCCTTCTGTTATGACTCGACGACCAATACCTTTGACAATGATCTCACAGATGTCTTGATCAAGCCAGGGATCTTACCGGCGAACTTTTTCTCAGGGAGGATGCCCCTACTTACGAGTTTTACAATCCATCCGTTGCGGCATGGCAGTTCGGCCTAGGTCAGCTGCCAATTTATGTTTTCTTTGCCGGTCGTGCAAAATTCCGAGATGAGCTCACCAAAGGTCTCGATTATAGTCGGCTGTGCGACCGAGTGCCTGACTCAAACTGTGGTTGGCAGAATCGAAACAGCATCTCTTTTGTGCATCCCCTGTGATATACTGCAACATCATGGATCCCGACAACATTGACCCGAATGCAGAGGTACCGTTCTTCCATTAGCCGATTTCGATGCCATTTTTATACTACTAACTCTTATTTCTTTTACAGTCCGAGAGCCAACTCCCTCCAAGGCGCAGCCGGAGTGGCAGGCCGATAGAGAACTGTTACCTGTAAATGAAATTTCCACTCATCGGCCATCATGCCCCATCCATTGATGACATCACCACTGGCCGATTAAAGCAGACACCGAAGAAAACCTTAAAGAAAACAAGCCATCGAGTGCGCGCCCGGATGGAATCGGCCGTTCAGTCTGCGGCGGCATCGGCGGAAACTTTGGCTGCGCCGATTCTCCCGATCATCGAGGAGGTTTATCCCCAAGCTACTACAGAAGCTGGAGCGGCCGCTGCATCACTGCTATTAGAAGCCATTCAGGTAACCTTGTGTTCATATCCTCCTGAGTATTCTCCCGATACTGACTTCTCCTTCACATTAGGCCGCACAAGATGCTCCGGTGACTCCGCAGCAATCGACGACGCCCCAAGCAGAAATTGGAGCACCAGTAATTCCTTCCACTGAGGTAAAGAATCCCTTCACTTAATTTTTTGATACTTAATCAAAAGCTTGACCGATTCTGATGTAGGCTACCCTTGGTATGTCAATTGTACATTCTCAACAGCCATCGGCCAGGGAAACCACGGAGGTACAACAATCACCACATGTCATCAGATCTAACCATTTGCATTATACTCATAAGAACTTGCTCCTCGTACCTTTCCAGGAGGCCGGTCCAAGCAGGACACCAATAATCGTCGAATCCTCCTCCTCCGATGAGCTGGTCGCAGGAGTCCCTGAATCAAGTTCAGCACTCCCATCGACGCAAATAGAAGAATCAATAATTGAATGCCTTTTAGGACAGCTCAGTATTCCGCTTGATTATTGGTCGCAGAAGCTTCTATCGGTAGAGAGAAATCATAACTTGCCCCCTGAGGTGATATGAGAACAATGTCGATTCTTGATCCGGCGTCACATGACGAACCATCAAAGTATAGAGTCCATGGAGCCGGCTCAACGACAGCGATTTCTGGTCCGCAGTGCTGGGCCACGAAATTGGCCATGACTTGACCCTTGACAGCTTTGGCCGATTCGTATCTTAGGTCAAACTCTGACAGAGCCAAGATCCATTTTCCAATTTGTCCTTTCAAAATCGGCAATGATAGCATGTACTTTACCACATCATCTTTGCATACGACTACGCACTCTGCCGACAAAAGATAGTGCCTGACCTTGGTGCATGAGAAATAAAGACATAGGTATAGCCGTTCTACCGGCGCATATCTTGTCTCGGCGTCCAGAAGTCTTCTGCTAACATAATATATCACCTGTTCCTTCCCTTCGAACTCCTGTACCAGCGCCGATCCGAGAGCCCATTCATCGGCCGATAAATACAGTCTGAACGGTTTGTCAGCTTGTGGTGGGACCAATACAAGTGGCGAGATCAGATATTGCTTGATGTCTTCCAGTGCTTTCCACTGCTCCTCTCCCCACACAAATTCTTGGTCGGGCTTTAATTTCAATAACGGCGTGAAGGCTTGAATACGTCCGGACAAGTTGGATATGAATCTTCTGATAAAGTTAACTTTGCCGATTAGGGATTGCAACTCAGTTTTGTTCTGTGGGGCTACAACCTTATTGATGGCCGCTATGATTTTTCCGTTGACTTCTATCCCACGCTCGTGAACCATGAATCCCAGAAACTGCCCGGACGATACACCGAATGCACACTTGTTCGGGTTCATTTTCAACTCATGCTTCCTTGTGCACTCCAATACTTCTCATAGATCGGCCAGATGCTCTTGATGCCCTTTTGATTTGACTACGACATCGTCGATGTAGATTTCCACCAGGACGCCAATAAGTTTGTGGAAGATGTAATTCATAGCTTGTTGGTATGTAGCGCCAGCATTCTCCGAAGGTCATTACTACCCACTCGAATAAACCGAGGTGGCCCGGACACCTGAAGGCCGTTTTCGAGATGTCTTCTTCGACCATTAATATTTGATTGTACCCAGCATTACCGTCCATAAAACTAATGACTTTATGTCCTGCGGCGGCATCTATCAATACATCGGCTGTCGACATTGGATACCCATCCATCAGGGTAGCCTGATTAAGGTTCCCAAAGTCAATGCATACACGCAGCTTTCTGTTCTTCTTATATACAGGTACAATATTAGAGATCCACTCGGCGTAACGGCACTGCCGAATAAATTTCGCTTCAATCAATCTCGTAATTTCGGCCTTTATATCAGGTAGAATTTTAGGATTGCATCATCGTGCGGGCTGCTGATACGGCCGATATCCTGATTTTATGGGCAATCGGTGTTCAACAATGGACCGGTCTAGGCCAGGCATCTCATGGTATTCCCAAGCAAAACAATCTTTAAATTCCTTTAATAAGTTTGTCAATTTACACTTATATTCTGGATCCAAGTTAGCACTAATGTACGTCGGCCTCGGTTTGGTGCCATCACCTAGATCTATCATCTCTAATGAATCGGCCGACGTAAACCTAAGCCCCAGCTTTCCATCTTCTCGGACGAACTAATCCATCTAATCTGAATCTTCAGAGCCGACTGCTCGGATCGGCTGTAGGCCAAAATTGGACACTTTTAGGAAATCGGTGTCCCAAGTTCTCCCGGATATGCACTTGACATGTTCGCAGCTCCACTACTGCGTATTGGCCGTAGCAACACTGTAGGCGGAATCTGCGGTGACTATCTCGATGTTGTCGCCGACCCATTGTACGAGGCATTGGTGCATTGTAGATGGGACACAGCAATTCGCGTGTATCCAATCGCGTCCGAGCAACATGTTGTGGGACCCTTTGCCATTAATAATAAATAAAGTAGTGGGAAGGGTCTTACTGCCGATGGTGAGGTCGACGCAGAGCGCTCCGCGCACGGAAGACACGTTGCCCTCGAAGTTCTTGGGCATCATGTCCATCTTGGTTAGATCCTCATCGCTTTTACCCAGCTTTTGGAACATGGCGTACGGCATGATGTTGACTACAGCGCCTCCATCTACTAGTAGCCTGGTGACGGTCGACCGTTGACGTGCCCTTTGAGGAATAGTGCCTTGAGGTGTTGTCATTTTTCATCTTCGGGTTTCTCAAAAGTGGCTGTCATCAGCTCCAAAGCCAATTGCGCCATCTGTTCCTCCATCTTCGTCATGTCATACCAATCAGCGGGAGCCATGAACTCCATCGGCAAGATGAACACCATGCTGACGTCAGCTGCCGATTCCTGGTTGCCATCTTCCTCATTGTTGTTTCTTTTGGGGCGCCAGACTTGAGACCTGTCATCCTTCTTATCCACCATCTGCCTCTGCTTTTCTTCCTGTTGTTCCCATTGGCGCAGGCATTGGATTCTTCATTTTTGGGATTTGGTCAATCCATCAGGGCACCACCTGAGGTTCAACGGTTTGGCCGGCGGTCTGGCGTGTTCCCAGTCTGGTTCCCATCCCAGGGGATTTTCATCTGATACCCAAGCATTGGCCATCTCTTCTAGCCGATCGTGTGCGCTGACTCTGCCTCCTGGTCGGTCGTGCTGGTCAGATCTGCCCCCCGGCCTATCATATTGCTCGTGTATGTCCCTTGGCCGATCATATCGGTCAACTCTGCCCCCCAGCTGATCACGCACTGAAAGGCGCCGATCCTCTTGCTCGCGCTAGTTTCTACTGATTGGCTCTGATCCTCTATCCTTGTAGCGAGACCTCTTGAACGGGCGATTATTGCGATATGGACCACTGCACTCCGGGCAATTATCGGCTGATGGCAACCTGAGGTTACTTTCCCAGCAATGGATGAAGAACGGGCATCGCCAATGATCTTCGTGTCATCATATTATTTCTTCGCAATATCTCGAAATTTCCTGCTGCCGTTGATATTTATCAAGCAAAAATTGGGAAGTAATAGGTCTGCGATGCCTTTCCAATCCTTCACCCTTATCGTCAACCTGTCGCTTCCCTGTGACATCTTCCACAGTAGCCTGATTTTTGGGGTCCACAATGCCACTCCTTTTAGCCGATTCTGACGTCAGCACCTTGGTTTGAAGCGCGTTTCTTCCCGTATCAACCATGTTAGTGGGAAAAGGATGCTGATCAATCTTCATTGGCTTTGCTGGCTTTGTCGGGACCTCGAACTTGAGCCTACCTTGCTCGATGGCCGATTGTATCTGCTGACGGAAGATTTTGCACTCGTTCGTGTCGTGGGACATGGCATTGTGCCATTTGCAATACTTCATCTTTTTTAGCTGCTCGGCCGATGGGATCATATGATAGGGTGAGAGTTTGATCTGCCCCTCTTGGAGAAGTAGGTCGAAAATTTTGTTGGCGTTTGACGTGTCAAAACCGAACGCCTCCGGTTCCTTTTTCCCGAAAGGACACGATAACGGTTTTTTTCCTTTAACCCACTCTGCTAGGCCGATTTCTGCTTCCTCCTCACATTCAGATCCCTCTAAGTACGCCACCTTCTTCTGAAAATTTCTTTGCTGATCAAAGGGGCGTACTTCTTGACCGGACAATCGATGGACGATCTGACTCAGACTCTCGAACGCCTGGGAAGCGTATTTTTCCTTGATATGTGGCAGGAGGCCTTGGAAGGCGATGTTGGCCAGCTGCGCATCGGTCAGGACCAGGGTGTAGCATTTGTTTCTGACTTCCTTGAACCTTTGCACCTAATTGGTCACGGGTTCGTCGCTCCTTTGCCTGAGGCTGGTTAAATCTGAGAGCTTCATCTCATGGACTCCCGCGTAGAAGTATTTATGGAACTACTTTTCCAGGTTGGCCCAAGTAACTATGGAATTGGGCGGTAGCGTAGTGAACCACTAGAAAGCCGACCCAGACAGGGACGATGAGAACAGATGCACCCGCAGAGCATCTTGTGTAGCCGCCTCCCCACATTGGATGATGAATCTATTTACGTGCTCCACAGCTGAGGTGTCATCTAGCCCTGAAAACTTGGTGAAGTCGGGAACTTTGTACCGATGGGGAAACGGCAGTAGATCATAGGTAGGCGGGTATGGCGTTTTGTACGTGTAAGTTTGTACCTTCAGCTTCAACCCGAACTAATCTTGAATCACCTCCGCTATCCTTGCCGTCCAGTCCACTTGCTGCTGATGGATTACCAGCTGGGGAATTGGCACATGTTGGTGGATCAGCGGCGGGATGGCCGGGTGATGAATGAAAGTGTGCGGCGGATTCTGTGGTAACGTGGCCGGCTGAGCGGTTGACATTTGGTGGCGCAGCGAACCGGCCGTCTCATCGTATAGTATCATCGGTCCCGCACCTTGGAGCGCCTCAGCAGCGTCTGCCCCCCCTGCCGATTACTGACGTGGCAGGTTGATACTGTGGAGGAGTCGGCCGAATGGCCGATTGGAATGGTGCCTGGATCGGGGGGCCTCCATAGCCGGTCGATTGATCTAGAACGGCCACTGTCGACGGTGCCCCCCAAGGCACTGAATTTGATGGCAATGATTGTGCGAAGGAAATCTGAGCAGGTTGAGGTGGCACTTGTGACTAAAAGTATGGCGCACCGTTATATCCTGGATGCATTGAAGGCAGTGAAGCATTGTGCCCTCCATGTTGAGTTGGCATCGGCTGAGGAGCCGAGTGAGATGTGCTGGCCCTGATATCCTTGGGATACGCCATTGGCTAGGGAGCTGATAACGACATTGTATACCGTGTTGGCCATCACTGGGGATTGATCAATGAAAGCCTGGTAGACGGACTGCTGAACCATATCGGACATCTTGCCCGAGTCCTCGGCGATGGTAATTTGCTGGGGATTTGGGAAAGGAGCTTTCTTGATGGTCTCCCCACTCCTGGTACGACTGAAAGATTGCAGGCATGTTTTCCGGTATTGTTCTATCTGCTTTACCAACTCTTCTTTCTGGTCATCCTTGAGATCTGCTTCTGTCACTTCGATGACATTGTCCTTGGAGATTTCGGCAGCTTTCGACATGTTGGAGGTCGAAGTGGCCCCACCGAGCGTGCTAAAAGTGTGTTGGCGCTAAAAGTCAGCCGATTGACCTTCAGCGTCGGACACACGACCCGGGAGAATCTGCTTAGCTCCTGTTCGCATGGCGTGCCAGCCAATCTGACCTGTTGATTGGCAAGGAAGGAAACGTGTCAAATTCCAGGGGTTCCGATCGGCTAAGGTTCGGATCTCAAAAAGCGTATCAGCAAATCGGCCGATTTGCTATAAAAAGATAATTAGCTATAATACAGCCGACAATCATATAGCGATTGTAAAGAAAACTACTAAAGTAAACTAGACAAAGCTACGAAAGCAATACTTGAAATAGATCTAATCGGCTATATGACAATGGGAATGAAAATAACAACAACAAAGCTGACAGTTCAAATCTCAAGCTGGATAACTGAAGATAAAACTAGAACAGATAAAACCTATAATTCTAGTAAATATCGATAACTGGTGAATAAATCTAAATGAAACGACAGCGATGCGCCCGAAGTTAAAGCTTAGATATTACTCGATAAGCGGAACTTACGAAATCGGCCGGAGATCGTGTCGATGCAGCCCTGCCAACCCGTACGAACTCGTGAAAGAAAAGTATTGGCGAAGTCGTCGACTTGAAAGTAAAGTGTGATGAAAAAGTAGATTTGTTTGTATTGATTGATGTGTTCTTTACAAATCTCTAAAGGCCACTATTTATAGCCAATTACAACCAATTTCCTAACCGACTAGGATATATTTCTAATCTTAAACGAAAATGAATATTTACAATCACAACTCGAACCGGAGTTGGTTATTATACTCTTGCGGGCCAATCTTTCTTTATCTTCTTCCTCTGATCCACTTTAAGCCCATATTGGCCCAATCGCTCCAGCCTTCCAGTCGGCCGATCTCCAACTCCATCCGCCAAAATACTGTAGCGCCAATCAGCTGATTCCCAATCGTGACCTTTTAATCTGCCGCATCGGCCAGTCCTTTCCTTCCTTGATGCCGATTCCATACGTGTCAAAATCTGGCGTCAACAGGTACATATTCTAATTTGTTTTCCATATGTGCATGCGCAGTATGTGAGATTCGAATCCACACTCTCAAACTTTACCCTTAGCATCTCACATACACAGCACATGTGATAGAGTTAGATATACTTTACTTTTGAAGTAACTGTGGAGGATCATTTAGTACTGGGTCATAACACACCAACCGATACTAAAAGGCTTCTGAGGACCCCTAAATTTGAACTTGGTACTAATATTAGCATTAATACTGAGTTAAAATATGAACAGTACTAACGCATTGAACGAATGGTCGTTTTTCTAGTAGTGATAGTTCAAAGCGTACGATGGGAACACGAACACCTAGAATACTAATATTCTTGTTTTGCAAGAAACATAACATATTAATATACCATGGTAACATCTCAAAATTGCTTTGCGAACAATCAAATCATCATACCACAAAATCAATGAAACTAAAATACACGAAGATAAAGATGGGAAAGATCAATAACATGTGCAGTATGCCTATCTTCTTTGCAAGGACAGGACCATGACTGAGTACTTGCCCTTCTCCCTTTCCAGATACTCTGCTACCTTGCTTGCATATTCTTTGAAGAGGGCATCAAGAATGGATTCACCGAAGTGGCTTACAAAAAGAGTTTCCATCACAGCCCTTATGCACTTTGCGACATTCACCCCACTCTGGATGTTATCTTGCACATTGTCATCTTCGGAGTCGTCATAAGGATCCCAGTTTGACTCAAATAGTTTAATTTCATTGATGTCAAACAGCCCAGTCTGCTTGATAGCTGCCTTCACTTCATCAATGGACGCCCCAAAGATTGGTAGATTGAAGGAGTTCAGTTTATCTTCCTCCACGAGGTCCTTTTACAAGATATATATACATTAAAGTGAGCTTAGTTCCAATATTAACTCTTCTTTCATCAAAATAAAGCAACCATAGATTTTACTGAAAATAAAGCAACCATTTTTACTGAACTGATTTATAATCGTTTGCATTCTACTCCAAGAATAGTAGTCATACAAATTTTTACATACTGCATACTACTATATTTTTGCATTATAACATATGTACCTTCTCAACAAGAGACTGAAGAGATTGTGCGAGTAGTTCGCAAAGATAGTTCAAATTGCCACTGTATAGATCCTCTTCCTTCCTCCCAAGAAAAGTCAGAACCATTTGCCCGCCAACCACTAGTTCATCATACCGCAGCTCAAGGAATAAGATCAAGTCCTTCTGAAATTGCTCTTGGTACAATTTCACCACAGACAGTGGTGTGGCCTTTGCAATGTAAATGTTTCTCTTGTTGCCGTCTAACCCATCAGGAAGCTGAATGGCATACAGTGCCAATCTTCTTAGCACATTGATGATCAAGAAAGAATATGTACTCCCTCAATCCCAAATTGTAGGTTATTTTGATATTTCTAGATTCATAACTTTTACTATGTATCTAGATATAATTGTATATTTAGGTGCATAGCAAACTTTATGAATCTAGAAATGTCAAAACGACCTATAATTTGAAACGGAGGGAGTATAAAACACTAAATTACTCAGCCTGAATTGTACCTGAGAACGCCAATGGAGGCTATAGGATGAGTGAAAGAGATGAACGCTTTGGGAAGGGAAAAGCCTAGTGTAGTAGGACCCGGATAGCCCAGCAATATGGAATGGAAGCCGTCTTTCTCCCTTGTGACATGCTGTAACTGAGCTCTTGAACCGTTCAGCTGATCGGAACACATGGCTGAAGTCGTTGCCCGGCAGATCATTGAGGAAGAATTGGATCTCCGGCACATTATGGCTGCTACTGGCTTTGATCACCTCCGAGAGGAAGATGAGTGTGTTGTCACCCGGACCGCAGCCTAGGTCACAAACCACCAGATTTGGAGGGAGGAGAGCAGAGCAAACTTGTCTCACAGCCTCCTCGAGCACTGATTTAGTCTCGAACAAAGCTTTTTGCTAGGACATACAGACGGAAAAATAGAAAGGTAAGATGGAGAGTACTTTTTATCACGCATGTTTGCTAAGAGAGAAATAGGGAATTCCAGGTACAAACTTGAAGTCTGGAGTTAGTGGTGTAGCTGGTTTCTTCATCTCCTTCCACCATATGGAAGTCACGCTCCATGCTCATGATATGCCTTCCACCAATGGGTTCATCACGTTGTGGAAACTGGAGGGCACCATGACCCTTCCATATATATGTATTGGAGTACTCCTTCCGACCCGAATTATAGTTCGTTTTAGATTTTCTAGATACATAGATATTATTATACAATTAGATATAAAGTATATTTAAGTCCATAACAAAATCTATAATTTTAAAGAAGTCAAAACAACCTATGATTTAGAACAGGAAGTACATGATTAAAAAAATAACTTTCCATATATAGGAATGAAGACATGCATGGTGCACCTGCCTACTTTCAGATCAATCGCGGAATCGCCAGATAGGAGCTCAGCTCAGTAATAAAGAATGTACTAAACGATTCCACGATCTGACGATACACCCTCACCGAAATCCAGGGTGCTGTCCGGATCTTATCTCCTGGCACCTACGTTTAATTTGATGGTTTTTGTCAGGCATATAGAACTGCGTACCTCGCAGCGATCTGAAAATTTGTCAAAGATCACGAGTTTTAGCCCGATGGCGTCTTACAAGTTGCACAGGCCCATTTAGCCATGTCGGCCGAACCGTGCAGACCACTTCATTTTTGTATTTTATAACGAGGCGTTGTCCAGCTTGCATAATGTAATGGTTCTGTAAGAACATGACCTCATTAGGCTATTGTTTGTAATTTTGGTAGTCATTGAGACTAATGGCTTATCTAGCATATATCTTGTAGGTTTTTTAGGTTCTAAGTATGCAAACCAAACCAAAGCAAGGGCCAAATCATGATATTCAAGTGATCCAAATGATGGTATTTTCTGTATCCAAATGGTGGTATTCAAGTGACCAAGCTACGGTATCTAGGATTATTCTATGATATTCAAGTGTCCAAATGATAGAGTGTTGGTATTACTTAACGTTAAGAATAAATCTGCAAGCGCACGGATATACCATTGTAGGATTTTACCCGGAGAGTATTAAAGGTATCGTTATTTATATTTTTCCAAAGGATGACATTGGTATTAAAGGATTTACCGGATACATATCCAGGATCATAAGCTTAACTAATAGACCAATGTTCATACAGAGGTAAACCATGATAATTATATGAGGGTAATGTGACACACATGAGCCAATCTCAAGAATAAAGAATAAAAGAATAAGCTTAAGGTTAGCAAGAGCAAGGCATAAAAGAGGCCCTAATGGAATCTATTTGTACTAGCAAAGGTCATTCAAGCACATGATCATAGCTAAGTCTAGGCATACAACATTACGGGGAGAATACCCGTCCCTGGTCTGCCAAGGCAAGGTATCTTTCAGAACTCCTACACTATATCCGTACGTGGGGGACTACAGGGATGGACAGGGCTGTCATCACCTACCGCCTACCCCTCAGATCGTGGGGCACAGTCATATTTGATGGATCCCAATGCGCTCGAGCACCATGCTCGTACATGTGATCACTACTCTAGCCCCTCCAGAACCCCGACCATGATGATCGATAGGCATAGAACGAGAGCAAGCCCGAAGGCGCAACGAACCGATGCGGTAACATAGATTCAGCCTGAGCCTATGAGTATAACTTAATAAAGCATAGGACATGGCATAATATACTACTGAAATAGCATAACAACCATACTCTTTAAAGATATGATACCGACAAGTCGAGTACAAATCCATACCGAGACCTGCAGGTTACGTCCCTCAGCCAGCCAACTAGGGGCCGTAGTGTACGGGCAGCCAGGGTGGAGGCTGCCTCCCTGGTAGGCTCATGTCGGAGTCGTGCAGGGCCCTTCCATGGCCAGCAGCGACCCACCTCCACGCCCATCGCCCCCTTCTATTCTTCCTGCTCCCGCACCAAACTTAGCACCGCCAAGTGAGATTTTTGACCTGCTGATTTTAGATCCAAGCTCGGCGGTGACATCGTTTACTTCCCGTCCGCCTCCTGCAAATCCTGATGCGTATGTGGCTCGCTCTCTCATCTCCCTCCCTCTCTCTCATTTGTTTTCTGATTTTCCCCTGAATTTCTTTACATCCCAATCTAGGGTATGGACCACATGGGGGCTGCTGAGCTGCTGCTTGGTTGCAGGCTCATTGAAATTTCTTTAGATCCAAATCAGTTAGTGATAGGTTACTGAAATTTGTGGCTGCATCCTTATGTGTTAATTTGTGACTACATGTTGTGATGGCATCTATCTTCACAACAATCTTTTTCTTGTATCTATGGTAGATAATACTGATGCTGGAATCTGTGGTTATTTTGGCTCCTGTTGTGCTTATATGATATTCATTTATTTTTTCCAGTGGGAAAGAAGTTTATTTCATAGTGGTATACCTCCTTTTATGTTTGTTTAAATGAATTGGCAAAATAGAAAGGGAAGTACAGTGCTAGATATTCAACATGTTGTGAGTGTTTTCTACTTGTAGCACCACTTGGAATCCTTTGGAGTTTGAATCTCTTAACTCTGATATGCTCTAGTAGTTTTATCTTGTAGAGAGTATAGACTAAGAGATTAGAGAACTAGAGAATTAGAGATATTAGTAGTTTTATCTCTAAACTCTGGTATGCCCTTTATTTGTATTCCTTTTATGTCATATACTTGTCCTCTTCTGATGTTTATCTGGCCATTATGCTTTTCAAACAGGAACCATTCATGATTTGCTTGTGTTTGTGTTTGTTGTAAGCCATTCATTGTCTTGTTGTACAGGTCTATGCAAACGTCTTAGGTGAGGCACCACTGGATGAGCCCATGATTGATCTGAGTTCAAGCACTGCTAGAGAACTGACTTTAGATCCCACCCCCTTTAATCTCGGTTTAATTTCGGCCTAGGAGAAAAGGAGGTGCGCCACGGTAGGCTGGAATGGGGTGCACCTTTACTCTCGGTTCTTTTTTTGCAACCAGGACTACAAGCCACCCTTTAGTCTCGGTTAAAATGGCTAGTTTCCGGGCACCGACGGCGCCACCCTTTACCCCCGATTGGAGCCACCAACCGGGACAAAAGATCCAACCTTTTGTCCCGGTTGGAGTTACCAACCGGGATAAACATTTTACTCCCGATCACACCCGGTTTCTGGACAAAACCGAATGCATCACATATGTGTGCCAGGATCCGTTCTCACACATATGTTGACGTCATCAGTGAATACATCAAAGACAGTGCTCAAAAATGAACATAAACCAGTAGGAACTTTATTACACTCAGCGTGATAGACACGACGATCTTTAATCGTTCACCGATAACTTAACACGCACACACACACACAACGCAGCTTCTCCACAGGCTTGACTAGTGAACACTTGCCTAGAACTCCTCAAAGTCATCGAAGAACTCCCCGTCGTCACAAGCTTCTGAACAGCGTTTGGGCAAGGGTGAGTACACTTATGGTTGGTACTCAGCAGGTGGGGGAAACATGCAAGGCTTACAAGGAATGGCTCAAAGCTTTAAGCGGTTAGTGTTTTAATTGGTCAAATTTTTATTAGTAGCACCTAAATACTAGATGTAAGTTTATACCAACCCACTTAAGCATATAACATTAACATTAACCCAAAGGTAAAGGTAACACAGTTAATTTCATCTTTAAGTTTAATTATCATGTGAGGGTCCAAACCACTCTTAACCGTGAGCACGGCTGATATACCAGTTTTCACTCTGCAGAGGTTGTACACTTTACCCACAACTCGTGGTCCCCCATGTCACCCGGGTTTGCAAAGCCCTTAAACACTTCCTTTGGTGAGTGGCTGGGGGGTCCACTAAGAAGCCTTTACAAAGACATGCAGATAACTGGTAGCCCGCTAGAGTTTCAGTAGCGATGCGAACCACAACCCGTTAATGAGACAGCACCTTAGCGAAGGCTACTGCTCCAGATCATGCACCCAACACCTTCCCCCTCCTTGCCCTTTCGGTAAAGCCACCAGTTAACCACATGCCTAATTATTCGGCTAAGATCAGAGCCATGTGATGTTGTGGTTGTACTGTTTTCTTGGGTGGTTCTCCATGTTCCGATTAAAACAAGTGTTCTTGCAATTAAATAGGTATAGCAACATAAATAAAGCATGATTAACATCTTTCATGATTAGAACATTACCAACCCAAATTAAGTGACTAGCAAGTCTACCCAACATGATTAAACAGGTTTTCAAGGAATAAGGATTAAAACTATGTAAGTCCTTAATAGGCATTCCCGTCAAACTTATGCACATACAAGAAATAAATAAAATGTTTAATCATGATATTATTGGGACAAAAAGAACATGCAGGGGGAGAAGGACACTTGCCTTCCTCGGCAAACTGGGAGTACTCTTCTTCGAACGGTGGCTGCTCTTCGACTTGCTCCTCCACGAACGTCACGTTGTCTACACGATCACACAAGGCAATCAAACAAAGAATAATTAAAACAGTACAACAAACATATGCAAAGGCTTATAACAAACTCCTAAAACTAATGTTCATGCAGAGACGATCGCGTGAGCGCGAGAATCGCTGAAATCGGATTTAAAACGAAGAAGATATGAGATAAACAAGTTTCAGGGGCTAAAACAGAATTAACTATATATACTTCAGGGGCTAGCAAGGAATTTTAGAAAGATATACTGAACAGTACATGCAAAAACAAAGAAACATAGGGTTAGATCTACAAGATAACATGACTCGGTTAAAATAAAAGAATACAGGAACTTTAGGGCCTTCTCTGGAAGATTTACAAGACACAAGAATTAAGTAAAAGGAATAATAGAGAGTTTAGGGACTAGATCGCAAAACATCTTATCTTCTTCTTCCTTTCTCTAGAAACAGGCATGCGCCTGGGCATGGCCGACGGGAAGGGACCTCGCTGGCGTGGGCGGAGGCCTCGCTAGCGACGAGCTCGCCGGCGCGGGCGGCGGCACCCCGGTGGAGGAGAGGAGGGAGAGAGGGAGGGAAAGGAAGGAGAGACGCTCACCGACGTGGCGAACTGGAGAAAACAGAAGCTCGACGTTAGCAGCAAGAACTTGGACGGCGGCGCGACGGTGCGAGAGAGTGGCGGGTGAGTAGCAAAACGGAAAGAGAAACTCTGGGCGAGTTGATTGGCGGCTTTTATAGGGCGCGGATGGGAGCGGAGAGGGCTCCCGGGAGAGATCGAGAGCCGGTCGGCCATTAATGGCCTTGAAGCTTTGTGCGTCCGTTTCCGGGAAGAGGAAAAGAGGGGGTCGCAGTTTGAGACCGGGAGTGGGGGAGGGGAGATGTCGCGAGGTCATGGACGGGCTCGGGAGGCCGAGGGACGTCGGGAGGCGAGGAGGCCACGGCCGGCGGCGCACAGGGGGGGTGCACGGCACCCGTGCAACTATCTCTGGCGTTTCAGGCGCTGGAGGTGGAAGATGGAGGGGTAGCAGGCCAGTTGGGCCGGCTGGTGGGGAGGAAAAGAGAGGGAGGTGGCGGCCCAAAGAGAAAATGAAGGGGAGCTGGGCCGGCGCAAGGAGAAAGGAGAGGGAAAAAAAAGAAGATGGGCCGGCGGGGTAGATTGGGCCCATGCGGCTGGAAGAAGGAAGGAAGGAAAGAGAGGAGGGATTTTGGCCCAAGGAGAGGATGTTGGGATACGAGGTAGGCTACGCTAGCGCAAATCAAAATTTCTACCGCGTATAACCAGGAACAACTGCCGTATAAGGATCACGGGATTACCACTCGACGCACTACTGGTGCGGAAGATGTAGATGTGCGTCGGTGCAGTGAAGACGATCACGTAGTCGTACGTAGTCGATCAACGTAGTCGTACGTAGTCGATCACGTCCAGCAGCTCCTCAGCAGCTCGTCCACGTGCACGGCAAGATCGCCTCCGGTACCGCGGCTCGTCGTCGGCTCGTCATGGCTCGTCGGCGGCTCGTCGATGGCTCGTCCAAGTGCTGCAGGCGCAACACCTCCAAGGTATCCACACGTGCAAGGAGGAAGCGTCGCAAGCCGGACTGCTAGATCCGCGAGTTGCAACAGGCGAGGGCGTGGGAGGCGCGGCAAGTGTGTTCAGCCAAAAGGTGTCAAACCCTAGGGCGCCCCCACCCCTCTATTTATAGGGGTTCCTGATGGGCCTCTGGATCCGAGGCCCATTAGTACTCCTAAACCTAATCCAACTCGGATCAGATCCGAATTGGGCTTCCAGCCCCTTAAGTGTGTGACCCTATGGGTTCGGATACGTATAGACATGGCCCGAGTACTCCTACTCGGCCCAATAGTCGGTAGCGGCCTCTAGCAAGACGTGCCAACTCCTATACGCATACGAAGATCATATCAGACGAACCATCACAACATAATATACATGCTATTCCCTTTGCCTCACGATATTTGGTCTAGCTTCAAGCCGACCGCTCTTTCTCGATCCTGTGATTCGGAATCCCTTTGTATGTTAACTCTTAACCGTACGTAGCATGGCCATGCATTTTCGGATCCGATCACTCGAGGGGCCCAGAGATATCACTCTCAATCAGAGAGGGGCAAATCCCATCTTGATTGACCATGTCTCATAGCATGCTTCTTGACAAACCCGAAAGCTACCTTTATAACTACCCTGTTACGGTGTAGCGTTTGATAGCCCCTAAGTAGGTCGATCCACATCTAGAATACATGCGACAATCTCAGGTCTAAGGACAAAGCGTATATGTTGTTTAAAGAGAGAACTACTTCTCGTGTTGGGTCAGTCCTAACACATGTCTCCACATGTGTCCACATTATTAGTTCAACATCTCCATGTCTATGACTTGTGAAACATAGTCATCAACTAATACATGTGCTAGTCTAATATTCATGTGTGTCCTCACATGAACTCCGACTAGGGACAACTTTAGAATAACCATACAAGTAAAGAGTTTCACATACAATTCACATAATTGCAAATCAATTCAAGTAGCCTTTAATGGATATTCAATGAACACAATATACAAATCATGGATACAAATGGAATATCATCATCTCTATGATTGCCTCTAGGGCATACCTCCAACAGTCTCCCACTTGCACTAGAGTCAATCTAGAAGGTACCTAAAACCCATAGCCCTTACATGCGCATCATGCTTAGCCTGCGGGAGTGGTTTTGTCAACGGATCAGAAATGTTCAGATCCGTGTGTATTTTGCATATCTTGATCTCACCCCGGTTAACGAAGTCTCGAATGAGATGAAATCGCCGCATTACGTGTTTGTTCTTCTGGTGGTTCCTTGGCTCCTTTGCTTGCGCAATTGCCCCATTATTATCACAGTAGAGATTCAATGGGCTGGACGCATTCGGGAACACACCAAGCTCAATGAGGAAATTCCTTATCCAAACACCTTCCTTCGCGGCTTCCGAAGCCGCGATGTACTCGGCTTCTGTCGTAGAATCGGCCACCGTCTCCTGCTTGGAACTCTTCCAACTAACAGCACCACCATTTAGCGTGAACACAAATCCTGATTGTGACTTTGAATCATCTCTGTCGGTTTGGAAACTAGCATCGGTGTAACCTGTTACAACGAGCTCCTCCTGACCTCCATAGACGAGGAACATATCTTTAGTTCTTCTCAAGTACTTAAGAATGTTTTTCACCGCTGTCCAGTGACTCTCACCTGGATCAGATTGGTGTCTACTTGTCATACTTAGCGCATATGAAACATCTGGGCGAGTACTTATCATTGCATACATGATAGATCCAATAGCCGAGGCATATGGCACTCTACTCATGCGATCCCGCTCATCAGCAGTCGAAGGACACTGAGTCTTGCTGAGATGTATGCCATGTGACATAGGCAAGAACCCTTTCTTTGCCTCTTCCATGCTGAACCGCTTCAACACTTTGTCAATGTAAGTATCTTGGCTTAAACCTATAAGCCTTCTCGATCTATCTCTATAGATCTTAATACCCAGAATATATGCCGCTTCCCCTAAGTCCTTCATCGAAAAACTATTTTTCAGTGAAGTCTTTACGGACTCAAGCATAGGAATGTTATTTCCAATCAGTAATATGTCATCCACATATAAGATTAGAAATACTACAGAGCTCCCACTAACCTTCTTGTAAACACAAGACTCTTCTTCGTTCTTGGTGAAGTCAAACCCTTTGACCACTTCATCAAAACGAATGTTCCAACTCCTAGATGCTTGCTTCAATCCATAAATGGATCTCTGAAGCTTGCATACCTTTCCAGCATTTTTCGGATCGACAAAACCCTCGGGCTGTATCATATACACGTCCTCAGCTAGGTTTCCATTCAGGAAAGCTATCTTGACATCCATCTGCCATATCTCATAATCGAAATATGCAGCTATAGCTAGAATAATCCGAATGGACTTAAGCATCACTACGGGCGAGAAGGTCTCGTCGTAGTCAACTCCTTGAACTTGTCGAAAACCTTTTGCGACAAGTAGTGCTTTGTAAATGTGAACATTTCCATCCATGTTCTTTTTCTTCTTATAGATCCACTTGCACTCTATGGCTTTAACACCATCAGGCGGGTCAACCAAGTTCCAAACTTGATTGTCTCCCATGGACTCTATTTCGGATTGCATGGCACTCTGCCATTTTTCGGAGTCTGGGTCCATCATTGCTTCTGCATATGTCGCAGGCTCATCATTGTCCAACAATAATATTTCCCGCATTTCGCGGAGCCTTGCCGACCTTCGTGGTTTTGGCGGTGCTTCTCTTGCCATGGTTATCTCAACTTGTTCTGCTACGTTAGCATCACTCATTGATTCTTGCCCGATTGGCTCATCTTGAACTTCTTCAAGATGCACTGTCTTTCCACTCTTTTCTTCTTTGAGAAACTCTTTCTCTAGGAAAACCCCGTTCCGAGCGACAAACACTTTGCCTTCTGATCGGTTGTAGAAATAATATCCCAAAGTTTCCTTTGGATATCCCACGAAAATGCACTTATCTGACTTGGGTGTGATCTTGTCCGACTGAAGTCGCGTGACAAACACTTCACATCCCCAAATCTTTAGAAAAGACAAACTAGGAACCTTTCCAGTCCACATCTCATATGGTGTCTTAACTACGGATTTAGATGGTACCCTATTAAGTGTGAAAGCTGCTGTTTCTAGAGCGTATCCCCAAAATGACAACGGTAGGTCCGACTGGCTCATCATTGATCGAACCATGTCTAACAAAGTTCGATTACGTCGCTCGGACACACCGTTTCTCTGAGGTGTTCCAGGCGGCGTAAGTTGTGGAACAATTCCGCAACTCTTTAGATGATTGCTAAACTCGTGGCTCAAATACTCGCCTCCACGATCAGATCGTAAGGCCTTAATTTTCTTGCCACGCTGATTTTCAACTTCATTCTGAAATTCCTTGAACTTTTCAAAGGTTTCAGACTTGTGCCTCATCAAGTAGACATAGCCATATCTACTAAAATCATCAGTAAAAGTTATGAAGTATTGGAATCCTCCTCTAGCTGTCGTGCTCATTGGTCCGCATACATCACTATGTACGAGTTCCAACAAGTCTACTGCTCTCTCAGGAAATCCTGTGAAAGGCGTCTTGGTCATCTTGCCTAGCAAGCAAGCCTCACATGTCTCGTATGATTCAAAGTCAAACGAAGTTAGAAGTCCATCAGAATGGAGCTTCTTCATGCGCTTTTCACTTATATGACCCAAACGACAATGCCACAAGTAGGTAGGACTCAAATCATTAGGCCGAGGCCTTTTAGCACTTACATTACAGACAGGTGAACCATCAAGATTTAAAACAAATAATCCATTCACAATGGGTGCAAAAGCCATAAACATATTATTCCTAGAGATCACACAACCATTGTTTTCACTCGCAAATGAATAACCATCCCTCATCAAACATGAAGGAGACAAAATGTTTCGACTTAAACTAGGAACAAAATAACAATTATTCAACTCCATAATAAATCCTGACGGGAGGTGGAGTTGCATCGTCCCGACGGTCAAAGCAGCAACTCTTGCATTATTGCCCACGCGGAAATCAACTTCTCCTCTTTCCACGCTTCTACTTCTTATCATTCCCTGCATCGAATTGCAAATATGAGCAACCGATCCGGTATCAAATACCCAAGAATTAATAACTGTATCAGCGAGAAATATGTTGTCTATAACATTAACAACAAGCGTACCTGAGGTAGAAGTACTCTTACTTCCGCCGTTCTTCAACGAAGCTAGGTACTGCTTGCAGTTTCTCTTCCAGTGACCAAGTTCATGACAGTAAAAGCACTCTTTATCTGGAGCAGGTCCAGCTTTAGCCTTGGGCGCTGGGTTTGGCTTGGACACTCCAGCCTTACCCTTCTTCTTCCAAGAATTGCCCTTCTTCTTGAAGGTAGGCTTGTTCTGTACAGCCATCACATGGCTGGTACTAGCGCTTTTCTTAATGTCTACCTCTGCTGTCTTGAGCATACCACACAGCTCATTCAGACCCTTCTCCGTCCCATGCATATGGTAGTTCGAGATGAAGTTCCCATAGCTAGGCGGAAGAGATGAGAGAATGAAGTCAGTGGCCAACTCTTTGCCCATTGGGAAGCCCAGCTTCTCCAATCGCTGAGTGTAACCAACCATCTTGATTACATGTGGTCCTACTGCTGCGCCTTCTGCTAACTTGCACTCCAGAAAGGCTTTGGACACATTGAACCTTTCGGTCCTAGCCTGTGTCTGGAACATGTCCTTGAGCGCCACGATCATATCGTAAGCCTCATGATTTGTTTCGAACTGCATCTGCAGCTCGGGTTCCATGCAAGCAAGCATAAGGCAGCTTACCTCAAGATTAGCATCAAATGCCTTCTTGTAAGCAGCCTTAATGGCAGCAGATGCATCATCAGCAGGTACTGGTGGTAGTGGGGTGTCTAGAACATCTTCCTTTTTCTCAGCCCTGAGAACAATTCTCAGGTTACGGATCCAATCCGAGTAGTTTGTTCCATTCAACTTGTCCTTCTCAAGGACCGAACGCAAAGCAAACGATGCGGTGGTGTTGCTAGGTGCCATTTAATCTACAACAAAAGTAATGCAAAATACACTAAGACAAACGTATCCATGATAGAGCAAATTACATTAAACTATTTTAACAGAATCTACTCCCACTAAAATCAATATCCCTCTATTGAAACTTAGTGATTCAGGATCCACAACTAACAAGTCTACTAGTGAGCTTTAGCATCACCGCTAGCAAACGAGGTAGATCGGTAAGCAACTTTTGCTAATCATATCACATATGACTCCTGTTGTTGGGTGACATCTCGATGTCTCGGCGCCCAACCTTTATGCCCCAAGGTCCTTAACCGTTAAGATAACCTTGTTAAGCAAACCAACCCTTATGCGTGTAAGTGTCCGACACAAACCCGTCTAGTCAAGGAAAACTAGTGGCACCCTAATTTCATAGACCCACCACTAATTGTACAAGACATGGGACGGTGCAAGTTTTAGTTGGGAGGGCATACTAACTTAAAATTTGCGAGGGATCGTTCTACTTCTAACATCACAGCATGCAGAAAGTAAAACATAAACAGAATAGCATTCACACAGCTTGTGACACAGTATGGCCCGTTTTCATATGGTGATCTCCATCTCCATAGAACCTGTTCACCATGGTGATCTCCATCTCCATGTTCCATGTGCGCCATCCTCCTGGTGATGAGTCATCCAAGAACTAGAGCATGCTATTACGCCTAATAGCTAGTAAAGAATCTAGTAATGAAGATTACATAGTTGCTTGGATCATCACAGATTGGTACGCAGACCATTAAATACAATAAAGTGACAACACATATGGCTCCTGCCGTGTTGCCGTACGCGCGACACGCAGGTCACGAATTAGTTACACACATGCATCACATACACAAGGGGGCCATACTGATCACAAGATACATCCTGCAAAAGAGAGTTAGGCGTCCTAACGTTCCAAACTTCGGAGGCCCGAAACTCCATCTTCCAAGCCGAATTTGGCAAATCTAATTTCGCCGAAAACGGCGAAGCGGTTGAAATTCACGTGTAACTTTTTCTGTAGATCAATTTTTGTATAGAAATCGCCCCGATCCGAGATCATACCGAAAAGTTACGGCTGATTTACCGAAGCATGCGCATACGGCAAAATCCCGACCCCGGTAGTAGATCCCATCTACCATTGCACATCTAATGCGCCTGGCGTATGACCCTGGATCTCGATTCGACCAATCATATTGATCTTCCCTCACTGCAACTGGATTTACGTGTATCACTTAACTCCGATGGCGGAAACCGACCGGTAGGAGTATGTCGTTACACTACCATTGCAGCAAGGGCACGAAACCAGGACATAGATCAAACAGAAAACTCGCATATCTCCATATGCACACATCCCGAATCCAAAACTAAGCAGCTAAGGCTCTTGATACCACTGTTGGGATACGAGGTAGGCTACGCTAGCGCAAATCAAAATTTCTACCGCGTATAACCAGGAACAACTGCCGTATAAGGATCACGGGATTACCACTCGACGCACTACTGGTGCGGAAGATGTAGATGTGCGTCGGTGCAGTGAAGACGATCACGTAGTCGTACGTAGTCGATCAACGTAGTCGTACGTAGTCGATCACGTCCAGCAGCTCCTCAGCAGCTCGTCCACGTGCACGGCAAGATCGCCTCCGGTACCGCGGCTCGTCGTCGGCTCGTCGTGGCTCGTCGGCGGCTCGTCGATGGCTCGTCCAAGTGCTGCAGGCGCAACACCTCCAAGGTATCCACACGTGCAAGGAGGAAGCGTCGCAAGCCGGACTGCTAGATCCGCGAGTTGCAACAGGCGAGGGCGTGGGAGGCGCGGCAAGTGTGTTCAGCCAAAAGGTGTCAAACCCTAGGGCGCCCCCACCCCTCTATTTATAGGGGTTCCTGATGGGCCTCTGGATCCGAGGCCCATTAGTACTCCTAAACCTAATCCAACTCGGATCAGATCCGAATTGGGCTTCCAGCCCCTTAAGTGTGTGACCCTATGGGTTCGGATACGTATAGACATGGCCCGAGTACTCCTACTCGGCCCAATAGTCGGTAGCGGCCTCTAGCAAGACGTGCCAACTCCTATACGCATACGAAGATCATATCAGACGAACCATCACAACATAATATACATGTTATTCCCTTTGCCTCACGATATTTGGTCTAGCTTCAAGCCGACCGCTCTTTCTCGATCCTGTGATTCGGAATCCCTTTGTATGTTAACTCTTAACCGTACGTAGCATGGCCATGCATTTTCGGATCCGATCACTCGAGGGGCCCAGAGATATCACTCTCAATCAGAGAGGGGCAAATCCCATCTTGATTGACCATGTCTCATAGCATGCTTCTTGACAAACCCGAAAGCTACCTTTATAACTACCCTGTTACGGTGTAGCGTTTGATAGCCCCTAAGTAGGTCGATCCACATCTAGAATACATGCGACAATCTCAGGTCTAAGGACAAAGCGTATATGTTGTTTAAAGAGAGAACTACTTCTCGTGTTGGGTCAGTCCTAACACATGTCTCCACATGTGTCCACATTATTAGTTCAACATCTCCATGTCTATGACTTGTGAAACATAGTCATCAACTAATACATGTGCTAGTCTAATATTCATGTGTGTCCTCACATGAACTCCGACTAGGGACAACTTTAGAATAACCATACAAGTAAAGAGTTTCACATACAATTCACATAATTGCAAATCAATTCAAGTAGCCTTTAATGGATATTCAATGAACACAATATACAAATCATGGATACAAATGGAATATCATCATCTCTATGATTGCCTCTAGGGCATACCTCCAACAGAGGAAAGAGAGGTTGGAGCTTTTGTCCCGGTTGGCATTACGAACCGGGAGTAACAACCAACCGGGACAAAAGCTCTAATCTTTTGTCCCGGTTGGATTTACTAACCGGGATAAAATCTTATCTACAAGTACCCTTTCTTCCTCCTCCACTCCTCCAGCCCGAGCCACTCCACTCCACAAAGACAGAGAAGCTCATCCTCTCCACGGCGCTGAAGCAAGCCTAATTTTTTTTCCTCATTTCCGTGGGGATTTCACTCATCCAAAGTGTTGTGAAGGTTAGCTACTTCATGCTCCATTCATTTATTGTTGTTAAGCTTTGTTTTATACTTTAGAGAGGGAGAAAAATGAGTTTGTTTGTTGTAAAGAATGTTGAGGATTTGTATTTATACATGTTTTTGAGCTACATGTGATGGATAGTTTGAATGTGAGGGAGAATGGACAGTAAATGTAAGGTAGAATTGAGATTATTTCAATTTTATGTATTAGGAAAAAATTAGAGTAAATGTGTTTTTAATATTTATAAATTAGCCATATAATTTGTAGGTGTAATTTCATACTTTAGTACTTTTTAGATAAAGGTATGGAATTAGCCATTTTTAGAATAAGTAAATTATGTGGGAAATATTAAATTTTTTAATAGTTTAGTTATTTGTAAATTAAATATGAGCTAAATAAATTTGTGGTACATAGAGATGGCTTCTGATGCTGGATGTAGTGGCGATGGTGGGGGAGATCGTCGTTCCTCTCGCGGCAAGGGGAAAACCATAGTTAGCCCTCACGATAAGCTAAAGAAAATGAGTGCATGGGAGAAAGCAATGCTTCGTTATTTGCAAAGATATCATGAAGATGCTGTTGCGGCAAGTTAGGAACCTCCTTTTGGTGGTCAGTATGCTCCACCGCCAATCCTGGGTGTTTTAGGTACACTTATAAGTACTACCATTGCAGGAGGTACAAATAAACCACATGATGAGGCTGCGTGAGCGAAACCTTCGTCTTCGCTTCCCAAGGATGCTTGAAGTCCTTATATATAGTACTTAGTGGATGGTTTGTCGTAGTGTATCATGTTGTTGCTGCTCTCAAGTTTAAATTTGTGTATTTCTATGTAAACTTTCAGCAATATTTGAGTTTGTCATAGTGTATCATGTTGTTTGCTTCTGAAATTTTAATTTGTGTATTTCTATCTAAAATTTTAGCAATATGATGGATAATTTTATTGTAATCCATGCGCCCAATGCAGTAACCAGAAGTGTTATTCAAAGGCTTCCTGGGGGACCATTCATAGCCACTTGTTTAGATACGATTTCACGCCTAACTATTTGGTTTGGACCCATCATGGCGAAAGAGGGGTTGTAATGGAAAACGGTGAAGAGAAGGAGGATGATGACAACATTCCGGATTGCGCTATAGGCCAAGCTTTTGCAGATACTACAATGGGTGAGGCTGATGAGGATGAGTTTGCAGAAGATGGCCATACTGATGACCTCGGTCAGATGCTTATGGATGCACACAGAGATTGCGAAACTCAGAAGAAAGCATCAAAGTTGTAGCGCATGATAGATGATCATAGGAAATTGCTATACTTAGATTGCCAAGGAGATCATAAAAAGCTGGGTACCACACTAGAATTTATGCAATGGAAGGAAAAAAATGGTGTGTCCGATAAGGCATTAATGATTCTTTGCCCTCTGGGATTAATGATAGATGATATTGATGCAGTAAAATAATTATTTAAGAAGGTAATATAACTAATGTAGAATTAATGAGCCATTCAAACATGTTGTAAATATAATTGCCAATTAAATATATTTTTGCATTTTTGAAATATGTAAAATTTTAATTTTTGCTTCATGGAATCCAGCAAAACTCGGCGAGATCCAATGCCTACAAGTTCCAACCGGCGAGAATAAATTTCCAAATAGAAGCAAAAAGAAATAGTATAGAATTTATGACTAGTTAAAACTTATTGTAAACAAACTTTTTGATGAAAAGACCCCCAAAAACCAATCGGGAGATGAAAAACAGGAGAAGACCCCCATTTATCCCGGTTATAAAGTAGAACCGGGATAAAAGGGACTTTTTGATTCCTGCCTCGAAGTAACCGTTTATCCCGGTTGATCATAAACCGAGATAAAAGGGGGGCCTTTTATCACGGGTGATCATAAACCGCCTTTTATCTCGGTTTGTATTAGAAACTGGGGTTAAATGTCCTTTAATCCCGGTTTCAGTTACAAACCGGGATAAAAAGGACGGTCTTGTATAAAAGTTATATTCTATACTCCCCACGCCCAACACTTAGTGAAATTTTTCACTCGTCGTCCTCGTCCTGCCCGTCGCCGGCCTCCGCCATCGCCGCTCACCGTCGCCGCAGCCATCATCTTCGCCCGCAATCATCACCGGCCTCCTCCTCCATCCCCGTCGCCGCCGCCGGTGTGTCCATCCCTGTCGCCGCGACCTCCGCGCGTGCCCCTCATCGCACGCCGGCGCCACCTCTTCCCCGTCATCGTAGCCGTCCCCGTCGCTGCAACCGCCATTCCCATCGCCAGTCGGCCAGCCGCCTCCCTCGTCGTTGCCGTGCGTCCTCATCGCCGACATACCCACCTCCAACTCCGGCCGTCCTCCCGGCTTGAATTAATTTTTGAAATTTGGTAGATTACATACAAAATAAATTTTGTATACATTTAGGTCCCGTTTGGATCATTGCAATTGTTTGTGGAATATAGTTATATACTTCTAATTAATGCTTAGAAATTAATTGAACTTTGGTACAAATGTTTACAATTTTTTGTTGAAATGCTTAGAAATTAGTTGAAATTTAGTACATTTTGTATATTACATTTTGTATGTTACATTTTGTATATTACATTTTGTATGTTACATTTTTTATATTACATTTTGCATAGTACATTTTTATATTACATTTTGCATAGTAAATTTGTTGAAATGAATTTTTTTCATGGTTGTTCTCTATATGATTTCATGTACAAAGTAGTTGAGATCGATGGTAGATGACGAGGTCAGAGGTTATCTAATGGAGCGGATTATTGCTGGTGATTGTAGTTCCAACCTTCCCATAGCGTACACCAATGAAGAGGGTAGCCAGGCAGACATGTTTCTCAACCTGTCTGCCGATGGCAATGAAGAGCTCGAGCCCCAGCAAAACGTTACCATGGCAGAAGGTTCCAACGAGGTATAGATCATATTTTAACCCTCTCTATATATAATATATGATGTTATTCATTATTACTATGTACTAATTAATTAATGAATCTTGAACTGTTAGCCCTCTGGATCGACGAACCATCATCCGAAGCCCCGAGGTCCTTCCAAGGTGAAGACTGGAACAAAAAAGGCTATCATCATGGAAGTCACAGAAGAGGGTAGGCCGGTTGCTCCCCAAAAAGTGGCAACATAGTACGTGAGTCAGATCGGGGCAATCGTAAGGGAGAACGTGCCCATCAGCATAAGGGAATGGAAGGGGAAAATGACTAATCCATACGCGCTCCAGGAACCAGAAAAGAATATGTTGTGGGAAGAAGTTAAGAAATATTTCACATTTCCCGACGGATATATTGAAAATGATGTGAAAGCATGGACACTGAAGAAGATGGCCACACAATTCCAGACATTCAAGAAGATGTTGGATACCACCTACATTAAGAAGGGCCGAACTCCAGATTTCACTGTGTATCCATAGTGTAATGACCATTACGAGGCATTTGTACAATACAAGAGCACCGAAGACAGTAAGAAAAAGGTCGCCCAGAACACAGGCAATGCTGGGGGAAGGAGTACCATCATAAGCTAGGGCGAGGTGGTTACGCCAAAGCAATTCCCAAATGGAATCAAATGGAAAAAGACCTGATTGAGCGGGGTATCGTACCAAGAACAATTGATTGGCCCAAACAATTGAAAAATTGGTATTGCGCTCATGGAGGTGAGATAAACCTAGATGATGGGACGCTGGTCTTCGATGACCTGTTACGTGAAGCGGCCACAAAGCTTGACAAGATTATTAAAGATGTTAAGGATGGGACGTTGACGATGTGCCGAGAGAATGATGAGCTCACAATGGCCCTCGGGAATCCCGAACACCTAGGACGTACCCGAGGGTTCGGGCTTGTTCCGTGAAAGTTTGCATTCCGAGGCAACTTGGACATGTACACAAGCCAGATTCGAAGAAAGGAGCAAGAGGATGAGAGGTGGCAGCACATGATAGAATCCAAACTGCAATCTGTAGAAGTAAGAATGTAGGAGGGAGGCAGTTGACGAATGGCCGACGCAGTTGGCAGCTCTTATCAACACCTCGGGAGCAGCTGTGCATCCACAGAGCTCCCTAAGCCACATACGTCAGGATTACCCGTGGAAGAGAAACTATTCCCTGTGGATGCCATCATGCAATGCACCACATGTGAGCTGCATACACCAATCAGCAACCTCAGCATTAAGGTACGTATATATACATAATATTTATGCACCGGAGCCTCGGGAGTGCTTTGGAAATTTGAAGTTTAAGAACTTCATTTCTTTTATATATTCAGGTGGCGTACAGGAGTGCATTGCCAATCCTGCCAAATCAATCATGCCATGGCATGGAGATTCCACCTGATAGCCAATTTGAAGGCCTAGAGCTCGACTTTCGAGCAGGTGACGGGTCAACAACACTAGGAGAAGTGGTTCACGGGGTCATTCTATGGCGCAAACGCTACATCATCATCCCCAGCGTGGAGGCACCTCCTCAGAGCTCAAGATCACTCTTCGCAAATCCACAGCAGCGACCATCTCCTCAAACATCCAGACCATCATCTCCACCGCAACCTGCTCCACGATCAAGGTCTTCATCTCCAACACATCCTGGTGGTTGGAGCGACGACGACGACAACAACACCCCTCCACGATCACCTTTGCCGGGACTAAGAGCACCATTTAAGAAGTCACGACTACCGCCTCCCAAGCCAAGACAGCGTAAGAAGAAAACAAAGGAGCCTGAGGTGACTCCTGAGGAACGCTGGGAGGCAATGACTCATGAGGAACGCTGGATCGAAATCCAAGTACAAGCTAGTGAGTGGTTGAGGGAACAGAGGGAATTAAGAAAAGCAAGGGAGATGGAGCCTCCGTCACTAGATCGAAGAGAATTATATAAATTCATCAAGACACAAGAACAAGCCAAGAAGAGTCAACCACTACTATCGAACTATGAATGGGCATTAGTAAAGGTTGATGAGAAGAAAAAAAGGAAAAAAGTCGAGCTGCCAGTTGCACCGCCAAGTGAACCGAAATGGACCTTTGAGCTAGGCAAGCCTATGGTTAGCCCTGATTCGCTAAAGAAGCTATCAACGAAGATGTACGAATTCCATCAATGGTACATGAAGTCGTCTGCCGACGAGAGGGAGATGTTGGGCCTTAAGATAAAACCGATAGATTTTCACGGCGAAGGTGAGGCAGTTCTGTGGCTACGATTCAAGGATATATACGAAGTGTACCATCATGGTGCCCTAGACGTCTCTCTGATGAGCGCCTGGACTCTGTAAGTGTCCGTTTATATGTACATGTAAATTTTGGCTCATATCATTTTTTTGTGCATGCGTCGCCGTACTAATTAACTTCGTCTTCCATTTTATGTAGGATGCTAATTCGGACGTGCAGACATGAAGCGTACCTCCATATTGGCTTCATGGATCCATCCATAGTGAACCAAGCCCAGATATGAGATTTTCCAGACAAAACGTTGCTGGCAGTATACAATTCCTTAGATAGACAAAAATTAAAGGATCGCATACTACTTCCATACAACTTCAAGTAAGTGTGTGTATACCGTCTATATTCGTTTTCTTTTTCCTTACCTGATATATATGAACATTTACGTATGCAGCTCCCACTGGATCCTCATTATTATTAACATTGATCGAAGTCACGTCACTGTCTTCAATTCGTTGAGGAGAGATCCGAAGGAGTACCAAGACTGCACACACATGCTAGACATGTAATAATTCTGGACCTCTATCTCTATACAAAATTTTATTTCCTAAATTTTCACCTAACACTATATCATTCATTATTTTAATCTGCAGAGCATGGAGAGAATTCATCAGGGCAGACAGATCAGGTCAATTCAAAGAAAAACTTACATGGAGAACAGACTTCCCGGTACGTATGAAGTCTGCACATTTTATACATTCTATAGCACGAATATTTAATAACTTAATTATTTTTCCCCACAACAGTGCTTAAGACAGGAACCTGGGAATGATAATCTATATGGCTACTATGTCTATGAGCACATGCACAATTTATTGGGACCCAAGACCATCAAGGCCACGGAGCACGAATTTAAAGTATGTAAAATAAAACTATTAATAGTTATTTATTTTCTATAATTGTTCGTGTAAAATTCACATATATGTATCCAAATTACAAATGTGGAATATTCAATTGGGACTCTTGAAGAAGGAAAGAGTAGTGGCAATATGTGAAGATCTCATTGGATTCCTGGTGAACGAGGTGGTAAATCCACAAGAAGATTTTCATTACGATGGACAAAAATTAGACGCTCCCCGCACCTCGACGGGAAGATCATCGTGTGTGTGTGTATATATATATATATATATATATAGTTTGATTTAGTTTGTATATATATGTAATATGTACGCTAATTAAATTTGTATATATATAGTACGCTAAGAATTGTATAGTATTTGTATAAATACTTGTTTGATTCATTTAAATAATTGTTTGATTCGTTTAAATAGTAGTTTGATTGATTTTATTATAAAAAAAGTTCTCAACTACTAACGGTTAACTATAGGGGTACGTGAGATATGCACGAAATTATAGACACCAAGCAGGTGCCTGCATGGTGCTATACGCACGCACTTTAGTCTCGATTTGTAACACCAACCGAGACTAAAGGGGTCTGTCCACCGCTTGGCGTGGCAGCCCCATTAGTCCCGATTGATTTTACAAATTGGGATTAAAGGAGGGTTTTATATCCCGGTTGAGGGACCCGTGATAAAAGACCCCCTCTTTATCTCGACATATTAATCCCGGATGCATTTTTAGGAGATATGCAGTCTATGAACCGGTACTAATACCGAGTTCTCTAGTAGTGAAGTCAGTTCTATGGTGAAGGACATGGTGCTAGTGACAAGAGAATCACTAACTTGACTATAAACAACAAGCAGCTAGGTGTTGCTGTGTTTTGAACGATTCTCTCTCTGGGTACGTCATTTTCCCTCGCTACCCGTTAATGATCAAATGTAAGGAGGCAACTGATTGATGTATTTTCTTTTGCTGCTGTTTGTTTGGACCTTCATGCCAAGATGATAAAACCTACCCGCGGACTACATCATGCGTCCCCTCGACACCTATTTGACTGCACCTGTTAATGTAGGTCTTGCTCTTCCCTTGATCTATACAGATATGTTAGCAGCTAAAGTACTATATATATTGGTGCTAATGCATATTTTTATTTTGGTTGTAGATTATTGACGAGAAGGTCTGGTGGATGCAAGGTGAAAACATAATGTAATCAGCTATTGTGATGTGCTTCTGAATGTAACCTGAGATATTGATTTTTTTTTTGAGATTATGAGATATTGAATCTAATATGCTGTAATTTTGATAAATAGGCTGAAAACTTACTTTATATGTCTTTTGGGCTGAAATGCTGCTATGATAAATGGACTGACTAGGTTGAAATTTGATGGGCCTCTTTGATGGGTTGAAAAGTTTATGGTCCGAAATACAATTCAGCACCACGTCAGCATACACATCAGCAGCCACGTCAGCAACCACGTAGGCATGCACATCAGCAGCCACGTCAACATAGATATCAGCAGCCATGTCATTGCTCACGTTGTCGGTACCAACCAGCTATGACGTTTATTTTCGTCATTGATATTGCTCTTGGGCTTGGCTGCGCGGGCCTAAAAGTGTTTTATGATGGTTAAGAAACGTCATAGATTGTGCTGATCTATGAAGATTATGAAGAAACATCGATCGATTTAATCTGTGATGCTCAATTTATAAAGTTATCTGAAATTGTCACAGACACTACTTTATTAGGATTTTTCAACGAACCCTGACATATTTGTTTCGTCACATATTAAATAGTTTCTCATAGTGTAATGTGCTTTGAAGTTACGAAGCTTAACCAGCCTCCGCCTCCAGAAGTTAGATAGAAGGCACCATTAGCGTCGAGCAGACGGAGAAACCAAGGTGACCAAGAGAGACCGAAGCTGCATGGCGCACGCTACCAAGTCGTAAGCAGATCGATAACAACTTACTGGGCCGCCGTCTGCTCTGCTTGCTACGAAGCTGATCCGGTCTCCTCACGAGATGGAGTTCCATCTCCGTACCTTGAATTTTTTAAGTCTACAAATGACAGTGATCTCTGTTGGGTCGAGGTGCTACAAGAGAATTTCAAATTCTTTACTGAGAGTCTACAAAGAACTGTGATCTCTGTCGAGGGGTAACAAAAATAACGGGGTAATCCCCAAGGCCAGTCGTGTACGTCGCACGAACCCAACAACCGTATTCATGTGCTCGAACCAAGAAAAATGAAGAGTGTTGCTCCGTTTTTGTGGGAGTCAGGACGACTTGCAAGTTCTAATAGATGTTATATTGGTATGTATACTACTGCTCTAGCTATAATTACCCACAATTAAAGTCACAATTTGAATACACCGCTGGAGAAGTGGCATTTAGTACTGGACCCAAACCTCCTTTAATACTGGTTTCATAACCGGTATTGATATACCTAAAACCCAGTACTAAAAGCTACCTATTCTAATTTGTTTGTATCACTATATTGGCTCCTAAAACTTGGTATTAATGGTACCTATTCTAATTTGTTTTGCATATGTGCATGCGCAGCACGTGAGATTCGAATTCACAATCTCAAACCTTACCCTTAGCATCTCACATACACATCACATATGATAGAGTTAGATATACTTACTTTTGAAGTAACCATGGAGTAACATTTAGTACCGGGTCATAACACACCAACCAGTACTAAAAGGCTTCCGGGGACCCCCAAGATTTGAACTTGGTACTAATATTAGCATTAGTACAGGGTCAAAATATGGCCGGTACTAACACATTGAATGAATGGTCGTTTCTCTAGTAGTGATAGTTCGAAGTGTACGACGGGAACACGAACACCTAGAATATTAATATTCTTGTTTTGCAAGAAACATAACATATTAATATACCATGGTAACATCTCAAAATTGCTTTGCGAACAATCAAATTATCATACCACAAAATCAATGAAACTAAAATACACGAAGATAAAGATGGGAAAGATCAATAACATGTGCAGTATGCCTATCTTCTTTGCAAGGACAGGACAATGACTAAGTACTTGGCCTTGTCCCTTTCCAGATACTCTGCTACCTTGCTTGCATATTCTTTGAAGAGGGCATCAAGAATGGATTCACCGAAGTGGCTTACAAAAAGAGTTTCCATCACAGCCCTTATGCACTTTGCGACATTCACCCCACTCTGGATGTTATCTTGCACATTGTCATCTTCAGAGTCGTCATAAGGATCCCAGTTTGACTCAAATAGTTTAAATTCATTGAAGTCAAACAGCCCAGTCTGCTTGATAGCTGCCTTCACTTCATCAATGGACGCCCCATAGATTGGTAGGTTGAACGAGTTCAGTTTATCTTCCTCCACGAGGCCCTTTTACAAGATATATATACATTAAAGTGAGCTTAGTTCCAAGATTAACTCTTCTTTCCTCAAAATAAAGCAACCATAGATTTTACTGAAATAAAGCAACCATAGATTTTACTGAACTGATTTATAATCGTTTGCATTCTACTCCAAGAATAGTAGTCATACGAATTTTTACATACTGCATACTACTATATTTTTGCATTATAACATATATACCTTCTCAACAAGAGACTGAAGAGATTGTGCGAGTAGTCCGTAAACATAGTTCAAATTGCCACTGTATACATCCTCTTCCTTCCTCCCAAGAAAAGTCAGAACCATTTGCCCGCCAACCACTAGTTCATCATACCGCAGCTGAAGGAATAACATCAAGTCCTTCTGAAATTGCTCTTGGTACAGTTT
Source organism: Setaria viridis (assembly GCF_005286985.2). Classification (NCBI taxonomy): domain Eukaryota; kingdom Viridiplantae; phylum Streptophyta; class Magnoliopsida; order Poales; family Poaceae; genus Setaria; species Setaria viridis. The sequence goes on from NC_048266.2 coordinate 9,709,714, forward strand.
CACCACAGACAGTGGTGTGGCCTTTGCAATGTAAATGTTTCTCTTGTTGCCGTCTAACCCATCAGGAAGCTGAATGGCATACAGTGCCAATCTTCTTAGCACATTGATGATCAAGAAAGAATATGTACTCCCTCAATCCCAAATTGTAGGTTGTTTTGACATTTCTAGATTCATAACTTTTACTATATATCTAGACATAAGTGTATATTTAGGTGCATAGTAAACTCTATGAATCTAGAAATACCAAAACGACTAACAATTTGGAACGGAGGGAGTATAAAAAAATAAATTACTCAGCCTGAATTGTACCTGAGAACGCCAATGGAGGCTATAAGATGAGTGAAAGAGATGAACGCTTTGGGAAGGGAAAAGCCTAGTGTAGTAGGACCCGGATAGCCCAGCAATATGGAACGGAAGCCGTCTTTCTCCCTTGTGATATGCTGTAACTGAGCTCTTGAACCGTTCAGCTGATCGGAACACATGGCTGAAGTCGTTGCCCGGCAGATCATTGAGGAAGAATTGGATCTCCGGCACATTATGGCTGCTACTGGCTTTGATCACCTCCGAGAGGAAGATGAGTGTGTTGTCACCCGGACCGCAGCCTAGGTCACAAACCACCAGATTTGGAGGGAGGAGAGCAGAGCAAACTTGTCTCACAGCCTCCTGGAGCACTGATTTAGTCTCGAACAAAGCTTTTTGCTAGGACATACAGACGGAAAAAATAGAAAGGTAAGATGGAGAGTACTTTTTATCACGCATGTTTGCTAAGAGAGAAATAGGGAATTCCAGGTACAAACTTGAAGTCTGGAGTTAGTGGTGTAGCTGGTTTCTCCATCTCCTTCCACCATATGGAAGTCACGCTCCATCCTCATGATATGCCTTCCACCAATGGGTTCATCACATCGTGGAAACTGGAGGGCACCATGACCCTTCTATATATGCAGGAGTAGTCCTTCGGTCCTATAAGCCGTTTAAAATTTTCTAGATGTATAGATAGTATTATACATTTAGATATAAAGTATACATAAAGTATGTATACATAAATTATATTTAAGTGCATAACAAAGTTTATGGTTTAAAAAATCAAAACGATCTGTGATTTAGAACAGGAAGTACATGGTTAAAAAAAGAACTTTCCATACATAGGAATAGGAAGACATGCATGGTGCACCTGCCTACTTTCAGATCAATCGCGGAATCGCCAGATAGGAGCACAGCTCAATAAGAAAGAATGTACTAAACGATTCCACGATCTGACGATACCGAAATCCAGGGTGCTGTCCGGATCTTATCTCTTGGCAGCTACGCTTAATTTGATGGTTTTTGTCAGGTATATAGAACTGCGTACCTGGCAGCGATCTGAAAATTTGTCACAAAGATCACGAGTTTTAGCCCGATGGCGTCTTACAAGTTTGCACAGGCCCATTTGGCCATGTCGGCCGAACCGTGCAGACCACTTCATTTTTGTATTTTATAACGAGGCGTTGTTCAGCTTGCATAGTGGCATCGTCAGGATTAATAATTTACTCCTCACGCATTCACGATCTGCTAAGAAGAAAATAATGTAATGGTTCCGTAAGAACATGACCTCATTAGGCTATTGTTTCTAATTTTGGTAGTCATTGGGACTAATGGCTTGTCTAGCATGTATCTTGTAGATTTTCTAGGTTCCAAGTATGCAAACCAAACCAAGGAAGGGGCCAAATCATGATATTCAAGTGATCCAAATGATGGTATTTTTTCGTATCCAAATGGTTGTATTCAAGTGACCAAGCTACGGTATCTAGGATTATTCAATGGTATTCAAGTGTCCAAATGATAGAGTGTTGGTATTTTTTAACGTTAAGAATAAATCTGCAAGCGTACGGATATACCGTTGTAGGATTTCACCCGAAGAGTATTCAAGGTATCGTTATTTATATTTTTTCAAAGGATGGCATTGGTATTAAAGGATTTATCGGATACATATCCAGGATCATAAGCTTAACTAATAGACTAATGTTCGTACAGAGGTAAGCCATGATAATTATATGAGGGTAATGTGACGCACACATAAACCAATCTCAAGAATAAAGAATAAAAGAATAAGCTTAAGGTTAGCGGGAGCAATGCATAAAAGAGGCCCTAATGGAATCTATTTGTACTAGCAAAGGTCCTACAAGCACATAATCGTAGCTAAGTCTAGGCACATAGCATTACGGGGAGAATACTCGTCCTTGATCTGCCAAGGCAAGGTATCTTTCAGAACTTCTATACTATATCAGTATGTGGGGGACTACAAGGGATGGATAAGGCTGCCACCACCTGCCACCTACCCCTCAGACCATGGGGCACAGTCATATTTGATGGATCCCAACGCGCCCGAGCACCATGCTCGTACTCGTGATCACTACTCTAGTCCCTCCAGAACCCCGACCATGATGATCAATAGGCATAGAACTAGAGCAAGCCCGAAGGTGCAATGAACTGATGCGGTAACATAGATTTAGCCTAAGCCTATGAGTATAACTTAATAAACCATAGGACATGGCCTAATATACTACTGAAATAGCATAACAACCATACTCTTTATAGATAGGATACCAACAAGTCGAGTACAAAGCCGTACCGAGACCCGGAGGTTATGTCCCTAACTGACCTAAAGACTAGCTTAGCACTACAAGAATTCAGCTTTAGTCTAGCTCCACTAGCCTAAGGATTACACGAGTAGCAAGGGAGAGAGAGGGAGAGAGGCTTCACGTGTGGTGTGTATGAGAGGGGGCCTCCTACTTTTATAGGTGGTTGAGGGTGGTTCCCGGGAGGCATCCATAGGGAATCTTCTCCCACCGCCATCCTTAGTCAACTAGGTACCGCCACGTGGAGGATGAGGGCAGGAACTGCTAGTCTAGGTTCGGTTGGACCTGGGGTTTGGCCAACCCTAGGCTGGGCCGGTTCCTAGCCAGCTTTGCGTGGTGGGCTTTCTGGTGGGCCTTGGTCCTTTTTCTCGTGGACCCACAATGGATTGGGCTGATTTGCTCTGGCATGTGGACCCTCTTAACCATCGTGTACGCGTTAAGTGTTCTTCTGTGTGTTTCATCAGCGTTTGCGCACGTTTCCTCTATGCGAGTAAGGAATATTAGTTTTCCTTTATTCTTTGAGTAGTGTGATGGTCGAATTTTTATATAAGGACTGTCAACAAACTCCCCCAAGCTTGTCCTTTGCTCATCCTGAGCAAAAGCTAAGACTTTGGTTGTTGATCAGGAGTTGCTACAATGCCTTGTTTCTTTCATGTACCATGTGTACAGCAAAAGACTCTTCCTTAAATTGAATAAGTTGGCATTGTCCACCCTTTTTACCTTAGTCCCATGGGGCTTTTGGCTTTTTCCTTGTCTTGGGCGGTTGCATGATAGAACGGTTGTATAAAGTCAACATTTTCTTACTCCTTGTTCAACTTTCTTTTCGGGGATTTTTGATAAATTTTTGAAAGGAAAACAAGTTCCTCATATGATTCTCTTGATCGCTCAATGTGTATAGTCCTCACCAAGGCATGAGTTGCCTCCTTTTCCATCCTACATTTAATAGGCTTTTTGTGGCATTTTGGGTAGCATGTGAAATGAGGCATACTTGCATCACGTAATTTTGCAAAGTTAAAGAGTGGGTCCGAGGAGATGCAATACATACATTCTAATTAAGTGCATGTGTGTGGAATTTTTGGTGGAATTTTATTTGAACTCCTTTTTGCATGACTCCCTATTTTATTTCTTTTTGTTGGATATGGGCTATCTTTTCTTTATGTTTCATCTTCTCTTTCTTCTTCTCTTCTTTTTTTCTCTCATGCTACTTGAGCATGGATATTTATTTCTTCTCTCTTTTTCTTCTTTTTGCATAGCCCATATCTTTTGCAGGATGAATAGAGGGGAGTCATGTCATAGGGATGGAGTATATTTATGTGGGTGGAAGGCATATTTTTGCGTAACTTCCAATGTAGAAGTCAGCGTGAATGTATGCGGAGTTTATGTGATCTTGATAATGAAAGCATGACGAGAACCAACAAGGGTCACAATAATTTGACACTGCTCAATGTGATAGCAAGTAACATCTGTGTACGGTTTGTGCAAGGTAACATCATATGGCTTTGGTAGGACATTTTATCATCATTGAGGAACTTTATTATTTACGATTTTGGAAATATAACTCTGGATGTCATGTTTCACTTGGAACAAGATCATAGCAAACTCTATTGTACCATATCATATCATGCAACAACTTAGACTGCACTCGCAACCCACACGATTCAAGCTTCTAGGATGAACTGCAGCCAACGAACTCAAGACTTGGGACAATACTAAGTTGTAAACTAGGCATATGAAGGAAATGGGGCACAGCACTAAAGCATTCTTACTACACATATGAAAGCAAGTAAATATGCAGAGATAGGAAATGAAGAGATACAAGATACAAGTTACCTCTCTTGGGGGTGTCCTCCCCCAAGCTTGTTTTTTGCTCACTGGCCTGGATGGGGCTTGTACCTCTAGGAGTGGAAGTAGGCATGAAGGTCGTTGTGGCTTTGTTGCAGTGAGGTGTTTATGGCATTGAACTATGTGCCAACCTGTTGTTGCCACATGGCAAAACCTTGGACATGTGTGTTAATGGTGTTTTGGATTTCACCTGTCTGGACGTCGAGATCATTCAGCTGGCGGCTGAGGTCCGTGATGTCATGGTGTCTTCTCGCTGAGAAGGATCGACGTGTGCCAAATAGTGGGGACGGACCACTGGAGCTGGAAGAGGTGTGGTATCCACGTGGTCTCCTTGTTCCCACTCCGCGCTGCTTTTGCTTCGTTAGCCCGAGCCTCCAGCTTCATGTGGCTATGGTGGTTGGTCCCAACCTGGCTGATACTTGGGTGCAAACCTTGGCATCTGCCTGGCTGGAACCCACCCTGCCTGGTACATCTGCTGCATAACGTGCTAGTATTGCGGGGGCTGGTACTATGAGATTGTGGCTTCATTCCTGGACCTGCTCCGAGTTACCCTGCCAGAAACACTACTCCTGCGAGCTTCCTCTTGTGGCATAAGAGAAAGGGTTAGCTCCTGACACTTATAAAAATAAAGCCCCGGGTTAGGTAACAGGATTTCATTTGCATTGCCGGGGAAGAAAAATACAAGTGACTGGTTTGCATCATGCTTAAGAATGTGACCTTGAATAAGATATGCTTCATCAATGATAGTGCAGGGCGTCTAAATGTAAGGAATTGCAATACCATATAACGCCCCAACTTTGGAAACAATGCGAGTAATCAAAGAGGTACACTCAATAGGACCAGTCATCTTAAAATGTTCTAACCATGGCGAAGAGAATTTTAAGCTCATCATTACGAACAGGTTGAACATCTTCCCTAGGGAAAAGCGATAAAGCAAGCCACTTATGCATCACATCACGTTGTGGAAACTGGAGGGCACCATGACCCTTCCATATATATGTATTAGAGTACTCCTTCCGTCCCAAATTATAGTTTGTTTTAGATTTTCTAGATGCATAGATATTATTATGCATTTAGATATAAAGTATATTTAAGTCCATAACAAAGTCTATAATTTAAAAGAACAACCTATGATTTAGAACAGGAAGTACATGATTAAAAATAACTTTCCATACATAGGAATACGAAGACATGCATGGTGCACCTGCCTACTTTCAGATCAATCGCGGAATCGCCAGATAGGAGCACAGCTCAATAATAAAGAATGTACTAAACGATTCCACGATCTGACGATACACCCTCACCGAAATCCAGGGTGCTGTCCGGATCTTATCTCCTGGCACCTACGTTTAATTTGATGGTTTTTGTCAGGCATATAGAACTGCGTACCTGGCAGCTATCTGAAAATTTGTCAAAGATCACGAGTTTTAGCCCGATGGCGTCTTACAAGTTGCACAGGCCCATTTAGCCATGTCGGCCGAACCGTGCAGACCACTTCATTTTTGTATTTTATAACGAGGCGTTGTCCAGCTTGCATAGTGGCATCGTCAGGATTAATAATTTACTACTCACGCATTCACGATCTGCTACAGGAATGGAAGAAAATAACGTAATGGTTCTGTAAGAACGTGACCTCATTAGGCTATTGTTTGTAATTTTGGTAGTCATTGGGACTAATGGCTTGTCTAGCATATATCTTGTAGGTTTTCTAGGTTCCAAGTATGCAAACCAAACCAAAGCAAGGGCCAAATCATGATATTCAGGTGATCCAAATGATGGTATTTTTTCGTATCCAAATAGTGGTATTCAAGTGACCAAGCTACGGTATCTAGGATTATTCTATGGTATTCAAGTGTCCAAATGATAGAGTGTTGGTATTACTTAACGTTAAGAATAAATCTGCAAGCGCACGGATATACCGTTGTAGGATTTTACTCGGAGAGTATTCAAAGTATCGTTATTTATATTTTTCCAAAGGATGGCATTGGTATTAAAGGATTTACCGGATACATATCCAGGATCATCAGCTTAACTAATAGACCAATGTTCATACAGGTAAGCCATGATAATTATATGAGGGTAATGTGACACACACATGAGCCAATCTCAAGAATAAAGAATAAAAGAATAAGCTTAAGGTTAGCGAGAGCAAGGCATAGAAGAGGCCCTAATGGAATCTATTTGTACTAGCAAAGGTCATACAAGCACATGATCATACCTAAGTCTAGGCATACAGCATTACGGGGAGAATACCCGTCCTTGGTCTGCCAAGGCAAGGTATCTTTCAGAACTCCTACACTATATCTGTACGTGGGGGACTACAAGGATGGACAGGGCTGTCACCACCTGCCGCCTACCCCTCAGACCGTGGGGCACAGTCATATTTGATGGATCCCAATGCGCCCGAGCACCATGCTCGTACATGTGATCACTACTCTAGCCCCTCCAGAACCCCGGCCATGATGATCGATAGGCATAGAACGAGAGCAAGCCCGAAGGCGCAACGAACCGATGCGGTAACATAGATTCAGCCTGAGCCTATGAGTATAACTTAATAAAGCATAGGACATGGCATAATATACTACTGAAATAGCATAACAACCATACTCTTTAAAGATAGGATACCGACAAGTCGAGTACAAAGCCATACCGAGACCCGGAGTTACGTCCCTCAGCCAGCCAACTAGGGGCCGTAGTGTACAGGCAGCCAAGGTGGAGGCTGCCTCCCTGGTAGGCTCATGTTGGAGTCGCGCAGGGCCCTTCCATGGCCAGCAGCGACCCACCTCCACGCCCATCGCCCCCTTCTATTCTTCCTGCTCCCACACCAAACTTAGCACCTCCAAGTGAGATTTTTGACTTGCTGATTTTAGATCCAAGCTCGGCGGTGACATCATTTACTTCCCGTCCGCCTCCTGCACATCCTGATGCGTATGTGGCTCGCTCTCTCATCTCCCTCCCTCTCTCTCATTTGTTTTCTGATTTTCCCCTGATTTCTTTACATCCCAATCTAGGGTATGGACCACATGGGGGCTGCTGAGCTGCTGCTGGGTTGCAGGCTCATTGAAATTTCTTTAGATCCAAATCAGTTAGTGATAGGTTACTGAAATTTGTGGCTGCATCCTTATGTGTTAATTTGTGGCTACATGTTGTGATGGCATCTATCTTCACAACAATCTTTTTCTTGTATCTGTGGTAGATAATACTGATGCTGGAATCTGTGGTTATTTTGGCTCCTGTTGTGCTTATATGATATTCATTTATTTTTTCCAGTGGGAAAGAAGTTTATTTCATAGTGGTAAACCTCCTTTTATGTTTGTTTAAATGAATTGGAAAAATAGAAAGGGAAGTACAGTGCTAGATATTCAGTATGTTGTGAGTGTTTTCTACTTGTAGCGCCACTTGGAATCCTTTGGAGTTTGATAGAATCTCTTAACTCTGATATGCTCTAGTAGTTTTATCTTGTAGAGAGTATAGACTAAGAGATTAGAGAACTAGAGAATTAGAGATATTAGTAGTTTTATCTCTAAACTCTGGTATGCCCTGTATTTGTATTCCTTTTGTGTCATATACTTGTCCTCTTCTGATGTTTATCTGGCCATTATGCTTTTCAAATAGGAACCATTCATGATTTGCTTGTGTTTGTGTTTGTTGTAAGCCATTCATTGTCTTGTTGTACAGGTCTATGCAAACATCTTAGGTGAGGCACCACTGGATGAGCCCATGATTGATCTGAGTTCAAGCACTACTAGAGAACTGACTTTAGATCCCACCCCCTTTAGTCTAGGTTTAATTTCGGCCCGGGAGAAAAGGAGGTGCGCCACGGTAGGCTGGAATGAGGTGCACCTTTACTCTCGGTTCTTTTTTTGCAACCGGGACTACAGGCCACCCTTTAGTCTCGGTTAAAATGGCTAGTTTCCGGGCACCGACGGCGCCACCCTTTACCCCCGGTTGGAGCCACCAACCGGGACAAAAGATCCAACCTTTTGTCCCGGTTGGAGTTACCAACCGGGATAAACGTTTTACTGCCGGTCACACCCAGTTTCTGGACAAAACCGAATGCATCGCATATGTGTGCCAGGATCCGTTCTCACACATATGTTAACGTCATCAGTGAATACATCAAAGACAGTGCTCAAAAATGTACATAAACCAGTAGGAACTTTATTACACTTAGCGTGATAGACACGAAGGTCTTTATCGTTCACCGATAACTTAACACGCACACACACACAACGCAGCTTCTCCACAGGCTTGACTGGGGAACACCTGCCTAGAACTCCTCGAAGTCGTCGAAGAACTCCCCGTCGTCACAAGCTTCTGAACAATGTTTGGGCAAGGGTGAGTACACTTATGGTTGGTAATCAGCAGGTGGGGGAAACATGCAAGGCTTACAAGGAATGGCTCAAGGCTTTAAGCGGTTAGCATTTTAATTGGTCAAATTTTATTAGTAACACCTAATTACTAGATGTAAGTTTATACCAACCCACTTAAGCATATAATATTAACATTAACCCAAAGGTAAAGGTAACACAGTTAATTCTCATCTTTAAGTTTAATTATCATGTGAAGGTCCAAGCCACTCTTAACCGTGAGCATGGCTGAATACCAGTTTTCACTCTGTAGAGGTTGTACACTTTACCCACAACTCGTGGTCCCCCGTGTCGCTTGGGTTTGCAAAGCCCTTAAACACTTCCTTTTGTGAGTGGCTGGGGGGTCCACTACGAAGCCTTTACAAAGACACGCAGATAACTAGTAGCCCGCTAGAGTTTCAGTAGCGATGCGAACCACAACCCGTTAATGAGATAGCACCTTAGCGAAGGCTACTGCTCCGGATCGTGCACCCAACACCTTCCCCCTCCTTGCCCTTTCGGTAAAGCCACCAGCTAACCACATGCCTAATTATTCGGCTAAGATCAGAGCCATGTGATGTTGTGGTTGTACTATTTTCTTGGGTGGTTCTCCATGTTCCGATTAAAACAAGTGTTCTTGCAATTAAACACGTATAGCAACATAAATAAAGCATGATTAACATCTTTCATGATTAGAACATTACCAACCCAAATTAAGCGACTAGCAAGTCTACCCAACATGATTAAACAGGTTTTCAAGGAATAAGGATTAAAACTAGGTAAGTCCTTAATAGGCATTCCCATCAAACTTATGCACATACAAGAAATAAATAAAGTGTTTAATCATGATATTATTGGGACAAAAAGAACATGCAGGGGGAGAAGGCCACTTGCCTTCCTCGGCAAATTGGGAGTACTCTTCTTTGAACGGTGGCTGCTCTTGGACTTGCTCCTCCGCAAACGTCATGTCGTCTACACGATCACACAAGGCAATCAAACAAAGAATAAGTAAAACAGTACAACAAACACATGCAAAGGCTTACAAAAAACTCCTAAAACTAACGTTCATGCAGAGACGATCGCGTGAGCGCGAGAATCGCTGAAATCGGATTTAAAACGAAGAAGATATGAGATAAACAAGTTTCAGGGGCTAAAATAGAATTAACTATAAACTTCAGGGACTAGCAAGGAATTTTTGAAATATATACTTAACAGTACATGCGAAAATAGAGAAACATAGGGTTAGATCTACAAGATAACATGGCTCGGTTCAAATAAAAGAATACAGGAACTTTAGGGGCTTCTCTGGAAGATTTACAAGACACAAGAATTAAGTAAAAGGAATAACAGAGAGTTCAGGGACTAGATCGCAAAACATCTTATCTTCTTCTTCCTTTCTCCAGAAACAGGCATGCGCTTGGGCATGGCCGACGGGAAGGGACCTCGCTGGCGTGGGCGGAGGCCTCGCCAGCGGCGATCTCGCCGGCGCGGGCGGCGGCGCCCCGGTGGGGGAGAGGAGGGAGAGAGGGAGGGAAAGAAAGGAGAGAGGCTCACCAACGCGGCGAACTAGAGAAAATAGAAGCTTGACGGCGATGGCAAGAACTTGGGTGGCGGTGCGACGGTGCGAGAGAGTGACGGGTGAGTAGCAAAACGGAAAGAGAAACTCCGAGCGAGTTGATTGGCGGCTTTTATAGGGCGCGGATGGGAGCGGAGAGGGCTCCAGGGAGAGATCGAGAGCCAGCCGACCATTAATGGCCTTGAAGCTTTGTGCGGCCATTTTCGGGGAGAGGAAAAGAGGGGGTGGCAGTTTGAGACCGGGAGTGGGGGAGGGGAGATGTCGCGAGGTTGTGGAGGGGCTCGGGAGGCCGAGGGACGCCGGGAGGCGAGGGGGCCCCGGCCGGCGGCGCACAGGGGGGCGCACGGCACCCGTGCGCCTGTCTCTAGCATTTCAGGCGTTGGAGGTGGAAGATGGAGGGGTAGCAGGCCAGTTGGGCCGGCTGGTGGGGAGGAAAAGAGAGAGAGGTGGCAGCCCAAAGAGAAAAGGAAGGGGAGCTGGGCCGGCGCAAGGTGAAAAGAGAGGGGAAAAAAAGAAGATGGGTCGGCGGGGTAGATTGGTCCCATGCGGCTGGAAGAAGGAAGGAAGGAAAGAGAGGAGGGATTTCGGCCCAAGGAGAGGGAAGAGAGGTTGGAGCTTTTGTCTCGGTTGGTGTTACCAACCGGGAGTAACCACCAACCGGGACAAAAGCTCTAATCTTTTGTCCCGGTTGGATTTACTAACCGGGACAAAATCTTATCTACAAGTACCCTTTCTTCCTCCTCCTCTCCTCCAGCTCGAGCCACTTCACTCCACAAAGACAGAGAAGCTCATCCTCTCCACGATGCTGAAGCAAGCCTAGGGGAGGTGATGCTGAAATTTTTTTCCTCATTTCCGTGGGGATTTCACTCATCCAAAGTGTTGTGAAGGTTAGCTACTTCATGCTCCATTCATTTATTGTTGTTAAGCTTTGTTCTATACTTTAGAAAGGGAGAAAAATAAGTTTGTTTGTTGTTAAGCCTGTAGAGGATTTGTATTTATACATGTTTTTGAGCTACAATGTGATGGATAGTTTGAATGTGAGGGAGAATGGACAGTAAATGTAAGGTAGAATTGAGATTATTTCAATTTTATGTATTAGGAAAAAATTAGAGTAAATGTGTTTTTTAATATTTATAAATTAGCCATATAATTTGTAGGTGTAATTTCATACTTTAGTACTTTTTAGATAAAGGTATGGAATTAGCCATTTTTAGAATAAGTAAATTATGTGGGAAATATTGAATTTTTTAATAGTTTAGTTATTTGTAAATTAAATATGAGCTAAATAAATTTGTGGTACATAGAGATGGCTTCTGATGCTGGATGTAGTGGTGATGGTGGGGGAGATCATTCCTCTCCCGGCAAGGGGAAAACCATAGTTGGCCCTCACGATAAGCCGAAGAAAATGAGTGCGTGGGAGAAAGCAATGCTTCGTTATTTGCAAAGATGTCATGAAGATGCTGTTGCGGCAGGTCAGGAACCTCCTTTTGGTGGTCGTTATGCTCCATCGCCAATCCCGGGTGTTTTAGGTACACTTATAACTACTACCATTGCAGGAGGTACAAATAAACCACATGATGAGGCTGCGTCAGCGAAACCTTCATCTTCGCTTCCCAAGGATTCTTGAAGTCCTTATAGATAGTACTTAGTGGATGGTTTGTCGTAGTGTATCATGTTGTTGTTGCTCTCAAGTTTAAATTTGTGTATTTCTATGTAAACTTTCAGCAATATTTGAGTTTGTCATAGTGTATCATGTTGTTTGCTTCTGAAATTTTAATTTGTGTATTTCTATCTAAAATTTTTGCAATATGATGGATAATTTTATTGTAATCCATGCGCCCAATGCAGTAACCAGAAGTGCTATTCAAAGGCTTCGTGGGGGACCATTCACAGCCACTTGTTTAGATACGGTTTCACGCCTAACTATTTGGTTTGGACCCATCACGGCGAAAGAGGGGTTGTAATGGAAGACGGTGAAGAGGAGGAGGATGATGACAACATTCCGAATCGTGCTATAGGCCAAGCTTTTGCAGATACTACAATGGGTGAGGCTGATGAGGATGAGTTTGCAGAAGATGGCCATACTGATGACCTCGGTCAGATGCTTAGGGATGCACACAGAGATTGCAAAACTCAGAAGGAAGCATCAAAGTTGTAGCGCATGATAGTTGATCACATGAAATTGCTATACTTAGATTGCCAAGGAGACCATAAAAAGCTGGGTACCACACTAGAATTTATGCAATGGAAGGCAAAAAATGGTGTGTCCGATAAGGCATTAATGATTCTTTTCCCTCTGGGATTAATGATAGATGATAGTGATGCAGTAAAATAATTATTTAAGAAGGTAATATAACTAATGTAGAATTAATGAGTTATTAAAACTTATTGTAAATATAATTTCTAATTAAATATATTTTTGCATTTTTGAAATATGTAAAATTTTAATTTTTGCTTCATGAAATCCACCAAAACCCGGCGAGATCCAATGCCTACAAGTTCCAATCGGCGAGAATAAATTTCAAAATAGGAGCAAAAAAATAGTATAGAATTTATGACTAGTTAAAACTTATTGTAAACAAACTTGCTAATTTAATATATTTTTGCATGTTTGAAATATGTAAATATCTTATTTTTTGCTTCCTGAAATCCAGTGAAAACATAAATAAAATAAATTTCCAAAAACCAGTTGGGAGATGAAAAACAGGAGAAGACCCCCATTTATCCCGGTTATAAAGTAGAACCGGGATAAAAGGGACTTTTTGATTCCCACCTTGAAGTAACCGTGTATCCCGGTTGATCATAAACCGAGATAAAAGAGGGGTCTTTTATCACGGGTGATCATAAACCGAGATAAAAGGGGGGCCTTTTATCTCGGTTTGTATTAGAAACCGGGGTTAAATGTCCTTTAATCCCGGTTTCAGTTACAAACCGAGTTAAAAAGGATGGTCCTGTATAAAAGTTATATTCTATACTCCCCCCGCCCAACACTTAGTGAAATTTTCACTCGTCATCCTCGTCCCGCCCGTCGTCAGCCTCCGCCATCGCCGCTCCCCTTCGCCGCCGCCATCAGCTTCGCTCGCAATCATCGCCGGCCTCCTCCTCCGTCCCCGTCGCCGCCGCCGGCGCGTCCATCCCCGTCCCTACGACCTCCGCGCGTGCCCCTCATCGCACGCTGGCGCCACCTCTTCCCCGTCGTCATAGCTATCCCCGTTGCCGCAACTGCCATCCCCGTCCCTAGCCGGCCGGCCGCCTCCCTCGTCGTCGCCGTGCTTCCTCATCGCCGACACACCCACCTCCAACTCCGGCCGTCCTCCCGAATCAAATTATTTTTTGAAATTTGGTAGATTACATACAAAATAAATTTTGTATACATTTAGGTCCCGTTTGGATCATTGCAATTGTTTGTGGAATATAGTTATATACTTCTAATTAATGCTTAGAAATTAATTGAACTTTGGTACAAATGTTTACAAATTTTTGTTGAAATGCTTAGAAATTAGTTGAAATTTAGTACATTTTCTATATTACATTTTGTATGTTACATTTTGTATATTACATTTTGTATATTACATTTTGTATGTTACATTTTTTATATTACATTTTGCATAGTACATTTTTATATTACATTTTGCATAGTAAATTTGTTGAAATAAATTTTTTTTCATGGTTCTTCTATATATGATTTCATGTACGAAGTAGTTGAGATCGATGGTAGATGATGAGGTCAGAAGTTATCTAATGGAGCAGATTATTGCTAGTGAATGATGAGCTCACAATGGCCCTCGGGAATCCCGAACACCTAGGACGTACCCGAGGGTTCGGGCTTGTTCCATGAAAGTTTGCATTCCGAGGCATTGGACATGTACACAGGCCAGATTCAAAGAAAGGAGCAAGAGGATGAGAGGTGGCGGCGCATGATAGAATCCAAACTGCAATCTGTAGAAGTAAGAATGTAGGAGGGAGGCAGTAGACGAATGGCCGACGCAGTTGGCAGCTCTTCTCAACACCTCGGGAGCAGCTGTGCATCCACAGAGCTCCCTAAGCCACATACGCCAGGATTACCCATGGAAGAGAAACTATTCCCTGTGGATGCCATCACGCAACGCACCACATGTGAGCTGCATACACCGATCAGCAACCTCAGCATTAAGGTACGTATATATACATAATATTTATGCACCGGAGCCTCGGGAGTGCTTTGGCAATTTGAAGTTTAAGAACTTCATTTCTTTTATATATTCAGGTGGCGTACAGGAGTGCATTGTCAATCCTGCCAAATCAATCATGCCATGGCATGGAGATTCCACCTAGCTATGCCAGTGTTGGCGTAGAGAGAATCCCTAATAGCCAATTTGAAGGCGTAGAGCTCGACTTTCCAGCAGGTGACGGGTCAACAACACTAGGAGAAGTGGTTCACGGGGTCATTCTATGGCGCAAACGCTACATCATCATCCCCGCACGTGGAGGCAACTCCTCAGAGCTCAAGACCACTCTTCGCAAATCCACAGCAGCGACCATCTCCTCAAACATCCAGACCATCATCTCCACCACAACCTGCTCCACGATCAAGGTCTCCATCTCCAACACATCCTGGTGGTTGGAGCGATGACGACGCCAACAACACCCCTCCACGATCACCTTCGCCGGGACTAAGAGCACCATTTAAGAAGTCATGACTACCGCCTCCCAAGCAAAGACAGCGTAAGAAGAAAACAAAGGAGCCTGAGGTGACTCCTGAGGAACGCTGGGAGGCAATGACTCATGAGGAACGCTGGATCGAAATCCAAGTACAAGCTAGTGAGTGGTTGAGGGAATAAAGGGAATTAAGAAAAGCAAGGGAGATGGAGCCTCCGTCAGTAGATCGAAGAGAATTATATAAATTCATCAAGACACAAGAACAAGCCAAGAAGAGTCAACCACAACTATCGAACTATGAATGGGCATTAGTAAAGGTTGATGAGAAGAAAAAAAGGAAAAAAGTCGAGCTGCTAGTTGCACCGCCAAGTGAACCGAAATGGACCTTTGAGCTAGGCAAGCCTATGGTTAGCCCTGATTCGCTAATGAAGCTATCAACGAAGATGTACGAATTTCATCAATGGTAAATGAAGTTGTCTGCCGATGAGAGGGAGATGTTGGGCCTTTGGATAAAACCGATAGATTTTCACGGCGAAGGTGAGGCAGTTCTGTGGCTATGATTCAAGGATATATATGAAGTGTACCATCATGGTGCCCTAGACGTCTCTCTGATGAGCGCCTGGACTCTGTAAGTGTCCATTTATATGTACATGTAAATTTTGGCTCATATCATTTTGTTGTGCATGTGTCGCCGTACTAATTAACTTCGTCTTCCATTTTATGTAGGATTCTAATTCGGACGTGCAGACATGAAGCGTACCTCCATATTGGCTTCATGGATCCATCCATAGTGAACCAAGCCCAGATATGAGATTTTCCAGACAAAATGTTGCTGGCAGTATACAATTCCTTAGATAGACAAAAATTAAAGGATCGCATACTACTTCCATACAACTTCAAGTAAGTGTGTGTATACCGTCTATATTCGTTTTCTTTTTCCTTACCTGATATATATGAACATTTACGTATGCAGCTCCCACTGGATCCTCATTATTATTAACATTGATCGAAGTCACGTCACTGTCTTCAATTCGTTGAGGAGAGATCCGAAGGAGTACCAAGACGTGCAACACATGCTAGACATGTAATAATTCTGGACCTCTATCTCTATACAAAATTTTATTTCCTAAATTTTCACCTAACACTATATCATTCATTATTTTAATCTGCAAAGCATGGAGAGAATTCATCAGGGCAGACAGATCAGGTCAATTCAAAGAAAAACTTACATGGAGAACAGACTTCCCGGTACGTATGAAGTCTGCACATTTTATACATTCTATAGCACGAATATTTAATAACTTAATTATTTTTCCCCACAACAGTGCTTAAGACAGGAACCTGGGAATGATAATCTATATGGCTACTATGTCTGTGAGCACATGCACAATTTATTGGGACCCAAGACCATCAAGGCCACGGAGCACGAATTTAAAATATGTAAAATAAAACTATTAATAGTTATTTATTTTCTATAATTGTTCGTGTAAAATTCACATATATGTATCCAAATTATAAATGTGGAATATTCAATTGGGACTCTTGAAGAAGGAAAGAGTAGTGACAATATGTGAAGATCTCATTGGATTCCTGGTGAACGAGGTGGTAAATCCACAAGAAGATTTTCATTACGATGGACAAAAATTAGACGCTCCCCGCACCTCGACGGGAAGATCATCGTAGATATATATATATATATAGTTTGATTTAGTTTGTATATATATGTAATACGTACGCTAATTAGATTTGTATATATATATAGTACGCTAAGAATTGTATAGTATTTGTATAAATACTTGTTTGATTCATTTAAATAATTGTTTGATTCGTTTAAATAGTAGTTTGATTGATTTTATTATAAAAAAAAGTTCTCAACTACTAACGGTTAACTATAGGGGTACGTGAGATATGCACGAAATTATAGACACCAAGCAGGTGCCTGCATGGTGCTATACGCACGCACTTTAGTCTCGATTTGTAACACCAACCGAGACTAAAGGGGTCTGTCCACCGCTTGGCGTGGCAGCCCCATTAGTCCCGATTGATTTTACAAATTGGGATTAAAGGAGGGTTTTATATCCCGGTTGAGGGACCCGTGATAAAAGACCCCCTCTTTATCTCGACAGATTAATCCCGGATGCATTTTTAGGAGATATGCAGTCTATGAACCAGTACTAATACCGAGTTCTCTAGTAGTGAAGTCAGTTCTATGGTGAAGGACATGGTGCTAGTGACAAGAGAATCACTAACTTGACTATAAACAACAAGCAGCTAGGTGTTGCTGTGTTTTGAACGATTCTCTCTCTGGGTACGTCATTTTCCCTCGCTACCCGTTAATGATCAAATGTAAGGAAAATTTTGTTAGGCAACTGATTGATGTATTTTCCTTTGCTGCTGTTTGTTTGGACCTTCATGCCAAGACGATAAAACCTACCCGCGGACTACATCATGCGTCCCCTCGACACCTATTTGACTGCACCTGTTAATGTAGGTCTTGCTCTTCCCTTGATCTATACAGATCTGTTAGCAGCTAAAGTACTATATATATTGGTGCTAATGCATATTTTTATTTTGGTTGTAGATTATTGACGAGAAGGTCTTGTGGATGCAAGGTGAAAACATAATGTAATGAGCTATTGTGATGTGCTTCTGAATGTAACCTGAGATATTGATTTTTTTTTTGAGATTATGAGATATTGAATCTAATATGCTGTAATTTTGATAAATAGGCTGAAAACTTACTATATATGTCTTTTGGGCTGAAATGTTGCTATGATAAATGGACTGACTATGTTGAAATTTGATGGGCCTCTTTGATGGGTTGAAAAGTTTATGGTCCAAAATACAATTCAGCAGCCACGTCAGCATACACATCAGCAGCCACGTCAGCAACCGCGTAGGCATGCACATCAGCAGCCACGTCAACATAGATATCAGCAGCCACGTCAGCAACCGCGTAGGCATGCACATCAGCAGCCACGTCAACATAGATATCAGCAGCCATGTCATCGCTCACGTTGTCGGTACCAACCAGCCATGACGTTTATTTTCGTCATTGATATTGCTCTTGGGCTGGGCTGCGCGGGCCTAGAAACCTTTTATGATGGTTAAGAAACGTCATAGATTGTGCTGATCTATGAAGATTATGAAGAAACGTTGATCGATTTAATCTGTGATGCTCAATTCATAAAGTTATCTGAAATCGTCACAAACACTGCTTTATTACCATTTTTCAACGATCTGTGACATATTTGTTTCGTCACAGATTAAATAGTTTCTCGTAGTGTAACGTGCTTTAAGCTTAACCAGCCTCCGCCTCCAGAAGTTAGATAGAAGGCACCATTAGCGTCGAGCAGACGGAGAAACCAAGGTGACCAAGAGACCGAAGCTGCATGGCGCACGCTACCAAGTCGTAAGCAGATCGATAACAACTTACTGGGCCGCCGTCTGCTCTGCTTGCTACGAAGCTGATCCGGTCTCCTCACGAGATGGAGTTCCATCTCCGTACCTTGAATTTTTTAAGAGTCTACAAATGACAGTGATCTGTGTTGGGTCGAGGTGCTACAAGAGAATTTCAAATTCTTTACTGAGAGTCTACAAAGAACTGTGATCACTGTCGAGGGGTAACAAAAATAACGGGGTAATCCCCAAGGCCAGTCGTGTACGTCGCACGAACCCAACAACCGTATTCATGTGCTCGAACCAAGAAAAATGAAGAGTGTTGCTCCGTTTTTGTGGGAGTCAGGACGACTTGCAAGTTCTAATAGATGTTATATTGGTATGTATACTACTGCTCTAGCTATAATTACCCACAATTAAAGTCACAATTTGAATACACCGCTGGAGAAGTGGCATTTAGTACTGGACCCAAACCTCCTTTAATACCGGTTTCATAACCGGTATTGATATACCTAAAACCCAGTACTAAAAGCTACCTATTCTAATTTGTTTGTATCACTATATTGGCTCCTAAAACTCGGTATTAATGGTACCTATTCTAATTTGTTTTGCATATGTGCATGCGCAGTACGTGAGATTCGAATTCACAATCTCAAACCTTACCCTTAGCATCTCACATACACAGCACATGTGATAGAGTTAGATATACTTTACTTTTGAAGTAACCATGGAGGAACATTTAGTACCGGGTCATAACACACCAACCGGTACTAAAAGGCTTCCGGGGACCCCCAAGATTTGAACTTGGTACTAATATTAGCATTAGTACAGGGTCAAAATATGGCCGGTACTAACACATTGAATGAATGGTCGTTTCTCTAGTAGTGATAGTTCGAAGTGTACGACGGGAACACGAACACCTAGAATATTAATATTCTTGTTTTGCAAGAAACATAACATATTAATATACCATGGTAACATCTCAAAATTGCTTTGCGAACAATCAAATTATCATACCACAAAATCAATGAAACTAAAATACACGAAGATAAAGATGGGAAAGATCAATAACATGTGCAGTATGCCTATCTTCTTTGCAAGGACAGGACAATGACTGAGTACTTGGCCTTGTCCCTTTCCAGATACTCTGCTACCTTGCTTGCATATTCTTTGAAGAGGGCATCAAGAATGGATTCACCGAAGTGGCTTACAAAAAGAGTTTCCATCACAGCCCTTATGCACTTTGCGACATTCACCCCACTCTGGATGTTATCTTGCACATTGTCATCTTCAGAGTCGTCATAAGGATCCCAGTTTGACTCAAATAGTTTAAATTCATTGAAGTCAAACAGCCCAGTCTGCTTGATAGCTGCCTTCACTTCATCAATGGACGCCCCATAGATTGGTAGGTTGAAGGAGTTCAGTTTATCTTCCTCCACGAGGCCCTTTTACAAGATATATATATATTAAAGTGAGCTTAGTTCCAAGATTAACTCTTCTTTCCTCAAAATAAAGCAACCATAGATTTTACTGAACTGATTTATAATCGTTTGCATTCTACTCCAAGAATAGTAGTCATACGAATTTTTACATACTGCATACTACTATATTTTTGCATTATAACATATATACCTTCTCAACAAGAGACTGAAGAGATTGTGCGAATAGTTGGTAAAGATAGTTCAAATTGCCACTGTATACATCCTCTTCCTTCCTCCCAAGAAAAGTCAGAACCATTTGCCCGCCAACCACTAGTTCATCATACCGCAGCTGAAGGAATAACATCAAGTCCTTCTGAAATTGCTCTTGGTACAGTTTCACCACAGACAGTGGTGTGGCCTTTGCAATGTAAATGTTTCTCTTGTTGCCGTCTAACCCATCAGGAAGCTGAATGGCATACAGTGCCAATCTTCTTAGCACATTGATGATCAAGAAAGAATATGTACTCCCTCAGTCCCAAATTGTAGGTTGTTTTGACATTTCTAGATTCATAACTTTTACTATATATCTAGACATAAGTGTATATTTAGGTGCATAGCAAACTCTATGAATCTAGAAATACCAAAACGACTAACAATTTGGAACGGAGAGAGTATAAAAAAATAAATTACTCAGCCTGAATTGTACCTGAGAACGCCAATGGAGGCTATAGGATGAGTGAAAGAGACGAACGCTTTGGGAAGGGAAAAGCCTAGTGTAGTAGGACCCGGATAGCCCAGCAATATGGAACGGAAGCCGTCTTTCTCCCTTGTGATATGCTGTAACTGAGCTCTTGAACCGTTCAGCTGATCGGAACACATGGCTGAAGTCGTTGCCCGGCAGATCATTGAGGAAGAATTGGATCTCCGGCACATTATGGCTGCTACTGGCTTTGATCACCTCCGAGAGGAAGATGAGTGTGTTGTCACCCGGACCGCAGCCTAGGTCACAAACCACCAGATTTGGAGGGAGGAGAGCAGAGCAAACTTGTCTCACAGCCTCCTGGAGCACTGATTTAGTCTCGAACAAAGCTTTTTGCTAGGACATACAGACGGAAAAAATAGAAAGGTAAGATGGAGAGTACTTTTTATCACGCATGTTTGCTAAGAGAGAAATAGGGAATTCCAGGTACAAACTTGAAGTCTGGAGTTAGTGGTGTAGCTGGTTTCTCCATCTCCTTCCACCATATGGAAGTCACGCTCCATCCTCATGATATGCCTTCCACCAATGGGTTCATCACATCGTGGAAACTGGAGGGCACCATGACCCTTCTATATATGCAGGAGTAGTCCTTCGGTCCTATAGGCCGTTTTAAATTTTCTAGATGTATAGATAGTATTATACATTTAGATATAAAGTATACATAAAGTATGTATACATAAATTATATTTAAGTGCAATACCATATAACACCCCAACTTTGGAAACAATGCGAGTAATCAAAGAGGTACACTCAATAGGACCAGTCATCTTAAAATGTTCTAACCACTAAGCAATCATAGGCTTAATAGGAGAAACACTAATTTTCTTAACCATGGCAAAGAGAATTTTAAGCTCATCATTACGAACAGGTTGAACATCTTCCCTAGGGAAAAGCGATAAAGCAAGCCACTTATGCATCAACCTCAAAGTAGGATTATGAATATCATTGCAACGAGGAGAAAACTTGTCAACGATGACTTGACCGGAAATGCTTGTCCAAAAGGAATGGTGATTAAAATCATGGACAGCTTTATCAAAGTCAATTAAGCACTTCTTATGCAAACCAAGCAATAGACTTAGGTTTTTCCAAGAGAGTTCATACTCTGTTCCGAAGAGACAGAAGCAAATACCATCATCATATTTTTGCAAGGTGCATAAGAATTGAATGGTGAGTAGGCGGGAACCTTCCTCAAAAATGGGCACGAAATCATTCCTTCCAATTGTATGCCAAATGTTAGCAAAGTCGATGTCCATACATGTGTTCTCAAGAAGCTCGAAGTTGAATGCTCGAGTGTGGATGAAGACTCGATCTTTGATGAGGGCATAGGCTTGTGCTTCTTGGTCGCCATGTAGGTCGGGTTGAAGTTCTTCAACCTCCATGGCTTGTGGTTTAGATTGCTTTTCTTGCGGCATCTCCTCCTCCTGCATTGGGCTTGGCATTTAGTCATCGGAGTGGTGCGTGCTTGCGCTTCCACGGGAGCGGCTTGAGCTCAATCCTGTCACCTTCCTGAACGCACTGGAGAGCTTCCGTCCAACTCCTTTCATGGTAGATGGAGCAAAACACAACTTGCACATGTGTTACGTTAGTGAAATCAAAATGAACTCTTACCCATGAATTGCTCCACCAATGTTGTTGATTCTTGCAGCAAAGAAAATGAGAGAGAGAGGTTTCTTGCACTTGAACTTGAGCAAAAACTTGATGAAATCCTGAGAGCAAAGAGAGGAGAGGAGGTAAGGGAATGAAAGTGTTGATGGATGAACAACACCCTCCTCTTGGCCTCTATTTATAGGGCAAAACCGTCGGGCCGTTGGGAACAGACCAAGGGCAGCGGCTAGGAGCCGTTGGAGTTCGTGGGGCCCAGGAGTCGTTGGACCTGGTTTGACCGAACCAATGGTTCGGCCGACCCCTGGTGGGTCCCACTGGCTGCTAGCATTGGCCCACGACCCCCCAACAGCTATATGGTGACATAGTGGGAAGGTTCAGTCAAAGTTTGCTGCAGAAACGCTCAAAAATAATTTTCAAAGTATTTCGCTCAAGTCACTTTATTACTTTTGAATTTTTAGAAAGTTTTTTATGAAAGGGAAAAAGGGCTAGAATAAATTCCAGCATGCAAATGCAACTTTTGGGAAATCAAATATGCAGTTTGGGAAAACCAAATAAAGGAAATAAAAAAATTGAAAATTCAAATATGAGATAACTATCGATTTACCTTCACCAAGGGCTCACCATTTGAAGTCCTTTGAGCGGGACTTCCTCCGTGGCTTTTTAGCTTGTGGATGGTGCATCCGGTCTAGGAGAAGAAGACATGGATGATTGTATGTCCTTCACCTTCCATACCTTATGGGTTTTCTTGGGCTTTGCAGCTGGAGGTGTAGTTGGTTTCTTCTTGGGTTTTGGGGTCTGGTTTTTCCATAACCCTGGCCTCTTGTCCATTCTTTGCTCTTCTTTCTTCATGAATCCATTCATGAATGGGATGAGGCTATCTGTCTTGTGAGGCATCACTTCGACTTCTTCGATGCCTTGTGGATTCAGCTCGTACTTGATCTTGATCATGGAGCATTGCTCCTGCTTGGGCTGGAAGTTGAACTTCTCCTCTTTACCATTTATGTTGAAGCAGATTTCTCCAGCTCCAACATCGATGTGTGCTTCGGCTATGCTCAGGAATGGTCGCCCAAGAATGAGTGGCTTCTCTTTTGATGTTTCCATGCCGAGCACCATGAAATGACAGGGATGAAGTAGTCCTAGATTTTCACTAGAATGTCTTCTGCTATACCTGTTGGATGTTGACATGTATCTTCTGGATCATCTCAACAAAACAAGTGAACTGCTCGTCCACAGCTGCCTTCCGGTTGCGTGTAGGAAACTGCAAGAAGCTCATATCTACAAACTCTTGCAGGGCTGTTTCCTTCCCAGGCTCCCTGATGTCTTCCGGGGTTACTGGCTCCTCTTCCTTGGCTTGTTCCTTATGTGCTTTTGCCTTCCCTGTATGGTTAGAGTATGGTGGATCGCAAGTGGACTTACCGCCCCTCGTGGTTACCGCATTTACTTTGAAAGGAACACAGTGGAAATTTGAGCTAATTGAGTTTCTATAATTTTATTAAAGCTCACTTGATGTTTAAAGGTAGAGGAAAGACTTTCAATTTTAACGTTTATGCTTTCCAAGGTTTTATCATTGGCAGCAAGCTTTTTAGAAAGAGATTCATTGATCTTTTAAGGAAGGTTGGTTTGAACTATCATTTGAATTATAATCACTTATACCTCCCTAGTAGTGTGGGCACAACTGATTCCACCCTTGACCTCCTTGAGGGCGATACCCGTTGTTATTGTTGTTCATATGAGCAACATATTCACGAATCTCAGGGCTGTCGTTCCCTAAGTGTCCTCCATTTCTTCAGAGCTCGCACGTGAGCTGTGAGTCCAAGTCTTGGATGGGTTTGAGCATCAATTCCTGGGGCTTCTCCCATTCCTCCATGTGCTTCAGCAGGAGATCTAGCTTGGCAGCTAGCATGTCCGTCTCCTTGACGGTGTGCACGCCCTGCGTACGAGGTTAGAGTCGTTCTTCACTCCAACCTTGGTTGGACACCATCTTCTTGACTAGAGTCGGAGCTCTGGTAATAGCGAGCTCGAGGAAAGCTCCTCCAGCAGCAACGTCAAGATGGGCTCGTGCTGATGTGGTTAGCCCATTGTAGAAGCTTTGGAGGACGAGCCAGTCGCCCATCCCGTGGTGAGTGTGGGCAAGGATGTACTCTTGCAGCCTCTCCCATGCCTCTGAGATTGTCTCCGTGCTTGAATGCTGAAATCTTGAAATTCCTCCATGAAGAGCATTGGTTTTGCCCAACAGGAAGAACTTAGCGAGGAATGTCATGGAGCATTTTTTCCACATGTTAACAGCATCCTTGTCCTTGCAGAACCACTGTTTTGCCCTCCCAAGGAGGGAGAACATAAACAGGCGGAGTCTAATTGCGTCTTGGGTGACTGCTCTCATTGTGACTTTTTCACACAGGCCTAGGAAGTGTTGGAGATGCATGTTGGCATCCTCGTTCAGCTTGCCACAAAAGGGGCTAGCCTACACCATGTTGATGAGGTTCGTCTTCAGCTCGAAGTTTACATCCCCCAAGTCAACAGCGGGGCTAGTGGACACGTTGTTGGTGGAGGGGATGGAGAACTCGTGATGTGCCTTTTCAGCCATAGCCTTAGGAATGGATGGTGCTGGGATGACTGGTTCGGTTGTCGAAAGAGCGATCTGAGGAGGGACGATGTGATGTCGGACCCTTCTCACAAGACGCTCCGGATTCTCGACAAAGTTGGTCAGCAAGTCGAAACCAGTCGTAGACTACCCTATTTTCATCCATAAGGAGAAAATGAAGACAAGTTAGGCTGTATAAGCAATGGTTATTCCTTAATCATAAAACCAAGAACATGTATCGATAAATCTTTTAACCAGTGCCATCCCCGGCAACAGCACCAGAAATGCGTGTTAGTTTTTTCTTATCGGTACGAATAAATCCGCAAGCGCATAGATATACCATTGTAGCATTTCACTCAGAGAGTATTCAGGGTATCGTTATTTATATTTTCCCAAAGGATGGTATTGGTGTAAAAGGATTCCATAAGGATGGCCAAGGACCGCCAGCCTCCTGTGTCATGCGTGGAGTAGGAACCTGGGCGTTGGAGTTATGGTCAGCAGAGGCCTTGCCACCGCTGCCCTAGCGCAACTGGCCACCACGCTTGCCCCGCTTTCGCTTGGAGGAGGTGCTACTGGAGGACCCAGAGTTCCCTCCCTTGCCACCCCCAGAGTTGTTGCTAGACCGACCAGCAGATTCGTGGGAGGAACCAGGGGCGTGCAAGGAAGAAAGCCTAAGGCTGGTGCTGGTGAGGAGCGCCGTAGACGGAGTCGAAGCAGGGTTCACCATCGTGAGCTCCTCAAGGAGCAAGTCATCGCGAGCCTTCAAGAAGGTGCGGAGAGGGCAGCTGCGCCTAATGTCGCGGCCAATGGCGGAGAACTTCTTGTTGAGCCCGCGGATGATGTTGAGGACGAGGGTGCGGTCGGAGACCTGCTCACCAACATCACTGAGGGCATCCACCATGCCCTTGAAGCGCATGCAGTAATCCGTGATGGACATATTGCCCTGGACGAAGTTTCAGAATTGGGCCTCGAGGTAGAGGGCTCATGTCTCCCGGTTGCCGAGAACTGGATCTCGATGGCAAGCTAGGTGGCATGGGCGGTGGCGCCGCGCTGGCCACGCTCCATGAATACATCGACGAGGTCGTTGGCGGTTGTGCCGTAGAGCCAAGACCGGACGACGCAACCCATGCACCCCCAATCTAGAGAGGCTAGAGCGGGCACATCGCAAAGGACATGGTCCTGCAGGGAGTACATGCCGACAGTGAGGACGAACTGCTCGCGCCACCATGTGTAGTTGCCAGAGGAGATGTCAAGAACGATGGGGATGAGCCTCTGGATATTCTGCACAACAACGGCTTGGGCATGCAGATTCAAGATGGTAGCAACTTCATGCAGCAGCATGGCCTGGTGGGCGTCGTTGGGCTCCTGATCGAAGATGGTAGAGATAGGCGGGACGCCCTTGCGCTCCTCGGCAATGCATGCTAGGGCGTCGCGAAGGCGAGCAGCAGCGGCGTCGCGCTCCTGCACAGCAGTGGTGGCCTCTTCCTCAGCCTTGATGGCATGGATGAGGGCGGCAGTGCGCACCTCCTTGCGAGCCGCGTGCTCGTTGGTGGTGCGTTTGGTGGCCTCGGCCTCCGCGGCATTGTGCTTGGCATTGGCGATGGAGGTCTTGGTGGTGACGGGTGGCAGGTAGCCGGCCATGGCGCTACGTGAAGAACGCACGCGGGGTTAGCAGCGCCGGCGGGGGCGCGCTACGTTGCAGAAGCAAAAACAAGAGAAACCTAGACTCGTGATACCATAAGAGCAATAGAGATTACGTGGAATAATAGATTGATTAGAGTATACAAGATGTACAAATATATAGGCAGCCCTTGGGAGAGGTTTATATAATCATAACCAATCAAGGGATAACCTACCTATCCTAATCTATCTAGGCACAGCAGGGAGACGGCCTTGGCCTGGGCGTGATACACACCAGACCCATACATGCACATAGCACATACATATCTAACACTCTTAACCATCGTGTATGCATGAGTGTTCTTCTATGTGTTTCGTTCGCATTTGCGCACATTTCCTCTTTTGTACAAACTTGTATCCCTGAAATCACTTATTTGCCAATACATGTGGAACTAGGTTATTAATAACAAATATGCGAGTAAGGAATGTTAGTTTTTCTTTATTCTTTGAGTAGTGTGACGGTCGGATTTCTGTCATAAGGACCATCAACATAGAGAAAGTCCAGATGACAATATTTTTAGTGTTGAAAAGGTGGTATTCAACTCAGAAAAATTAGTAGCACCGAATGATACCATGGTCCATCGGAGCAATTGGTACAACTGAAAAATCAACTTGAGTTGCAGCAAGCACACTGGATGATCTGGCGGCCTGTTTTTAGTAGCATCGGAGTAATTCACAGAGAAGGTAGAAAAATACTGATAGCACCGAATATTCCAATGGCTAGAAGTTGAAGCATCGGACGAAACATATTTTCTTTGCGAAGTTCCAGAGAGGTTTTGGCCAAAAGATCTTCAGCACTGGATGTTTCGATGGGGCATCGGATGAAGTGTCGGAGTAATTTTTGGCAGGGGGTTTCAATGGCTACTTGCATCGCAGGGGCACCGGATGATCCGATGCCTACCAAAAGTGACCATCGGATCATCTGATTCTCACTATTTTTACTAGCCGTTGGAGCAACGGCTCTTTGAGGTCCTTAGGATATATATACCCTGACCACTCGCCCATTTGAAGTTGCTGGAGTGTCCATGAGTGTATTCAAGACCAAGATTTATCAAGAACACATCCAGGCTATGAAAAGTGCAAAAGTGATAATCCAAGGCTTAGCACATACTTAGAGAGAGTGATTAGTGTTAGGATAGGCCTACAGAGAGTGAGTGCAAGGTGTTGCTACCTTGTGATTGGTTCAAGGAGTGAACTACCATTGTAAGCTTGGTGTACCAGCGCCTTGAAGCCTTGGTGGCTCGCCGGCAAGTCTTCGACCCTCCGGTTTGGTGCGGAGTGACGACAACGACCGTGTGCGGAGCGGGGGATGAGGATACACCTTCGTTCGTGGAGAAGCTCCGTAGTGGACACAACATCAAGGTGATCGGAAGAGAGGGAGTGATGAACCTTGCCTTTGTGGCAAGCTTCTCATCCATTTTGGTAAGAGCCTTTGTAGCGAGTCCAAGACCTTAACCGGAAGAGACTGGTGACCGGGAGCATATTCTTGGTAGAGCTCCAACGTGGATTAGGGGTGGCATTTGCCTACCGATACCATAGGATAAAATCATCGTACCGAGTTTGTATCATTTCTAACCCACTCCTCTACGTTTTCGCATTTCATACGTTCCTTTACTTTCCAGAGTAGTATCTTGTTAGGATTGGCTCTAGGTTACAAAACTCTATGGGGTGGAAAGTTTCACTAGATCAACCATAGTTGCATATCTAAATAGCATGATTTTGAAGCAAATAGTGGAAGCCATAAGCTAAGGATTTTAAGTTTGTCTAATTCATCATTTCTCCCTCTTAGGCTACGAGCATTGATTTCTTACATGTTCCTCCGCTACTGCTCTCTAGTTGCAATTTGCAACGTACTTGCTCATTGCCAGATCCAGGACCATCGTGTGGACTAAAGCCAATTATAACCCTGTTGAGAGATAAAGGAGAAAGAATATAGGTAAAGGTCTTGCCCTCTAGATTTGAGCTTATGCAACGGCTGTATAATAGCACTAACACACGGTGATGAGCAGATGAGGATATGCTATGCTGTATGCATATACGCCATGATCTAACAGCACATGACGATCCTCTAGCTAGATAACAGCTACTGAGCTACACGATCATAATGGTGGGAATGCATCCGTCCTGATCTCGTGCTTCCATCGCTATCACTATCGGTAATCAAAAGGTATGAGCCACATTAGATGCGTCAACCATCTGTAACAAGCAGGAGAGTAGAGGCAAGAAGACAGGCACCATACCACTACTTCGATCGTTTGCTTGCTCAAGCATCTCTCAAACATGGTTGCATACCTTTAGCACATTATTATTTTTTTTGCAACTTGGCCTAGACTGAAAAATGAGTTAGAAAACTGCAGTGCCATTCTTTTAACAATGATCAGAGAGCATGGGGATGGATTCATCAGATGATTTTCTCATTTCAACTCTTGGTGGCTTAAACAATGCGGTTTGAAGTTTGTAAAATCATAGTGATAGTTCCATACAAATGATTCATCCAACTCTTGGTGGCTCGGCTGGGGGTCAGTTCATGTTTATGTCAGATACCTTCCATCGGTATAGGAACGGAAAACTTGGCAATCTGTGTTGGAATATTAGCCCATCACGTGCTGCTGTTTAAGCCATTGGGCTGCAACTGGTTAGGCCAAATATTTCAAATAAAAAAGTTAATGTAATGTGAAAAGATGCCATGGGGGGTCTTAGTAAAATCTTGCAAATCTACGATGGTAAGAACCAAGGGGAAGCTCTTGCGAGTGTTTCGAGGAAGAGAAATGCTCCCTGTAGGGAGCTTTCCTAACGCGTGATTAAATAATAAATGCAGGGCATGCCAAATACGATTGTACACAAAATAAATATAAGAGATAACAAATCCAGGGAACATTTATCTTTATTAATTCATCTGAGAATTATATTCCCACTGGACTTTACATTGATATTGCACCTTAACTCTGACTAAACAATGTGTTAGTTCTTGATTCATGTGGCCTTGTGAGGCCGCTAATTAATTACATCCACAGCTTTAAGCCTGGAAGACCTTCGATTAAGCTACATATGGCCGTCGTCTTGAAGTCTCCACTTATGAAAGAGCTGTATGTGACGCAGAAAATATAGTTTGGTGATATGTCAAAGCCTCGATCTTCAGCAGGTAAGATCCGGCCTTGTCAGTCACGGAAAAGGTGATCACAATGATATTCTAACGAAAGGAGAAGACCTCATGTCGAACAAACTGATCTGGACGCTATTGAACACGAGTGGAGTGTGAGTGTGTGACATTGCTCACATACTTTGGAGATTTCTTTCGACCAACTATCGTTCAGTATCAAGATCTGCAGTCGGAGTTTTGAGTTTGGGAAAAAACGATTATGCATGAGCCGAATGCCAGGCCTCGAAATTGTCGTACTCTATCTGCTAGTCGGTCAAGCATCTATCTGCTAGAAAGTTACAAGGAAAGGAGTTGGATCTGACAACAACTATCACCTACTCACCTCCTTTATATCTGGCTATAGTCCATCCTATTCTGCGAGTGTCATCTATGAGGGGCGACTCCAGCCGCCATGATCCCGTGCCCCAGTTTCATAGATAAGGGCCGACTCGGGTTTCATTAGAGCTCTTTTACGGTATACAATACTGTCACTTATATGAAAGATTTAACCGTCCATTATTATGGATAATTTAGTAATTATTACATTGTAAAAAGTGAGATTCCAAATGAAATGATCTTCTAGACTTTATGCTATTGTCAAAAAAAATATTATAGTGATGCTATTTATATTCTTTACTATGATATCCTTATACTACATATACTACTTATGTATATTACTCGTACCACAGGTGAACTTTTTAGTAGTATATAAATAATCTTGACCATCAGATATTTTTATACTAATCTTTTTCGAATACTAGTATAGCATAGTATTGTGCACCATACAAAAAACTTCTCTCATGAAGCTCGATGCCGCTCCCACTCACTTCCACCACACACCACTCCCTACCTCTGCTGCTGCTAGAGGTAGTAGCATGACCTTTTGTTTCCGTGGTAGTTGCGCCATGCATCTAGACAAAAAGGGAGTGGGGCACCGGTGAGGCTCAAGCGACAACAGGGCTCGGGTCAGTGGCAGCCTCTGTTGTTATAATCGAGGGAATTGCTGATCATACTATGCTCGAGTCCCATAGTGAATTTTTTTTGCTTCAATAGAGATGAAATTGACAAACCAAGTTGAGATGTGCCTTGGTCTATTTATGATGAGTGATTTACTAGATGATTTGAGACTTTTTCGGTTGAGTTCATATTCCATACGTGCTTAATTATGCTAACGGCTAACCGAAGATGTTGTGTTGCGTGTGTTGCGTTATGGTGTGTTTGGGTAAACATATCTTGTGTCTTGTGTCTCTTGGGTTAGACATGCAGGTGTTAGGTGCAACATGATCGTTAGCGTCATGTTGTGAAGGTCAAGCAAGGTGTTCATGCCGAGGGATCGTGCACGGTGAAGGATGAACAGAGGGCTTGAGACTGAGGAACTCGAGGAGCCTGTGCGAGATCATGGGTGATCTACATCATGCATATGAAGAGTAAGAGTACATGCCAATGAAGATGATGTCGGTCAGGTTGAGGAGGAAGGTGCTGGCAAGTTTGAGTAGGTTGCCCATGCGCGGGAGTGCGAAAGATCTTGAAGGTGTTGTGGCACTTGGCGGAGGCTGGACACATGTCGACATCGATTAGTCACGTCATGCGTAATGTGCAAGAGAGTTATGACCAGTTTGGCCTCAAAATTGGCAGTGAGTGACACCTTGCGGGGTGTGCAAGACTGTGTGCTGAATTGGTCCTGAAAATTGAGCAATGGGTTTACTGATTTGGGCGACAAAACCATTCGTTGGCGGGTTTGCCGGTTTGCGCCTCTAAAGCACGTGTGGATACCTTGGAGGTGTTGCACCTGCAGCACTTGGATGAGCCGCTGACGAGCCACGATGAGCCGCCGCCGAGCCGCGGCACGAGGACGACCTAGCTATACGTGGACGAGCTGCTGAGGAGATGCTCGATGTCGACGTGATCGACTACGTGTTCGACTACGCTGATCGACTTCGTTGCCCCGACGCGATTCTACAACTTCCGCATCTGTGCGTCGAGTGGTAATCCCGTGATCCATATACGGCAGTTTTCCTGGTTTACGTGGTAGAAAATTTTTATTTTGCGCTAGCGTAGCCTACCTCGTATCCCAACAGTGCTACACATGGCTATTTTTGTACACTT
The DNA here is from genome assembly GCF_005286985.2 of Setaria viridis. Classification (NCBI taxonomy): domain Eukaryota; kingdom Viridiplantae; phylum Streptophyta; class Magnoliopsida; order Poales; family Poaceae; genus Setaria; species Setaria viridis. The sequence goes on from NC_048266.2 coordinate 9,741,425, forward strand.
GTGCGAAGTGTACTTGGGTGTTTTCCTAGTCTTGATCTATTTAGAAAGTTGTTCCGTTGTAAGCCGCAACTCGGCGCGACTAGGACAAAAGTCTTTGGAGGGGCTGGGTTTTAGTTGAGGAACTCGAGTGCATATCTCGAGTATGATTTGCCAGATTCGCATGGTGATTGGAAGAAAAGGTGGTTTTATATTAGCAATCATGATCCTATCTTGCTAGTAGTCACTGGCCATGCTCCAAAACATGCGGACAACTAGGTGACTGAGCCCGAGGATACCCCTGAGCTCACCAATTTGTTGGCTCAAATTTCTGAGTTCAGATCTTTGGGGCTGACTGGGATCAATGTAGCCGCTAGTTTCCTTAAGCGCAGAGTTCAGCCTCTACAGCAACGTGCTCACCCAGGCATCAAGTATACAGACTTTGATGACCCATCGCATGTGTCCCCTGAAGACATATCCAATGACGATGTGGAGGCATTGTTGGGTAAGTTATTCAGGAATTATCAAGGGGTGCCAATACTCCCGGGAGACCTTCGTCAGTTTGATGGTTGGTATGGACCAACAAAGGTATTTTCTTCTTTCCTTTGCTTACTTTGAGTAGTCGAAGGTGTAGTAGTACTTTCCGAGTAACAATTGTTGTCTTGTGGTTTGTAGTCCTAGGTGCCTTTTGGTTTCTTGCCCACGTTGTTCGAGGGTAAGGAGATAGCTGTGGTTGACACTGAAGATGCTCCTTCTGCTCCTCCTACCAAGAAACGCCGAGTAGTATGGAAGAAAGCCACTACTCAGCATGCTACGACTTCTTCGAGTTTGACCCCTAGGGGATCGTAGGGTTCCAAGGTGCGTAGTTGCGCGTTGCCTTCCAGTACTTTTTTGAGTTTCTTGTCGACTTAATCGTATTATTTGCAGAATACTATCGTTATTAGTCTGTGTGTTGAAAAGGCTGCCAACTTGACCTTTGGCGATGATGAGGCTACTTCTGATGAAGTAGTCACAATTGCTAGAGCTACTGAGTCATCGGGTGATAAGGCCATGGCTTCTGAGCTGTCAAATGCTGTGGAGGCACCAGGAGTGGCTGCTGACGCCCTGTTGTCTGAGGATATTGTTGGTGGTGAGTACGCAATCTATTCTGGTAGTCGTGCATACATAGTCTCAACCTTGGGTCTTTCAGGACTTGGTGAAAGAGTGGAGGACCTTCCTCCTGTGGCCCCTGTGGTGCCGAGTATCCAGCCGGAGGTAGCCGAGAAGAGGCGTGTTCATTTGCCACCGCAATCATCCCAGTAAGGGTTTGTATAATCTTTTCTTTTGATGATTTTGTACTTTGTAGACAGATGATGATCTCATTACTTGGTCGCTCCAGGGTTGCTGAAGACATTATTCCCGTGGAGACGGGGGCAGAGGCTGGTCCGCCGACTACATTATCTGGGCCCATAGTCGACTTGACTATGGATGATGCTCCTGAGGTTGACGACGCAAGTCGTTTAGGTGCTACTATATCCATGCTTCAGGAGGTCATCCGCTCGGTAGAGAGCCCAACAGTCCCTGCGAGTTCTGGAGGTGTGCCGCCTTCAACCATTGAAGCTGCCTCGACTGTGAATGTGACTGGTGTTGGTGCCTTGGCACTGGTTGCGATAGGAATGGGTGGAGTCGGCACAACAGGTATGTTACTGGAGTGGAAGCTCTTCGGAAGGGCAATTCCCTTGTATCTAGGAGTTAATCATGATTTTTTTCTTGTCAGGGTCTGTTGTCAGTTAAGGGCCAGAGCCTGAAGTTGCCAAGAGTACTGGGGTTCTGGTACTCGAGCTGCCACCAGAGTCGGAGATTAGGAGAGCTATCCAAAGCTTTCAGGTGTGTATAACCCATTTTCTTTGACTAATTATATTTTGACGAGTCTTAATGGCCAATGTTTTGTTGTTGTAGGATCTGTATGATAAGGCCCAGAGAAATACTCGGCCTCTTCAGGAGCGCAGTGAAGCCGCGCAGCGGGTAGCACAACTGGAGCAAGAGTGTCGCCGCATTGCAGATTCCTTGAAGGTTCATAAGGAGGCTGCAAAGTCTTTTGCAATTGAGAGAAATGATTATGAAGTCCTCCAAGAGAGATTGGAGAGTTGCTATAGATCTTTGAACCATAGATATCAGGGTTAGTACTCATAATTTTGTGAGTATGTTTGTTCGTAGTCGTGGGTTCTGATCTCTATTTTTTGTGCAGAGCTTAAAAACAAGGAGGCCGTTGCGAGTAGTCAACTGCTTGATTGGAGAAATGCTCATAATCGAGTGGCCGATGAGGCTACCCATCTTAGGATAGCATTGGCTGAAACTCAGGCGGCCTATGAGCATGAAAGGGATAGAAAGAATCGGAATAGGGTGATGCTGGCGTTGGCTATGGTGTCCTGCAAAAGCCATGGTAGAACTATTGAGAAGCTGGAAGGCAATCTCCAAGAGTTGTCTAGTGCTGCTCAGGACATAGTCAACGCCATTGCTCCACTCGAAGATGATGATGAGCCTCGCTCGCTAGTCGAGAGACTAAGAGCTACCCCGTGTAGAGTTGCTGGACTGTGCAAGACTGTCTGCAAGCAAGTCCTTGCAGTGGTCAAGTCGTATTACCCGAGGGTGGACTTATCGGCGGCTGGTGATGGAGTTGCCCGGAACTGCACCGAGGATGCCTATGCACAGTATCTTGAGGAGGCTGAGCCTATTGCAGCAAAGATGTCTGAGTTCGTATCTTTGGAGGAACCCTAGTCTTTTGAACTCGGGTAGTATTTTTTGTCAAGTACTCGTTGGTGTACTCAAAAAAAATTTCCTTGTAAATCTTGTTTTATTAAGAAGTCTGAGTTCTGATTGTGATCGATGATCTTTGTTTGATTGACTTTGTAGTTGGGGAAACAAATCCGAGTGATTGAGTAGTCGTAATATCCGGTATGCTCTTCAATTATTGGAGTTGACGTTGAGGGTACCGTGACTTTTATTGCCTTGTACTTGGCGGGATGCACGGGTGTACTGTTCACTTTTGTCCTCTATGCTCAGTGCGGTCACGAGCGTTTAGTTAAAGCGTCTGCCTAGCCTTTGTTAGTGTCTCAGGCTGATCATCACGAGCAAGCAGTAACTCTGAGTAATTGGCAGCTGTGGCCTTTTCGGCTATAAATAAGCCCCTGGGTACTCGACCAGGATCGTGCCCTTCAGTACAGCGATGGTTTGCTTCAGGTTACTGTTGTTTGATAGTACAGAGCTTCCAAAGAGTGCCCCGGTGCTAGAAGATTCCTCATAAATTAGAGCCACCGTCCCTCCACAGACTCATGCGCTCGTAGGGATAGCCGCAATGCTAGAAGAATCCTCGTAGGAGGGTTTGTCGCGTGCCTCATCTTGCAAGTCACGATCCAGCTCAGTCCACACTGGAACTCACGGGTGAAGGGTGATGAGCGCCGCGGTCTTTATCCGGCTCCCTGATCAGAGGTGGAGGTGTGGCATACGATAAGGATCTATGCACTGAAGCTGTCCAGGGAGCAGCTCGGGTAGTGCACTTCATCTTCCTGGTACTTTTCTTCCTGATCCTGCATCAAGGATTCATCTTTGTCGCCGTCGAGGGAGCAGCGGTGAAGGAGTTCCTGGAGTTTGTCATGGGAAAGGACCAAGGTATGGTTGCATATTGCACAGCTTCCTCGTGTGCAGATCCTGCCTTTTGAGACTGCTTGCATCTTGGTAGTCGGGCAGTTGCTTGTAGTCATTGTTGTGCAACTGTGTTGTATTTTGTATACCTTAACTTTATTGGGTAGTTGAATGTAACTCTGTGGAGCTTCGTTAATGCAAAGAATGCAATTATGAAGTAAGCTTGAGTACTACTTGTGTGATAATTACAAGTCTTGTGCTTTTTTTTAAGAGTAAAAATGACTAATGCCGTAGTCGCAGCTTTGTGAAGCCACTTTAGTCTTGTAGAGACGAGTTGGCGAGAGTGTTGGAATTCAACTGAAAAGCTCGAGTGGTTGTGAGTAGTTAATGAGTTGTGATAACTCGAAGAGACTTGATGGAATCAAGTCGAGAGCGAAGTGCTGGGGCTCGCAGAGCTGTAGAGCTCGAGTGGCTGTGAATAGCCGATGAGTTGTGATAACTCGAAGAGACTTGATGGAATCAAATCAAAAGTGGAGTGCTGGGGCTCGCAAAGCTGCAGAGCTCGAGTGGCTGTGAACAGCCGATGAGTTGTGATAACTCGAAGAGACTTGATGGAATCGAGTCAAAAGCGGAGCGCTAGGGCTCGTAGAGCTGTAGAGCTCGGGTGGCTGTGAATAGCCGAACGGGGGCAGAGTGTCTGCCAAGAACTTTGTTGTTCAATAAACTGTGGGTGAAGACCTAAGTACATGTCCTGCAGTCTGCTATGGGTAGTAGCGACACAGATGCTCTATATTCCAAGAGTTTGGTATTTCTTCGCCTGAGAGTTTCTGTAGTTGGTACAATCCAGGCCCTGTGACCTTGGATATGACATAGGGACCTTCCCATGGCGAGTTGAGTTTGTGCAACCCTGATGTGTCTTGAATGCGTTTAAGGACCATGTCACCCACGTTGAAGGAACGCTCTTTGACATTACGATCATGATAGTGTCATAGTCCATCGACATATCTAGCTGATTGAACCAGTGTTGCACATCTTGTTTCTTCCAGACTATCGAGGTCTAGGCGTCTTGTTTCTTCTGATACTCCATCATACTATTCGACTGCGGGAGACTGCCACATAACGTCTGCAGGGAGGATGGCCTCTGACCCATATACGAGGAAGTAGGGAGAGTGCCCAGTAGGCTTGCATGGTTGAGTACGTAGTCCCCAAAGAATATTGGGTAGTTCTTTGAGCCACTTGCCTCCTTTCGTGTTGCCGATGTTGTGCAACCTTTTCTTGAGAGCTTCGAGTAACATGTCGTTGGCACGCTCGACTTGGCCGTTGGCCCTTGGGTGAGCGACGGAGACGTATCGTACGTCGATTTTGCTGTTCTCGCAATATTCCCAGAATTCGTGATTGTTGAAGTTGGATCCCAAATCAGTGATGATCCTGTTGGGAAAACCATAGCGATGTACGATCTCATCTAGGAAGTCAAGGACTCGGTCAGCTTTGGGACAAGTGATGGTTTTGACTTCAATCCATTTGGTGAATTTGTCGATGGCTACAAGTACTCGATTGAACCCTCTTGGCACAGTTGGGAGTGGACCTATCATGTCAAGCCCCCAACATGCGAAGGGCCATGTTGGAGGTATTGTGATGAGCTTGTAGGTGGGGACATGCTGTTGCTTGGCAAAGAATTGGTAGCCTTAGCATCTTCGAACTGGCTGTTTTGCGCCGGCTAGTGCCATAGGCTAGTAGAAGCCTACTTTGAAAGCTTTGCGTACAATTGTTTGAGAAGAGGCGTGACTAACACAAATTCCTTTGTGTATTTCTTCCAAGATTTCTTGGCCTTCTTCTCGGGTGACACATTTCATGAGTATCCCTAAAGATGTGCTCCTTCTTTAGAGCTTGTCTCTGACTAGAACATAGCTCTTTCCTCATCGTGAGACTTGTTCAGATTGGTTTTTATCGGATGGTAGCTTTTGTTTCTTAATGTAGTCGATGAATGGTGATCTGTAGTCGACTTCGATCATCATGATCTCTCGGTTGGGTTCTGGAGGTTTTGTTGTGGTAGTCGCTGGAGTAACTTGCTCTGGTATAGAGGGCTTGTGGAGCTCGTGTACAAAAATTCCTGCTGAAACTTCTGCACGAGTTGAGCCCATTTTTGATAACACATCAGCATCTACGTTGTTATCACGGATGACATGGTGAAATTCAAGGCCCAAAAACTTGTTCTCTAGTTTGCGCACTTCCTTGCAGTAAGCATCCATGTTTTCCTTGTTGCGATCCCACTCGTCATGGAATTGGTTAATGACGACTAGTGAGGCACCATATACTAGAAGTTGTTTGATTCGGAGTGATATTGCGAGACGAAGACCATGTAGTAGTGCTTCGTATTCGGCTTCATTGTTTGAGACTTCCCAAAAGATCTGGAGAACATATTTGAGTTGTTCACCCTTTGGAGAAATCAAGAGTACTCTTGCGCCGGCACCTTCAAGTTTGAGGGAACCGTCGAAGTACATAACCCAATGTTCTGGCTTTTCGACTGGTGTTGGAACTTGGTTTTCCCTCCACTCTACCATGAAGTCAACTAGAGCTTGGGATTTGATAGTTGTTCTAGGTTTGAAGTCTAGAGATGGAGCTTCGAGTTCTATCGCCCATTTGGATATTCTACCCATTACATCCCTGTTGTGAAGGATTTCACCAAGCAGGAAGTCAGTGATGATAGATATGCTGTGTTCTTAAAAGTAATGTTGTAGCTTTCGTGAAGTAAGCAGGATTGCGTAGAGTAGCTTCTGTACTGGTGGGTACCAAGTTTTGGAGTCCGAGAGTACTTCACTGACGAAGTAGATGGGTCTTTGGACTTTGTAGATGTGGCCTGGTTCAGACCTTTCGACTATTATTGCTGTGTTGACGACATGAGTAGTGGTAGCTATGTACAGGAACAAGTCTTCATCTGGAGATGGAGCCATGAGGATTGGTGGTTTTGAAAAGAACTCTTTGAGCTGTGTCAAGGCTCTATCTGCCTCCTCTGTCCACTAAAACTTGTCCTGTCATTTAAGTAGTTTGAAGAAGGTTAATCCGTGTTCTCCAAGTCTTGAAATGAATCAGTTAAGGGCTGCCATGCAGCCTGTGAGCTTCTGTATATCCTTGATGCCAGATGGAGCTTGCATATTTGTGATGGTAGATATTTTCTCTGGGTTGGCTTCAATGCCATGGTGGCTAATGATGAATCTGAGTAATTTTTCCGAAGGTACACCGAAAACACATTTGGTAGGGTTGAGTTCCACCGGAATGTTCGTAGACTTGCAAAGGTTTCTTCTAAGTCTGTGACTAGATCATCCGGATTTCTTGTTTTGACGACTACGTCATCTACATAAGCTTCTACGTTGCGGTATAGTTGCTATTCGAAACACATCTGGATGGCACGTTGATAGGTCGCACCTGCGTTTTTTGGCCCAAAAGACATTGTTTTGTAACAAAATGCTCTGAACAGGGTGATGAAAGCTGTTTTGGCTCGATCCTCTTCTTTGAGGGCTATTTGATGATAGCCTGAGTAGTAATCAAGAAAGCAGAGTAAAGCGCACCCAACTGTGGTGTCGACTACTTGGTTGATCCTGGGTAGTCCAAAGGGGTCCTTTGGGCAATGCTTGTTAAGGTCTGTATAGTCGATGCACATTCTCCACTCATTGTTCTTCTTGCAAACGAGTACAGGGTTAGCAAGACAATCAGGATGAAAAACCTCTTTGATGAACCCTGCTGCAAGTAGCTTGGCTAGCTCTTTTTTTATTGCATCTCTTCTATCCTGGGTGAACCTTCGTAGTTGTTGTCTTTTTGGGGTGGCTTTGGGGTCGACGTTAAATGAATGCTCAATCAGCCCCTTGGGCACACCGGGCATGTTAGCTAGCTTCCCAGCAAAGATGTTGTGGTTAGCCCGAAGAAAGCTGATGAGCGCGTTTTCCTATTTAGGGTCTAGCCCTGTTCCAATCAGGGTTGTCTTGGATGAATCACCAATCTGGAGATCTATTGTTTCGAAATCCTTCTCGCTTGCTGGTTTCACTTTTGTTGATCCTAACTTGTTTTCTAGGATCTCGAGTTTTGTGGGGCTGAGTTTCTTTGAAGCCAAGAAGACTTGTTGCATGGGGCTAGGTGCTTGAGAAGTCACTGCAATTTCTACAGCTTCTGTGTCGCACTCGTACGATCACCTTAGGCCTCCCCGTAGTGTCAACTCACCCTTGGGTCCTGGCATCTTGAGTACCAGGTAAACATAGTTTGGTATAGCCATAAACTTGGCCAGGGCTGGTCTTCTAAGTATGGCGTGGTAAGAAGTTTCGAAATCGGCAACCTCAAACCTGATGTACTCGGTTTGGTAATGTTCCTTGGTGCTGAAGGTGACTGGTAGGATGACTTGTCCTAGCGGTATGGCCGTGTTTCTTGGGACAATCCCGTAAAATGGTCAGTCTGTTGGAGTGAGCATGTCTGTGATGTCGAGGCACATTTTCCTTAGTGTCTTGGCGAAAATAACATCGAGTTTGCTTCCACCGTCGATGAGTACTTTGGTTTAACTCGATCCTAGTTCTGAGATACTTGTCCATTGGTCCTTTCTGCTGAAAGTTATGGGTACCTCAAACCATTTGAGTGGTGTAGGAGCTACTGGCTCAATGGCCATAATCTCTCTAAGTACTAGCTTATAGGATCGCTTGGACGCGGTACCCGAGATCCCTCCAAAAATGACATTGACCATTTTAGAGGCAGTCTGGAACTCGCCTTCACCCTCTTCATCTTTATTTACCTTGCCTTTGCCCTTGTCCTTCTTCTGACCAATGTCTTCGGGAGGGTGTAGTGCGGGTAATTCTTGCATTACTCGGCAAATGCTGTAGCAATCAATTGCCGAATGTTTGCTGTTTGGATGCCATGGGCATTGTTTCTTGAATAACTCGGTGAAGGAGGGTACGTCATTGCGTTTGTGTGACCCTTTATTGCCTGAGTTGGTCATAACTGCAACAGTATTGTCGGGTTTGCGCTTGCGATTCTGATTGCCTGAGTAGTTGTTTCGAGTATCATTGTTTCAGTTTTTGTCTTGTTCATGATTGTTGTTGTTGTCGCGACCACAGTTGTGATGAGATCCGAATCTCTCACGTTCTTTATCTTCTTCGTCTGCCCATTGTTGCACCATGATCTTGAGATCTTTAACGGTGGCTGGACATCGTCCGCCAAAGTCTTGGTATGTTCGATGATCATAGAGGCTGTTTTGAAAGCATTCGATGACGTCTGGTTCTGAAATGTTGACTATTGTAGCCTTCTTTTCAAAGAAACGGCGTAGATAGTCGTGGAGTGTCTCATTTTCTTTCTGTTTGACTTGGCTTAGGCCCCGTTTGGGTCCAAGGAATTGGAATCTATTTAATGGAGTAGGCTAATTTATGTTGGAATGTGGCATTCCACAACTTTCCAAAGTTTAGATATAAGCCTATCTTAAATTCATGGGGTGGGAGATGGAAATTGATTCTATAGATTATGGTTATTAGAATGGAATTCAATTCTTATAGCACGCTCTTAGACTCGCTTCTCTATAGTAGAAGTGCAGCATACAAGTATCTCTCCCATATCACCAACTATAATATACAACTATATTCCACATACAACTATGTTAGCTTAATTAATTTGTGTCTAAATTATGATTATTAGGATGGAATTCAATTCCAATGATCCAAACGGGGCCTTAGATCAATTTTGTTGCCTGGGCGAGACATGGAGCCCGCGTAATTATTGGTAAAAACCTTTGTCAAGTCTTCCCAGGAATCAATGGATCTGGGTTTGAGTGACCCAAGCCATGTCAACGGCGCAGGTTCCAAGCATATGGGGAAGTGAATGACCTTTGTATCATCGTTGCCCCCGGCTGCTTGAACTGCTAGTGAGTAACACCGTAGCCATTGGACTGGATCTTGCTTGCCATCATCCTTGGTGATCCCTGTTGGCTTGAACTTCTCGGGTAATTTAGTCTTCATTATCCGGGCGGTGAAGGCGGGGAAATGGTTATAGTCATCGACTTCGCGTTTGCGTTGGCAGTGATGGTTGCTATTGATTACCTCTCTTAGGTCACTGAAAATTGAGGCTTCATGATCCGTTCTGCATTGGCGAGGGCTCTTTGCAGAATTAGTGTAGCTAGCCTCTCTTGTATCCCTATTTCTCCTTGGAGCCTCGCGTTCATCTCTATTTTGCCTTTGGCTATGTTGCCTTGGCTGGTTGACTACTTCATTACTTCTTCTTGGAGCCTTGCGATGGCCACCGTGAACTGCGACGTCTCTGTTGTTGTCTTGGTGGGCCAAGATGTGATGAACAAATGGGATTGGAGACTCTTTGTCGAGTAGTTTGTAAGCTTGCTCTACGAGTTGTGCTATTAACCCGTTGCCCCATTCCGCGAGTTGTGCTGTTAACTCGTTGTCTATGTCGTGAGGTATGAGAGTTGATATGGGATTGATTGAGGCAATTGTTGCGAGTGGAGTGTTGTGCTCTCGAGCTTGCACTGCGTCAAATGCTCTTTCGAGGTTTACGATAGGAATGTTTGTAGCTAGTAGTCGGTGATGATCTGCTCGGGCAGCATTGCGTGCTCTTCTTTGGTTTCTCTGTTCAGAAGTTTCATCTTGCGGGGCATTAGCTGATGATTCGTCTTGTGAAATTTCATCGAGTTGTGCAACCCGTCGAGGAGTTCTCTAGAGGCTGGCGCCCGCGTCGTTGTTTTGAGATGTGATGACAAAGATTTCTCTAATCGGGTAGTATCATCTAGAGCTTGACGTTGCGATCTCTGTAGTGCTTCCTTCCTCATGGGTTGAACTGAGCTGGATGCCCTCTTGATATAGGAGGCTGTCTATGTGAGCGACAAGGCATGACTCGTAATCTTGGGCTAGGAAAGATGGCTTCATCCCAGGCCAATAAACGAATCTTCCCTGTGGAGTTGAAGTAATTACTAAACCTTGAGCCGGGCCTGATAAAGGAATCTCTTGGACGCAGTCTGAGTCATAGTCGCAGTCCTAGACTAGCTTGAGTTCGGGTTGGATTCGAGTAAGGAAACTTTGGTGGACCAGGGCCGCGTGGGAATCGACTTCGAGTTGAAATTGACTTGTGGGATAACTTGGACGTTAGCCTGTGCGGGCTAGTCCGAGTCGAGGTCGAGTATGATCCGTAACCGAACTCAATGTTGTTGACGTTGAATTTTTGGATTATCTCAACGGGATTCTTTGTTTCTTGAAGAAAATTCTCGTCGAGACGTTCTTCCTGATTGCCGATGATGCAGCGTTGAAAGGATCCAACGCCATCAGCGATGCACAGCCAGGAGCCGAAGACGAAGGTTGCGCCCGTCTCAAAGGGGAGGGTGGGCTTGATGATGACTGGTGCCATCGATCTCGCGCGGAGAAACTCGGCGACTTCCCCTACCTGGTGCGCTAGCTGTTGGTGTTTTAGACCGGCAACCCGCCTAAGGGGTACCCTAGGTGGTCTTTTGTGCGGTGGGTGTCGTCAAGAATCAAGGAGTTGATGTTGATGCAAGGAACATGATTTAAACAGGTTCGGGCCGCTAGATCGCGTAATACCCTATGTCATGTGTGTTAATTGTATTGAACTTGTATCGAGTTGTTCTTGTTCTTTGGAGGGGGTCCCTGCCCGCCCTTATATAGTCGGGGGAGCAGGGTTACAGGGTGCATTGTGTACAAGTCCTAGTCGAGTACGTTATAGAGTCCTACTCTAACTCGATAGAGTAGTTTCCTTCTAACCCGACTAGTCTTCGGGGAGTCCATGAAGCCTACACGCCCTGCAAAGTAGTCTTTATGTCCGAGTAGGTTTCGGGTACGTCCCCTTGAGTGGGTCCGTATAGGTCATCTTATGGGCATAGGGGTGCCTAGCCGACAGAGTATGTCTTCCAAGGGAAAATCTATGATGATGGAGATGTTGTGTTCCTAGAAGTAGTGTCGTAGCTTCCGCGAGGTGAGTAGTATTGCTTATAGCAACTTCTGTACTGGCAAGTATCTGATTTTGGAGTCTAATAACACCTCGCTGATGAAGTAGATGGGCCTCTATACTCTGTATACATGGCCCGATTCTAGTCTTTCGACCATGATCGCCGTGCTAACGACATTAGTAGTCGCGGTGATATATAGCAGCAATTCTTCATTGGGAGTAGGCATCGTAAGGACCAATGGCTTTGATAGGAAGTCCTTCAACTATTGAAGGGCTTGTTCCACCTCCTGGGTCCACTAGAATTTGTCTTGCCGCTTGAGTAGTTTGAAGAAGGGTAGTCCCCGTTCTCCAAGTCTTGAGATGAATTTGTTGAGGGCTGCCATACATCTAGTTAGCTTTTGGACATCCTTGATGCACGATGGAGCATGCAAGTTGGTGATGGCAGCAATCTTCTCAGGATTAGCCTCGATTACTCGATGACTAATGATGAACCCGAGTAGTTTTCCGAAGGGTACACCAAACATGCATTTTGTTGGGTTCAGTTTCCACCGGTATGCTCGCAAGCTTGTGAAGGTTTCTTCCAAATCCACGATGAAGTCGTCAAAATTTCTGGTCTTTACGACCACGTCATCCATGTACGCTTCTACATTGCAATGTATCTGGTTCTTGAAGCACTCCTGGATGGCTTGTTGGTATGTGGCGTCTGCGTTTTTCAACCCAAAGGACATTGTGGTATAACAGAAAGCCCCGTATGGGGTGATGAACGCGGTCTTGATTTGGTCTTCTTCCTTGAGAGCTATCTGGTGATACCCCGAGTAGCAGTCGAGGAAACAGAGTAGAGCACACCCAGCCATTGAGTCGATGACTTGATCAATCCTAGGGAGCCCAAAGGGATCCTTTGGACAATGCTTGTTGAGGTCCGTGTAGTCGACACACATCCTCCACTCGTTGTTGTTCCTTTTTCACACCAGGACGGGGATAGCCAGCCACTCTGGATGGTAGACTTCTTTTATGAAGCCAGCCGTGAGTAGTTTGGCCAATTCTTTTTTGATGGCTTCTCTCCTATCTTGGGCGAATCGACATAGTCGTTGTCGCTTGGCCGTAGCTTTGGGATCCACGTTTAGTGAATGCTCGATCAACTGCCTAGGTACCCTCGGCATATCAGATGGCTTCCATGCGAAGATGTCTCGGTTGACCCAGAGGAAGCTAACGAGCGCATCTTCCTATTTAGGATCCAGCCCTGAGCCAATCAGGGTTGTCTTGGAGATGTCGCTGGTCTCAAGGTCGATAGCTTTGATATCAACTTCTCCTGCCGGCTTGACCTTGGTTGCCCCCGACTTCTTCTCTGAGATCTCGAGTTCTATCGGGTACAATTTCTTGGAGGCGGCGAAGACTTGCATCATTGAGTTTGCAGTCGCTGCCAATTCCATAGCTTCAGTGTCACAGTTGTAGGATCTTTTCAAGTCTCCATGCAGGGAGAGTACTCCCTTGGGTTTCGGCATTTTGAGTACTAGGTACATGTAATGCGGGATGGCCATGAACTTGGCCAATGTTGGTCTTCCAAGGATGGCGTAATACGAAGTTTTGAAATCAGCCACCTCAAACCGAATGTACTCAGTCCGATAATGATCCTTGGTTCCAAAAGTAACTGCAAAACCACCTGAGTAAGGGGTACAACCGTGTTACCCGAGACAATCTCATAGAGTGGAAAGTTCGTCGGGGTGAGCATATCAGTTACGTTGAGGCCCATCTTCCTCAAAGTCTTGGCAAATAGCACATTAAGGCCACTGCCGCCGTCGATGAGTACTTTTGTGAGGCGAGAGCCTGCGACCACTGGATCCAGGACAAGAGGATAACATCCTGGGTTGGAGAAACTAGTCCACTGATCCTTTCTTAAAAAGGTGATTGGCACCTCGAACCTCTTAAGGAATGTAGGCGTTGCTGGTTCAATAGACATGATTTCCCAAAGGTTTAATTTCTGGGACCGCTTGGTAGCAGTACCCGGAGTGCCACCGAATATGATGTTGACGGTGTTGGATGGGTTCTAGAACTTCCCATTGTCATCCTTGTCTCTGTCTTATTTGGCCTTGCCCTTGTCTTTTGCTCCAGAAGGTTTCGGCAGATCTTTCATGACTCTGCGAAGGCTTTAACAGTCCATCACAGAGTGCTTGGAATGTGGGTGCCATGGGCACTACTTCTTCAGGAGCTCCTTGAACGGAGTCCTCTCTTGACTTCCACCACTCTTCTTGGAGGACTGGGACATCGCCGCGACAGTGTTGTCTAGCTTCCTTTTGCGGTTTTGACCACCCGAGTAGTTGCCTCGGTTGTCGTTGGGGCGATCATTGCGATTCTTGCCCTTACTTTAGCTATTGCTCTAGTTGTTGTTGTTGTTGCCTCTATTATGACTAGATTCAAACTGCTCGATCTCCTTATCTTCTTCATCTGCCTAGGCTTGTATCATGATCTTGAGAGACTTGATATCTTCCAGGCATCTTCTCTAAAGTCTTGGAACATCCAACGGTCATAGAGACCGTTCTGGAAGCACTCTATGGCGTCCTTCTCCGTGATATCCATGACAGTGACCATCTTGTCGAAGAAACAACATAGATAACTACGTAGAGTCTCGCCTTGTTGTTGTTTGACTTGTGACTAATTGTTACCAGGATGTTGCATTGCCCCAGCAAAGTTATTTGTGAACACCACCTTTAGCTGACTCCACGTGTCGATGGAGTTTCTCTCTAGAGACTCAAGCCAAGTGAGTGGCCCTGCCTCCATGCAGATGGGGAAGTAGATCACTTTGGTGTCATCATTTTCTCCCGCTGCTTGGACTGCTAGCGATTAGCACCTTGGCCACTGGACTGGGCCCTGCTTGCCGTTGTACTTGTTAATACCTGGAAGTTTAAACTTGTCGAGTAGAACCGTCCTGCGTACTTGTCTTGAAAAGGCGGGGAACCTATCAGTATCTTCTCCCGAGTAGTCAACTTCTTGCTCGCGTTCGTGGCGGGGGTCGTTGATGATCGTACGGGCGTCGCGATTCTGGTTGAGCTGTTGTCGGAGGTCGCGAGGTTGCTTAGGCTCTACGGGGGGGCATGGTGGCTATGGATGGCAACGGGCACATTACCCGCGGGCAGAGGGTTTACAAACCAGTGCCCACGAGGGAAACCCTATGCCCACACCCGCACCCACGACCCGTCACAGGCACGAACTTGTACCCGCGCTCGTCACCCGCACGCGTAGCGTACCCAAGGGCACACACATGCCCACGGCAGCGACGGGGGGCGGCGGAGAGGCCGGCGAGCGGCGAAGGGGGCTTCGCCATGGCTTGGCCTTGGGGGAGTCCTTCTTGGCAGCGTTGAAGAGCTTGTAGGAGGCCTTGACCTTGACGAGCTTGCCCTTGGCGGCGAATCCACGGAGCTGGATGGAGAGCTTCTTCTTGTAGTTGGGGCAGCGGAGGGGCCTACGGGCGGTGGAGGGTGGCGGTGGAGGGGGCGGCACCGTGGCAGGTGGTAGAGTGGGTGGCGAAGGGGGTGGTGGGCGTCGGAGAGGCAGTGGCGGGGAGGTGGGCGGGCAGACCGGTGGTGGTGAGGAGCGAGGGCGGGCGGCCGCCTGGGTGCAGGGTGCGGGGGTGGGAGCGGTCAAGGTCGAGCGGATAAGGTGCAACGCGGGTCTACAGGAGGCCAGGAGTGGATTAGTGGAACTGGAACCCAAAAATCCTTTATCTACTTGTACAGGATCCACATGTCGGGCAGGTTCGCGGGCACGAGTAAGGTATTTTTGTTCCCGCTAATTTTTTACCCGCGGGCACAAACTCAAACCCGCACCCATGCCCGTGGGTACAAAATGGCAAACGTACCCTCGCTCTACCAGGTTTTTTCCCGCGGGCACGCGGGTAATTTGTACCCGTTGCCATCCCTAATGGTCGCCATAGCCTCCCGAGGGTCCCGTCCAACTACCTTCTGCCCTGTGCTGACTTTGTCTAGGGTTCTCAATTCTGGGAACCTCATTTCTAGCGGCTTCGAGGTGACTTGGATGCCTGCTGCTGCTGCCATGATGGAAGGAGATGCGTCGGACTGAGCTAATCGGTCTCTCCCGATCGAGTTGTTCGTACACGTGCTCCGCCAGTAGAGCCAGTTGCCTTGTGTACTTGTCTTGCACCATTGCCCGAGTGAGAAGGTTAATAGAGGTGATAGTGGCAAGAGGAGTGTGATGTTGACGGGTTGAAACTGCTTCAAACGTGTGATCCAAGTTCATGATGGGAAGGTCAGACGCAAGTCTGCAGCGACAATCTGCTCGTGCTGTGTTTCTTGTATGCCGGTGATTTCTTTGACTCTCGGTCTCTTATCCTTCTATATTGGCGGTTAGCTCATCCACCGACACATCGTCTGGATGACGCTCATGCCGTGGATGCCTTTCTGGTTGTTCTGCTCCATCGTCGTTGGCCCCTTGAGGAGTGATGATGGCAAGTAGTTCCCGCTCTGGGGAAAAACTAGCCGAGCTTGACATGATGATCTTTGTAGGACCGTCTTCTTCGTAGATAGGAGACAAAGGTGTTCCCTCCTGGTATGGAGGTTGTCGAGATACGCGACAAGGTGTGACTCATCGTCCTTGGCTAAAGCAGATGGCTTCATGTCAAGCCAATAGACGAATCTGCCTTGTGGAGTAGATGTGATTAGCAGACCCAACTGCGGACCTGATAAGTGAATATCCTCATCCAGATCTGAGTAGTAGTCGAGGTTCTCGATCGAATTCGAGTTGGATAAGGAACTGGAGAGGGTGGTTTGGAAAACAGCACCCGCATTTTGAAATCCGAACGGGAATCGAATTGTATCATAGACCAATTCACACGATGGCTTAAGCGTCGGCTCGTGGGAACCAGTCCGACTGGTGGAAGAAGTCGAGGTGTATTCGGACTCGTCCCTGGAACCTCGGAAGAGGTTGAAAATTTCAATGAATTTTTCAACGACATTCTCCAAAGCTTGGCGATGGAGGTTGATGTCGTAGTGCTTCTCCTCCAGGGTCGGCGTGATGTGGCGGTGGAAATTTCTAGCACCATCCATGACGCAGACCCAGGAGCCAAAAATGAATGTCGCGCCTACTTCGAACGCAACGGTGCGCCTACCTGTCAGCGTTTATACCCGGCAACCTACCGAGGGCCAACTATCGGTTGATTGTATTGGTTGATGAGATGTTTGGAGGAGGTCCCTGCCTCACCTTATATTGCCAGGGGCAGGGTTACAGGTCAGTTGTTGTACAAGAGTACTAGTCGGATTCGACTAAAAAATCCCACTCTAATTGCTACGAGTAGTTTCCTAATCATCGACTAGTTCTTGTCCTCCACGTAGACCACACCATCCTGCACCGTAGTTTCCATGTCTGACACATCTCGATGTACAACCCCGTATGTAGGACTGTCCAAACCTGCCGGTGGGCCCATAGATGTATGGCCGACAAGCTCGGGAGTACTTTCCCTACGTGGAGACTTGAAGAGATCATACGACTACGACACGGAAGATGTGGAACTCGCAGCAACTACTCAAGTACCAAATTCGATGATGCAAGTCTTCGTCCTGTCTAAGAAGCATTCCCCTTAGGAACTCGAGATACCAGAGAAGAAGTTGGGGGCAACCAAGGTCAAGCCGGCGAGTGAAGTTGATGTCAAATTCATTGACCTTGAGACTTGTGATAGCTCCAAGACAGACCTGATCGGCACAGGGATGAATCCTAAATAAGAAGACAAACTCATCAACTTCCTCTCAGCCAACTGAGATATCTTTGCATGGAAATCAGCAGACATGCTGGGGTGCCCAGAGGGAGTTGATCGAGCACTCACTAAACGTGAATCCAAAAGCTACACCAAAGAGATAATGCCTATGCCGATTCACTCAAAACAGAAGGGAAGCCATCAAAGCAGAGCTGGCCAAACTACTCGCGGCGGCCTTCATAAAAGAAGTCTTCCATCTAGAGTGGCTCGCCAATCTCGACCTAATGCGAAAGAAAAATAACAATGAATGGAGGATGTGCGTCGACTACACAGACCTCAACAAGCATTGTCCAAAGGACCCCTTCAAGCTCTCGATGATTGATCAAGTGATCGACTCTACATCCGGATGCGCCCTACTCTGCTTCCTTGATTGCTACTCAGGGTATCACCAGATAGCTATTGACGCTCATTGTTGACACACTTTTAGTGCAATTCAAATAGTCTTTTCATGCATATTCTTATACTAACCCGTCACTTGGCACTTGAAATAACCCCATTATTGCATATGTGTTGTATTTTGGACCATATTGCAAATTCACAAGAAATAAGACATAAATGAAGGATTTTTCTACAAGTTGGATTTGGGTTCGGACTTTGGATATTGGATGGCCCAAACACGAACATTGAACTGCAGGCCCGCAGGAGGAGCTGAAACTTGCATGGGCCATATCTTCCTCATCCGAATTCCGATTGGGTGAATTTATAAAGAAAATTGCATAGCTTGACGAGATCTACAACTTTTGTATGAAGCGCTCAGGCATTGAAAGCCAAAATAGAGCAGGGCGATCAGCCCATGAGGGTCCAGGCTGATCGGCCTGGGCCGTTTTCGGCTCCGTTCATCGCCCCCTTTCACTAGGAGGAAGCCTGCGACGTCCCTAGGGTTATTTTCTAGATACTTGGCCTCGAAGGCACCCAACCGATGCCGCAAACTATAAATACCCAAGACATACAACAAGGAGAACAATTCCCACGAGTTTAGACCTAGCCACCGCCACCACAAGATGATAAATAGGGATTAGATCAGTTCATCGCGATGACCAACACCGGCGGGAGTCAGGAGGCGCAAGGAAGCCCTCAGGCCGATTAGCCTGAGGAGCCCTAGGCCGATCGGCCTAGGGTGTTCCTGCACCCCCCCCCCCTCGCCGCCATCTTCGGTGATGACGTTCTCCAGAGTCTCTTTCACCCCTTTTTGCATCAATCTCTATAAGATGATGGGGTAAAGCCTTTGTTCATCCCTAGGATTGTTTGGATCCTTGATATGTAACTACTACATGTACTTTATGCCTATCAATTCTTCATGGTCTATGTCATTGCAATGCTTCATTCATATGTGTTCCAACCAGCCCATATTCTCAGTAGAGTTTGTGGTAATCGTGGTGATTATCTTAACTCTGTGAATTCTTTGATATAGATGTGTGAGCGAGTTTGTTGAGTACCCCTGCGTAGTGACGGTATGCAGGAAGGAAAGAGTGGAGCGAGCACATAACCGTTGTGAAGCTAGTGAAGGCAACACCCCTTTTGTGTAGTAGATGCATATTCATGTGAACCTAGATCCTAGGGAGGGAACGCATATCTATCTTTGTTTTCTATCTTGTATCACCCTTTTCTCTTTGTTAGTAGATTAGTTTGCCTCTCTACACAACTCATATTACCTGATTCTGTTAGTAAGATTAGTATAAAGTGAGAGCCAGCATCCCACTTGTTCCACAGATTGATAACCTTGGGGGAATACTCTAAGGGAAATGCTACAACTGATCCGTGCGCTTGCGGTCACGGATATGCATGCTAGCTGTCATCAACAATAGCTCTCAACGAAGAAGACCAAATCAAGACCGCGTTCATCACCCCATACGGAGCTTTCTACTACACGATGATGTCGTTCGGGTTGAAGAACACAGGCGCCCATACCAACAAGCCATCCAGGATTGCTTCAAGAAACAGTTAAACCGCAACATCGAGGCATATGTGGATGACGGGGTCGTAAAGACCAGAAATCCCAATGACCTGATCGCAGATCTAGAAGGAACCTTCATCTGAACTCCGATTGGGTCGAATTTGGTGATAAAAATGCATGGCTCTAAAAGATCTACAACTTTTTCCATATGAAGTGCTCGGACATTCGAGGCCTGCAGAGGGCAGGCCAATCGGCCCAAGGTGGTCTAGGCCGATCGGCCTGGCCCATTTTCAGCCCCAATTGACACCTCTTTTCAATAGGAGGAGGCCCTCGATGATCCTAGGGTTTTTGTCCAGATACTTAAATTAGAAGGCACCCCAACCGATGCCGACAACTACAAATACCTAGGACATTCAACAGATAAACACCCTAGTGAGTTGGATCCCATGTTGACCTAGCCACCGCAGCCACAAGATGAGGAACAGAGATTAGATCAAATCACCGTGATGGTGAATGCCGGCGGAGGCTAAGATGCTCAAAGAAGACCTCAGGACGATCGGCCTGAGGAGCCTTAGGTTGATCAGCCTAGGGTGTTCCTGCACCCTCTCGTCACCATCTTTAGTGACGACATTCTTCAGAGTATGCATGACCCCTTTGTGCATCTCTATAAGATGATGGGGTGAAGTCTCTGTTCATCCTAGGGTTAAATGGATCCTTCATATGTAACTACTATATGTACATTATGCCTAACGATGCTCCATGGTCTATGCCATTGCAATACTTTATTTACATATGTGAGCGCTTCTAGATCCTTAGTAGAGTTTGTGGTAATCGTGGTGATTAGCTTAACTCTGCGGATTCTTTGATATAGGTGTGTCATTACAATGCTTTATTTACATAGAGACTTTTTAAAATTTTTCTCTAAATTAAACATATTCTTATTTCCTTAAGTATTCAAACTCTTTACAAATAAACTTTGCATAAAATGCTAGCACGTGTGTTGCATTTGGTTGCTCTAGAAATCTATCCCAAATCCAAACCCTCAATGCCGAGGAATGATACTTCTATTCTAATAGTCAAATTATTAACTCCAAATTAAATCCCAATAAAATCACTCTTCAATCCTAGTCAAACCTTAAAATATTCCCCATTTAGGCCCTACGCAAACCCAATCCCCAATCTCATTTCAAATTTGAAATCTATATCAAGTTTGGATTCAAACTCACATTTAAACAAATGAAAACCCTTTAAAACATTAGATAGGCTGCAATCTCCCGTTCGGCTCGCTTCCTCTTTTGGCCCGGCTTGATTCGCTCCTTTCCGGCCCAGCACACAGCACGGCCCAGCCAGCCCGGCAGCCCACGCGGCCCAACTTCCTCACCGCGCGCGGCCCAGGCCGGCCTACCCCGCTCGCCCGTGCGCGTCGTCCAGCGCGCCACCGCTACGGCGCCCTCTCCCCCAACGCCGGCCGCTCGCCGGCTTAACTGCGCCGCCGCGCCGGTTTACCGCACCGCCGCTCCTGGGTTCAAACCCCCCCACCCCCTCCTCTCCCCTCCCGACAGAAGCACGTGCGCGCCACAGGGCCACCTCACCGCGCCACCTGCACCCCATGCCGCCGCCGGTCAACCCGACCTCCTCCGGCCGCCAATAATGCCGCCACCACTAATAATGCCGGCCGCCCCTCCTTCCTTCGCAGCTAAGCGTGCCGGCTGCCCTCATCCGCCCCGGGCAACGTGGCTGCCTCTCGCGCCCCGCCCTAGCCTATAAATAGCGCCCCTCCGCTCCTCCTCCGAGCTCCCCACGAACTCCGGCGGGCTGTACCATGACCCCCAGGTGCCGCGCCTCAACCCCTCTCCCTCCACTTTTCCCAACCCACGGAATGAGTCGCCCCACTCCTCCTCGCTGTTCTGGTGCCCTCGGTTTAGCTCCTAGAGGGCCGGAGCATCCCCTCCCCGAGCTCCAGTGCCGTCTTCCCCTTCTTCCATGGCGGCCTGGGCGCGAGGTAGGAGACGACCGGGGCACCGTTTGCCCCGGCACGTTCCGCCCCTCCTCTCATAACCGCCAGGCGGGCACCACCCGAGGGGTGACGGCGTCGCCTCCACCGGCGCCACCCCGCCTCCCGGTTCCCTGGGCGCGGTCCACCTGAACCGGTGGCCCAGCAGGCCACTCAGTCCACCGGCCCAGGGAGCCAGCGCACGGCACAGTACCAGCCACGCCCTTCACCCTTGCGCCAACAGCTACAAAAATGCTACAGCCACCCGGTAAGTGCACACACCAATCTATTCAGCCCTTCTACCTTTCCAAAACTTCCCCAAAAACCCACCAAAAATACTAGAAAATATTTATAAACCTATCCATGTATTCATTTCCCATTTTTCACCTCATACAAGCCCTTTCTAAATAAAGTCTCCTCCCACATAAATAGAAAACCCCTTTAAACGCACCTAGAAATTCGCATCTTGCCCATTTCAATTCCAAAAGCCCTAGGAAAATTCCTAAAAATATCTTAGTGCCACCTACTCTTATTTCCATGGTCACTTTGCCCGGGCTCCGCCTCAGTGGCCGAAGTGAGTCTGTCGAGTAAGTTTTGGCCTTGATTCTCCATGCGCCTTATCTTGCCCGAGCTCCACCCTTGCGGTCAAAGTGAGTTCGTCGTGCAAACTCTCTGGCTTCCACTTGATCTTGCTCGACAGCGTCTGTTGCCTTGTGTACTATCCCCTAGTACTAGGACAAACCAACTATCACACAAGCTCACAAGTTCCACCCCTAGATAAGGAAACTTGTCCAGCTCCACCCACCGTAGGGTCGAAGCCGAGCTTGTCGTACAAGTTTCCTAAAATCCACTCCCACCACCCAATATCTAATCTTACCCAAAGCCTACTCCAAAACCCAGTCGGGATGCTGCCCGACTAAAACCCTAATCCTTAGCCCCTTCTAGTCGTAGTGCTACCCATCCAAAATCTCAAATTATTCCAAAACCTAGCTGTTGTGATGCCCAATACAAACCACACATATCAACCCAATGTAGCTGATATGCTGCCCAACCAAAACCCAAGATAGTAGTAAAACCTAGCCATCATGCCACCCATCCAGAACCCTAAAAAAATCCATTCTTAATTCTCTAAGAAATTCAACAATTCCATCCATTAATTATTTAGAAACTTATTTCTAAATAATTAATAAACCATTCATCTTTTATCCGGAGATTATCCTTTAGAAATCCGATAATTCCTAAAACCACCATCAACATCCTTTTCCATTTTCTTTTGTCATATATTGATTGCTAGATATTGATTCTAGTATTGTTTGCTTGTTTTCATGCTTGTTTGAGCCGAGGATACACCGATCAGAAGCCAAGGATTCAGAAGATATGAAGCCAAAGTTCCGGCCGTCTAGAAAACGTGTAGATATGTTAGGCCTGGCTAGGCTCCAACTCCGTCGAGAAGATCTGGACTCCAGAAGTTTCAATAGAAGCTCCAACGACTCCAACGAGAAGCCAGGGCCCTGGTCAACCTAGGAAAAGGCACTAAGGATTTTTAATGAAGGCAAGATCTAGCATCCACCCCTTGATCATACTTTTGCCCTATTTTGTTTCATAGATAATAAAATTTACTAAGATAATAATTTAGACTCATCACATTTCTATAGGAACCTAAGGGCAACCCATCTCTATTTCCCCTTCCACCTTGACTTGAAGCCGTTTCTAACCAAAAATCCCATAAATGACCCCGAACACAACTTCATCGATGATCGAGCATCATTTTAGTAGAAATTTCTTAGAAAAGATCATATAAAATGTTTTCTTTTGAAAAAACCCAAAAAATGTGAGTTTAATAAAATGAACTAACTAAAGAGTTAGAAACCCCTAAGGACAGGATAAGAAAGTAAGGGGGTAGCCTCGCCAAAGCATCTTGTCCCAAAAGCTTACTTCAGTCGTATAAGGACTAGCTCACATGAAAGTCTTTCTAGTGAAACGTGCAACCATACGTGCCAAAAAGGTACAACCTTTGGGAGTGCCTGCTTATGTGAGATCTTGGTTCACACCCCGCTAGCTGAACCTAGAAATCCATCCCAAGGGGCCATGGTGGGCAACGGATATATTGGAGCAGGACCTTCACATAGTCATAGGTCTGGTCGGCACGGGTTGATTGAGAGGGTCGGAGACCCTATGGGCAGAGGCCCTGTTTATTTTGTGCACATTTTCCTAAGTTGATATCTGCGTAGCGGGTGATAGTCACCCCTATTTAGACCCCAATATGTCCGTGGATGGACCTAGGGAATGCGCCTAGAAATAGGCACGGGCGGGTATGGATCTCGTAGGTCAATACCGCCTACCGAAAGGTATGGGCTGACTGGACGTATGGGTAAAGTGTACAAACTCTGCAGAGTTATAAATCTATCTGGATAGCTGAGGCTCACGGTCACAAGCCCACATAGTCAAAGCTCCCATCGATTAGCAATCATAACTTGAATGTGGTGAGTTAGGGCTGAGTTCCTAAAAGAGTAGTTGAGAATGAGGCGTATGCTGGCTCAAGGGGACCTAATGGTCCCTGAGCTCCTTAAAATTTGGGAATTAGTAGGGAAGGTAACATTCCCCTCCAAGGCCAACAACATAATAAATATGCTTTCTTTCTCCTCCTTTTTCAGAACTCCCCTCACCTTGCATAAAATAGGTTTATTGAAAAATCACACCTCATTCCCTTCCCTTGATCAATCCTGCATTTAATATAATTTCAACGTTAGGATTTGCTGAGTACCAACCATAAGTGTACTCAGCCTTACTTTCATTTATACAAATCTAAGGTTCCCGGTGCTATAGCTCATTTTGCCAGTGGAATGGGCGCTAGCTCCGCTCTCTGCTACACATAGGTGAAATTTGTTTTCCATTATTTTTATACGTCCTTTATTGTTTGTGATACTAATCTATGATGAGAACCGGATCAGCTACTGATCCAGGACCTCATGCAGGTAATCAACGAGACCTTTAGAATAAGGCCCCCACAAGGCAGCACCACTTTGTGTAGTAGATGCATATTCTTGTGAATCTAGATCCTAGGGAGGGAACGCTAATCTATTTTTGTTGCTATCCTGTATCAATATCTGATGTTTAGATTAGTCTATGTCTACACATATTTGTAAGCTCGGTTTTATTAGGAAGATTAGTATAAAGTGAAAGCATGCATTCCATGTTGGAGGTATGCCCTAGAGGCAATCATAGAGATGATGATATTCCATTTGTATCCATGATTTGTATATTGTGTTCATTGAATATCCATTAAAGGCTACTTGAATTGATTTGCAATTATGTGAATTGTATGTGAAACTCTTTACTTGTATGGTTATTCTAAAGTTGTCCCTAGTCGGAGTTCATGTGAGGACACACATGAATATTAGACTAGCACATGTATTAGTTGATGACTATGTTTCACAAGTCATGGACATGGAGATGTTGAACTAATAATGTGGACACATGTGGAGACATGTGCTAGGACTGACCCAACACGAGAAGTAGTTCTCTCTTTAAACAACATATACGCTTTGTCCTTAGACCTGAGATTGTCGCATGTATTCTAGATGTGGATCGACCTACTTAGGGGCTATCAAACGCTATGCCGTAACAGGGTAGTTATAAAGGTAGGTTTTGGGTTTGTCAAGAAGCATGCTATGAGACATGGTCAATCAAGATGGGATTTTCCCCTCTCTGATTGAGAGTGATATCTCTGGGCCCCTCGAGTGATCGGATCCGAAAATGCATGGCCATGCTACGTACGGTTAAGAGTTAACCTACAAAGGGATTCCGAATCACAGGATCGAGAAAGAGCGGTCGGCTTGAAGCTAGACCAAATATCGTGAGGCAAAGGGAATAGCATGTATATTATGTTGTGATGGTTCGTCTGATATGATCTTCGTATGTGTATAGGAGTTGGCACGTCTTGCTAGAGGCCGCTACCGACTATTGGGCCGAGTAGGAGTACTTGGGCCATGTCTATACGTATCCGAACCCATAGGGTCACACACTTAAGGGGCTGGAAGCCCAATTCGGATCTGATCCGAGTTGGATTAGGTTTAGGAGTACTAATGGGCCTCGGATCCAGAGGCCCATCAGGAACCTCTATAAATAGAGGGGTGGGGGCGCCCTAGGGTTTACACCTTTTTGGCGAAACACACCTGCCGCGCCTCCCACGCCCTCGCCTATTGCAACTCGCGGATCTAGCAGTCCGGCTTGCGATGCTTCCTCCCCGCATGTGTGGATACCTTGGAGGTGTTGCGCCTGCAGCACTTGGACGAGCCATCGACGAGCCGCCGACGAGCCGACGACGAGCCGCGGCACTGGAGGCGATCTTGCTGCACGTGGACGAGCTGCTGAGGAGCTGCTGGACGTGATCGACTACGTACGACTACGTTGATCAACTACGTACGACTACGTGATCGTCTTCACTGCATCGACGCATATCTACATCTTCCGCACCAGTAGTGCGTCGAGTGGTAATCCCGTGATCCTTATACGGCAGTTCTTCCTGGTTATACGCGGTAGAAATTTTGATTTGCGCTAGCGTGGCCTACCTCGTATCCCAACAGTGGTATCAGAGCCGTAGCTGCTTAGTTTTGGATTCGGGATGTGTGCATATGGAGATATGCGAGTCTTCTGTTTGATCTATGTCCTGGTTTCGTGCCCTTGCTGCAATGGTAGTGTAACGACATACTCCTACCGGTCGGTTTCCGCCATCGGAGTTAAGTGATACACGTAAATCCAGTTGCAGTGAGGGAAGATCAATATGATTGGTCAAATCGAGATCCAGGGTCATACGCCAGGCGCATTAGATGTGCAATAGTAGATGGGATCTACTGCCGGGGTCGGGATTTTGCCGTATGCGTATGCTTCAGTAAATCAGCCGTAACTTTTCGGTACGATCTCGGATCGGGGCGATTTTTATACGAAAATTGATCTACAGAAAAAGTTACACATGAATTTCAACCGCTTTGCCGTTTTCAGCGAAATTAGATTCCCCAAATTCGGCCTCTAAGATGGAGTTTCGGGCCTCTGAAGTTTGGAACGTTAGAACGCCTAACTCTGTTTTGCAGGATGTATGTATCTTGTAATCAGTATGGCCCCTTTGTGTATGTGATGCATGTGTGTAACTCATTCGTGACCTGCATGTCGCGCGTACGGCAACACGGCAGGAGCCATAAGTGTTGTCATATTAATGTATTTAATGGTCTGCGTACCAATCTGTGATGATCCAAGCAACTATGTAATCTTCATTACTAGCTTCCTTACTAGCTATTAGGCGTAATAGCATGTTCTAGTTCTTGGAGGACTCATCACCAGAAGGATGGCGCACATGGAACATGGAGATGGAGATCACCATGGTGAACAGATTCTATGGAGATGGAGATCGCCATATGAAAACGGGCCATACTGTGTCACAACTATGTGAATGCTATTTTTTTTATGTTTTACTTTCTGCATGCTGTGATGTTAGAAGTAGAACGATCCCTCACAAAGTTTAAGTTAGTATGCCCTCCCAACTAAAACTTGCACCGTCCCATGTCTTGTACAATTAGTGGTGGATCTATGAAATTAGGGTGCCACTAGTTTTTCTTGACTAGACGGGTTTGTGTCGGACACTTACACGCATAAGGGTTGGTTTGCTTAACAAGGTTATCTTAACGGTTAAGAACCTTGGGGCATAGAGGTTGGGCGCCGAGACATAGAGATGTCACCCAACAACAGGAGTCATATGTGATATGATTAGCAAAAGTTGCTTACCGATCTACCTCGTTTGCTAGCGGTGATGCTAAAGCTCACTAGTAGACTTGTTAGTTGTGGATCCTGAATCACTAAGTTTCAATAGAGGGATATTGATTTTAGTGAGAGTAGATTCTGTTAAAATAGTTTAATGTAATTTGCTCTATTATGGATACGTTTGTCTTAGTGTATTTTGCATTACTTTGTTGTAGATTAAATGGCACCTAGCAGCACCACACCGTTTGCTTTGCGTTCGGTCCTTGAGAAGGACAAGTTGAATGGAACAAATTACTCGGATTGGATCCGCAACCTGAGAATTGTTCTCAGGGCTGAGAAAAAGGAAGATGTTCTAGACAACCCACTACCAGAAGAACCTGCTGATGATGCACCCGCTGCTGCTAAGAATGCTTACAAGAAAGCATGTGATGCTAACCTCGAAGTAAGCTGCCTTATGCTTGCTTGCATGGAACCCGAGCTGCAGATGCAGTTCGAAACAAACCATGAGGCGCACGATATGATTGTGGCGCTTAGAGACATGTTCCAAACACAGGCCAGGACTGAAAGGTTCAATGTGTCTAAGGCCTTTGTTGAGAGCAAGCTAGCAGAAGGCGCAGCTGTAGGACCACACGTAATCAAGGTGGTTGGTTACACTCAACGGTTGGAGAAGCTAGGCTTCCCACTGGGCCAAGAGTTGGCCACTGATTTCATTCTTTCATCTCTTCCGCCTAGCTATGGGAACTTCATCTCGAACTACCATATGCATGGGACGGAGAAGGGTCTGAATGAGCTGTGTGGCATGCTTAAAACAGCAGAGGCTGACATCAAGAAAAGCGCTAGTACCAGCCATGTGATGGCGATACAGAACAAGCCTAGCTTTAAGAATAAGGGCAATTCTTGGAAGAAGAAGGGCAAGGCTGGAACGTCCAAGCCAAACCCACCGCCCAAGGTTAAAGCTGGACCTGGACCTGCTCCAGACAAAGAGTGCTTTTACTGTCATGAACTTGGTCACTGGAAGAGAAACTGCAAGCAGTACCTAGCTTCCTTGAAGAATGGCGGAAGTAAGAGTACTTCTACCTCAGGTAGGCTTGTTGTTAATGTTATAGACAACATATTTCTCGCTGATACAGTTATTAATTCTTGGGTATTTGATACCGGATCGGTTGCTCATATTTGCAATTCGATGCAGGGAATGATAAGAAGTAGAAGCGTGGAAAGAGGAGAAGTTGATTTCCGCGTGGGCAATAATGCAAGAGTTGCTGCTTTGACCGTCGGGACGATGCAACTCCACCTCCCGTCAGGATTTATTATGGAGTTGAATAATTGTTATTTTGTTCCTAGTTTAAGTCGAAACATTTTATCTCCTTCATGCTTGATGAAGGATGGTTATTCATTTGCGAGTGAAAACAATGGTTGTGTGATCTCTAAGAATAATATGTTTATGGCTTTTGCACCCATTGTGAATGGATTATTTGTTTTAAATCTTGATGGTTCACCTGTCTGTAATGTAAGTGCTAAAAGGCCTCGGCCTAATGATTTGAGTCCTACCTACTTGTGGCATTGTCGTTTGGGTCATATAAGTGAAAAGCGCATGAAGAAGCTCCATTCTGATGGACTTCTAACTTCGTTTGATTTTGAATCATACGAGACATGTGAGGCTTGCTTGCTAGGCAAGATGACCAAGACGCCTTTCACAGGATTTCCTGAGAGAGCAGTAGACTTGTTGGAACTCGTACATAGTGATGTATGCGGACCAATGAGCACGACGGCTAGAGGAGGATTCCAATACTTCATAACTTTCACTGATGATTTTAGTAGATATGGCTATGTCTACTTGATGAGGCACAAGTCTGAAACCTTTGAAAAGTTCAAGGAATTTCAGAATGAAGTTGAAAATCAGCGTGGCAAGAAAATTAAGGCCTTACGATCTGATCGTGGAGGTGAGTATTTGAGCCACGAGTTTAGCAATCATCTAAAGAGTTGCGGAATTGTTCCACAACTTACGCCGCCTGGAACACCTCAGAGAAACGGTGTGTCCGAGCGACATAATCGAACTTTGTTAGACATGGTTCGATCAATGATGAGCCAGTCGGACCTACCGTTGTCATTTTGGGGATACGCTCTAGAAACAGCAGCTTTCACACTTAATAGGGTACCATCTAAATCCGTAGTTAAGACACCATATGAGATATGGACTGGAAAGGTTCCTAGTTTGTCTTTTCTAAAGATTTGGGGATGTGAAGTGTTTGTCAAGCGACTTCAGTCGGACAAGATCACACCCAAGTCGGATAAGTGCATTTTCGTGGGATATCCAAAGGAAACTTTGGGATATTATTTCTACAACTGATCAGAAGGCAAAGTGTTTGTCGCTCGGAACGGGGTTTTCCTAGAGAAAGAGTTTCTCAAAGGAGAAAAGAGTGGAAAGACAGTGCATCTTGAAGAAGTTCAAGATGAGCCAATCGGGCAAGAATCAATGAGTGATGCTAACGTAGCAGAACAAGTTGAGATACCCATGGCAAGAGAAGCACCGCCACAACCACGAAGGTCAGCAAGGCTCCGCGAAATGCGAGAAATATTATTGTTGGACAATGATGAGCCTGCGACATATGCAGAAGCAATGATGGACCCAGACTCCGAAAAATGGCAGAGTGCCATGCAATCCGAAATAGAGTCCATGGGAGACAATCAAGTTTGGAACTTGGTTGACCCGCCTGATGGTGTTAAAGCAATAGAGTGCAAGTGGATCTATAAGAAGAAAAAGGACATGGATGGAAATGTTCACATCTATAAAGCACGACTTGTCGCAAAAGGTTTTTGACAAGTTCAAGGAGTTGACTACGACGAGACCTTCTCGCCCGTAGTGATGCTTAAGTCCATTCGGATTATTCTAGCTATAGCTGCATATTTCGATTATGAGATATGGCAGATGGATGTCAAGACAGCTTTCCTGAATGGAAACCTAGCTGAGGACGTGTATATGATACAGCCCGAGGGTTTTGTCGATCCGAAAAATGTTGGAAAGGTATGCAAGCTTCAGAGATCCATTTATGGATTGAAGCAAGCATCTAGGAGTTGGAACATTCGTTTTGATGAAGTGGTCAAAGGGTTTGACTTCACCAAGAACAAAGAAGAGTCTTGTGTTTACAAGAAGGTTAGTGGGAGCTCTGTAGTATTTCTAATCTTATATGTGGATGACATATTACTGATTGGAAATAACATTCCTATGCTTGAGTCCGTAAAGACTTCACTGAAAAATAGTTTTTCGATGAAGGACTTAGGGGAAGCGGCATATATTCTGGGCATTAAGATCTATAGAGATAGATCGAGAAGGCTTATAGGTTTAAGCCAAGATACTTACATTGACAAAGTGTTGAAGCGG
This sequence comes from Setaria viridis, assembly GCF_005286985.2. NCBI lineage: Eukaryota > Viridiplantae > Streptophyta > Magnoliopsida > Poales > Poaceae > Setaria > Setaria viridis. Next base: position 9,771,732 of record NC_048266.2, read on the forward strand.
TTCAGCATGGAAGAGGCAAAGAAAGGGTTCTTGCCTATGTCACATGGCATACATCTCAGCAAGACTCAGTGTCCTTCGACTGCTGATGAGCGGGATCGCATGAGTAGAGTGCCATATGCCTCGGCTATTGGATCTATCATGTATGCAATGATAAGTACTCGCCCAGATGTTTCATATGCGCTAAGTATGACAAGCAGACACCAATCTGATCCAGGTGAGAGTCACTGGACAGCAGTGAAAAACATTCTTAAGTACTTGAGAATGACTAAAGATATGTTCCTCGTCTATGGAGGTGAGGAGGAGCTCGTTGTAACAGGTTACACCGATGCTAGTTTCCAAACCGACAGAGATGATTCAAAGTCACAATCAGGATTTGTGTTCACGCTGAATGGTGGTGCTGTTAGTTGGAAGAGTTCCAAGCAGGAGACGGTGGCCGATTCTACGACAGAAGCCGAGTACATCGCGGCTTCGGAAGCCGCGAAGGAAGGTGTTTGGATAAGGAATTTCCTCATTGAGCTTGGTGTGTTCCCGAATGCGTCCAGTCCATTCAATCTCTACTGTGATAATAATGGGGCAATTGCGCAAGCAAAGGAGCCAAGGAACCACCAGAAGAACAAACACGTAATGCGGCGATTTCATCTCATTCGAGACTTCGTTAACCGGGGTGAGATCAAGATATGCAAAATACACACAGATCTGAACATTTCTGATCCGTTGACAAAACCACTCCCGCAGGCTAAGCATGATGCGCATGTAAGAGCTATGGGTATTAGGTACCTTCTAGATTGACTCTAGTGCAAGTGGGAGACTGTTGGAGGTATGCCCTAGAGGCAATCATAGAGATGATGATATTCCATTTGTATCCATGATTTGTATATTGTGTTCATTGAATATCCATTAAAGGCTACTTGAATTGATTTGCAATTATGTGAATTGTATGTGAAACTCTTTACTTGTATGGTTATTCTAAAGTTGTCCCTAGTCGGAGTTCATGTGAGGACACACATGAATATTAGACTAGCACATGTATTAGTTGATGACTATGTTTCACAAGTCATGGACATGGAGATGTTGAACTAATAATGTGGACACATGTGGAGACATGTGCTAGGACTGACCCAACACGAGAAGTAGTTCTCTCTTTAAACAACATATACGCTTTGTCCTTAGACCTGAGATTGTCGCATGTATTCTAGATGTGGATCGACCTACTTAGGGGCTATCAAACGCTATGCCGTAACAGGGTAGTTATAAAGGTAGCTTTCGGGTTTGTCAAGAAGCATGCTATGAGACATGGTCAATCAAGATGGGATTTGCCCCTCTCTGATTGAGAGTGATATCTCTGGGCCCCTCGAGTGATCGGATCCGAAAATGCATGGCCATGCTACGTACGGTTAAGAGTTAACCTACAAAGGGATTCCGAATCACAGGATCGAGAAAGAGCGGTCGGCTTGAAGCTAGACCAAATATCGTGAGGCAAAGGGAATAGCATGTATATTATGTTGTGATGGTTCGTCTGATATGATCTTCGTATGCGTATAGGAGTTGGCACGTCTTGCTAGAGGCCGCTACCGACTATTGGGCCGAGTAGGAGTACTCGGGCCATGTCTATACGTATCCGAACCCATAGGGTCACACACTTAAGGGGCTGGAAGCCCAATTCGGATCTGATCCGAGTTGGATTAGGTTTAGGAGTACTAATGGGCCTCGGATCCAGAAGCCCATCAGGAACCTCTATAAATAGAGGGGTGGGGGCGCCCTAGGGTTTACACCTTTTTGGCGAAACACACCTGCCGTGCCTCCCACGCCCTCGCCTGTTGCAACTCGCGGATCTAGCAGTCCGGCTTGCGACGCTTCCTCCCCGCACGTGTGGATACCTTGGAGGTGTTGCGCCTGCAGCACTTGGACGAGCCATCGACGAGCCACCGACGAGCCGACGACGAGCCGCGGCACCGGAGGCGATCTTGCTGCACGTGGACGAGCTGCTGAGGAGCTGCTGGACGTGATCGAGTACGTACGACTACGTGATCGTCTTCACTACATCGACGCATATCTACATCTTCCGCACCAGTAGTGCGTCGAGTGGTAATCCCGTGATCCTTATACGGCAGTTCTTCCTAGTTATACGCGGTAGAAATTTTGATTTGCGCTAGCGTAGCCTACCTCGTATCCCAACATTCCACTTGTTCCGCATACTGATAAACCTTGAGGAAATACTCTAAAGGAAAAGCTATAACTGATACGTGCGCTTGCGGTTCTCGATTTGGCGCGCTAACCATCGCTAACAAGTTTTCATGCGCTGTTGCCGGGGAACAAGTCGGTTTGCTGTGTTTGATATTGGTATTGATTTTGCTAACCCACTAATACTTAACTCTTGTGTAGATTTTTTTTGTTTTTATTTTTCTTTTTAATGCCTAGATGGTTCTATTTGTCCCACAAATGGATAACGAAGAAATGTCTCTATGGGAACTAGCAATGCCATCATCAGGGGACTTTGAGATGCAAAAATCAGATTTGGCTCTTGCTACGACCCACTACAATGAAGCATGGAATCATTAAGTTGGTCGCAACAAACCCCTTTAGAAGATTGGAGGATGACAACCCATATAGACATCTTGAGCACTTCACGATGATATGCAACACGGTGCAAAAAGAAGAAGTTATGACCGCTTGGTTCAAGTGGAATCTGTTTCTATTTTCTCTTGTAGGTGAAGCGCGAAGATGGTACACACTTGTTTCTGTTGAAGTGAAGGGAAATTGGGATGAGCTCATGATGAAATTCTGCTATATTTTCCCATGAGGAAGGTTTCAAGAGTTAAGGAAGTTAGTGATTTGTTTTAACCAAGGAGAAGACGATGAAGGGAGTGACGAAGCTTGGAATTGGTTTAATGGACTACTCGAACAAGGTCCTAACCTAGGAATTTTTGGTGATACGATGTTACATTCATTTTATTTTACTAACCCCTCGCTCTGCAGAATATGTAAGAATATGTGCAGGAGGTGATTTAATGGAGAAGATGCTTAAAGAAGCTGCACATATCTTATAAAGGATAAGTAATGGGGAAGCAGTGGCTCAAGGCTGGCAGAAACGCTTTCGGAAGGAGCGTAGCGACAAAAAGAAGCTTTGGTATGTGGATATGGAAATTCTAGAAGAGATCTGTATAGCATGATTTTTGGGACATAGGCTGAATTCCTTCATTCAAAAAGAGAATTTTGATCGACTCTCATTCCCACCTCCTCTGGTCACATACTCAGTCCTTCAGATATACAGCTATAAATGCTCCCTACTTCATTGCATCATTTCACTGATCGGTGTTGTTCACGGTGGAGATAAATGTAACCGAAACTAGAGTTATGTTTCAATAATTTCTATTCGTTCCAGGATGTTTCTTGTAAGAATACAGGGATGTACTGTACTGTCCTCTGATTAATATACATGTCCCCTTGGCCAAAAAAAAGTAAAAAACATATGAATATGAATGGAACTGTCAATAAAATGATTATAAAAAGGCATGTGCGCGTGAGAACCAATAGTCCATCTAATGGATCGATACATTAATTTTCTTGAGGGTCTGTTCTCCTTCCAACATTTTCCGCATATGTACGCCCGAGCCAAACACCAGTTTTTTTCAATGTAACTAGTATAATTAGAGTTTATCGTTTATCTAACCTATAAATTGTCATCTCAGTATGTTACCATTACCAATAGAATTCACGTCGTTTACCTACTTTCTCTGTTTGAAAATATAAGTTGTTTTAGAGATTTGTCCTTAGTTCAAGCAAATTTATAGAAAAGATACATCAACATCTGCAACATCAAACTATTTTTATCAAATCTATCATGAACATATTGTTATTGCATTTATTTGGTATTATTGATGTTAATATACTTTTGTATAAATACAGTCTTGGGAAGTGTGACTCAGGACATCCTATAATTTGGAACAGAGGGAGTACTTCAGATATCATCATCTCACTATCTCATTACTGCAAGTCTACAACTAGAGTTGATACTAGCTAGTTAACAATCTTATATATCATTATTTTATTTTACTGGCACTATAATAAAAAGTTGTATCATGTTTAGCATTTGCATACATCATCGTTTCATTATGTGCTGAGAACATGTGAAATTTGGCTCTATACGTGCAGCAGCATATGATGGAAATAATTTCCTTTTCTAAAAAAAATACTATGTTTTAACTATTGTTACAATTTATACATGCTACTTAACTACTCTTCAGATATCATCATTTCACTAGCTACCAAAATCTAAGATATTACATAGCACATTTATAACTATTTTTAGTTATGAAAATTTATTTTCAATGACTGTGCAATTACCATGTCTTCAACAGCTATCATCTTCCCATTTTCTACTATATTTTCCCTACCATAAATTAGCTAATTATTTTTCCTAAGGTTTGTTTCCAATATTTAGCGTTGAGACGAAGGAAGAGACAAAATTTATCAGACCCTCAAACCAACCCAAATAGGTGCTAATGCTTGTCGGCCATACACCTAGGGACCCACCGGAAGGCTTGGACAGTCCTACAATACTGAGTTGTACATCAAGACGTATCAGACATGGAGACTACGGTGCAGAACGGCGTGGTCTACGTGGCGGACAAGGACTAGTCAGGGATTAGGAAACTACTCATAGCAACTAGAGTAGGACTCTCTGGTCGAATCCGACTAGTACTCTTATACAACAACTGACCTGTAACCCTACCCCGGCAATATAAGGCGAGGCAGGGACCCCCTCCAAACATCTCATCAATCAATACAATCAACCAACACATAGGGTGTAGGGTAATACACGACATAAGCGGCTCAAACCTGTCTAAATCATGTGTTCGAGTTCACCTTCGAGTTCCTGGTCTTCGGCAAGCCCCACACACAAAACACTACCTCAGGTACCCCCTCGGTAGATTGTCAGGTCTAAACACCGACAACTAGCGTGCCAGGTAGGGGATCTCGCTAAAGATCCACTAGTGAACTCGATGGCTCCAGTCATCATCAAGCCCACCGTCGTGTTCGAAGAAGGCGCGACGTTCGTCTTTGGCTCTAGGTTTGTATTGCGGACGGTGCTGGGAATTTCCACCGTCACATCGCACCGGCCCCAGAGGAGAAGCACTACGACATCAAGCTCCATCGCCAAGCTCTGGAGGACTTCATTGAAAAATTCAACGAAATTTTCGACCTCTTCCAAGGCCCTAGGGGTGAGTCCGAGTACAACTCGACTTCTCCCACCATTCGGATTGGTTCCCACAAGCTGGCGCTCGAGCCATCGTGCGAATCGGTCTACAACACAAGTCAGCTCCCGTTCGAACTCCGAGATGCAAGTACCGTCTACCAAGCTTCCTTGTCCAGATCCCAATCCAACTCGGATTCGATCGAGGACTTCGACTACTACTCGGATTCGGATGAGGAGATTCCCTTATCAGGTCCGCAGCAGGGCCCGGTAATCACATCTACTCCACAAGGCAGATTCGTCTACTGGCCCGGCATGAAACCATCTGCCCTCGCCAGGGACAACGAGTCACGCCTCATCGCGTACCAGGATGGAACACCTCTGTCTCCTATCTACGAAGAAGATGGCCCTACGGAGATCATCACATTAATCTCGAGTAGTTCCTCCCCAAATCGAGAACTACTCGCCATTATCACTCCTCAAAGAGCCAATGATGACGGCGGAGAGCAACCAGAAAGAACTCCATGATGCGAGCGCCATCCGGACAATGTATCAGTGGATGAACTCTGCCAATGTTCAAGCAGAAGAGACAGAAGATCAAAGGACACGTCGGCGAGCAAGAATTGCAAAGCGAGTAGAATGTCGACACCGCCTTGCAAATGACCTACCCATCATGAACCTAGATCAAGCGTTTGAAGTAGTTTTAGCGCGTCAACATAACACTCCCCTCGCCGCCATCGCCTCCATTGACCTGCTCACGCGGGTGATGGAGCAAGACAAGTATACCAGACAACTATCTTTCCTGGCGAAGCACGCGTACGAACTACTCGATCAACCGAGCCCAATCCACTCATTCCGACGCACCTCTTCCCATCATGGCAGCAGTGGCAGGCATCCAAGCCGCCATGAAGCCCCTAGAAATGAGGTTACTAGGATTGAACAACCCAGGGCGAGTCAACACAGGGCAGAAGGTAGTTGGGTGGAACCCTCGGGAGGCCACGGCCATCGTTGGCCCTACACGGAACCTGAACAACCTCGCGACCTTCACCAACAGATCAACCAGAATCGCGACATGTGTGACATCATCAAAGAACGCTGCCGCGAACACAATCAAGAAGTCGACTACTCGGGAGAAGACACTAACGGGTTCCCCACCTTTTCAAGCCGAGTACGCAAGACAACTCTACCCGACAAGTTCAAACTTCTAGGTATCAGCAAATACGACCGCAAGCAGGACCCAGTTCAATGGTTGTGGTGCTACTCACTAGTAGTCCAAGCGGCGGGAGGAAACGATGACACCAAGGTCATCTATTTCCCCATCTACATGGAGGTAGGGCCACTCACTTGGCTTGAGTCTCTGAGGAAGAACTTCATCGATACATGCAGTCAGCTAAAGGCAACATTCATGAACAACTTCACCGGAGCAATGTAGCACCCCAACAATAGGATCGACTTGTCGCAAATCAAACAGCAACAAGACGAGACTCTGCGTAGTTATCTATTTGTTTCTTCGACAAGAAGGCCACTGTTGTGGACATCACAGAGAAAGATGCCATAGAATGCTTCCAGAACGGTCTCTACGACCGCCGGATGTTCACAGATGTCTCTACTTGGGAGGTCAAAACCGCAAGAGGAAGCCAAACAATATTGTCGCAGCAATGTGTCAGTCCTCCAAGAAGAGCGGTGGAAATCAAGAAAGGACTCCGTTCAAGGAACTCCTAACAAAGCAATGCCCATGGTACCCAACTCCAAACACTCTACGATCGACTGCATAAGCCTTCGTAGAGTCATGAAAGATATACCAGAATCTTCTAGAGCTAAAGACAAGGGAAAGGCTAAAGAAGACAAAGACGAGGACAACAATGGGAAATTCCAGAACCCGTCCAACACCGTCAACGTCATATTTGCGGCACTCCGGGTATTGCTACCAAGCGGTCCCAAAAGTTAACCCTCCGGGAAATCATGTCCATTGAGCCAGCAACACCCACGTTCCTTAAGTAATCCGAGGTGTCAATCACCTTCTCAAGAAAAGATTAGTGGACTAGTTTCTCCATCCCAGCACGCTACCCTCTCATCCTGGATCTAGTCGTCGCAGGCTCTCACCTCACAAAAGTACTCATCGACGACGGCAGCGGCCTCAACGTGCTCTTTGCCAAGACTTTAAGAAAAATGGGCCTCGACGTGACGGATATGCTCACCCCGACGAACTCTAGGTTCTTCGGAGCACAGCACCTAAACAACCCAGAGAGGTTGCAATGGCAAGCTCCAATCCATGAAGTCTTGAAGAGTCTACTCGCCTAAAGAGTTTGACTACCTAGATACATGAGAACTGGAGCTTCACAAAAAGGAGTCACAACCTAAAGGTACTCTACATAGTGTATTTGAAGAGACTCCTAGGAGCATCCTTGTGCACGGACACTCACGACTACCAAACAAGCAAACATCTAGGTAGTCCGTGAGATGCACTAAATCGAAGGAATTCAAGCAAGTCGACAAGCAAACACATATTGCAACAAGACTTCAAACAATTTGCATTAACATAACTTGTTTACATTATAGACAATTATTTTTGCAGATCACTCAAGGTCTATTTGACTGGCTATTTCCTGAGCTATGGGAGTCATCAGTATTGCTGGAACTGCTCATTAGAGCAGTCCTCGGCAATGCCTTCTGCCACAGGTGCCAGGTTGGCTTGTGGGTAGAACGACTTCACCATCACCAGCACCTACTTGGAGACAGACTCCACAATCTTCTTCACATAGTCGGTGAACTTCTCAGGTACATCCTTGAGTCTCTCTACCAAGGACTGGGATTCCACGCCTTCCTTCGAGGGCTCCACCATGTCAGCGATTGGCTGGGCGGCTTCTGTTAGCTCCTTGAGAGCAAGGTCCTTCGCCTCCAACTCAGCCTGCTGCGCTCGGAGTTTCTCCATCAAATCAACAAGTTGGACCTCCCTGTCCTTGCGCAGTTGCTTCTCCATATCAAATTTGGGCTCCAGGGTTTCGTACTTCTTGATCACCTTGTCAACTTGTGACCCGGTAGTACGCATTCTGCCAGTCAATGGCACGACCCTGGAGATCATTATTCTTCTTGGAGAGCTCTACAAGCACAACAGCAAAGAACAAGTTATTACTGCCAAGGACCAAAGAGTACTCGGAAAGCAACGGAGGACAAACAACTCGCCTTCGTTTTGGGTCCTCAGGCCTCTATTGAGTACCCGGAGCCAATCCTTTTCTTCATCAGCTTTTTGCAGGAGGTTCCGATACTCGGCGGCCTGGCCATCACACTTCATCAATAGTCGGGAGGAGTACTGCCTCTCCTCGGCTAGCTTCTACTCCAACGCCTCAGCCCGCTGGATGGTGTCCCCAATCACTTTGAGAACTCTCGATTTTTTGCGGGAGCGCTGGGTCAGTGTCTACAATACATAGCAACATACTCGTATAAGCATCGAGTACCAATTTCAAGATGAAGACCAAAAAGCAGAAGTAAGGCATACATGTGTGTACTCGCCTACTTGGCGGTACATGTCTATCAGCTTAGTCTCGAAACCCACAATGGCCAGTGGGTGAGCTATCAGCCAATCTGTCTCTCAGTTCACCACGGGAGGGAGTTGCGTGTCTTCATGTTCCCTGGCACCCGGCACACCGAGAGGGACCATCGCCCGGCTGGTCAATGGACCAGCCTCTGATGACAAAGAGGTAGTCGCCACACGACTAGTCGACGCCCTCGCCTCAGATGGCGGGACAACGGGCAACACTTGCAGCACCCTGGCAGCCTCCACATCAGCTTCCGGCTCAGGGGTTACATGTGTACCCTCAATTTCAACGGCGGCCACCACTTCAAGCTCGGCTTCTAGCTCCACTTGGGCCTCCGGTTCCAGCTCAGCGTCCGGATTAAGCATCATCGCCACCAACTCCGTCACCATCACGGATGTACTCTCCGCGACGGGTTCGGCCTCCGGTAGCTCAAGGGCTGGTGCTACAAAAACATCAAGTGACACCAACAAGTTGTTTATAAAAGATGCGACAAGAGATACCGCACCTAGGGCAACCTCAAGCACGGGTTGATCCTCTGACGGTGGGACACCAGGCTCCAGGGCAGGCTCGGGGGCTGAGCGGCTACCGCCATAAACTTCAGAACCCGTGACAACTTCCTAGGCTGAGTGGCTACCGCCATCAACACCAGATGTTGCACTCAAGCCCTCAGTGTCCACACTGGCAGATCTCCTACAACAAGACAAATACCATGACACACTACTCGGTGACACTACTTGACGACATCAAGTCAACATCAGTACATGGATAGTTACTGGGTGGACCTCCTTATCTTGAGGGAGGGCCCGGTTCCCAGGCGTAGTGCCTTGACGGTTGGTGATGACTTCTTTGGCGCAGCTTGCCGGATCATAGTTGGATCCTCGCCATCCTTAGTCGCCCTCCTCTTGTTGAGTACTCAACGTCGGGGCTTCTTGTATCGTTGGCAGCCTCCGCCGCCATAGGATCAGAGTAGTCAGTTCTTCTGCCTCTGTCTCCTCCTCGACTACCTGCACATCAGCAAAGTCAAAATCGGAGTCTGGTGATAAAAGCAAGACAACGTATGGGTACTCGATCCTTGGGATCTTGTTACCTGAGGAGGGACTTCATCGGCCGACGACTTCTTAGCCACCCTCTTGGCAGCGGTAGTACGCGCCTCCTTCGGGGGTGGCGCCACACCGACTTCTGGAGAGTCCTTCACCATACGCTTGGATGTCCCCGATGATGATCCCACCTTGTCATAAAGGCGGGGCTTCACAACATACTTCTCAGCAGACTCTGCATCAGAACTACTGAGGGAGGACCAGTCTACCGACTCCTCCTTTTCTCCTTCCTTCTCCTCCTCCTCCTCGAGCGCCCTCTACACAGCCTCAAGGGATGTCATACGGGGTGTGACATCAGCGCCTGGTGGAGGAGGGTTGGAGACATACAACACATGCTGCAAAACAACAGAAGACTCGTCAGTAACAATGACAGGTGTCAAAACTAGTACTCAGGGGCTATAGCCCATGGGTACTTACAGGATTTGGCGGGTTCCCGGTGCAGTGCTCCCACAAGATCGTTGGGACACCAATGACGCTGTGGCGGATCCACTTCGGATTAGCTCGATTAAACATGATTAAGTCGCCTAATATGCGACACTTATGCCTTAGCCAAGTTAACACGAAGTGCCGTCGGATTTCATCCGATTTAACCACTTGAACAGGACCAAGTTAGCAAACTCACACGAAGGTGAGCGGTTCCAGAGAATACAACAAGTCCACCGAGTTACACAAGTAACCATTTAGATCAATACCAAAATAAACATCAGAGTTTTACAAGGTTCAAGGAAAACAACAGAAGGTAAAACAACAAGTGGAGGCTACTTTGTCGGGGTCGGACATCCCTGGTGAGGCCAACCAGGACATCAGTGATCCCTCTCCTCGCCGTCTGAGGAGGGATCCCACTCAACCGTCCAACCCGGAGGGAGTTGGGGCGGTCAAGTGCCAACAGAGGAGGGCTCAAGAGCAGCAACTTCACCTGAAAAAGAAGAGCCACAATAAGGCTGAGCTACTAAGCTCAACAAGACTTAATCGATAGAGAGTAGAGCTACTCCACCATTCTAGACATGCAAGGCTCTTAGGCTGAGGGGTTTGTTTGCCAAAAGCACTAGGTGTATCCCTACCTTCGAGTTTTAGCTCAGGTTCTAAGTTCATTATCCGGTCTAAGTTTGCAACCTACTCTAAGCAAGCATAGAACCAACCAAAAGGTCTATACATCATCATCAAGACCATGTCATCATCAGATTCCTTTATTACTCAGGGTGACATAGCGATCAAGCAGTCTCAAACTGTGAGTGGCAGACGAATCGATTCGAGTTCTTTAACCATGCATGGTGAACCTAACCTCACGACATCCGCACACCACCGAGGGTCGCTTCCTATGTCGGCCTTCCCCATCAATCCCCTAACCCGTGTCGGGCTCATTTCCTTTGGTGCAATGTTCCACAGACCCGGCCTCTGCCGTTCTGTGACCACACTTGCCACCACGTGCGGCCGCAGGGGAAACTCCGTTCCAAGGACAATGGGGCGACCGCTCACGTCCAGGTTCAATCCGGTACTCGGCTTCCTCATCCCATAATAAGTATGAGGTTAGTACTTTCAAACACTTGATCACGAACACCACCACTGTCGGGCCTTAGCAAGTTTCATAGACAGACGGGGCGATCAGCCAACCACCAAAGAGTTATCCAAAACTCTGCCCCGTCCATCGTCCTTATAGTTGTAACAGAAGGGAAACAGCCAACTCCTACAACTCGCGAGTGACAGGTGATCACTCGGCTTTTACCGCTTCCTAGTTAAGCATGGCAACTACTCGGTCCAACAGCTAGTGTTCGAAACAGGGAACTAAGTCATGCATCTATGGTTCCAAACAACTCCTATACGTAAATGCACAAACAAGATAAAGAAGGCATGCGCAAGTTTGGTAAAACATAGGGGTTCATGCATCCGGGGCTTGCCTTCAAGCGAGAAGGAAGGAAGCTGCTCTTCTGCTCGGGCGGCTTCGGCTTCTGGAGGCAGGAGCTCGGCTACACCTTCGTCTTCTGGCGCCGGGTGCAGCTCATAGAAGCCGTCGGTGAGACGCAGCTCTACACGAATGCAATGCATGCGTTAGCATTTAGACGGTTATTTCAACAGCAACACTAGCAAGTTTGAGCCCAGAAACTTGCAGCAAGTTACGGGAGAGGTGGGGAGGTTTGCTTGAGTTGGTGGAGATCAAGATATGAGGGTCGGATGGAGGAAAACTTATGAGCTGACCCTTAGACTAGAGGAATAGATGTGCTGGGCTTCTCAGACTTAACGCAGAGAAGTCCCCGAGTTTTACACATGTACCCTCGGTTCAAGGAAAAAGATACAGTCGAGCCCTCGGACGAGGCGGAGAAAGGTCGGCGGAACAAATAGGGTCGGGCGAGACGGAACAGGGGTCGGGCGGATAGGAGGGGTCGGACGAGATGGACAAAGGGTCGGCAGCTTACCTTCGTATTACAGATGAAGCTTGGGGTCGGGAAAGAACAGACTTGGGCGGAAAGACTAAGGCTTGGGCAGCGGCGATGATGTCCGGTGGTGCTCCGGCGGCGGCGGTGCTTCTTGTGGACCACAAGCAAGCTCTTGCGCAGCACGGGGAGCAAGTGGCTGGGTGGTATTGAGAGAGCGGTGTGGAGCGGAGAGGAGAGTTCCTCAGAAACTTAGGCGGTGGCGCTGTGAGCACGAACAGGGAGCAAAGTGGGAGGGCAGCGATGGCGAAGGGGAACTCCGGCGGGGCTCCGGCATTCCCTTTTATAGCTGCGCGGAAGAGAAAAGGTTGGAGCGGCGCAAGGACCAGGGAAGAAACGATGGAGTGCGCTGCCAGGGCGGCGATTGAGCAACGAGGCGGTGGAGCAGGACTTCGGGGATGGCACCGGCGGTCATTGGGCACCGATGACAGGGCGGCGCAGGTGCGGTTTTGCCGGTGGTTGAGATTTGGCGGAGGCGGGTGTCGTCGTGCGGTGGATCTGATGGAAGTGACCGCGGGAACGGCGCTAGAAACGAGGGCGCACAGGTGAGAAGACAGGCGGCTGCGGTCGCGCGGGCGAGCGCGGAGCAACAGATTGTCGGGGGCGAAGCTCTTGACAGGGCGGAAAAGGAGCTGTCGCGGCCGTGGTCTGGATTGGCGACGGAGGAATCATCGCGTAGCGCAGTCCGGGCGGCGCGACTGTGGAGGGGCGGCGGAAAAGGCAGGAGGCATCGGACTCCGCAGCCGGGGGTCCGGCGGGATGATGATGGGCGCGGGCGGCGAGGTGCTGCAGAAAGGGTTGCAGAGGGCTTCCGCTGCGATTGGGGAAGGGGGCGCGGATATCCATCCGGTCGCGGCCGGCGACGGTGCGGAGCGGCGGGGGTCGGAAGAGTTGAGCCACGCGGCGGGGAAACTCTGAAGCGGCATGCTACTCGAGTGCGTCTGTCGTGGGAGATCTGGGGGAAAAGATTTTGTGGGTCCACCGATCAGTCTCGGTTGGTCCACTGCTCAGATCGAGAGGGATACGGTGGGGAGACTTAAAAGGATCCGGCGGTATGGGTTTGGGGTCGGCAGGGTCGAAACTGGGGAGCGGTGGAGAGGGGTCGGACCTCAGGGGTCGGAAGTGGAGTACTTAAACTCGATAAAGCTAAGACAGGGGATCAGGGGCTCAGACTAAGATTAACTCAAAGATTTGGGGTCAGCCGTCACAGTGACGCGCTTGAAGAAATGCTTCAGGTGCGCCATCACCTCGTCAAGGGACAGCTCCTCTGACGTCATCCTCGACGGGTTGTTGGGACCTAAGTAGTCATACCCCGCAGTGCAACGCAACTGCAGGGGTTGGATGTGCCTTCTCATGAAGCTGAAGGCCACATTGATGCCGATCAGGCCATTACTCTTTAGGTGTGCAATCTTCTTGATCAGATCCGACAGCTGAAAGCCGTCAGAACTACTCGGCTCGTCTAGCCAATGATTGCTCCACACTGGACGGTGACCTTGGGAAGATGGGGCTCATGATTCGCAATGTAGAACCACCGTTGCTTCCATCTAGAATGGGAGTCTATCAACGCGTACTCGAGATATTGGCTCTTGTATTGCTCCCGAAGCTGGATCCCCGCCCCTCCGACTACTAGCGTATGATCCATCCAGGGGTGGGGCTTCACTCTAAAGAATTTCAAGAGCTGGAAATAGGGATGAATCCCCAAGAAGGCCTCACAGAGGTGCACGAAGATAGCAATGTGCAAGATTGAGTTGGGTTGAGGTGGACTAATTCCATATGATAGTACCTCAGCAATCCCCTGAAGAACTCGGACGACGGTAGCGCCAGCCCACGCTCGATAAAGTGCGTGAAGATTACTGTCTCGTCCAGGTAGCTCTCGAAAGGCCACACATTTTCGGATACTTCCCTCCAATCTGCGAATTCCTTCTCTTGGAGCAGATTGGCATGCACCAGTACCTGGATCTCCACCTCCTTCAAAGTGGACGGCTTCCAGACCATGGCTTGGTTCGGCGGCACCGTCTGGTTGGTCTTCTCGTACTTGGGCACCAGCAACTGGACCTCCTTCTCCTTCTTGGCAGCCTTGCACTTCTTCGACTCCGCCGCCTTGCTCGAGGATGCCTTCTTGGACGCTATTGCTCTGATGGTCTTCTGGCGCATCAGCTGGGTGGCTATTCAGTGAGGGGTAGTGGCGCTCTAGGACGGCAAGCGGCGGTGCTTGGGCTACAGTGCTCGTGGAGTGCAAGTGGCGGTGCAAGGGCAACAGTGGGGAAGATGAATGGCTCAGGCGCACTAGCTCGGGTAAACGAAAGGGATAAGATTCCTCCGTCATTTATAACCGCAGCACAAGGTAACTAAACGGCGAAGATTATGGGGAATATTTTGTCTTTTAAGCCATCAGTTATCACTGGAACGGTTACCAAGTTTTTCGGAAGAGATAAGTTTTCTAAAGACGAACGGTCACATTGGACCAGTGGTTGACCCTTATACCCAAACTAGTCGTGTAACGGCTCGGAGGCTGTGTGCCACGTGCCCGTTGGACAAAGGTTTTTTCTTCAGGTTTTAAGGGGAAACAGATGTGAAATTATAAGATTAACCCTCAGCCTGATTCTTCGATTCAACGTAAGGCTCGGGGGCTACTCCATATGGAGTGCCGATTTTTTCAAATAACACTTCCATATCAAGATTCAAGACTAAGTTAAATGAGGCTTGAGAATCTTCTAGCCGCATGGCAGTACTCGAGCACATTCGAAGACTCATTCCAATGGAGTACTCAGAAGAGCACCACAAGGTAGTCGGAGACGTCTACAGAAGTACTCGGGACTGCTGCATTTGACTAAAATGTACTCGGGGGCTTGTCGGCCATACACCTATGGGCCCACCGGGAGGCTTGGATCGTTCTACAATACTAGGTTGTACACCAAGATATATCAGACATAGAGACTACGGTGCAGGACGGCGTGGTCTACGTGGCGAACAAGGACTAGTTAGGGATTAGGAAATTGCTTGTAGCAACTAGAGTAGGACTCTTTGGTCGAATCCGACTAGTACTCTTGTACAACAATCGACCTATAGCCCTACCCCCAGCAATATAAGGTGAGGCAGGGATCCCCTCCAAACATCTCATCAATCAATACAATCAACCAACATATAGGACGTAGGGTATTACGCGACATAAGCGACCTGAACCTGTCTAAATCATGTGTTCGAGTTCACCTTCGAGTTCCTCATCTTCGGTGAGCCCATGCACAAAACACTACCTCGGGTACCCCTTGGTAGGTTGCCGGGTCTAAACTCCGACAATGCTTTCAAAGCCAGCCATAACAACAAAGCATAGATGTCCCCATCTATCCTCCTGTTTCTTCTTCCGCTACTGCATCATTAAAAGATACACTTTTCTTTCTTTTCTAAGATGGAGAAAGAGTCATCTACAATACAAATTTTTTATTCCTATTATTCGGATTTTTTAAAATATTATTTGGGCATTTAAATAACTTCAATCAAATAAAAAAATTAACTATAAATTAGTTAATCATATTGCAAGCTACAATATTCACCCACAAACATTATGTAACAATGTGCTATTATTACAATTTCAGTTGACACTATTTTGTGACCCCGTATATTCTCATTTTATTATGTTCCTACTATAATAAAAGTTAGATAATACTTAACCACTTCATACATAACAAATTTGTCAAGTTCTGATAATTGATCCTACTTAACCACTCTCCATGCATCATCATTTTACTATATCAGTCGCATCTCTTTCATATTTATTTGAAACCACTATACCTATAAGTTGTGAAAACATTTTCAATGATCATGTAGCTAGGATGGCTTTAGGAGCTATCATATTTTATTTGCACCGTATTTTTCCAAACAAGTATTGGCTAGAAATATTTTTCACAAGGACTTTGTTTGCTAACAGTTAGCAAAAGATTGGTAAGAAAATATATAAGGGATGAGAAGGGAGCAAACCTGACAACAAACCAAATAAGTGCTAAGGCTTTTAAGGCTAAGCACACATCTTTCCATCTACCCTACCCACTTCTTCCTCCGCTCCCCCCATCCCAACTATTCTGTTCCCTCCACCACCACCTTCACCTAACCCCACCGTCGTGGCTACCCAGCCGCACACCATCGCTTCCTTCCCGCCTTGTCCCAACTGATTTGCAAGCAGCAAAAATCTAGCCATGGCCGCGGCCTCCGATGCCAAGAAGAGGAGGCCAGATGCATATGAAAGTCAAGATCCAAAGCAAATCATAGGCCCATCAAAGGATCAGATCCAACATCCAGCATTGCTGCCGCCAACTACAAGTGAGTCGGAAGAGACACAGATCCAAGAATCACCTCCAACAAGACTCTTGGAAGGAGAAGAAGGCATCAATCTCATCAGTTGCCTCCCAGAATCTATCGTTGGTGAAATCATATCACTCCTCCCCACCAAGGATGGTGCACGGACTCAAATCCTTGCCGTTCAATGGAGCAATCTCTAGATCTCCTCTCCACTCAACCTCGACAATACCAGCCTACCTGCTAATGAGGAGGTAAGCTAGACTCATCTCAAAAATCATTGATAACCACAAGAGCTCTGTCCGTCACTTTGCTGTGTCCGTGCTGCTTCTCCATCGCCGTCGGCAGACACTCAACCGCTGGCTCCTATTCTCATCCCTTAACAACCTCCAAGAGCTTGAGTTTGATGCTTCAGGATTAATCTACACAGAGATTCGACGCCCGTTGCTTTCTCATCATGTTTTTTGCTTCTCTTCCACCGTTTGCATCACCACCATTAGTGAGTGTCAGATGCCAGATCCAGTCAAAAGTTTTCACTTTCCCCAGCTCGCACAGCTTGGACTTTCAAGTGTCATGATCTCCAATGATTCACTCGATAATTTGATCACTGGCTGCCCTATCCTAGAGTCCTTGTTGCTCAAACAGTGTTATGGTTTAATGGCTTGTATTCGCATCAATTCCAGTAGCCTTAAAAGCATTGGCTTCAGTCCTAGATGTACGAAACTTGTTATTGAGGATGCCCCTATGCTTGAAAGGTTGCTCCAACTTGAGAATTCCGAAGTGGAGATTGTGATGGTAATTTCAGCTCCCAAGCTTGAAACTGTGGGCTGCATTTCAGACTCAGGATTTGATAACCAACTAGTGTTCGGCACTAGATAATTAAGGTAATTGTAGCCTTCCTATTCACTTTCTTTTGAGTGCATTTCCCCTTGAACAAACAAATTATCTACATTTATAGCCATGGACTAAAGTAGTGTTCTTTGTTTGATAAAGAAATTGGATGTTGTTAACTACCCTAAGGTGGGCTGCTGCAGTGTCAAGATTTTAGCTATCAGTGTCTGCAATCTGAGCCTTGATATGGTTATCAGCTTGATGAGATACTTTCCTTGCATGGAGAAACTGTACATCGAGGTTAATGTTAATCCCTTACTTTTTCTTGTCGTCTTACTATTATTTGATTTTTCCAGTTTAAAAGTATGTTTCTTTCTCTACCTTTTTAGCTATCAGATTTTCCAAAAGACAATAATGTATGGCCTCGTGAGCATCATCATGGTCTTATCAGATGTCTTGATATCAATCTCAAGAAAGTTGTGTTGAAGAATTATAGAGGCACAGAGTCACATGTAAACCTTGCAACATTCTTTATATTGAATGCAAAAATGCTAGAGTTAATGAGATTTGAGAGTATAGCTTACAATGACAAGAAGCAGCTTATTGCAATGCAGCAAAGATTGCTTGAGCTGAAGAAAAAGGCTTCAAGAGGTGCCCACTTTTATTTTACAGCTAGTTCATGTCATCACTGGCTTCCTCATATCAAGCATGTCCATGATTTGGCTAAAGGAGATCCCTTTAGATGTACATGTTTAGAAGGTGCTTGATTTGTGCCCGCTTGGTCATTTGTTGTTCCTCACTCATTTTGTGGTGTGTCCAAACTTTCCTAATGTAATGGGATTGAGCGGTGCCTTGAAATGGTGACAAGATTTTAGTTACAGACTACTACTTTATAAACATGATACAAATAGATAATTGGCAATCATGAAATTTCATGATGATATTGCAATGGCAATCGTGTGAAGTGCTTGTTAACTTGTGCATATATCACGCGTGCAGGTATACATGAGTGCATATGTGGGTATATGAATAGTGTAATAATTTCTTCCGCTGCTAGACATTGTAATAATCCTCAACTCTGCATACAAAATTCATTTATCTGTCTATAGAATGAATTGTTGTATGAACATCATAGTTGGAATGCCTCTAAATTCACTCATTTCCTCCAAATAAATATGTAAATTACCATTATGATGTTGCAAAAAAGTAGCTTTGCATTAACGTATGATGCACCTATGTGCAACCTTGGTTGATGTTCATAGGCACCACGGTCTGAGCTTAGGTTCTCAGAGACATGAGCTCCAGCCTGGGACTACTTTTGTGAGCACAGGGGAATTGGAGACCCTAGGTTCCCATTCCCCTCCTTTTTTACGGCTGGAGTCAATGCGTAGACTAGTGGTGGCGATAGCGGAAACATTTAGTGTAGGTCGCCAAACGCCAACCATTCCTGACCATGCTTGTTGAGGAGGAAACGCTATCTAACTCGTCTCCTACGGTACATGCACATTGAGGGGATTTTTGAACCGTCATTGTAGCATTAGGTGAATCATGTGATGATCCATTATGGTGTCGATCTACCTGATTCCCCTGAGAGAAATCAGAGGCGCGGTATGTGTGGAACAACGCTCCAAACTCAGAGCTGCCAATGGTTTCGTGTTGATTAATTGTCGTGCCAATAGGCCACGAGAGGAGTACATATATACAGCTAGATTGTTTGGCCAGGACTCATCTAGATATTCTAGTTACAACAAGAATCTATCTACAACAACCGATTACAACAAACCTAGGAGTCCTGGGGCAATACACATGTAGCTGTTGGTTACAAGATCATTCTCTTAACACTCCCCCTCAATCTAAACTTCTTAAGTTGAGATTGTGCTTGAAGACTTCCAGAGGCTGAACTCCAAGAGGTTTCGTGAAACCATCTGCGACCTATTCCTTTGTTGAAATATATTCAATAACAAGAAGTTTTCTAGCTACTCTTTCTCGAACAAAGTGGTAATAAACTTCAATATATTAATCAACTTCAATATGTTTTGTACGTGCATGAAAAACTAGATTAGCAGAGAGATAGTTAGCTCCCAAATTGTCACACCAAAATTTTGCTGACCTTGGTATATCAACTCCAATTTCTTGTAAAAGAGTTTGTATCCACATAAATTTTGCAGTTGCATTAGCTAGAGCTTTATACTCAGCCTCTGTGCTTGACCGCGACACTGTTGCTTGCTTACACTCACTCCATGAAACAAGATTAGGACCTAGAAAAACAGCAAATCCACCTGTTGAGCGATGATCATCTAGACATCCCGCCGAATCAGCATCTAAGAAGGCACTCAGGAGTAAAGAGCTTGACTTGCTAATCTGTAGTCCTATCTTCAGAGTATGCTTCAGATATCAAAGTATTCTTTTCACTGCTGCCCAATGAATTGTAGTTGGAGCATGCAAGAACTGACACGCCTTGTTAACTGAGAAGGATATATCAGGCCTAGTTAATGTTAAGTATTGTAGAGCACCAACCACACTTCTATAATGTGTCGCATCATTTGGTCCAAGAGGATCTCCTTCATGAACCGACAACTTTTCAGAGGTAGACAGAGGTGTAGTAACAGGTTTGGAATCACTCATTCCAACCCGTTTCAACACATCCGAAGCATATTTTTCTTGTGTTAACAGTATTCCATCACGTACCTTGCTTACTTCAATCCCAAGGAAGTAGTGCAGATCACCCAAGTCTTTTAATGCAAACTCCTGATTGAGATCCTTTAACAATGCTGTAGTAGCACTCTAAACTGAGCTAGCAACAATTATGTCATCCACGTAAATAAGAACAAACATAGTAATTTCTCCTTTGCTATAAAAGAACAAAGATGTGTCAGCCTTTGAAGACTTGAAGCCTAATTCATGTAGCTTTGTACTTAACCTGGAATACCATGCCCGTGGTGCCTGCTTAAGCCCATACAGAGCTTTGTCTAGTTTACATACATAATGTGGTGAAGCATGATCTGCATAACCAGGCGGCTGCCTCATATATATACTTCTTCCTCAAGAACTCCATAAAGAAAAGCATTCTAAACATCTAACTGACGTAAGCTCCAATTCTTTGATATAGCAATAGATAAAATAATACTGATAGTGGCAGCTTTGACAACTAGACTAAAAGTATCCTCATAGTCTACTCCAAATCTCTGTTTGAAACCCTTTGCTACTAACCGAGCTTTGTATCTATCTAGGCTTCCACTTGCTTCCTCTTAATTTTATACACCCATTTAAAATCAATAATGTTGCTTCCCTTCTTAGGTGGAACTAAATGCCATGTCTTATTTTTCATTAATGCGGTGTACTCAGAATCCATAGTTGCCTTCCAATTTTTATCTCCTAAAGCTTCTTCTAGACTTTGTGGTTCACCAGAGGATGTAAAACAGCCATATCTAACAATTCCATCAGAATATACCTTTTGTTTGCGTATCCCGCACTGAAGGCGAGTCCTTGATCTTGTAGATTCAGGAACAGGCGCAGGCACCAGATCGATTGCAACTACTTATGCTGCAGGAGATCTCACCGCAGGTGACCCAGGCTCCTCCTCCGTCGTGTGGGCGGGAGCCGTACCAGACGTGGTGCCCCCCGACTCGCCCACGCTCGGCGCACTCAAGTGTTTCGGGGCAGAAGTGGGCACCGCAGGTGACCCGACGAGCGCGGCAGATGATGCGGCAGCCCTGGGATGGTCAGGACGCGGCTACTCCGTCCATTGATTCCCAGGTGGATTCTCGCGCAATCCCAAGGGGAATGTCGCAGCGCCTGGGTCTGGTGCTGGATCCTCCTCGCCTCACACGCCGGGGAGTATTGCTCCGTCCACCCCATGGCCTACACATCTAGAAATACCACTTCGTGCACAATCACCATTAGCCGATAAAGGGTTATGGGAATTAAACACATGGTCATCTAATAATTCATCCCTTTGATTAGAAGGCAACAGATCTGAAGGAAGAAGGGAGATTTCTGCCTGGAGTTTTGCACCAACATTCGGATGAAGCTTGGAGAAGGGAAACACCTCTTCATCAAAAACAACATCTCTAGAAATATAAACACAGCAAGTGCTAATGTCTAAGCACTTGAAACCTTTGTGAAGAGCACTGTATCCCAGAAAAGCACATTGCTTGGACCGGAATTTAAGTTTGTGAGCATTGTAAGGGCAAAGATTAGGCCAACATGCACACCCAAAAATGCGAAAAGAGTCATAATCCGGTTTTTGATGAAAAAGACGTTCTAGAGGTGTCTCATAGTTGATCACTTTGCTGGGAACACGACTGATAAGATATGTGGCAATGAGAAACGCTTCATCCCAAAATTTTAATGGCATTGATGCATGTGCTAAGAGAGCAAGCCCAGCTTCAACTATATGATGATGCTTGTGTTCTGTAGAACCATTTTGCAGGTGTGCATGCAGACAAGAAACAATATGTGAGATGCCAATTTTATCAAAAAAGGAGTGAAGCCTTTGATATTCCCCCTCCCCAATCAATTTGCATAGCAATAATTTTTCAATCAAAGTGTCTCTCAACAAGGTTTTGAAACTCATGGATTTTTTGGAACACTTCAGACTTGAATTTAATAAGATAGATCCAAGTAAATTTGCTATAATCATCAATGAAGCTAACATAATACTTTGTTCCTCCAACAGAATTGGGTGTAGGACCCCAAACATCAGAAAAATAAGTTGCAAAGGATGGGTAGAAACACTATTCGACTTAGGGTATGGGAGCTAATGGCTCTTGGCCCTTTGACAAGCATCACAAACTGACTCTTTATTTAATTCTAAGCATGGAAAACTATTGCTACTGATAATCTTGGTAACAATGGGTGTGGAAGGATGACCCAGACGATTGTGCCATCTTTCAAAAGATGGCTTGGTGACTCCAAAAACTTGCTTCATTGCAGGTGTTGAAGGAAGAGGACAGAGACCCTTGTGGCAGCATCCCTCAAGGATGGTGTTCTTCGTGTCCTGATCCTTAATCAAAAAAATATTCAGGATGAAATTTTAGGAAGTCAAAATTATCTTTAGCAAGACGATGAATGGATAATAGATTTTTGGCAGCTTTTGGAACATGGAGAATATTATTTAACATTATATCATGATGAGGGGTACGAATTAAAGAATGACCAATATGCTTAAATTCCATACCTGCACCACTCGCCGTGTGGATCTGATCATTGCCCATGTACTTGTCACAAACCGCAAGTTTCTCCAGTTCACCAGTGATGTGATCAATAGCTCCCATGTCGGTGTACCAGTTGGTGTCGACGTTGTAGGAGTTCATCATCGTAGCCACGTGCCTCTCCTCTGGCACATAGTTCTCTTCGAACCTATGCCAACAATTAGGCACCATGTGTCCAACCTTGAGACAGACTTTACAGATTGGACACCCATTGGCATCTACACTTGGGATGTTGGTGTAGCTCCTACGCTGCTGCTGGTTTTGACTGGAGTAGTTTGTGCGCTGCTGCTGGTATTGACCGCGACCTCCACGACCAGGGGTGCGGCCTTCTCCACGGTTGAAGCCACCACGCCCACGATTAGGGGCACGATTGCCTCCTCTACCACCCCTCCCTGTAGAGTTTACAGAAAAGGATCCACTACCTCCCTGCCGTAGCTCTAATCTAGTCTCAAAACTAGTTAATTGGGAGTACAATTCAGACAAGCTGATGGGTTCTACCCTAGTTACAATAGCTGAGACTAAGGGATCATAATCAGAATCAAGACCATTAAGAATATACCCAATCATCTCTTCATCTCCAAGTGGTTGTCCTGCCATGGTCATCTCATCTCCAAAGGCCTTCATCTTGCCGTAGAACTGGGCAATCATCATCACCTCCTTCTTGGTCGTGGTCAGTGCAAGGCGAACGTTGATCATCCTTGCACGGTTGTGGGAGGCAAACATATCCTCGATTGCCTTCCATGCTTGCGCTGCAGTCTTTGCTGAAGTTACTTGCGGCATCACCTCCTTCAACAATGTCGAGAGAAGAAAACCTAGGACCTGCTGGTCCGAGGCCACCCAATCATCATAGAGTGGGTTTGGGGATTTCACCCCCTTGTCATCGGCGACCTCCTTCGCCGGGGGCACCGTGGTGCTGGTGAGAAATCCAAACAAGCGCGCACCCTTGATGTTGGCTAGCACTTGTGCTGACCAGACAGCATGATTTTGTCGGGTCAATTTCTCCGAGACTTGAATGCCAAGGAGAGAAGGAGGGGAGTTGGAAGAACTAGCCATAGCAGATTGATCTAGTTCTTGAAAGCTCTGATTACCATGAGAGAAATCAGAGGCACGGTATGCGTGGAACACCGACGCTCCAAACTCAGAGCTGCCAATGGTTTTATGTTGATTAATTGCCATGCCAATAGGCCACGAGAGGAGTACATATATACAGCTAGATTGCTTGGCCATGACTCATCTAGATATTCTAGTTACAATAAGAATCTATCTACAACAACCGATTACAACAAACCTAGGAGTCCTGGCGCAATACACATCTAGCTGTTGGTTACAAGATCATTCTATTAACATCCCCTACTCTAGTGGCCTCCCAACATCAGTTTGATGGGTTAAACAATTTATCGTGTAGCTAGTATAGCTTCGTAGTAGGCTAGTTCTGCTACATTCTATATTATGTATGTTTGGGTAGGGTTCAAGGTGGAGTCGGTGATGGTGATTCCTTACCAGATGTTTTTCTTTTGTGGCATTTCTAAGGGCTATGCCTTTACCCTCTTCGTCGACAACTATAAATATGGTCTTGTTCCTCAATGGCTTTTTCGGTGATAGAGTTGACAAACAGAGTTACCTGTGGCATGGTTACAATGATATTAGTATCCCTACTCCTCTAGTTTCATCTGCGAAAGGATTGGATCTCTTCATCCCCTCTATGGCTCTATGGGTTTGTGTCTTGGCTCATGTGATGACAATAGAGGGAGCAGTGTTGTTTCCCTCCTCTTCAAGGCTTCAAGCTCAGGCATGCCAGTGGCCATCATCCATTTAGCGAGTCCAATTGGTCTCAAGGAGGCGTTGTCTTCCACTGACTCAGGCATCTCCATTGTTGGAGGTGTGTATTGTCCACGTGCAAAATATAGATAGAGTTTCAGATTCTGTCTTACGATTGTCGCCAATGAGCTTTGGTTCAACAATTTAGCAAGTGAAAGAGATAGCAGAGTGACAACGTCATATATGTGTGCATTGTATAAGCTATTATCTTAATAATTGATTTTCAAAAGTCCATCGTGTTCGTCTAGAGAGCCTAAAAATTACCATGGGGGAAATAATAGATTTGTTTGCATCGTAAATCCAGGTGGTTCCTAATTTGTAGGTCGAGATATATTTATTTAATAAGGATGGCAAGAATACAGAAATATGACTCTGATTCTGTGGGTGAGGGCCATCATCGAGTACGACATGCTCACTTACGAGACGGTTGCCATGCTTACAACCACAGCACCGCCTATCGGGACCACTTCACCTTAGCTTGTTCACTGAGAATAATGGTAGCGCAATGTCGTGAGGCTGCCGTGTCTATCGCCTACCTATACTACCGAGATCACTCACTGCCGGGCTGAAATACATGCCGCCTGCTGGACGCCAAGCGCACAATTGTTTACTGATGTGATCAACAAGACCAAACTAATCAGCCTGTCTTTCTTATCAGCGATGCCAAATAAACATGCTGCAAATGATAATGTGCCGGTTTGTTAATTACCTGGGGGAGCCTTCAATGCAAATTTACAGCTGAAACTTTTACTTAGCACGTGCGGAGCAAATATACATTACAGAATATTGAGGGAGCCCAACTCCATATAGACTTAACATCACAAACTAAGTACAATCTGGGCAAATTCTAATATGCCGCAGAAAACTACAAGCCTATACTGTTAATCCTTAATGGAATGGCAATTTCCCTGGCTGAAGTATTTGATATGCTTGGCTCTGAACTACCAGAAAACGTGAAATTCCTGTCGGTTTGAGGTGTTCCTGACGGTTTTTGTTAAACTGACAGTAACTGGCACGATTTCCTGTCGACCAGCCAAAACCGACAGGAACGACCTCGACTATTCCTCTCGGTTTCCTAAATGCCCTCAGGAACCAAGGAAGGGGTCAGGAACCGCGTAGGACTCCTGTTGGCTGGAAGAAAACCGACAGGAACCGCTTTCCTGTAGGCTCGTGGACCGACGGGGTCCACCCCGCATGAGCGAAAAAATTAACTCTGCGCGCTCGGTGGCCAAGCGGAACCACGCCAAAAATTTGCCTCCTCATTACTGTGCTGTGGGACCCGCAACACCTAAAACAAAATACACACCCGGTCCAACCCTAACTTCATTCGCCCTTCCCCCTTACGCGCTCCCACCCCCACACCGCAGCCCGCTGCCCCCCCCCCCACACACACACACACCCACCCACCACCACCACCAATTCTAACGCCCCTCCCAGCCCCACGCTGCCGACCATAGGAGCGCCGCCATCCTCGGGTCTTCTCCCACCCCCGCGACTGCCCACCCCTAAGGGTTCCCTCCCATCCCAGCACTGCCGCCAGGTCTCCTTCCAACTCCCCCCCCCCCCAACCCCACCCCACCCCACCCCTACCAAACCAAGCGGCATGTTCGAACCCACGCTCTAGATCTGAGTAGCAATGGGGCTATGATGGCGAGCAACAACGTGAGTGCGCGGTCATGGTGGGACGCATCAGCCACGTTGAGCATATCCGCCCCTTTCTCTTCCTTATTTCCCACCACCCTCTCAGATCTGCACTTTCTCTCCTCTCCCCAGTGGAGGGCCCAGTGCAAGGACACGGTGGCGCTGCTCATTGGCAGGGTATCCTTGGTGACAATGCTACTGAAACTGTATCTTTTTTCTCTTTCAGGAGAGTAAACTTGAACTGCATAATGCATTAGTTAAAATGGTTATAGGTGGAAGCTTTGTATATTACTTCAGGTATGTTGTGCAAATAATAACCTCTGCCTGGTAATTTTTGACAGTTCTCATGTTGCCATGCTCTTAGTCATGCATGGTTAGCCGTGAATTTAGTACCAGCGTGAAAATGCACAGTTCCTTTCTCATATGTATAAGAAAGTATTGTGGATGACTTCCCTGGAGTCAAGTTGTTGATATCTGGTTCTCTGCTTAGTTTTTTACTGAAATTGAACTCTTCTTTGTACCCAGTTTTCCTTTTAGACAACTAAAGACATAGTCTCATGTATGTGCTTACAGTGCAGCAAGTAGCAAATGTGAGACAAACAGTTTTTGGTGTGAAAGTATATATCCAACTTTGACTTTTCTTTTCTGAAAGTATATATATCCAACTTTGTCTTTTCTTTGCCTGCGTGATGATGCAATCCCATCACTACTTAGAGAAAGTGTCATCACTGCCATCCTATCACCGCCGTTTTTTGGCGATTTGGCGGTGATAAGCCATCACCGCTGGTTTTTACATGATCCGGCGATGAAACTAAAACCGGCGGTGATAATATCCTATCACCGCCGGTTTGCGAGCCGGCGGTGATAGGAAACCTCGGTACTACAATTTTACTCTTCCTTCACATCTGGCACCCCCTCCCCCCACCCCTACCTCTGCGCGCCCGGTGCTCCTTATCCACTCGCCTCTCTCCCTCTCACTTACCCGCTGCCCCCTCCCTCTCTCTTCTTTCCGCCGGCCGGCCCAACCCCCTCCCCGCCTCCCCCCTCTCTCCCTCACCCATCAGCCCTCCCTCTCTCCTCTCTCCGCCAGCCTCCTCACTCTCTCCACCGCTCTGTCCGACCCTCCCTCAGCTGCCCCCTCCCCTCCCCCTTCTCTCGTCCCTCACTCACAGCGGCGCACGGCGACTGTCACACCCGGTTTTAAAATAAAACCAAGTGCTACCTATATGTATGCCAGGATCAAGTTTCATACATATAGTGATATCATTAGTGAATAACAGCAACAGTATCACGTAGAAAGATACAAAAGACTTAAAATACTATCAGAGACACACAGCTTAAATCCTGGAAATGGAGGCTCCAAACTTCACAGGCACTCGACTGGGGGGTTGCGTACGCCTAAAACTCAGCATCATCTTTGCCAAACTTCACACATCTTCTTCTTCTGAGCAGCAGTAAGCAAGGGTGAGTACACTTATGGTTGGTACTCAGCAAGACCACAGGAAATAACCAGAATAACGATTTAAGTCCATCTTCAAGGTTAGTTAATCATGTGAGGGTTCAGGCCGCTCTTAATTGTGAGCACTGATATATCAGTTTACACTATGCAAAGGTTGTACATCTTTACCCACAAGTCGCGTAAAAGTTCAAAGAACTTTGGACCCAACCATGCGGTGCTAGCTAGGCACCATACCACACTTCCGAGGTGTGATTGCATAGGGTCGCTATGAGGCCTTTACAAAAATTCCCTAGTAAGTGGTAATCCGCTAAGGTTTCTGAATCAGTAGCAGGGCATAAACCCTCCCTAGTGGGTACAGTGTCTTAGCAAAGCCCACATCCCAAGAGAACCGAATTATATCCCATCTGCTGCCACCCCTCTTACGCTTTCAGTAAGGTTACCCCAGATTAAGGTCTCTATAATTAGCCAAGACCAGAGCCATGATAGTTCTTGAGGTTGTACTGTTTTCCGAGTGGTTCTCCATGTTCCAATTAACATTATCATGATATTGTGAACAAAGCATAGGTAGAAGGATGGTTATTAGGTCTCCAACGTAAAGTTACTCTTACCGCTCTTCAGATCTTGCTTTCTTGAAACTTTTAACCTTCAAAGCTTCCGAGCAGCGATCCTTCTAAACGAAGCAAACATCGGCAACAAACAACAAAACAAGTACCACTAAGAACAATACACCAAAATAAAAGAAAGGATTTAAAAGAGCGTACTAAAGGACAAGACTCGATCTAAGGTCACGCAAACGCAAGAAACGCTGAGATCGGAACTATCGAGATGTTTGATTCATAAAAGAAATTAAAAGACTATATGCTTGATCCATTTTAATTAAATAAAACATGGACATAGGTTATTTTAGAGAAGTACCCTATTTGGAATTAAGCAAGTTATATTTAATTATTGAAAACGGGGTAAACTTTAATATTTACAAATATTTTATTTGTAAATATTAAAGTATGAGTTATGCCAATTTAACAATTACCTTTAGAAACTTAGAGTATGAATAAAACATCTAATCGAACTTTGTATTTCAGGTTCAACTAAATATATTATATTAAAAACAAATTGGTATTTATATTAGCCAAATTAACATTTAATTATGAAAGTCGAGATATAACCTATGTAGTTTTTATTTAGAAGGCAAATTGAATAATATTAATCAAATTAAATTTAATTTAGAAAAAGCCGAGGTTTATCTCTAATTAGCTTTTAATTGGAAGAAACATTTAGATAACCGTTAATCAGGTTAACATTAGTTTATGAAAAACCGATGTATATCATAATTGGCTTTTATTTAGAAAAGGATATGAAGTAAGCATTAATCAAATTGATGAGTGTATAACTTTAGGTAGCTTTTATTTAGAGAAGACGCATGTTTATTAGGCATTAAACAAATTAATATTAAATTTATTTTCAAAGACATGAAATGTTGGACAACATCAACACTAATGTGTATTTTATGTTGTGAAGAATCTAACACAAATTGAACAGATTAAAACGTAGCTAAAACGTGAAATCTGCGAGCTAAACAGGATTCCAAGAACCTAAACAAGAAAAAGTGTAGACTAGAGAGGTTAGCAGGAAAGATACCAAGACACAGAGAACAGAGCCCACGAAAAGCTGAAAATTTGGGGTTAGATCTGCAAAAAGATTAAGGATTGGATTAGACTGCAACGAACTGAAAGTTTGAGGGCTTTTTGTGTAAGGTTGAAAGACACAAGGAAAAGGGGAAGGATATACAAGGTTTTCAGGGGTCGAAACGCAAAAGTGCGCCTTGTCTTCTTCCATCTCCCGATTGCATCCGGTCGACTTGACAGAACCATCAGGGGGGATCCCGGCGGTGCCTTCGGTCGGGGCTAGGGGGCGCGGTTGCGGTTGCGGTGCAGGCAGCGCCGGCGTGGCAGGTGGTGCGGGCGACGGAGGCGCAACGCGGCCAGGGAAGCAGCACGAGGCGGCGGCGGCCGGAGTGGAGGCGCGGGATTTGGCCGGCGGTGGAGCTTTGATGGCGGCGGCTTGGTGGCGTGAGGAGGCGAGGGAAGCGGGGTAAAGAGCTCCAGTGGCGGCGGGGCATCCATTTATAGGGACGGAGGAGGGAGCGGAGGAGGCGCAGTAGAGGAGAAGTAAAGGGGCGGCGGCGCCATGAATGGGAACCGACTGGTGGTAGGCGGCCGTTACTGGAAGAGGAAGAGAAAGGGGGGGCGAGTGGTGCTCGTGGGGAAGGCGAAGCGGTGCAGGAAGGCAGGGGGGCGCCGGGGAGGTGGACGGGCGCGGGAGGCGGAAGGATTCGGCCGGCCTGGCGACGCGACCTGGAAGATGCGGCGGTGCCTGTAACCGGTCTGTGGGGTCCACCAGTCAGCGAGAGGGCGCGGAGATGGGCCGGCAAGAGGACTTGGGCCGGTGGGAAAAGAGGCCGAGTGGGCCGACGGCCTGCTGAAAGGAAAGAGAAGGGGAAGGAGAGGTGGGCCGCGGAAGTTGGGCCGATGCAAGGGAGAGAAGATGGGCCGGCAGAAAAAAGAGAAGGAAGGGGAGATTGGGCCGGCGCTGGAGATTTCTTTCAGGCCGAAGCGAAGGAGGAGGAGAAAGGGGCCGGCCTAAAGAGATAGATTGAGGGAGAGGTTTTTCTCTTTTTATTTTCAGAATTAATTTCTTGTGTAAATAAAAATTTACTCTGAAAATTTAGATAGTTTGAAACACGAGGAATCCAAATAAAATATTTGGTGCTCATGAAAAGGATTCTAGAATCATCTCAAAATTAGATTTAGCTATAGGAAAAGGAGAATAAATTTTAGAAAAAATTGGAAAATTCGCAGAAGGGTCTTAACAACGTCTAAACACATTTTTGAAACTTTTTCACTCATAAAACACCAAGATGCATCGCCATGAATGCACAGACACAGAACCACATTATTTAATTTTGAAAAACAAACAATTATTTTTCCTATACTAAATTTCCTATAAAGAAAAGTAAATGTTGGGAAAAAATTATAATATAGAAAATCATTGTTTAATTATTCCTTTTAATCATATCCTGAAATTCAAAAAAATTAGGGTATGACAGCGGCGGCGTAGGTGGACGGGCCCGACAGTGGCGCAGGTGAGTACCTACCTACCTCCCTCCCTCCCTCTCTCCATGCGCAGTGGCCGAATCCGACACGCCATGGTGCTCTGGGCACCGACGGCGGCCCGCGATGGCTGGATCCGCACCGCCGTGGCACTCCGGTCTCCACCGGTGCCGGACTCGGCGCTGCGGCGGTGGAGCGGCAGCCAGGCAGCAGGGTGGCGGTGGAGTGGCGGCCGGCAGCGGGGTAGCAGCGGCAGCATGGGCACTAGCGGTGGTGGGCACTGCTGCCAACGGGGCAACGGGGAGCAAGCACGCCGGCGGCCGGCGGGGTGCGCCGCGAGGGCAGCCGGTGGGGCGTGGGCCCAGCATCTTTTTTTTTGAAAAAGGTCATTACCGCCGATTTTGGCGGTTCCAGCAGTGATTAGGTATCCCATCACCGCCGAATTTCAGATGACGGATCTAAAACCGGCGGTGATGGGGAGGTGGGGACCGGCGGTGATGGGGAGGTGGGGGCCGGCGGTGATATAGGATTGTGTAGCAGTTTCATTTGTAATTCAGATAACACTGTTTGAGCTGTCTATTCAACAGTAGAGTGTACTAATACAACTTGTCTATCTCTTTTTTTAGAGGGTGAGAAGGGCTCTCCTTTGGTTAAGTTGCAGTCTGTTTGGTGAAACTCCAAGCAAATGGACTTGTTGCTGGTGAAGAGTGCAATTAACCTCCTCAGATCGATGATGTTTAGAAAGGCCTCCTTTTGTGCAGTTGGCATGCTGCTCTGAATGCTCCACTACAGCTAGGAGCTAGACTTGCTTCTCAGTTGATTCATGAACTAATATGTATGTTATTGGATTTGGATGACACTTGAACTTGTGATGAATTAGATGGCCTTTATGGATCACGTGTGATGGCAAGATGCATTCTGAACTAATATGTATGTGTAAAGCTGAGATGTATATATTATAATACAAAAAAGGTGTGCAGCATGATTCCGGCCTGATAGATTTGTCCTGTCGACATCCCATCACGAGAGAAATGGTTGTTCCTGTTGGCCGTGCTTTCCCGACGGGATTTCTTGACGATTAAGGCAACAGAGAGTAGGGTTGACCAGTCAACTAGAGGCCGTCAGGAACTACCGACAGGAAACAATTCTTGTCGGCCGGCCATAAGGAGAAACTCGTGTTTAGTTCCCTCCAAACTTCCAACTTTGACACTATGCACAAAGAAGATTCCCCATCACATCAAACTTGCGGTACATGCATGGAGTATTAAATGTAGATGAAATCAAAAACTAATTGCACAGTTTTGTTGTACTTTGCGAGACGAATCTTTTGAGCCTAATTAGTCAATATTTGGACAATAATTCACAAATACATACGAAACGCTACAGTTGCGCATTTATGGCAAAATGTCAATTTTGTTACTCCCAAATTAGGAACTAAACAAGGCCAGTCAGGAATTGTGTCCTGACGGTTTTTGACCCTTTTGTGTCGTTTTCTGGCCGGCAGGAATTTGCTGCCCTTTGGTAGTGGTAATTATTGGTCGTGGCCATTCAGAAACTAAACGGCCAACGTTGCGCCAAGGACTGAGCACTGCCGGCTTCTATGGGCCTGATTGGTTTCCTTCTCTGCCGAGTCTGGCTCGCATCACCCATTCAAGCTCCCGCCGGCCAGGCTCGCTAAATGCAACCCCTTTTGATTGGTTAATGTTTGCACGCTGCTAGGCTCACGTGGGAAGTTGATTGGTTGCCTACTCCGCTGCGTTTTTTTCCTGCGCGCTCGCCTCATGCATCGGCTGCTGCATCCCGGGAGCCTGGCTCCGGAGATACAAAGGATTTGGTCGCACCGTGGGAGTCAAGCTCTAGGCGTCCTTTTGCATGCCGCGAGCCAGGCCCTGCAAGCAGCGTAGGGAACCAATCGCATGTAGGTCACGCGCGGGGAGCTCGGATCCAGCCTGGTGCAGGAACCAATCGCACCCTATATGCACGTACATGTCTACCTTCACTGATTTCTGCAATTCTGCTGCCTGTAGCTGCTGCTAACTACCAGGAGGTCTGGTCAATGCCAGCTTATAGTGCTGGAAGGTACCAAGAGGTAGCTGCGTATGAAGTATGAAAAACAGATTTGCATTGCTCAAATCTGAGAACTCTAAGCATGTGTTTGGTTCTAGGACGTGGGATGGGTTAGCTCCGTCCCAATTTTTTACGGGTTGAACCTATCTCGTGTTTAGTTGAGAGGGATAGATCCATCCTAGTTTTTTGTTTGATTGGAGAGGTTTAGAGGGATGGGATGGAGGTCATTTTAACATCGTCAACACCAGTTCTCAATGGCTCCCACCTGTCATGTATGCGGCATATTTGTCATCCTCTATTTTTCTTTTTTTTTCACGCATCCTATCTTCTTCCCCGAGCTCCCGTGCTATGCCACCGCTCCCCAAGCTCCTAGCCACGCCACCGGTCGGTTCCTCCTCGTCGCGCCCACGCCGTCAGCCTTCTCCTCCCCTGAGCTCCCCTGAGCTCCCCTGAGCTCCCTTGTTATGTCGCCCCCCCCCCCCCCCCCCGGAGCTCCCTTGGAACGCCACCGGCCGGCTCCTCCTTGCCGCACCCGCGCCACCCTACTCCGCCGACCGGCTCCTTCCTGCCGCATCCGTGCCGCCCTTCCTCGGCTAGCCAGTGCCCACGCGCCGCGCACTCGTGCTCTGCCGACTGGCGTCAATGCCGCACCCGCGCGCTACTGTTTCACCAGCCGGCGCCTTGACGTGGCGCTCGAGCCACTCGCCTGCGGCTGCGGCCCCACCAACGGGGTCAGACAGTGTGCGTGGGAGTGAAGTGGGTTGATGTGGTCCAGTGGACCATACCATCCCGCATCTATGGGATATATTCCCTATCAGGAACGAATCCAACCCACTGGATCAACCAAACACCATGAAAAACTTCTAAACCAACCCAACCTACTTCAACCCTAAAACCAAACACATGCTTAAGCAGTAGCGTTAATTCTCAGCCCATTGTTCAGCTTTAGACTGAAAAAAGAAACATGGAGGTATGATTGCCATCTGCACTCTTAGGCCAGTCTCAATGCACAGTTTCAAGACACGATTTCCAAGGTTGAGAACTGGTAATCGTGCTTGCTGGGTTTTATAGTGATGAAACTTCTTTCATATATGATGAAACTTTCTCTCATCTCTCCTCGTAATGAACTTGCTATGTGAGAAGATTTGCTAATATGTCTTGTTATATTAGATCATGCAATTTTTTTATAAAACCTCTGCGAAGATTGGCCTTAGAGCAACTCCAAGATGCTGCTAATCTTACCTTCAATATTTTTTTTAGGAAAAAAGGAGAAAAAACGAACTCCAACAGTCCACCCAAACCTTCCCCAATTTTTTAGCAACGCTAAAAAACAGCCTACCACCGTGTATATTTTAGCGTTGGTATTCCTCCCCCAATCCTAATTCCCGCACGCTCGCGTGTCCCTTCTGATGGGCCCAATACGATGACGTGGCTTGTTTTAAAATATTGGGAGCTATTTATTAGCGATCTGTAGTGGATTGATATGTTTTTGAGGGAATTTTTTTTGAAGAACCTCCAATACATAATTTTGGGAAAGAATTTTTTGAACTTCTCAGTTTTCTTCCCCAAAACGGCGCCGCCTCTCTGCTCGCTGCTCCTGTGCCATCGGCCGAGGGTCGCCTCTTCCGTTCTGTTCGCGTGGCGGATGACGTGGTGGGTTATCAAAAAACTCCCAGCCGTTGATGTGCGCCCCAAACTAATCCGAGCGGTCCACTGGAAAACTCTTCTGCCACCGCCGCTACTCTTGCAAAACCCTCGGCCCGGGGCGCCCGGGCGGTGCGCCGCCGCCGCCGCCCCTCCGCCTCACGCCATGGCTCGGCCGGCGCTGCCGCCGTCTTCCTCGCTTCGCGCCGCCGTGAAGAGAGAAATCGACGCCGTAGAGGCTACCGCTCACACTCCGGCGCCACCGCCCCGCAAGAAGCGCCGTCGAGGAGGCCGCCTCCCGGTGACCCCGACACAGCTCCCCCTGAGCCCAACCCTCCTCACGCCCCAGATCATCCCGTCGGCTGCATCAGGGAACGCGTCCGTCGCCGGCCTAACGCCGACGCCCGCGAGATCCGCCGTCAAGCGCGAGCCCGGCGCTGACACCGATGTGGGGGCCCGCGGGAGGGCGGCCGGGAAGCCGAAGCAGGCGAGGGACCTCCGCCATGGCCGTCGGCCCGCGGCGACGGAGCCCCCAACCCTCTGGCTCAACCGCCGCCGCCTCGGTCGGATCCTCCACGAGCTCGCGGGCGCGCACCGGTGGCGCGAAGCTGCCGGCGTCGTCTCCACACACCTCCGCGGCATCCAGAGGCCCGGCTCCTTCCAGGAGACCCGCAGCTTGTTCGTGGTGAGCAACTATGTCTGATAAAACTCAGCGACTTTTGGTTCGGCGTAGATGGGGTTTCTGATGTGCGCCAGGTGCCTCATGTAAGGTCGCCATGGAGATCCATAAGCAGCTTGCTGAAGACAGCGGTGTGCAGCAGAGCAGCAGAAGGTCCTACTACCTCAGGACCAAGAAGTTGTTTGATGTTTGGTTGCGAAAGCTGATTTGGTTTCCCTCATGCCCAAAAGTAAGATCCGAATTCAGCTGTAAAGACTAATAATTTAAATAAAGACTAATAATTTAAAGTGATTACTGTTATCAGCTACTTCCTCCGTCCTAAATTATAGGTCGTTTTGTCTTTTCTATGTTCATAGATTTTGCTATGCATCTAGACATAGCGCATATCTAGGTGCATAGCTAAATCTATGAATTTAAAAAAGCTAAAATGACCTATAATTTGGGACGGGGGAGTAGGTAGCTGGAAATTCTAGTATGATGGTTAAAATTTGAAAATGCTGCTGAATCTTAACATGTACCTCTGGTTAGACAACTAGAGTTTCCTGTCATCTGGATTTCTACTACTCGTTCCGTTTTAAAATGCAGGTCGTTTTGGCTTTTCTAGATACATAGATACATAACAAAATCTATATATCTAGAAAAGCCAAAACGACCTATATTTTGGAACGGAGGGAGTAAAAAGTATCATTTAGGACATTATCTGGTCAAATATTAAATTTTGGAGGGAAAATGGAGGTTATGTAATTCTGCATTGTAAAAAAAAAGTTTTCATGGTAATGTGCTGGTTGCAGTTTCATCAGTAGAATGCTCCTTTGTTGCTTTAGATGGAGGAGTATTATGTCTTCCTTTTTTAAAACAGACCAACTGTATGACTTATGTTCTACTAGTTTCTTAACCTTGTAATTTTTATTTGGCAGAAGCACTTGGTTATACTCGAACTGGCTTTATTTTACCTTTCACAAGGCAACATCGACAATGCATACAATACAACAAGAATGTGCGTCACCAGTACGCTCAGTTCTCTCTTTGGTTCTGTTGTGGACACCTCTTGATCTGCTGTATTTGCGGGTTAAAAGCCCATTTCCTTCACTTTCCTGTTCAGTTTATAAACCCAGTATAGGCTTCCAATAAAAGGTCATGTGATGCGCAGTTTATTAGACATGCATTTTTTTTTCTTTGATGGAATCAAGCATCAGATACTTAAGTTGTATTGACATGTCAATTTTAGGTACTGTTTTGAGAATCAGCATATGCACTTTTTTCTATCACTGTAGAAAATTCTACTTTTCACCACTCAGATATTTATTATGCTAAAAAAATTATTACTACCTTATGTGGCGTTGTTTGTAATGCTTGCGGGGTGTTTAAGCTTTTGGGTATTAGCGGCTAGTCACTTCTTACTTCTGTTCAGTATGCTTTTTGTTACCAACAACGTGATTTACAAAGTGCTACAGTGTGAGAACTTGATAGCTTCTTTTGTTTACCAGCCTTATCGCTAAGGACAGACTGCAGACAGAACCAATCCTAAATCTGATTCATGGTTTGATATCATTTGATAAATGGTATTCTGGCTTGCCTAAAGATATGCAAGTTGAGGAGTTTGATGTTTATAGTGAAGCATGTGCTATTTCTATTAAGTCAGATGGCTGTGAAGAAACTGGTCTTGTGGATGATTCAGATGACAATAGCATTGATGATGATGCCAGTTTGTCTGCTTACTCTTCAGAAAGTTCGATCAACAATGAGGATATAGACAGAAAAATAAATAAGAAACCTTTTCTTGTTTATCCTAAGGAGGAAAATGATCCACTTGGATCAGAAGTTAATGAAGATTTCCGAAGCATATTTTTGAATACCTCTGATGGTCCTACCTGTGGTAAGTACCATATTCATAGTAGCTTCATGATGCTCTTTTGTTTTCTGTTTATGTTAGTGAGATATGTTTGTATGTCTACCTTACCTGAATAGAGTTGTACTCAGAATGTAGATAGGTCACATATTGGAACCATATAGACTACAGTAAATAAATATTGGTTATCTATTTTGTGGCACCAACCAGTATT
Source organism: Setaria viridis (assembly GCF_005286985.2). Taxonomy (NCBI): domain Eukaryota; kingdom Viridiplantae; phylum Streptophyta; class Magnoliopsida; order Poales; family Poaceae; genus Setaria; species Setaria viridis. The sequence continues at coordinate 9,808,803 of NC_048266.2, forward strand.
TTTTTATGTGTTTGTATTACTAGCCCGTATTTTGTTCAGTACATCCAGTTCTTCATTTTGGTATGGAACAAACTTGGGTTTCTTTTTTTTTTTTGGAGATAAACAAACTTGGGTTTCTTTGTTTCTAGTGTGCGTGCATCTTTTGTTGGGGTGGTGGGTTTGAGAGTTTCTGCTGCATGTAAGTTGTAGCTTCATCTGTATCTACTGTCAGATTAATCATCAGAACAAATGACCTTATTAAGCTGAATTACCAGTATATTTCTCTACTAGTTCTTTTATCTCATTTTTAAGTCGCAACTGTAGATTCTCATGATTGTATCTTAAAATGTTACATCCTCTTACCTTCACTGAAGGGTTGGAGAAGAGCCTGTTACCTTTACGGTTAAAGATTCCTACTGGGGCTTCAAATGATTGTTTTGATAGATATTGGCAGTACAAGTCAGCACCTAATACTTCCTATGAAGATGCAGAAAAATGCCTAAGGTTGGCTCTTCATTCAAATCCACCAGTGATGGCAGCCTTGTTGCCACTAATACAGGTAATTGGAGCTGATGTCATCGCATACATATTAGGAATTATCTGATTCTGCAATGCATTCACGCTGAAAACAAATGGAACTGCTAGCTGAACTAGCCTAGGGCTATGGATGCAGTTTGTTTGATATACCATTTCCATCTGTTTTGTGCTTCAGTCTCATTTTGTGCCTCCAATCATTTACCTGTTCCCCCCCTAAAACCCTCCGTATCATGTAGAGACAACATAAGAGATAGCCTGACCAATATGTTATATGTGGTTTGTTCCTAAACACTAATAGTGTGTTTAGTTTGCACCATCATACCGTCCGGAACCATCCGATCCAAACTCTGTCAGATGACCTCGCGAGCAGTAATCCGCGATGCAGTGTCTCCTCAAACTCTGTCAGATGACCTTGTTTGGAACCATCCAAACCTAGGGAAAAATGATCTTGTGAAGAATCAACTGGCCCCGGACGGAGCCGCTCCTCAAATCAAAGGAGCTGTAACTACTGCACACTCCATATGCCCATGTTTAATGTCTTGGCAGTACAATCTCCTGTGCAAGTTTCTTTCAGCTTTTTTTTTTATCTTATGCCCAAGCTATTCCTTGCATGAATGTCCTGATTCTCCAGGCAGCGCTCTGCTTCTGCACCACCAATAGATACCTTTAGAGATTACATTTTGTATTTTCTTTTTAGATTTTGTCACTGAGCACACCATATTAGGTTATGAGTATGTGCATCTTTGATTACCTTATTGGCATTTCTCTAGTCTTTCATCTCTGAGTCCATCAAGCCAACCATGCGCTGCTTCTTTTTGTACACAAGTATTTATTTCTCTGCAAATTATGGACGCACAGGTTTTTGTTCGAGTGCTTTTGAACATTTGTATACATTTTGTTTCCTTGTGTGAATTTTACTGTTATCATTTGACATTTGTTCAAAAAAAATCATAAAATTTTTGATAGATTCTCCTGCTTGGTGATAAACTGAAAGATGCACTTGACGAGCTTGAGAGAACCTGCCTCAGTTCAACTACAGCCCTCCCTTTCAGGTAAAGCGATGTGTTGCCTTGAATCTCATCCCTTATCTAATGTTTCATGATATCTTTCAGTTATCATAGTTTCTGCTTTTGTTACACTGTATATATTAAAAACAAGCTTTTGTGATTTAAGTAATTGAAATTAATTTGTTTCTTGCTGCAGGTTGAGAGGTAGACTGCTAGAAGAGTATTTCAACCAAAACCAAGTATCAACCATTTCCTCTTGCTATGAGGAAGCTTTGAGAAGAGATCCTACATGTAGCTACTCAATGGAGAGGCTAATCAAAATGCATAGAAAAGGTGTGGGCTAAAAAATTTTTCTTCTTCCAGATTGTTCTGCTATTTGATCATAGTGCTACTTGAGTATCTGAAATTCTGAATTGTTCTTCATATATCTGTAGTAAACACTTCGCTGGTATGATTGGGTATATGCTACCATGTTTGGACAATATATCATATCCATAGGGTTTTTTTTTCACTGCATTGACGCTTTCTTGCTATCTGTAATAAAGTCATGTTTGGACAACCACCGGTCCAACTTTTTTTTTTTGTGATCAAAACATAAAGAACTAGATAGACGGGCAAGATAGGATTGATTTTAGTAGTTTTTTCATGAAAAAAATTCATGATATGTTTTACTTTTTTATTTTAAATATCATATTTTCATAGAAATTGATAGTCAAAGCTCTACTCCCTCCATTTCACTATGTTTGTCCATGACATTGGGAGGACATGTTCTACAATGTTTGTCCATTGAGGATATCAAGTGTGTAGTTATTGCAATATTTCCACTTCCTACCGCTGATTAAATGCTCCAACAGAATAGAGAAGTTTGACTTAGGACATAATTGAAACATCTTACATTTTGAAACAGAGGGAGTAGTTCATATATTCCACTGTCTTTTTGCTTCCTTAGAAAGGACCTTATGTACAGACTACAGAGGCACCCACCCTTGCTGAAAGCTCCCACACAAGGCAGATGGGGTCTTGGGAAGGGAATTTATGGGCAGCCTTACCCGTGCTTATTTAGCAAGAAGGCTGATTCTAATTTCTAACCTAGGACCTCCAGGACCAGTGGAGAGATTCTACATTCTGTGTATATTTTGCTTGGTACAAAAAATATTTAAACTTCAATGTGGGTTGTGGTTATGAAAGTTTATGGCATTGCTTCTGCAAAATTAAGATTCAAAGTTCCATATTCTGAGCAATATCTGCATTCTTGTTTTCTTTTGCTGGTTACCACAGGATACTATAATACAATCCAGCTACTCGAGGCAATAGCTCTACATTTAGATTCCGTCAATGGGAAACCTTGCATCTGGGAGGAGCTTGTATTGTGCTTCCTTCGGCTTTTCTCTGACAAAACTGCTGACTATGAGGATTGCATAGCTTGTACTAATACCCAAGGAGATCAAGCATTGGACGTTTTCAGTAAATTTTCTTCATTCTTTTTTGAGCGATTTACAAGAGAATCATGGAAGGCCCGATGCAGATGGTGGATGCACCATCATTTCAGTCAAAACACCTATGCATCAGAAACCCTGACAGGTAGCTGCTTATTCCTCAAATTTATGGGCAGCTACATATATATACACTTTAAATTAATAATGAGAATGATGACTACTATGCGGGATTGTCCCTCCATACCCCCCCCCCCCCCCCCCACCCACCCACCCCCACCCAAAAAAACAGAACAAAAAAACTGTCAACATAGTATGCACTGGTACAGTGCTTCCTTAGAGAAACTATAGCAGCATTATGGTGTGAAATCAGCATACTCTTTCTAGTTTTAACTTTCAAGCTCAGTATCAACCATATATGCCTCTCCCCTGGCATGCCATCTTTTTAGACGTTTGTGATGTGATCAAAGCTAAAGCAGTTTATGTTTATACAGGTGATTGCAAGCTCCTGGCTGCCAAGGCAGCTTGTGCTGCTCATCTGTTTGGGCCAGAATTCCCATACGTCAAAGCAGCTGGGAGCTATATTGCCAAGCAAGAATCTCTAGATGAAGTCAGTCTCTTAGTCAGAAACAAGCAGAACTCTGTCAGGCTATTACAAACGTTGGAGAAACTAACATCTTGATTCGTTTTGGTTCAGTATTTCACCATTGCATGGCATTGTTGTTACCATATTGACAGGATTTTGTAGAAATCCTCAAAACGAGGTAAATTTTTGTAGGAACAATAGCAGTCACCAATAGTGTTTAGGCATAATTTTTGGCGCTGGTGACGCCATGTGTTGAGTGTAGCAGCGAAAATGTATCAATTGTTATGTTAGTACAAATGGAAACCATCTCGAGCTTGTGTTCGGCTTGGTTTTGGGGATGTAAATGGAAAAGTTTGTAAGTTCTCCTTGGAAGCATTTGAAAGTAAGATAATTGACCTTGCAAGAAAATTGAGACTGTTAAACTTACATTGTTTTTCTATGGCAATATATAACAAAATCATTTAAAAGAAATATGATTGCAAAATCATTATCTAAAAATGATCACGAAATTACCAAAACATCACGGTGGAAACACGGGCTATATGGCTATATGGATCACTACTACGCGAAAGAAACAATACAAATAAGTAAAGAGAATTATGACATAATCCTATATCATCATAGCTAAAAGTTTTGCCAGACGATAGGAATGAGTGGAGAGTAACTTCAGATAATTATGGCATAATACTCTATCATCATAGCTAAAACGTTTGCCAGTTTTCCATGATTTTGGTTGCAACGACTAGAGCTAACTGCTCACCAGTGTGAATTGCATAACCAGCCGATCAAAGAAAGGGTTCTACTTCCTTTTTTTTTTTATGAAGTGGTTCTACTTCCATTCCTTATTTACAAGCTGGTCGGCAACGCCTTCTCTAGTTCGCAGCCTCCTCCAACCTAGGCATGTTGTTGACTCCGCAGCCGGGGCACGTGTACCGCCGCTGCAGCTCGTCTGTAAGTGAAGCGTGCACCTTTTCGAGTTCAGCTGCCCGCGTGTTCCAGGTTAAAGAAAGCTTCAGCCAAAGCAAGGAGACATGAGAATAAAATTGTATAGAAACATCTCTGCACAAAAAAATCAGGATATCCTCCAAGTTCCTGCAGCTGCTTCATCTCTCCCATCACAGCCTCCATAAGCGCTCTCTTTGCTTGGACATCAGCCAGCTCCTGATGAACCTGCAAATAAAGTGCCAAATTATTCGTTTTGTAAATGAGGCTGGCTGGACAATGTACAGGGCCACCAGGACCATTCTCCAACTAATGAAAGAGAACGATTAATGTTGATATTGCTTGAAACTGATCGGACAGCAGTGCAAAAGCATTGAACTGAAAACTTGAAAAGGAAAGCTGCTGTTTAGACGATGTTATGTGACTTTATGCTACACATCCTCTGCCTGCATGTCATCCCCGTCCCTTGGCATTGCATCGCCAACTAGTGTTTGTAAGGTTACGTTGTCTTCAGGAAACACAAGTACAGCTTGACAGTTCACATGAAATCAATTTTCTGACTAATGAACATCTTACTGGTGTGGTTCAATGTTCTGTATTGTATAATTAGTAAAATAATGTACAGAGCACGTCAACTGCCACTCAAATACCATGTGATCCACAGCCAAAGGATTTCATCAGAGTGGTCTTATGATTAGAAGAATGAATAGAGGTTCAAAGATTTGTGCTTATTCAGTTAAATATTGTGCGGATAAATATAATGCACTACATAAGAAGGAGACGCACCTTATCATGATCAAGCAGATCCTTTTTATACTCTCCTTCCAAGAGCTGCATCTCAGCATCAATGTTGCTCGCCTTATCAGCCAAATCTTTCAGAATGCCATCTGATTCAATAGTTTCACTCTTGTCACCAACATGCTGGCCTGAAAAGGGGGACATCCCAGATAGTCTAAGAAACTTAATGAAGTGCCCGTCTAGATAGATCATATGTTAAATACGTTGGACTACAAAGTTCGGTATAGCAGACTTATGGGTATAGATAGATTCAAGCAGAGTGCATCACACAATTCTTAGATCTTAATTACAATCATCCACAGTTTTTTTCTGTACAAGGAAAAAAACACGCAGAAGCAAGAAAAAAAGGAAATGGCAACATCACTTTTATATTCAAAGGAACGCCTTATACAGTTCAGGAATAGAAAGTGGTGTGTTGCATTATGATTTTCCCTACTTACCTTCTGCAGACTGCAGCCCACAATGATTGTATTCCGCTAATTCTAGAGAGAACATCTGTTGAAATTGCCTGTAGAAGAGGAGTTTTTATTTTATTTTTTTCTAAATTAACATGGTAGTAAAAACAGACTTTGGAAACAAGCTTCGGACAGCAAGCAAATGCCAAATTTATGTAAACTGGAAAGTGAGAATCTTATAAGTGGATTCACGTGACATTCCCTGATAAAGGTTTCATATCAAAAGATCACCACTCGCTTCCTTGTATCGCAATTTCTCAAAGATCCAAACAATATACCCTATCCCTATTGAAGCAGTAACTTCCCAACTTTGCTATATGCAAGCCAGATGAAGATATGCAGCATCAGGTACAGTTTGTTTTATGATTCCACCAAATAACAAAAAGGTCATCACAGGCAAATAAAACACAAGATTCTGTACCTTATCTCAGCGTTCATCTCATGCATCTTGCTGATGAACTCGTCTCTGCAGCAGTGAAGGCAAGCGCAAGAATGATCAGTGGCCAGCAACAAAATCATCCAAAGCACCACGTATATGACATGTTATCTAGCAACAAGGAATTAGACAGATTTCAGAGTACTCACCTCTCACTGTCTCCCTTGCTCTTTTTGGAGCAAATCCATCAAGCACCAACACCACACACCCAGCAATTCCAATTCGAACAATTATGAATAAACATACGTCAATTCAATATTACAGCAACAAAGAGCCCTAATTTGCTGCGAATTTCCGAGATCATCTAACCTTCAGCTCGTCCAGCTCAGATCCCACCTTCGAGATCTCCTCCTGCAGACGCGAGATGGTCGCCTAAACGAACCGATGAAATTCGGATTACGAAACTGGGCACAAACGAGATAAATCGTCAATTTCGGGGCGAGGCGGGGAGAGACCTCTAGCGCCTGGATGGTCGAGGCGGCGATCGCGGCCTGAACCTGGCTCCCGCGGAGCTCCAGCTCCGCCGCCTCTCGCGCGCGCTTGGCGGCGTCGAGCTCCGCCGCGGCCGCGTCGGCCGCGGCCCGCACGTCGGCGAGGCGGCGCCTGAGGTCGGACACCCTGCGCTCTGCACGCACACGCCAAGCGGGAGACGAAGCGTCCGATCAGCGCGGCCGCGCGAACAACCCTATCGCCTCGCGCGGTGGGGGATCTGAGGGAGGGAGGGAGGAGGGGTTTTTGCGTGCTTACCGCCATGGGACTTCTCGGAGGCGAAGTCGCGGATGATGGAGAGGAGCTGCTTCGGGGTCTCGCTGCCCGCCGCCGACGCCGGCGCAGCCATCGGCTCAGGGGAAGCGGTCGAGGGGACGCCCTTCTCGACGCTTCTGGAAGGTTCGCGAAGGGGGTTTTCCCGCCTTTTTGGATGATGCCGGTGTACGGTGTCTGGAAGGGTGGAAGGAGGAATGGAATGGGCTTTAAAGCGCTTGTGGAGTGGAGGCCCAAGTGATTCACTGCCATGTATGTATGTGTGGGGAACAAAAAATGGGCTTTAAATCGTCGAGACGTTTAGGCATCTCACTTGTTGGCCCACAGCAAGAGTTGGCATTGGCGGGCAGCCCAAGACCCGAATTTCCGCGAGGAAAGAAAGGAACGAACAGAACAGAGTTGTGTCTTGTTTACTTGTTTATGCGAACGGGTATGTGACCCGCAGAACCTATACATCTTTCGGAAGAAATTTTGTATCTAATCTTCTAATGTTTGAGATCCGTACAAAGCCAAATGAATGTATCGGATGAAACCGTATGAAGCAGAGCCACTCAGTGCCCATGTGCGCATGCATGCAGCTGGCTTGATGGAAAGGAGCTGGACACGTGTCAATATCCCATTACGTGCTATTGAGGAGTGACGGGATGGTTTTTCTTTGGATTTGATTTCATTTTTCTCTCAGACCGTACGTTTTTTCTTCCGTTTGGACGATCGTGTTATTAAGAATTAATGCAACAAGATGAGAGATGCAATATGATTATATTTTATTGCATTTTTTAAAAAATCAACATTTTAGATGAACTATCTCAACATTTTTTACATAAAAAAGTTGGTGAATGTCAAAAAACTCTAAACGGAATAGGCTCAACATTTTTTCTCACCAACATTTTATTGACCTTAACTTGTTTAGCCAACATATATTTCTTTATAGTTTCAGCTCTAACATCTACAGTTGACCAACATTATATATTCAGTTTCAACATTTTTAATGAATAGGCTCGACATCTCTATGAATATAATTCAACATATTTATATTTACAGTCTCATTATTTCCGATGAAATGGTATAACATTTATAGTATTTCAATGCAATATTTTATATTTAAGATTCAACATTACCGGTGGTTTGGTTCAACATTTATACTCCTTGAACCCAACATTGTATATTCAACTTTAACATTTTCATTTCTTTGTCCACCATATTATTAGTGAAACTCAACATTTTACATTTTCAGTTTCAAAATTTTTAGTGGATTCAATATTTTTAATATTGCAAAACATTTTATATTTCAGTTTCAACATTTCCGATGGTTTGGTTCAATGCCTTTACTAATGAAACTCAACATCTATTTAATATTTCTCAACATTTTTGACAGTCCTCAACTCTTTCTTAAAGTTACGGTGAATCCCCAAATTGATTTAGGTTGCCCAACATTTCCAAAAATGACTTAACATTTTTCCAAACTATTTTTCTCAACAACATTTTATTGATCTTAACTTGTTTAATTATCATATATTTCTTTATATTTTAAGCTTTAACATTTCCAATTAACCTACATTTTATGTTCCGTTTCAACATTTTCAATCAATAAGCTCCACATTTTCTACTAATAGAATTCAACATTTAATATTTACAGTCTCATTATTTCCAATGGAATGGTCCAACATTTCTAATATTTCAATGCGACATTTTATATTTAAGATTCAACATTACCAGCGGCTTAGTTGAACATTTTTACTCTTGAACCAACATTATATATTCTATTTCAATATCATTTGTTTGTCCAATAACTTTATTAGTGAAACTTAACATTTTATATGACCAGTTTCAATAATTTATAGGTATAGTTCAACACTATTAGATTGCGATGCAACATTTTATAATTCAATTTCAAAACTGACTAATACTACATTTATAATTAATTGACTAATTCTACATTTATAATTAACAGGTGGAGTAACACTTCATGAGATGTTGGCCGATTTATGATGATTGTTGTTTCTTATTTGACTATAATCATATGGATCATATAGTTCTGGAGTTTGTTTGGAGAATTAACTTTTCTTAGTTCTGGAATTTGTGTAATAATAACTTCCTTTCCAAGATACGTGTTTTTGTCGAACATATCGTTTGTATTCAGACAAATCATACGGATGATATGTACAAAATAAATATTGGTATATTGATACTTTCTGAGTTATTATTTCATTTTTGAACATCAAATTTCAACTTGCAAGTCCCCACCTGTTACTATCCCTCTTCAAACCACATACCCCGCAAAAATATTCAACTTCTGAGCTATATGTATAGTATCATGAAAAAAGTCAAAAGCACCAAGTATGCAATTCTTCACGTATTTGTATAGTGTCAGAAAAAAAAACTTAAAGGTACCCGGTATGATTTTGCGTATGTGTGTGCAGTCTAACGGAATAGTCAACTGATGAAAACAGTCAAATAGGTGGTGTTGGACCTTAATGGACCACTCGGCCTGTTCGCTACAGCTTATTCAGCTGGCTTATCAGCCATCAAACAGTGTTTTTCTCTCATAACAAATCAGCCGTTTCAGCTTTTCAGCCGGCTTATAAGCTGAAGCGAACAGGCCCACTGTTGGACTTATAGTTCAACCTCTTACACATCTTCCGGAAGCCATATAGGGAGCCCTGTGACCAGAGTTGGTCAGCAACGTTTCCGGAAGCTTTTTTCTTATCAAACTTTCGGTGCTTGAGATTCATGCAACTAACATTATCTGTCGGATGTACTTATCTCGCCCAACATAGCTACCTCCACACAAGCCGCCGCCACTTCTGCAGCACCGTCGACTGCCATCGTCGGCCCATCGCGCCGAGCTCCGCGGCCTCCTGCGCACCACCGCTCGCGGCCCTGAGCACCGCCACATCCGCAACACCGAGATCCACCGCAGCATCGAGCGTGGGCGCCTCCCGCGCGCCGCGATCTGCGACCCTGAGCTCCACCACGCCCCGCAGCAGCTCTCTACCGCCTACCTCATATAGGAGCCCCCGGTCAGCAGAGCCTCTGTAGCACCAGCCTCTAGAGGAGATCATAGGTTCGATCCCCGGTGGAGACGAATTCTCTAGCATGTGTGTTTTTCATCCGAGTTGTTATAGGTACACACGCGTACGTGTTCAGTAGTATGCATGGATATATAAACAGACGCTATGGCTGAACCTAGATGAGAAGGGGGAGAAGAATAGATCAGCTTGGTGTCAATTTGAATTAATTTTTTCAATAAAGGAACATGTGATGCATATACATGCAGCCATACATCAATTTGAGTGCTCAGGACTTCATACAATACAGAAGGTACGCATTCAACTACAGTAGTAGTCCCTCAGTTCCAAATTGTAAGTCATTTAAACTTTCTTGGAAAGTCAAAGCATCTCAAGTTTGCTAAATTTATACAATAATATACTAACATTTATGATACCAAATAAATACTATTAAATTATTCATTAAATGTTTGTAGATATGCTTGAGAGTGGATGAGGTAGCTAGACACTTCACCGAGATGCTTTATGTCAAATTTTGTTGCCATCAAGACGCATATATAGTGTCAATGGATCAAAGAATGGCACATAAATAGAAAAGAATCGGACATGCAAGAGTCAATTCACGCAAAACAGGAGCAAAATGAAGCAAAAATAGAACTAAACAAAATTATGGAAGAGAAAAGTTGGATCTGTACGCTGAGAATCATTGCAACTGATAGTCTTGATGCGTGGCTCACAAAAGAGATAGGATGAAAGAGTGTGTCCTCCTACTATGAATTAAGTTACTACAGACCGTTGCATGCTTTAAAAATTATAAAGCCCCTAACACATAGCAATTTACAAGTGTAATTTCGCTGATTAACCTATTGTAAAACCTTTAGAAGTCTCATCGTATCACTCTTGAACAGCAGACAAAACATAGAAAAAAGAACAAATGATCTATCATAACTTAATATTGGCAGGGAGATGTGTGCCACGCAATTAAATTTAAAATTGAATTCTCGACGAGATGCACATGACCAAGTTAAATACTTTTCATATGCAAGGAAGTAATACATCACATGGAGTCTTCGAAACTCTAGAGTATTAACATGCACATGGAGTAAAATATTTTGGGTTGAGGATCAAACAACTGGAATAACCTTCAGATCAGTATAACAATATCAATATGTTTTCAATCCTTCCCATTCCCACTTGGCTTCAATCAACGTACTCTCAAGTAAAAAAATCCAATATAAATGTTGCACCCACGCTACAACAAATAAAATCATTTGAATAATTTATTTTCAAGTAAAAATATCATAATTATCAGTGAAAAACATCTAGCTACCGCGCTATTTGTGCGAGCCACTTTGCTAGTTGGTAGTACTGTAATAGTTCGTACGTGCGTGTCACGAGCAACATAGGACGACGTCATGAATGGAACTCCGGCCGGGCGGCGCCTCGCTCACGCCTATGATTAGAAAGCTATCGCTCACCAGTGTACCACCCGCCGACCTCCGGCATCAGTTGCCGACGCGCACTGCTAATTCAGTGACCCTCATGGCCTCATTACAACCTTCATTTCGTCAGAAAGTTTGGGATCTTTCGGTCTGGGATTCGGTTCCTGACCCCTGACGGGGGAAGTCTGACTGGCCAACGGTTGACCCAAACTAGAGCACGCGGCGCACGAGCCTGCCACGAATCTGCTTGGAGTGGGAGCAGCTGGTTCGCCGTCGGCAAGTTTGCACTGTGCTCGGGGGCCAGAACCCGTGCAGGGCTTTGGAAACCCCAGCTTCTGCGGGGCCCAACTGGTAGCCCGGATAACCAAATTTCCAGCTTGGACGTTCGATTTGGAGTCCTTTTGCGACCCCGGCCCCCGACTAGCGAGGGCGAGGGCACGCCCACGCGGCGCGAGGCGTCGTGGTCTCGTGGATCCAGCCGGTCCCAACTCCCAGCCCGTGCCCGCCGGCCACGGCAAGCTGCGCTCACCGGACTCCGAACGCCGTGCACACGGGTGGTGCGAGCGGGTAGCCTGTCCCGTATCTTTGACCTCCACTAGGAGACAGGATCGATCGATCCCCGTATCGATCAGGTGCCGGGAATGTCAAGCTTCTCCGGCTCCGGCCGGGCGGGAGGATCGCTGCGCCGACGCCTCTGGGTTCGTGGAACCAACGAAAGGAGGTGGGACAGTGCTTTCATGGGGGTAAACGCGGATGGCCATGCCCATGCCCATGCAGGGCGTGTTTCTCCTTCTCGTTTTGCGAAAAGAAATGCAGAAATCTGTCGGTGACGTCTGCTAATTTCGTTCAGGGAGGAGGGGGGTTTGCGTGTTTACCGCCGTGGGACTTCTCGGAGGCGAAGTCACGGATGATGGAGAGGAGCTGCTTCGGGGTCTCGCTGCCCGCCGCCGACGCCGGCGCAGCCATCGGCTCAGGGGAAACGGTCGGGGGAAACGCCCTTCTGGAGGTTTCTGGAAGTTTCGCGAAGGTGTCTGGGAGGGTGGGTGGTGGAAGGTGGAATGGAATGGGCTTTAAAGCGCTTGTGGAGTGGAGGCCCAAGTGATCAATGCTATCTGTGTGTGTGGGGGGGGGGGGGGGGAGGGGGGGAGTCTTAAATCGTCTTTAGGCATCTCATTTGTTGGCCCACAGTAAGAGTGGGCATTGGCAGCCCAAGATCCGAATTTCCGCAAGGATGAAAGAAAAAGTTGTTCAAGTGCGTATGTAGCACCGGTGCGTGTAAAACAAAAAAAGATCAGAGTTGGTGTCAATTTGAATTTCTTTTTTAGATAAAGGAACATCAACATGTGATGCATACATACAGCCACGCACTAATTTGCATGGTCAGAATTTTACACAATACAGAAGACACACATCAACTACTAGTACAGTACTTGGTACCCTGTAGCTAAATCGAGTACCGTACATGATTACAATATCTTCATTTCGTCAGAAAGTTTGGGATCTTTCAGTATGGGATGTGGGATCCGGATCCTGACGGGAAAGTCTAACCGACTGACGGTTGATTCAAACCACGCCGCGCACGAGCCTGGGTTGGGCCTACCATGTGTTTTGTTCCGGGGTCGAAGTCGGTTGGGATGGGTCGACCCCTATTTGGTTGCAAACGAGTGTGGGTAGCCAACCCTCTAGGGTATACTCCCTTGAGATCCGGGTGGAGCTCATCCCTTTATTTCGGTGGGGTCGCGCGGACCTAGTTTCGCTCGCGCGCGTGACACTGGGTGCCGCAACACTACTGTCACAGCGTCACCTTCCCCCTCCGGACACCCAGCGCCCCCGCCGCCTCCATCCGCCGCCGCCGCCCATGCCAGCCACAACCGCCGCCCCCATCCTCCGCCCCTCTCTCACACGGTGAGGATATGTCCCGGCTGGATCTCGCCGTCGCCGCCTGAGATCTGTCCGTAGCGCCGCCACCTCCCCTGCCCGCCGGCCAAGCGCCGCCGCCTCCCCTACCCACCGTCGCCCCTCTCAAGGCTCGCCGTTTCCCCTTACCGCCGCCACCCCTGCCAAGGCCCGCCCCCGCGCCGCCCCCGCGCCGGCTGTGCCTCCGCGCCAGCCCGCCGGGCTGCTCCCTCGCTGGGGCCAGCCGGGCGAGCTCCGCCACTGGCCGCGCGAGCTTGGAGGCTGCCCGATGGGGCCGGCCACGTGAGCTTGGAGGCAGCAGTGCGGTGCGGTGGAGAGGAGGCCCGTAGAAGATAGGGAAGGGAGGGAAAAGAAAAAAAAGAAGAAAATGAGAATGACACGTGGGACCAACAGATGACATGTGGGTCTGCAACTAACAGTGACTAACGGTGTTAAAATGACATCCATACCAACCCTCTCGACCCCCTCAACCAAACAAAAAACTGGGTCGGCTCCAACCCAACCCACATCATCCCAAAACCAAACACTACCTTAGTTGGTCAGTTGGAGCAGGTTCCCTGTCGGCAGGAGGACACCGCTACACTGTGCTCTGGAGCTGGAAGTCTGAACCCGTGCAGGATCCTAATTAGTTCGGGTCACATTGGATGGTTTGATACCAATTAGAAGTACTAAACATGAACTAATTATAAACTAATTGCATAAGCCGTGGCTAATTCGTGAGATAAATCTATTAAGCCTAGTTAATCCATGATTAGCACATATATTACTGTAGCATCACATTGTCAAATCATGAACTAATTAGGCTTAATAGATTCGTCTCGCGAATTAGACTTCATTTATGCAATTGGTTTTGTAATTAACTTATATTTAATACTCCTAATTAGTCTCTAAACATTCGATGTGACAGTCTACGGGCCCCAAATTTCCATTGCAGCAGCCGATCAAGGACGGTAGGAACAAGAGCTTCGACGTTCGATTTGGAGACCCTTTTACGATCCCACCCCAGACCCGCTAGGGCACGCACGCACACGCGACGCGAGGCGTCGTGGATCCAGCCAGAGTCCCAACTCCCAGCCCGTGCCCGCGGCTCACCAGCCACATCAAGTTGCGCTCACAGAACTCCGAACACCGCGCGCACGAGTGGTGCCAGTAGGTATCCTGTCCCGCATCTTTGACCTTCGCTAGGAGACCGGGTCGATCCCCGTGTCAGGTGCTGGGAATGTCAAGCTTCTCCCTCTGGCTCCGACCAGGCGGGAGGATCGTCGCGCCGACACCTCTCGATTCGTGGAACCAACCAGGGAGGTGGGATAGTCGGACAACACTTTCATGGGGTAAGCGCGGATGGCCATGTAGGGTGTGTTTCTCCTTCTCGTTATACGAAAAGAAATTCAGAAATCTGTTAGGTTTTTTCAGATTCAAAAAATAAATCCGGCCTCACTGATCAACATTTTGAGAGCTTACAACCGATGAGAAACCGATCACTACTGGAAAATGTGGCTTTAGTCCCAGTTGGATAGGGCCACACGTCCCGAAAATCCAACCGGCACTAAGTTTTTGAGACAAAAGGAGGATGCTTTACCCATGACTAAATATCCTAAAAAGTTTCAAAAAAAATAAAAAAAAGCCACCCGCGCCGGTCGTCCTCCGCTCACCCGCCCGGCCACGCCCGCGTCGGCCGCCTGCCCATGCCCACCCAGCCGCCCGCCCGCGGCTCGCCCCACCGGCGTCACTACCCTACACCTTGCCCCGCTGCCGCTCCTCACTGCCAGTGAGGGGTGAGCAGAGAGGGAAGGCGAGGGGCAGCAGAGGGGGAGGGGCGGGAGAGGAAGGGGAGGGCGCGGCGGCGGTGGGAGGGAAGGGGAGGGGGCGGACCGGGAGAGGAAGGGGAGGGAGCGGCGGCGGTAGGAGGCAGGGGGAGGAGGAGGAGATGGCGGGAGGGAAGGAAAGGGGGCGGCAGTAAGAGAGGATAAGGAAGAAAGGGAGGGAAGGAGAAGATAATGTGGAGGGGGGGGACGTGTGGAAAGGGACATTTTGTCCTGGTTGGGAACACCAACCAGGACTAAAGGGCCCCCTTTAGTCCCGGTTGGTGTTTCCAATCGGGACAATTCCCCCTCGTCCCACTAGCAGTTACAACCGGGACTAAGGGCCTATTTGGGACTGCTCTGCTCAAAAAAAAAAATAGCTCCACTCCACCAATTTCACCTTTTTGTAGCTCCACTCTACCAACTCTAGGAAAATAGGGAGCTATATACCTGTTTGGCTACCGGATGCAAATTCAGCTCCAGAAATTGTAGGAACTAGTGGGAATAGTCACTCTTGCCCTTGGGTGGTTTTTTCCCGTGCTGCTACAGTACCCGTCGCTACAGGAACTAGCGCTGCTACAGAACCCATCGTTACAGTACTCTAGATAGGAATGGGAGATTTTCTATGATCCATTCCATGCCTTTCAGGAGAAAAATCAACAAGCTCAAGCATTTTGTCTTCGTTCCAACGGAACTAAACGCTACGACATATAATTTTAAAAAGTACACAACACAAATATATGGCACCAAATGAAATTACAAAATCAATCACACCAACATTAACTAGTTCCAAGCAAGAGAAAGGATCGTGGCCAACTCATCACAAAATACATCTATAGTTGGAGCATTGGCATTTGAAGTAGACCGATCGGATGCTAAGGGAGAAACTGCATATTTGTTATACCTTTCCGGGATAGTAGGTATGTAATTAGGATCACGATCAAACCGATCAAAGTCAATGTCTTCACCTCCATGTTCACGGATATAATTGTGAAGGACTATAGTAACCACAACAATCATCTTTTGCTTGTACATGGGGTACGGTGGGATCTTATACATAATTTGCCACTTTATTTTTAATAGTCCAAACGATCGCTCAATAACATTGTGAATAGATAAGTGAACATGATTGAACCTTTCCGCGGGAGTCTTTGGTTCCGTACCCCTATGCTATTCGGGTAAATGCTACCTTTCACCCTTGCAAGGAGCTAGATACCCAGCGCGATTAGGATAACCCGCATCAACGACATAGTATTTGCCTGCAAAATGAGAAGATAATATAAGTTATTATTTGTTCAACATTAGGATAAGTAAAACATAAATCATATAAAGGCGATGTTACCTTGTGAAGGATGTGGGAAGAATTCTTCATCCAGTCTAATTGCATTGTACAGCACACTTGTGTCATGCATAGCTCTGGGCTGACCTGTGGATACATAAGTGAAACGCATGTTGAAATCACAAATAGCTAGAATATTTTGGGTTGCCATTCCGATTTTTCCAATATATCTTACCACCTCATTGGGTGACAGAGCGACATGAATATGAGTGCCATCAAGAGCACCTATGCAATCTTTGAAGTGTGGATATGCACGTCTGTCATCTCTTATCCTTTTATGGACAGTAGGGAAGTTTGGAATTTTTGATCTAATGGAATCCTTTTCCATAGCAATCAAACAGAATAACACCTCATCAAATTTCCTACTTATAGTTTCACCAGAGTGGTTGAATCTATTTTGAGCTCTCCTATTAGACTCATTTCCACCTAAAGTGTATAATAAAATCGCCAACATCTCAAGTGTGTTCATATGCATGGAAGGTTTAAGCCCGTACCTTCCCACCAATAAATCATGAAGGTTCGTAAATATATCCTCCTTCAACGAAGTTGTCTATAACATTCACCCGCATTCCTTACTGTCTCCATCAACCATCCCATGTCACAAAGGTTTGATATTCTTGGTGGGTTTTTATCTAGATAAAGATCGATGTAAATTTGAGCTACTTGAGCACCACCAACAAGAACTAAACTTCAAAACTGCTCACTCTCCTTACTACTATCACTCTCACTCTTGGACACCTGCAATTTAACATGAAACAAAATGACATGAATATATTTTGACTAGACAGGACACAAATATCACATTAAAAAAATGAGAGCAAAATATACCAATCATGAAGTACACCCTCGATCTTCTTTTTCCATTGCCAATGGATGGAGACACCTCCTCAATGTCATTCCTAGCAGCACCTCCATTGTCTTCTTCTGTTAGGGACACATGAATATCATCACCACCACCATCAAGGTTCTCACCATTATCATTGTCTACACCAATAGGAGTATCATGATTTTGGGTTATGATAGGGTTGGAAGTCATAGGGTTCCAATGATCTGTTTCATCATTAATGATGTCATCAAACATAACTGTCAAATCATCCATATTTTATAGAGGTTTTGTCCTAAAGCCGCCGCATCCTGGGATATCCTGTAGTGAAAAAAAAGAATTGAAAATAGTGTTAGTAATGAGTACGAATGATTCATGAAAAATTTTTAAAAAAATACATCCTCACCTTCCTTGCCTTCCTCCACCACTCATCATCCATGTAAATCACACCATTTATTCTATCCCAACCTGTTCCTGTTTGCCTCTTTATTAATCTATTCATGCTGATAATTTTATCTTCAACTTATCCCACTTGTTTTTCAATTGCATCTTGCTAAGATAAATTCCTGTCATCTGATAAAACCGATTTGACACTTCGGTATAGCCTACATAGTTCAAATGTCTATTTGGTATATTGCCTTTCTTAACTTGTTTGGATCGAAGTGTATGCGTCGGTCCAGTCCACCATATCTTCCTGACCATGATGTTCACATGTATTTTCAACTATTTGGAACACTAGCAATTGTTCAAATATCACAACACTCATGACACATTCATACATGCATAGCAAATCTATCAGCATAGATGAACATACATCAAGGACAACTCACATACCTCCTCTTCTTCATTCTTCTTGGCTGCCTTGGAGGGCTTCTTACTCTGTCCTTGGCCCTGGCCTCTTCCTGATTGCTTCTTCCCACGGCCATGGCCGACACTTGCGTCTTCAGCACCAAGAACGGCCTCTTCAAGGTTAGGGTCAGCCCCGGCTAGGGTGTGGCTGCCCCTGCCTAGGCCACAGCCACCTTTGGCCAGGCCACGGCCACCCGCCCCTAGGACACGACCGAACCCGGCCAGGACTCCGGCCACGACCTCTTCGAGGTCAGGCTCAGCACCGGCTAGGGGCTGGCTGCTGCCGGCTTGGGCACGACTGCCCACCCTCAAGCCACGGCCGCCCGCCCCCAGGACATGGCCACCGCCGGCCAGGGCATCATCAAGTTCAGGTTTAGCGCCGGCCAGGGCCTAGGCCTGCCACCTGCCAGGCCACGGCCGCCGCCGACCAGGCCTCCGGCCAGGGCATCATCGAGTTCACGTTCAGCGCCGGCCAGGGGATCGCTACTGGCAGCCTGGGTACAGCTTCCACCGGCTAGGGCCTCTTCGAGTTTAGGTTTAACGCCGGCCAGGGGATCGCTGCTAGCGGCATGGGCACGGACGCCCCCGACTAGGCTGCCGGCCAGGGCGTGCTCCATGCCCAAATCAGCGCTAGCCAAGGGGTGGATGCCGTCGGCCAGGCCGTGCCCGGCCATGGACGCTAGCGAGTGGAACGACTAGAGGAAGGGGAGATGGCGGCGGCGGCGGAGGCCAAGGCGTCACGAGGGAGAGAGGCGTCGTGAGGGAGGGGGGCGGCGGAACAAGAGACGCATCGCGAGGCGTTGTTTTTTTTCCCTCAAAGCGGTATGTGTAAACAGTGGCATTGGTGGGTAATTTCCACCCAACTCCAAGAGAAGGTATGAAACTACTCCCTCTGTCTGGAAATGCTTGCAATTATAGGTTCCCGAGATGAAGTTAGTGAAGAGGAAAAAAGACACATGTGCCCCTAGTAGTCAGACAGATTTTTCGTCCTCCATCACACGCGCACGTCACAGCATGATCGTTGATTGGCTGGACGGGCAGATTCCTCAAGGTACAGAGCAGAGGGTCCTACCGCTGCTAGCTTTTACAGGTCTAAAATTGCAAGTTTTCCCAGACATAGCACCAGGTCTAGAATTGCAAGCTTTTGCGGACGGAGGGAGTAGTTTTTTGGGAGCACCGAGCTCCAGAAAAACCTTAGAGTTGCCCCCCGGATCCACCTTTTTCTGGAGTTGGTATAGTTGGAGTTGGAGATGTTTGGCAAGATGAATCTGGAGCGAAGCTGCAAAACTTGGAGCTGAGCAGTCCCAAACACGCCATAAACGGGGGGTTTTAGTCCCGGTTGGTCTTTCCAACCGGGACTAAAGCTTCCCCCGTCGGTAGCCTTCGGTGGCTCATTTTTGACTCGGGACTAAAGACACTTTAGTCTCGGGTCCAAAATCTACCGGGACAAAAGCTCCTAGATGGAAGGTCAGTTCTCCAATAGTGGATACTGCAGTACTTAGACTGCTTACAACTCAAATGAACCCCTACATACCTATTAGAAATCTGTCGGTGCTGCCTTCTAATTTCGTTCAGTATCCGTCGGTATGATTAGTTTTTTTGCCGTGATATCGATCGATAGAATAATGGTTTGGTGACCCGACTGATGGTGACCTAATAGGTTTGAACTTTGAACTCGAATGAATAATTGCCGTGGCTACTCATCCGATGCATTTTTTTAAGCTCCCCGTTTTAAACACAATTGTCTGAATATCATGACGATTTGGATGTTGAACGGTGACATTGCAGAAGATGGTAGTATCACACAAAGGGGTTTCAGAACTGAAGGACCAGAACAAGCCACGAATAATCCTTGATGGTCGGCTACACTGCTCGTGTTCTCCTCTAATTTCATTTTTGGATAGTTGGATATGATTAGTATTGGTGTCATATCGATCGAAATAATAGTCTCGGTCTTCGTGACCCCGGCTGATGGTGATTGGATCACGATGTCGTGCCATGTTGTCAGCTCCATCTGACAGGTCGGACTCAAAAATGGATAATTGCCTGGAACGAATCCGATGCGTTTTTTGAAGCTCCTCATCATGGCATTTGTATACGGCTGTCTGAATAACGAGACGATTTGGATGTTCGACGATGACATTGTAGCAGACGCCACTGAGGTCACATCGCTATCTCTGACACGGGGACGAAGCGTCGAGGAACTGACCAAGAACCGAACGAGACTTGCCCAACGACCAAGCCTTGATGGTCTGATAGGGCTAAGCTTTTCACTAGCAAAAAGGAGAGTCCTGGCTAGACGTTGAACACGTTTCCGTTGAGCCTTAGACGTGTATTGGGTGAGAATGAAGCATGCACACCTAACAATCTTGTCAGTGAATCCGGTTAGTGGAGTGGTAGTTTACTTGTACATTTCCTCGGCCCATCTAGCCATCTGATGGCTACTCGGTGGTAGGACATCCAGGGCTCGAACCTGTAGAGAAGTTAGTAGAGTACCCCTGACCAGCAAGCAGTATACGTAAAGGGAAAAAAACTTCAGAAGGGTGTATCCATGTGAAGAAGTTGTGAACAACTCTGACAGTCATATATATCCGGCATCCTGAAGAGGTGGTCATAGCATCTAAAAAGACGTTACGGTGCCAGTTCAACATGCGAATAACATAACGTACAGTACCATCAGCACATACAATACTTTGAACAAAACATCAATATTACACGCCAACTGAATCCCCATGTGCAATCCCCCAAGCAAACTTGCCTCCTTTGTACTAGCCCCTGCGAATCAAAAGATGAGTGGCAAGAACGGAAGCACCACGTACAGGGATCGATAGTAACCACTAATTAATGAACATATATGACTACAAAAATCGAGTACTACCCACCATTGGTCCATTTCCAACTAGAGTACCAAAATTCATGGCAGCACGGGCAAAGCAAAAAAAATCTCACCCGTCTCCTCCCGTATCACCGTCACATGCGGCCCTCCTCTGAAGGAGCCCATTTCTATCAAAATGAACAAGCATAAGCAGAGCCGTCAGTACATATACTTTGGCATGCATGATTGCGCGTGAAAGCAGCGATTCAGATGCTGATACCCAAATAGAGGATGGAACAGAGATGCAGGACATGGTTCTAGCTGAAGATAATGGATGTAGACAAACATGGGGGGAGCACGCATGATTGGGCTGCCGCCCATGTGTAGTCTGATGTCTAATCGGGGCTTTGCGAGGGTACACTGCATTATCGTGTCAAAATCTAGCCAATAATCGAACGCCTCGCTCCGGCCTCCGGGTGGTTACCATGCAGCAGGCAGCAGCAATGGTTCAGCCGCCTCCGGGCTCCGGGCGGCGGCGGCGGGGTGCCATGAGTTGTCGATTGGATTGGTGCTCTTGGTCGTGCTTGATCTGGTAATACAATTATATATAATCCACGGTGAATCATATGGCAACAAGCAGTAAGACCATCTGTCAACGCTGTGCGCTAGTGCTTTGCCTCTTGGTTGAAGATTCTTTCTTGCACGCGCACGCGCGCCTCCGCAGTCCTCACGTGATGAACAACTACTACAACTTGTGTTACACTACTTTTAGGGGAGGCCGAGGACCGAGGTTTCACGCACTGCAGCAATGGAAAACGAAAAGGATTTCTCGAGATGTCAGCCTGGTTCCGAACTCTCGAGATGGCAGCATTGTGGATAAGCCATATTATAAAACTGTAAAAAGTTACCGCGGGGGCGTCGCACAGCTAACAGCTTTCCGCAGACGAGGTTTGCCTTGAGATAATCCTTGTGCCAACAAGATTGCTTATACTTCGGTTTGGCAGTCCGGTGAATAGTGAGAAGGGGACAAGGGGTTTCCCTCCTCTCTTTTTTACTGAAAGCGTTGGGTTTCCATGGGCCAAGAAAGAATACATTGCCCTTTCCTGGTTGCACTGAAGGAGATGTCCCATTGGAGGCCGACATGCAAAGAGGAGGCATCCCCGCCGCCTGCCTAGATTCACTCCAAGAAAGCCAGTGGACCCCCGATCCATTGAATTCGCAGTACTCGCCCTGCCACCTGTCTCCCCGGAGCCCCATTCCCTATCCTATCCAATGCCCATCGCCCCATCCTCATCCTGCGGCACATATTATTATCTAAAATTTGTGGGTTAACTTCGCTATGAGTTTTCACATGCTGCGAATTTCAGCGATTTGTTACGAAAAGATGATGTTGTCAAATGTTTGCATTTCGAAAGACTTGTATATATGGTCAATAATTCCGATTCTAACAGAGCAATTGCGCTAGTTTTTGCAACTTGTAAGACGAGACAAGCGAAGAAGATAACTAGATAAGGGTTGCCAGCTACACGACGGCGGAAGAGAATAGAACACGCACACGCAGCATGCTGGAGGGTCCCGGGGATGGAGCCATGGAGGGGCTTTCAAGCGATGGTTTTGTACGCTCGCGCTCGCGAGCGGCGGCGGCCCAAACGGCCACCGGGAAGAGGGATTCCGGCCACATGCGCCGCCGAGGTGGTCACGTCGCGCCGGAGTGGCAGCGGCACATGCCGGCAGGGCATGGACATCGCCCGGGCCCCGGGATCGCAGCACGCCACGGCTGCGGTTAGATGCGGGGAACGCATGCACATGCATGTAGGATAGGGATTAGGGGATGGGCAACCGGGCACGCCTATCCTATTCCTATCCATATGCATAGACGACTGATTCAGAGGTAGTACGTATGTATTCTCTTCCCGGAGCTGAGTGATTAGTTTCCATACTGTTGAAAATTCTGTTCGTTCATCGTGAATAAAATGGGTTACGCCAGCTCGGCATTTAAGTTGATGCATGCACATTATCATTACGAAAATGATGTCGACATGGGCATGCATGTCTATCCAACTGGAAGCCTGAGTGGATCGGAGCTTCATACAATTACTATAGCATCATTACTGTGCTAAAAGACCGAAAATAATCTGAAATAAGCCTATTTTATGGGATTATGATAATCTAGGGGTATAGATTATGATCTGGATTATAATCTATAGTGTTTGTTGTCTATGTGAGATTATATAAATTAGATTATATAATCTAGGGGATTATAATCTAACAAACAGGACCTCATTATTCTCGGCACAAAGAAAACCTTGAGCCCCTGATTGGGGAATACGCAGAAGGGCAAAGGGGACATAAATCCATGCATGTGACACGTACGCACCGGTCACATGCTTCCAGCACTGCAGTGCCGGCATGTTGGCAACCGAATTAACGACCGGGGGGTCCCCGGCGGCCTGCGGGCTGCGGGCTGCAACTCCACATGCGTTTGTTCCGATTCCACGGGCCATGGCGCTACCGGTACCGGTACCGGCACGGCGGCACGTACGCCCGCTCGCAACAAACCTGACAGTGGTCAATGTAGGGGACGCACTCGATCTACAGGGCATCAGTAGGCGTAGTATCATGTGAAATAATTGAGCAATCAATCTATACGCTAACACCCTCCCAGCTTGTACGTATTGTCGCTTTGCCCAGCACAATCATCTGCCGCATGTGGTGTGTCATCGGATTCGCTTCTTGGGTGAGCCTATCGTTTCACCCGTGCCCCACTGGCAGATGTAGCCATTGTTCTCTTATGTGCTAGACTGTTACGTATATGCTCTTGAGCGTAGTACTGTAGTAGTGTTCACCAAATTATTAATAGACAAGTAAATTCAGTGGATGAAGTTAATTTTGAGCACAGCTTCTTGTTCCTCGGCCAGTTCGATCGGTCGCTAGTCATCGCATCTACTGCTGATGGGGTGCATGAGGTGTGCAGCAAGTGATCTTTGTCTGGTCAACTGCACGTACTGCCATCACACCAACTTCACAACAAAACTTGGGGCACAGCACGTAACAAAATGGAGTGGACAACCTGCCCTGCTTCTTTCTGACGCGCGCAATGGAGACCGGGCAACTCCTTGCATCGTCCAATTGGTATCACGGATGCCCCTGCAGTCATTTCAACGTGGGAGAAAAGGAAAGGCAAGCGGCAAGCCGGCAGGCATGCATGAGCGCATGACACTGATGGATCAGCGAAGCAGCCTTTTTGCCACCTGACTGGCTTGGTTGAGGTTGGCGAACAGACACCGGCCGGCTTTCCTCTTACATTGGTTTTGTCTCATTATTTGTTCTTTGTTTAGTACTTTGATGATGAGTTGAGGACTTGAGGTCTTGAGGAGGGTACGTAAATCTTTGGCACGGCCATCTCTCTTTGCCAAAAGGTGGCTAGTCTTTTAACAAAAGTTGCCGTGTACATATAAAATTGAGTGACATTTGTGTGCCAGATGCTTGTGTTGAGTAGCTGCAGTA
Source organism: Setaria viridis (assembly GCF_005286985.2). NCBI lineage: Eukaryota > Viridiplantae > Streptophyta > Magnoliopsida > Poales > Poaceae > Setaria > Setaria viridis. The sequence goes on from NC_048266.2 coordinate 9,833,240, forward strand.
TCCCTACTGCCGGCAGGTACATATAGCCTTTGGTCCGTTGCATATAAAGATGGCTAATTTTTACTTTTTAGCTAGCTTGGTCCATTCTCATTAAACTGAATCCTGAAATCGTCCGAACGCAATGACGATGACCCCCTCGTGCCTGGCATTGTCAAACAGTAACACTGCCGAGACAGAGAAGTTTACTCACTTGGAAAGCATGCATGGTCCATGGATACACCCATGCATTTGCGGGCCTGAAGCCGACAATGTTCGCACGGCCACCTGGAATCCATTACTCCTACTTCTCATCCTCTGTGGATCTTCTGTTCTTCACTGCCTGGCTTCAGAGTGGGTAAAAACAGGTAGCCGTCGTCCTCGGCGCTCCATTCCGCTTCCGCGAAATGGCACCTCGCCGGCTTTCCTCCTGTTTTGCTTTCAGGGCTGTCGCGAAAAGGCGTGCCGTGCAGAAGCCCTGAGCCCCATGCGCTGCTGACACGCACCCAGTGGCCACATGCCCACATCCCGGCGAGGAACCCGGCTTTTCCTCCATTTCTTGCTTGCCATTGCCACTCCAAGGACATGGCCGCGTCGCATCATACATGTCCACCTGCATGCCCCGAACGCTGAGTCGCTGACCCTCTTGCAAGCTGCAGCTTCAGGCTCCAGGCTCCCAGCTGCCCGACTGCCATCTTTATGCCGAGTTGCCGGCCCGTCCGCTTGGCCGCGGCCCGCGCGCGCCCCGAATTGATGACACGATGTGAGAGTAAGGACACTTAGCTGGCTTCCAGTATGCGTTGACGCCCCGGGGGGGCCTACCACCACTCGGGTAAAACGATTCGAATGTTTGACACTAATCAGGAGTATTAAATATAGACTAGTTACAAAACTAATTTCAGAACCTTTAGGCTAAATCGCGAGACGAATCTATTAAACCTAAGTAGTCCATGATTTGAGAATATGATGCTATAGTAAACATTCGCTAATGATGGATTATTTAGGCTTAATAGATTCGTCTCGTGATTTAGCCTACGGTTTCTACAATTAGTTTTGTAATTAACTCATGTTTAGTCCTCCAAATTAGCATCCGAATATCCGATATGACACGGACTAAATTTTAGCTCCAGGATTCAAACACCTCCGACTCGAAGAATGAAGAAGAGAAGGGAGGAAAGGAAGATGAGGAAGAGAAACCCCGCCTAAGGCATCCGCCACGAGTACGTAACGCACTCCCGAGTCGAGCTAGTCGCGTCTCGCCGACTCTGACGACTAGCTCAACTCGTCCGCCTCACAAAGGCGTGTAAACGCGAGGCCTTCGCGCGCGGCTTCCGCCGAACCGGCCGGGCGCGGGTGATCATGAGTCGTGACATGAGCAGGCGAGTACGAGGGCCCGCCCGACCCGTGGTTTCACGTGAAAAAGATCGCGCGCTGGGCACGCGTCCCCTTGGCTAGCTGGCCAGGCGGAGACGACGGGAGCCAACAGTGGCTTGGCCGTACGGTGTGGAAAAAGGTCGTCGTCGAGAGATCGACCTCACGGCCAGCTAGCCGAAGAAGGGCGTCGTGCGCGCGCACATGCCCTCGACGGTGGGTTGGCCGGGGAAACGCCGGCCGGGCGCGACGGTTGGTGAAGTACTTACAATAGTATTTGCACAAGTTGGTGATTGCGAGCCTAACAGTACGTGGCAAGCAAGTGCACACGATCCTCCGCTGAAACTGGTGCAGTGGGTGGCGCAAATTATTTGGCGGCGAACCAAGCACGGGTCAAATGCTACAGTATGCGCGAACATGACATGCATATCGCGCACTGCTCGGGGAAACGCACGGGGCACGGGCCGTAACTGGGGGATTGAATCGATTGGGGGGGGGGGGGGGGGGGGGGGGGGGGGGGGGGGGGGCGGGGCGCGGCCAGGCCAGGGTGGTTTGGCTTCGCGAGGTAGCGCGACCGGATGTGCCCCGGCCTCCCGCAAAAACCCGCGCGCCGCTCCGTGTTTGGTTTCGTCTCGCGCCAAGAGGCCGACCGTGACATGCAGCAGACCGGAGCCGGCAGGGCATGGGCACGAATTGCATCGCGACTTGCCGCACTGCGGCTAGATGCACGGAATGCATGCGCGTGTAAGGCAGGGGAATGGGCATGCCTATCCTATCTTTGGTGGGTTTTTTTTAAAAAAAAAATATTTTTTTCCCTAGGAAGGTGAGGATTATCATGAGTTTGAAATGTAAACTATTTTTAGCATCAGATTCATACTAGCGATTCACATATTACGCAAATTTAAGCTTATAGATGTACTGGTTATCTTAGGTGATGGAAAATGCCTATATCAGGGGTTTTGGAATTACGAAGTTATTTGACAGTCTTTTTCGTAAGCCAGCTGGTTGTGGCATTGCGGCCACCATGAGCTGCAACATAGTTATTCCATCGCTACGCCCTGTTGGTCCTTATTACATAGCTGTTCATCCTGGTGCCATATCATAGTTGCATACACCATCAATCACATGAATACAAAATACTCTGTCCCAAATTACTATCCATTTTAATTTTTCTAAATACATATCTTTTGATATGCACATAGATATATACCTACATCAAGATACATAATAAAAGTGATGTATTTAGAAAAGTCAAAACGAATATTTATTTGGGATGGAGGGAGTACATAAAACTAACTCAACTATACATAGTACATTTTCTCTTGAAATTTAGGTCCATTTTAATTTTCAGCTAACGTTTTGCGAAGAGAGAAGGCAGAGATGGTCCGCTCACTGTACCACAACCCCCAATTACCGCCGGATGTTAGATGGTATAAGTAGAAAAATACTGATGAACAATTCGTTGGTATAGACCTCCCACGAACGATTGGTCGATACTTCAAGTTTCTACGAGTCACGGTCGTTATATATTTTTACATGTCCCATTGACCCATCTGTTGGTACATCCAAAAAATACATCCAACCATCCGTCAGGATACATAGAGCAGGCTGAGCACTCCCAACACGCTTCCAGCCTATACTCGCGTGAAAAATTTGCCTCAGGACCCACTAGTCAGTCCCAAACCCTAGCTAGTTTTCTATACCTCCGGTTCACACGCTGCCACCACCCCCGCTCTCCCTCGCTCATCTCCCCAAAATTCTCTCCTCCGCGCGCTCCCCCTCACCCAAATCGTCGCCGCACGTGCATGGATTTCTCTCCGATTCGTCTTCGCATGCTCATCCCCGTCCACTGCATCCTCCAAATCGGCCACTGCCAACCCTAGCCCCTCCAAAATGTTGCCTGCCCCCTCATCCAACCACCCCTCCACCACATCTCGATAAGATTTTACTTCTGTCACTGCCTCCCGCCGCCCCTCCTCCCACTGCCTCCCGCCACACCTCCACTCGCCGCCCCTCCACCCGTTGCTTGCCTCCCGCACGCTGCCCCTCCACCCGCTGCATCCCGCGCCGCCCCTACACCCGTCGTTCCTCCACCCGCATGATCCCGCCGCCCCTCCACCAGCAGGCAAGTGACACCCCTCCAGCAAGCGTCGCCTGGACCTGCAAGCATGTGTCGCCCGGTGCTGCTGGCGCGCTGAAGCCGTTCGCCGGTCGGACCTGCAAGTGCGTGCCGTCCTGATCTGTAGGCCACAGACCCGGCTTCGACTGCTTCTATTCCGTCGCCCCGTCGACGACCCTTAGAAGGACGCCACTGACTCACCGACGCTGCCTCACCCACTACGACGCCAGCTCTGAGCCGGACTCGGCCGCATCCCCAAGATATAGACTGACCAAGGTGTCGTCGCTACTGCACCGACCTGACGAGCTCGCCGCTGACCTGACCAGACCAACCCTCTACTTCTGAAGGTTGAATCCTAACATTCCTCTTAATTTAGTTCGTGAGCATTCTTTGAAATTACACTGAAGGATGATGAATATGTTGGGTTGGCAGATACAAATTACTATATATGCACTATTACTGAATGATGTGTGTGCTATTATTGTCTTCACGTACATAAACCCGAAGCTCTTGATACATAATTTCACTGCTGGGGAATGCGCCTTCAGTACCGGATCCAAACCCACATTTAGTACCGGTTGTGGAACCGATATTGCTATTTCAGTACTAAAGGACCTTTAATACTGGGTCAAATAACTGGTACTAAAGGGGGGTCTAATTTGGGAACCCCACCCGGCCACCCCTGCATCACCGCTGGCCACCCTTCCTCCCCGTCACCGCCAGCCACCCATCCTCCTCGTCAGCTGAGCCTGGTCCCGGCCCTTGTCCCCGCCGCCTCGCCTCCCTGCGACCCCCTGCCGGCCCCTTCGCCCGGCCGGTTGCCCTTCCTCCTTGTCGGCCGAGCCTGGTCCCAGCCCTCGTCCCCACCACCTCGCCTCCCCTGCAACCCCCTACTGGCCCCTTCGCCCGGCCAGCTGCCCTTCCCCTGCCAGCCCTCTCACCCGGTCGGCCGCCCTCGCGACGCGCTCCACTGGCCTCCTTGCACCGTTGGCCGCCCTCGCCCAGAGCGAGAGAGAGGGGTGAGACCACGCATCTCATCCTGGCGCGCTGCCACCCCTTAGATCCTGCCGCCCCCACCGCGCCTCCACGCTCTCCCACCGTGTCGGCCTGCAGATCCGCGCCGTGCTGCTGCTCCACGCATCGTCACCTGCTGCAGCTCCCCGCGCCGTCGCCCGCCACTTCGCCTTTGCGCTCCCCCACCGCCGTGTTGTCGCCTCACCTCACCCCGCCGCCGCTCCTCACCGTCGTCGCAGTGAGGGGCGCGCGGAGGGGAGACGGGAGGGTTGCACGTGGAATGGGAGGAAGAGAAGCGACCATGCACTGTTGGCTGTCGTGGGGGGAGAAGGGAGAGAGGATGGCCGTTCGGGAAAGAGAGGGAGAGTCATGAGCGGATAAGATGGTGAGGAGCGGACGTGTGCGGTGACTTCAATCCAGTGAGGTCCAAATTTCGGATCCCCACCTACCAATTAGTACCGGGTGGAGACTTCACCCGGTACTAAAGGTTGCCAATTAGTACCGGTGAACCCTCCACCCGGTACTGGAGTTCACGAGGGCCTCGTCGTGAACTAGCCGTTAGATCCGGTACTAATGCTCACATTAGTACTGAGCCAAAATGCAACCGGTGCTAAGCCTCGGGATAAATGCTCAGTTTTCCATTAGTGTTTGATATACAACATACATGGGTATCTATACAGAAGGAACATTATTCCTCGCGTGGTACGTACGTACGCGTCACATGCTTACAGCGCTGCAGTGCCTGCTATTTTGCAACCGGATTAACGACCCGAGTCCTCTCGGCACACATGCGTACGTTCTGATTCCCAGAGCCATAATGGTGCTACCGGCCGGTACGTACGCCTGCACCAAACGTACCTGACAGTAGTGGCCACTGAAGGCGCTACATACCCACAGGCAAATCAGTGGAAATAATTGAGCAACCTATGCTAATACTTCAACATGCACGTATTGTCGCCTGTCCAACACAATCATTTGCGGCATGTGGCGTGTCAGTGTGTCACCGGTTACGCATGATTATCAGTTATATCACTCTTCGAAGGTGTTTGGATACCAGGCTAAACTTTAGCTTGCCACATCGAATGTTCGGATACTAATGAGAAAGACTAAACATAAGCTAATTACAAAACTAATTGCAGAACCTCTAGGCTAAATCGCGAGACGAATCTATTAAGCCTAATTAATCTATCATTAGCGAATGGTTACTGTAGCACCACATTGTCAAATCATGGACTAATTAGGCTTAATAGATTCATCTCGCGATTTAGCCTAGAGGTTGTGTAATTAGTTTTGTAATTAGTCTAGGTTTAATACTCATAATTAGTGTCCAAATATTCGATGTGACGGGGACTAAAATTTAACCCCCTCCTCCCAAACACGAGCATATATCCCCACTCATTTCTAGCTTGTCAGGCTTAGAGCATATATCCAAGATGGGAATCACCCTGGTGAACTGAGGTATAAAATATTTCTGGCTCTTGTATGTATGCAACTGTAGATGAACTAGCTTGTGATGCAACAAAATAAAATATATAATTGTGTCTATAAAATAAATTCATCCAAATCATCTTTCTCCTTAGCTTGTTTCGTTAGTTTAATATTGTTGCGCTGTTCTTGTGCACGGCCTAGCACTAGGTCAATTATTGGCGGGTTGTAAAAACTCTCTTCTAATATAAACCATTAAGATTGTACGCGTTAATAGCACGGCTTAGGATATAATGGTACTTTTCAATCATAGAGGGAAGTTTTCTATTAAAAGTGATAAACCATACTATGTTTCAAGAAAATCGGCTAAACCACGAAACCATTCATACATACACGTTTGATTCACAAAACCCATTATCTAAAAAAAATTGATTCACAAAACCAAACACATCTTTACGATCCCTCCGGTAGCCGGCCACCTTGCTGCCCCGAGCTTCACTTTGAGCATGAGGTACACTTTCCAAGCCCTGTCAAAATCCCTCCTCCCACCAAAATCCTAATCCCGAACGCTGATTCCAGTATCAAGGTGACATTTCAATCACGCCTGATCAACAGAAAATGCATGTACAAAATGTTGTAAGGGCAGTGCAAATGCGGGAGATTGTGAATGTCTTTTTTCGATAAGTCATGCATCTTGCTTCGGCTCAAGGCATCGATCGCGCCAACTTTTTTTTTTAGAAAAGGGTAGGATTTTTATTACTACAATACTTTTACATCCAAACCCCTCATGCCGAGGTACCCCTGAAAGAAAAGAAAATTACATTGACACCCTTTTGAGGTCCTCAGGATCATCTTTGTCGTCACTTGTTGGAGCCACCTCTGCTTGGTGCTCTGCCTCGGCACTGAATGGAAAAGAAGAACACCAAGGAAGAAGCTTGAAGCCAACACCCGTGCAGACGAAGAAACTTCAAGGTTTTGAATCACAATCAGTGACATACCAAAACTAGGAGACCCCAATTGACGGAGAACTAAGAACAAAAAGGGAATTTGGAGACACGAACCCGATCTCACGAGTTCATGGCACACATACCTAACGAGCCTATCGCCGGATGAAACGCCGTCGCCGCCACTGAAGCTAGCTCGAAGGGACAAAATCGGCGGTGGAGACCTCACCGCCGCCACCGTACACCAAACCGCAACCAACATGCCTCTTCGGAAGCAAGAATCCTACCCTAAACTAACCTAAGGAAATAGGTAGTAGTATGGAGTATGGACAACCGCACCCGTCCTCAACCGGACCCCTCACCTCCCAACGCCGAAAACACCGTCGAAAGGAAGAAATTCGGCCAGGAGCACGGCGGAATCGCAAATCGCCAACGAGTTGCCTCTACGATCTACTGTGGGAAAGAAGACTCCGAAAGCGAGTTGTCTCGTCTATCGCGCCAACTAGAACAACTTTTGAAGTCGCACGGCTCTCAACAAAATGAAGTGGACATCACGATCTGCTTTGTTTCATGATCTACCGCGCCCAATGGAGATCGGAGAGACTCAATAAGTATTTGGATCCTTGAGCTAAAGTCTAGTCCATATCACATCGAATCTTCGGCTAATTAGGATGACTAAATATGAGTTAATTATAAAACTAATTACACGGATGGAGGCTAATTCGCGAGATGAATTTATTAAGCCTAATTAATTCATGATTAGCACATGTTTACTATAGCATGTTTCAAATTATGGACTAATTAGACTTAATAGATTTGTCTCGCAAATTAGCCTCCATATGTGCAATTGGTTTTGTAATTAGTCTATGTTTAACACTCCTAATTAGTATCTAAATATTCGATGTGGCAGGAATTTTAGTCCGGACTAAAGAACCAAACACGCCCTTGCTACTCCTCGGCTACACTCCTATGAAGTATAGTTATTTGAACCGGACCGGACCGACGGTTGGACCGTTAAAAAACCGGCTTGGTTCACTTAAAAGATCGGCCGTGCAATAGAACTGCTAAAAACCGATCGTACCGGTCAGTTTTTTACGAAACCAGTGAACCGGCCGGTTCCAATTGAACTGGACTGGTTTTGCTTCTTCACAAGTATACTCCTCGTCCACTCAGTGAAACCTTATCTCCACAAGAGCATAAATGAAAATCTTCGTATTTTCACGTTTTAGGTCACAGAGACACAGGCGCGCACCATAGATTCGCACGGGGAAGGAAAAATCGTGAGAAAAAAAATTGGCGCGCACCGCCGAATCCCACCGCCGTCCTCGGTCCTCCCCGGCTCCCCGTTCTCCTGCTCCATCGGTCCATCCCCGCCTCCCCGTTCTCCTGCTCGGCTGCTCTCCAAGCTCCATCCCCGCCCTTCCCATCTCGCCGCCAAGCCTGGGCGGTGGGCTCGGGGCCTCAGGGCCCGGCGCTGGACTCCGCACGACGGCACGAGCACGACAGCAGCACTGCAGCAGACGCACCCGCACGGGCGCACGGCCGCAGTGTGAAGCTGTGTCGAACATGCATGCATGAACGGATAGTGTTGGATGCCCCCATTGTCCCTGCTGCAGTCATGTCAGTGTTGGAGAAAAGGCGAGCTGGCATGCATGACACCAATAGATCAGGTCCGCAGCCTTTTTCGCCACCTGGTTTTGTTTACGGACAGACACACGCTTTTTCGCCAGCAATATTTTTCTTTATGAGTGAGTGTTTGATTTTAGTCCGAATTAAAATTCATATTTAGAAACTAATTACACAGATGATGGAAGTTAATTTTCAAAATGAATCTATTAAGCCTAATTAATCCATCATTAACATATGTTCACTGTAGCACCACATTGTCAAATAATGGACTAATTAAGGATTCGTCTCGCAAATTAACCTCCATCTGTACAATTAATTTTGTAATTAGTCTATATTTAATACTTCTAATAAGTATCTAAACATACGATGCGATAGAAATTTTAGCAGCTCCTAAGAAACAAACGAGTCCTTAGGACTATGCTATTGTCGCGTGTTCCGGCGACATCGACCATGCAGTACTTGAGCGTACGATATTTCGTGCAACGGCTTTCTTGGCCAAAAGGTGCCGACTCTTTCAACAAAAGTTGGCCTGTGAGATACCAATGGAGTATCTGGAACTTCGTATGGTAGATGCCTGGTTGTTTTGATTATCACTCGTATACAGTACATAACAAACCAGACATGGTCGATGCTCTTGGTCTCTTGGAGCAACCACGGCCTGGTACTTATTTTTAGCATCCGTCACATCAAATGTTTAGATACTAATTAGGAGTATTAAACGTAGACTATTTACAAATTACATAAATGGAGGTTAAACGGCGAGACGAATCTATTAAGCATAATTAGTTCATGATTTGATAATGTGTTTGCTAATGATGAATTAATTAGGCTTAATACATTCGTCTCGCCGTTTAGCCTCCACTTATGTAATGGGTTTTGTAAATAGTCTACGTTAATACTCCTAAGAGCAACTCCAAGAGTATTCTAATAAATTCTTCCCCAAAATTATGTATCAGGGGTTCTCCCAAAAAAATATTTCCCCCCAAAAACATATCAGTCCACAGCAGATCGCTAATAAATAGTTCTCGATATTTTAAACACAGGCCACGTCATCATATTGGGCCCATCGGAAGGGACGCGCGGGCGTGCGGGAATCAGGATTGGGGAGGAACGCCAACGCTAAAATATACGTGGTGACAGGCTATTTTTTAACGTCACTAAAAAATTGGGGAAGGTTTAGGTGGATTGTTGGAGTTCATTTTTTTCTCTTTTTTCCTTAAAAAGATATTGAGGGTAAGAAGAGTTACTCTCATTAGTAACTAAATATTCGATGTGGACGTAAACATGATCTCACCACCTGCGGATCAGGGAGTGCCTCGCCACTTGGGTCGCCAACGCGGGTCTGGAGTCTGGACAAGGCCTTCGGGGGTGTTTGGATCCCCGGGCTAAACTTTAACCCTCGTCACATCGAATGTTTGGATACTAATTAGGAGTATTAAACATAGGCTAATTACAAAACCAATTTCACAACCCCTAGGCTAAATCGCGAGACGAATCTATTAAAGGGGTGTTTGGGAGGCATGTGCTAAATTTTAGCACCTGTCACATCGGATGTTTGGATACTAATTAGGAGTATTAAACATAACCTAATTACAAAACTAATTGCACAACCCCTAGGCTAAATCGCGAGACGAATCTTTTAAGCCTAATTAGTCCATGATTTGACCATTCGCTAATGATGGATTAATTAGGCTTAATAGATTCGTCTCGCGATTTAGCCTAGGGGTTGTGCAATTAATTTTGTAATTAGACTATGTTTAATACTCATAATTAGTGTCCAAACATCCGATGTGACACATGCTAAAATTTAGCACCTGCTATCCAAACACCCCCTAAGTCTAATTAGTCCATGATTTGACAATATGGTGCTACAGTAAACATTCGCTAATGATGGATTAATTAGGCTTAATAGATCCGTCTCGTAGTTTAGCCTAGGGGTTCTGCAATTAGTTTTGTAATTAGCTCATGTTTAGCCCTTCTAATTAGCATCCGAATATTTGATGTGACACGAACTAAACTTTAGCTCTAGGATCAAACACCCCGGGACCCTCCTCGGGGGGCAGCGTCACCGTCTCACCGACTCGCCGTTTCCCTACTGTTTCGCATTAAGGGCTTTGGCCAAAAAGGCGTACGTGCAGTGCAGCCGTGCATCACCACGCAAGCGTGGGTGCCTGGTGTGGCGTGCATCTGCAGTGCGCGCTCGTCCGGTCATGCCCTGACACGCACTCGATCGCCCGGCGCGGCGGGGCAGAGGGATTTCTTGCTTGCTTGATTGGCACTCCAAGGACATGGCACGCACGCATCATGTCAGGCCAGCTGCCTTGCACCGACCCTGAGGACACTCCCAGTCCCTGAAGGCTGGTAGAGCCTGAAATGCCGGCTTTTCGCTGACCCCCGAAAGGTCTGTCCCGTCTACTGGGCCTGCCTGATTTTACATTGACATGTACTGAAGATGAACGCAAGCTTATGGTAAATCCGGGCTTCCTTCTTCCCGTGTGAGTTGATTGAATAAAGCTTTGCAAGTGTGCGTGGTTTAAACATCCGCAAGTGCGAAGTGTCTGTCTGTATATGATGTCGAACCCAAAAATGTGGTTACCCACTACCGTGCCAATGTGCCATGCGTGCGAATCTACCTGCAGGCATCACGAGACTCTGCAGGAGCAGGACTGTACCTCCTCCGTACGTGCCAAAGAAACGCTATCCCATTTTATTTCAAAAAAAGAAACGCTATCCCAATGTGCACGCGTCAACGCGCACTGTCCCAGCCCGAGATCGAGATGACCCTCACCGGTCACCGCTGCTAGCCTGCTAGCACCCACCACCACATCCATGCCTTCGTACGAAGGAATCTCCCTTTTCGGCGTGACCAGAGCCCCAGAGCTGGGTTGCACAAACAAAGCGAGACGGGGTAGGGTACGGTACGGAGCCGAGGACGCGACGCGCACGGCCGTCCGGGCGGCGCGACTGCCCACGCCGACCACGCCCAGTGGCCGCGGCCTTTTGTCCCATCCCATCGGCGCCCCCGTCCCGTCCACGCGCGAGGTCGGCGCGCCCCGCGGCTTCCGCCAGACCCGGCCGCGCGCGACGTACGAGCGCCCGTGGTTTCACGTGAAGAGAAAGAGGCCGCCGGCGGTCGGCCAGGCGGGAAGGAAGCGAACGGAGGGTGGAGAAATGGTGACCGTTTCGTACGTGCCCCGGCCCGGCCGTTTGCGCTACGCGCTGCCGCGCAGGTGGTAGCCCTGGACGCAACGCCTAGAGGGCTCACGGTCAGCTGGGCAGCTAGCCAGCAGCCGAGCGGCGTCGTGCGCACATGCCCTTGACGGCGGTTATTGCTAAATCAACTACGGAACAATATCGGACGAGTACAAACTCGTGATTACGTAGAGGGTGTTTGATAGCTCTCGTTAAACTTTAGCACTTATCACATCGGATGTTCGATACTAATTAGGAGTATTAAATATAGTCTAATTATAAAACTAATTGCACAGATGGAGTCTAATTCGCGAGATGAATCTATTAAGCCTAATTAGTTCATGAATTGACAATGTGGTGCTAACATTTGCTAATGATGAATTAATTAGCTTTGATAGATTCGTCTCGCGAATTAGACTCCATCTATGCAATTAATTTTATAATTAGCTCATATTTAGTCCTTCTAATTAGCATCCGAACATTCGATGTGACCTTGAGCACCTCGTATCTAAACACCCCCTTAAGCTCGGTAGGATCTAAACACCCCCTTAAGCTCGGTAGGAGTACCAGAATATACTAGCACGAAATTCCCCCCTTGCAAGCTACAGCACATATAGCTGGTCTCGCAATAGGCACGTAACGTGATCCACCAAATTCATCAGCCCATTCCGGCCCCAGCTCCGGTCGTCGTGCACTCGTGCAAGCAAGTAATGGTGAAACCCAGCTGCTCCACCAAATTCCTCCAGCAAGGTCAGCTATGTCCATCGCAGCGCTAACAAAGAATTATCAAAATGCAATGAAGAAAGGGTCACAGCTAAGGCAGGGATGGAAGAAACCCACTGAAGGAAAAGTAATGGTGAATGTTGATGCGGCCTTTGATGAAGATGGAGGAAGAGGCAGTGTGGGATCGATCATAAGGGATAGCAATGGAGGCGTCTTAGCTGCTGCTCATAGCTATTTGCCCCATTTAATCGATGCACCGATGGCAGAGGCTTATGCACTGAAGGAGGGGTTGATGCTAGCGCAGCACATCGGATGCAATCGGTTGATTGTTCAATCAGACTGTATGGAGGTGGTCGAGATCATGAGGGCTGGTGGATTCACGGCAAACTCGGCTGCGTCTATACATGATGAATGCAATATAGTGTGGAATGGTTTTCAGGAGATAAGTACCGAGCACTGTCATCGTGAGGCGAATCAAGCTGCTCACTTACTTGCAAGAAGAGCAATGCAAACAAAGCAAAATTGTACATGGGATGATGAGCCCCCTAGTTTTATCCTTGATTGCATTGTAAACGATGTTACTATCCTGAGTGAATAAAGTTTGCCGTACAGTTTCAAAAAAAAAAGTGCGCAATGCTCTGGCCTGCCGAGAATCGTGGGCGGTGGTACGCAAACATAACGCGCACGGCGCACAGGGAGGCACGAACGCGATCGTCCTCCTCCGGATCGATCTCGCACGACGGCCCCGCGACCGCGACCGCGCGTCTCGTTCCGTCGGCACCCGCTGGATTTGGCGGGGGGCGGGGGCAGAACGCGACCGGGACGCGGGCGCGCGGCCGGCCTCCGCCAAACCGGCCGCGGGTACGCGAGGCCGAGGACCCGTGGTTTCACGTGAACTGGAGCGGCCGCGATGCGCGCGCGCGCGCGCGCACGAGAGCGGATTCGCCAGGTCCCGTCTCGGCTGGCTGGCTGGCCAGGCGGCAGCGAGCGGCTGGCCGTGGCCGTGGGGGGTGGAGAAATGCTGGCCCTTTTTGTACGCTTGTTGCGGCCGCCTGCCTACAGGTGTCTCGAGGCCCCGCCGCGGCAAGGCAAGCGGCCGCGGCCGCGCACATGCTTGACGGCGGTTGGCCGGGGAGGGGGCGTCAGGCGTGGGCGTGATGGTTGTTTGGATAAACACTGAGCAAGCTCGTGATTGCCTGAGCTGTGATGTTTTTTTCGGCGATGTACCAGGCCTGCTTGCCTGGTCTGGTGTACCGAGGAACTGCGGGCGGACTAAGAGTCCTCTGTTGAAAACCAATGATGGTGTCTGGTCGGGTGTGTATGTATCAGTGTATGTGGCGGCAACCGGCAAACCAGAGGCATATATTCACAGTTTCACACCCCGCATTGATTGGAACGTTAAGAAAACAGCTATATTTCACTGAAGGAGATAAATAGCAGTTTTCTAATTTTCAGTAACCCAAGAAGATCTCGTACGTATCACACTATACTATATCTGCATAGTTTAAAGCTGTAACACAAAAGTTTAAAAGGATGAGAGAAAAATTAACAGGAAAAATTTCACTAACACCTACGACATGAAAGTAGTTTGGTTAAATCCACTATGAAATATATTTTGATAGTGCATTTATTTGGTGTTGATAGCTATTAATGATCTTTTCCTTTAAAATTTGGATTCAATTTAGAGAAGTTCGATTTACCATAAAACTAAACTGTCTTGCATTTTGGAACTGATAGAGTTTTTTTTAAAAGAAAATATAGCGTTTTTGTTGGTGCATATGATTCGGCAAGCAACGGATGCTGAAAAATAACATAAGAGCACCACAAACAAATGTCAAGCTTTATCAATTTAATGGTAATACGCAAAGGGGGCGCTCTGCTAGAAAAGGGACAATGCCCTTTCTGATACATTCAATCTAGCACGCAATTGAGGTGCTAAATCGTTCTCATCGAAGTTTATATTGCACCAAATTTCCAGCTTACTTCCTGCATCTTCATTCACAATCCGACACGCCCATTCCCCACAAATTGATAAGCCATCTATTGTTGACAGAGAAAAAGATGCGCTCTCAGGATGATTTAAGCTAAAACAGTCTCATTTTTCCAGAAATGGACGAAGATGCCCTTTTTTCGCTTGGTAAGAAGGTGCCTATCCTCACCTGCTACTGTCGCTGGTACTGATGAACCCTAGCTGCTCTTAGCCAGTGATGACCAAGTGTTAATCTCACGCCGCGATCAAAGAATATCTCGATAATCATGTCCAACCTGCTCGTGTTGCGATGTCTAGATCAATCATCATTTGGTAGGGATGCTCTAGCTACAAACGTAGTTGGCATTTTCTTTTCTTTTTCCAAATATATTATTTTATCTGTTTTTTTGTTTATTCCAACAGGGTTTTTTTTTGTAATGTTATGCTACACGCCTACCCATCACAAGTCTCCGGCTCGAATTCACATGGATATTTGATTAGTATATGTGCTAGCTTAATCATCAAGCACTAGCCTAATCTGTCCTTGCTCTGTACTGCTAATTGCTAGCTACTCAGTGCCAATATAGATTTAGAAACATGTGCCTCACTAATGCTTGACTGGAGCAAATATTTAGAAAATTAACATACACCGAAAGCATACTTTTTGTAGTCGCGCGGGCACATACTTTCTTGGGTTTTGAGGAAGTGTTGTTTTGAATGTTTCAAAAAATAATTTTTAATAGCCAAAATGTTGTAATAACATAGTGCTGTATAACTTCACAAAATTATAACCTAGGTAAACTGCACTTTTGGACGAGGTAAGTTGTTGTCCCGTTTTTTTCACATCACATCTCTTGTGACACTTGTTGCACTTCGCGAGATCTAAGGGCAAAAATGGATCTCTAGCTTCTTCCGGTTCTTCAAGAATCAGCAAGATTTTGCTGTGTGACACATGTATATTGACCACATCAAATGAAAATTAAACTGAAAGCTGGTGCAGCACTGTGGCTTAGCACTGACAGCACACCAGACAGCATCTCCAAGCATATTTTTTTAAAAAAATCTCCCATAATTCTTTTTACAGAACCAAGAGAGCTTGCTGATGCAAAGGCATCGTCAGCCACGTAGTTTCCCTGGGCTTCGTTGGAGCAGTTGGTTTTTTCTGGTGGAAGCAAACAATCAGCCGGTAGTAAACAAACAAGGCCGTGTTTAGTTCGGCGGATTTGGGGTGCCAAATTACTGTTACAGCACTGTAGCACACTGTAGCGTTTCGTTTGTATTTGTGAATTATTGTCCAAATATTGACTAATTAGGCTCAAAAGATTCGTCTCGCAAAGTACAACAAAACTGTGCAATTAGTTTTTAATTTCATCTACATTTAGTACTCCATGCATGTACCGCAAGTTTGATGTGATGGGGAATCTTCTTTTTGCATAGTGTCAAAGTTGGGAGTTGGGAGTAACTAAACATGGCCCAAGTCACCCCTTGGAGGAAGTGAGGAAAGCACGCAAAAAAAACAAAGCCTGATCACATGGCATAACATGTGCCCATCTGTCAAAAACACATCACACTGTTTCACCGACTCGATTGACACTCGTCAGAGGAATAGAGAAAGGACGAAGCCCATGGAATTACAGCTCTCCCATTGGTCATGTCAGATCAAACAGTGCATCTTGAATAGTTTTGTGGTAAAGGATACTCCTGATATGATATGCCTGAATTTTCTAAGAAATCAAACCGGTTTGCCAGATTGGTTGATCAGAAGGACGCGGCAGCTTATGGGACGAGATGTGCTCTAGTATTGTTTGAGTTGTGGATAGCTTGGAATTTCTAGTCACATGCTCGTCGATCTCGATGCACCGTTACATCAGCAGTGTCACGCGGTGAGGTTTCTAGGATATTAATCCATGGGTGGACGGTGGTAAGTTTTATTTTATTCGTTTACTGTTATCAGGTCCCGAACCTATTTCCCTCTAGAACATAGTTTTTCTTCCTTTCACTCTACAGAGAATCCTCAACAACGATTTGTTGAAAAAGGCACTATACGAACCATGATGAAAAGTAATTTTTGTCTCATGGCCTTTTCTTACCAGCAAAGTTTTCTCTCGTAGCTGTCATACAAACTTCATCATTACCTGGCTGTGCAATCCCAATAAAATTGTAGTAGCCTAATAACAGATGATGTCACTACTTCCCTCCAAAAACATAGCATAGCCTAAATTACTTGAGGTAAACAAAAAGCCCAACTACATGTGACCTACCCCCCCCCCCCCCCCACCAAAAAGAAGAAGAAGAAGAAGAAGAAGAAGAAGAAGGAATCACCAAACCTTGGATAGTTCATAGTTGGACAGCTGCTCCCAGGCTCATTTTCACCACTCATCAAACCAAACCACCAACCAACCTGCCAAGAAATTCACCAAAACATATCCAAAAATGAGCACCAATGGGGCGTACTTGTGCCTACAAAGATGCCAAAAAAGCATCGCCATTTTGGTAATGGCATCGAAATACTGCTAAAAAAGACTATTAATAAATGCGCGGCGCCCAGTCCACTCCAAGATCTCATCTTCCCCTCCCTGCAGGCTGTGTGCGGCCTCCCTCTCCCACCCGCCATCCCCTCGAGCTATTAGTACCCGCCACGCCACCGTCCCCCCTACCTTCGCCGCCTGCCTCTCCGTACTCCTCGCCACCTTCCTCCACTCACCCACTTGCACAGAGCCCGCGACGGCTCGGAATCCGCCGCCGGCGCCTCCTCTCACCGGAGCAGTGAAGCTACACTGAGCGCCATGGGCCCCGCGCCGAGGGAGCCCATGAAGCAGCGGGTGAACCGCTGCCTGCTGCGGCTCTCGGACCGGGACACGGAGGCGATGGCGGCCGCGGAGCTGGACGCGATCGCGCGCGACCTGGAAGCCGACGAGCTGCCGGTGTTCGTGGCCGCGGTCTCCGACGCGCGTCCCACCGACAGGACGCCGCTGCGCCGGCACTCGCTCCGGCTGCTGGCGCTCGTCGCCGGCGAGCACCCGCGCGACGCCGTGGCGCCGCTCGTTCCCAGGCTCGTGGCCGCCGCGCTGCGGCGCGTCAGGGACCCGGACTCCTCCGTGCGCGCCGCGCTCGTCGACGCGGCCCGCGCCGCGGCGGGGGCCGCGCAGTCCCCGCCCGTGGCGCTCGGCCCACTCACCGACGCGCTGCTCCACGAGCAGGACCAGTGCGCGCAGCTGGCCGCCGCGCTCGCCGCGGCCGCGGCCGTCGAAGCCTCCGAGCCCACCGACGACCTCGCCGCCTACCTCGGGGCGCTCCTCCCGCGCCTTCTCAAGCTCCTGCGCAGCGCCGCGTTCAAGGCCAAGCCAGCGCTCATCTCCCTCATCGGCACTGCCTCGGCCGCATCCGGCGGCGGAGCCGCATCCACCGCTGTGCCCAGCCTTCGCGACGCGCTCACCGGCGATGACTGGGCCGCGAGGAAGGCTGCCGCCGAGGCGCTCGCCTTGTTGGCCCTCGAACACGGAGACGACCTTATCTCCCACAAATCCTCCTGCATTACCGTCTTCGAAGCCAAGAGATTTGATAAGGTCGGTCGCAATTATGAAGTTTTGATCTTGGCCACGGTATCCTCGTAGATCTGCGGCTTTCTACATTTTTTTTGACACTTTCTTGGCACAATGCAGGTAAAGATTGTGCGTGAGTCCATGAATCGGATGATCGAGGCGTGGAGGGAGATCCCAGACGTGGATGAGGAAGTCTGCTCCTCCGATGTGCCATCATTGTCCCGCGCTAGATCTTCTCTCACAGGTGATGTGGCTTGCTACTCTTGAGGTTCTACTCACTGATTTTTTTTCCTTCTTTTCACCCTTTTTTTTTGTGATTTGGGTAAATTTAAGGTCTATGCTTGGTTTGGGGGTTTGGACTGCATACTGTACATTAAAGAATAACCTGTTTGGTAAAAGACAGATATTTGGGTAAAACATACTGGATAATAAATATTTTTTTGTGAAGAAATTATTTCGGTTTTTGAACTTATTTTAGATATGCACTGCATACATTTGTTGGATTTAGTTGTCTGGATTAGAGGTGATCAGACAACAAATGTTCTTTACTAACATTATGGATTATATAATTGAACAGAGACTGTAAGTGATGGCAGATACCCCACTGATTCCTTGGGCTCCAGCTCTGCCCCTTCAATTACAAGGAGAAACTCATGGCCGGCTAACAGGCAGCTCCCACCGGATGCATTGCACAATGCCAGCAACAGAAAAGCCAGCCCTCCTTCCAACGCAAGCAAGAAAATTTTGCCACCTCCGCGCCGCAACGCAGACCAAGCTAAGAACTATGAGGACAAGGTTGATATTACTGTTGCTCCGGACGCAACACCAATCAAAATGGTGACCGAGGAGAAGCTCCTGAAAGAGGGAAATGTTAGAGAGAGGCTTGAAGCGCGGAGGGTGCTGTTTCAGAAGACTGGTGAGAAGGGTTACAAGAAGTTGGTTGGTCCCAAGTCAGGATCTAGAGTTGTTCCATACAACGGGGATGGTGATTTGGAAGAGACTGCCCTGACCGAGGATGCGCCCGATGAACTTCAGTCAGCTCACAAGGATGAGGACCTGTCGAAGATCAGGATGCAGCTGGTTCAGATTGAGAATCAGCAGGCCAGTTTGCTCAATCTTCTCCAGGTAATTAATTATCCCTTGTTCCCTTGCATATCATATGACAATAATTTGCTGAAACTCGAATTTCACCTTTTTTTCCCTTTTCTTTTTGTTTGCTTAAGAATCTCGCATATGCATGAGTAGATGAGATGTCCTGGTAAGATCTTATTGCTTGGAAAATTTACACCAAGCAAACTTTGGTGCAAGCTCACTCATTCCCGCTGTTAAAAAAAAAAGAACCTACCATTGCCTAGCAGACGTTTTTTTCGTGTAATTTGGACTGAACGTAGGACTCATCCTTCTTGCATCAGGATATTTATTACGTATTATTTGGTCACAATGAGCAGCCATGACCGTTTGGTATGAATCATACATTCATTCAATGCGTCCTGATTGCACTAGTCATATCAGTATGCATTCAGGTCTGGACAGTGGCATGGTGTGGGGAAAACCTGGACCGCAACAGTGCAATAGGGCACTTACTAGCAATACGGCAGTGTCTTAATCACCAACTAACATATTAACCATGAGGCTGGGTTATCAGGAACATTGATATTGTCTGCCTGCATCTGTAAAGCATCAGCCAATGTTCTGATCACATCAAATAGGCAATATGTTTTGCATGTTTAGTGTATCTTCTCCCGCTGGTCTACAATATTTTTTATTTTTTTATATAAAACTCAAGGATGATTTTCCAAAACAATGCCTAGCATTGAATTATTCCTGTTACTTTTAAATTGAAAACACTTCTGATGCTTTAATTACTTTTTCTTATCAGAAATTCATGGGGAGCTCTCAGAATGGGATTCGTTCCTTGGAGACGAGGGTGAATGGGCTCGAGATGGTATTGGACGAGATATCCCGTGATTTGGCTGCCTCGTCAGGAAGGATCCCAAACAGCGAACCTGACACCAATGCATGCTGCATTCTGAGCCCAAAATTCTGGAGAAGACATGATGGAGGTAGATACACTTCCAGGTACTCCGTCTCAGATGCACCAAACTACTCTGAGGAGAGCAAGACTTCTTACAAGTGGGAGAGGCAAAAGTTTGGAGCTCAGGGCGGGTTCGTCACCAACCCCTTGGCAGAGCCAAACACTTCATCTGTAAGAAGCACAGGTATTACCCAGGAAGGGAGAAGACGAGACTCGGCTCAATACAGGTCAAGGTAAGGTAATAGAAGCCACCAGTAAACTCTGTCATCCACACGATTAGATTTGCTAGGTACGCTAATGAAAATTAGGACACTTGGAAACTGACAGCAGCATAGCACATGAAAGTAGTTGCTTTCTTCTTTAGCACATCAGAATCAATTTAATTATGGCCCCTGCCCCAACCCTAATACTATCTACCTATTGTGATTGGGATTCCTTCTCAATTGGCACCAACCTACCTTTATTGTCAAATTTGCATGGTCTTGTTATAACATTTTCTTATTCAATCAATTGCCAACTAAATTGTCACTCTTTCCATTTTCTTCAGGTTGGGTTAGGTGCAACAAAATTGGTTCATGTGAAGTGAGAACTACTTGCCTTAGCAAGGCAGCAGAGCGTTTGAAGATCCCACTATTGGTGCATTTTCGGAGGCGTTTTCTTTTCTCCAAGCTTAGAGCTGAGATGATACAAATTGTGAGGTTTTATTCATGAGTCGCCCGGGGTTCAGACCCCTGATATACAGCCTAAACTCTAAAGCAAGACCCTCGCCACGAGCTAGATAATCATGCAACAGACATGAAATTGCTGGTGGAGACTCACTGAGGGCAGAATGCATATGTGGAGTTTAGCGATGAGAAAATTCTACGTTCTGTTTCCTTCGGAGCAGATCCTTGCACGGACATGTAGTCATGGATGTATCTTGTACTGCTTGTAAATAGTTTGGATACTTATTCCTGTGCTCGCGAGGTGTTGTCACAATTTTTTTTCTTTGGTATGCTGAGATCATAAAAGTAGGGAAAAAAACGCTCGCAGATTGCAATTGCAACAAATGCAAGATATTCTTTGGTATAGTTTGTTATTCTCCCTTTTGCTGATTCCTCTACCAGTGTGGCAAATGCCAAGAAAGCCAGACAGAAAGTATGGTAGGCCAAAGTGTAGTATCAGATCAAGAAACATGATGTCAAAACAACTACCCAAGGGCTGCCAAAACGTGACTACAAACTGATCACATATCACGGTGTGTGAACCAGACAGTATCAAACAGAATGCCAAAGATGGATAATCAGGTTTGGCCAAATACCACAACAAATCATACGGTATAAAGCAACGTGAAAATATTTGTGAACTTTGTAGCCAGGACTAGTAAAGAAGTCCCGATAGAGAGTGTGGCGTGAGGCACTCAGCAATCCTCACGTGCTTACAAGCAGAATTCTGTACATATAAAGATCTCAAAAGCAAGAATCATGTACCTAAACTATTTCAGGTTTTTCCCAGGAGGCTGATCACACTACGAAAGAAAAAAAATGCAAAATAAAAATGTACAAAACTTCTCTGATGTAGGTTCTTGTTGTGTGAGCAGTGGCCGGAGCAACACTCTAGTAGTGAGCATTCGCAATTGGACGCTAATTGAATTAGCTTTGCTTCAATGTGCCGCAAATATTCCAAACTGCTGTGCATAATAACCAAGAAAATGAAGCGTATGCACCTTCGTGGATAAAGAAGCTGCAACCAAATGCATCAGCTGCAGTTGTCAGGAAGTTCAGAGGTTCAATCACCAACGTTACGCCAAGAGAATGAACACATATACATGCAGCACTGTATCTGTTCCAGCTCAATCCGGCTGCCACTATCAACTGTTTTAGGAAGATCCATCTTCAGTCTTACTTGTAGGAATGTTCAAGACCCATCTTAAGTCTAACTTGCAGGCAAACTACTCCTGCGGTGATGGTGGCTGTAGGTCTAATTTGTATGCCTGAATCTCCATCGGTGAGATAAGAACGTTTCCCTCCTGAGCAACATCACCGATCTGCTCAAGGTACCCTAGCATTTCAGGGTCATCATGTAAGAGGTTCAGCGAAGTTGCTTTCACACTCACAGCCGACAGATCTTTGAACATGTAGAACAGATTTACTGGTTCTTCCCCAACTGTTGTACACTGCAGTCCACCCCTTTTGCAGTATGAGGCGTCCCAGCCTCTCCTCTGCAACAGAATAGCAAATCTTGGGTCGGCTGCTTCAGAATGAGGAAATCTTAAAGGCTGAGGGACCTTCAGGTTCACGATATGCACATCACAGGGCAAAGACGCAGTTAATGGAGTGAATGACTGTTGAGGCAGCTTGAAGGATTTTTCATGAGGTTTTTTGCTCTTAAAAGCATGCATTGGGTAGTTCAGGTGTGCCCCAACACGGTGCGAGAGGAGAGATGGCTGAAGAGTAAGCAAACTGTGGGTTTTAGGCAAAGCTGAGACATTGGACTCCCTGAGGAGATGGAATATAACATTCATTGGCCGGTTGTCCATTACTCCCTGCCCCAGACCACGGCCATCATCCTGAACCAGCCTACGATCCAACATAATCTCTAGCCATCCAGTTTTTAAGCTTGCTGCCCCTAATGACTGCTTGGAGTGTACAGAAAACCGATTACCAAGTGAATCCTGCAAGAAGGCAAGTGATGGCATTGGGTAATAATTTCCCTGTAGAGGAATCTTATCATATGTCTGCCTCCTACTCATCTGAAAGCCATTTAGATCAGAATAGAAGATCCTTTGGTTGTCAATATCTGTCTTGTACCTGACAATCAGTTCCTTATCATTAAAAACATGGCCAACAAGCTCAACATGGTATTCCTTCTCGATCAACATATCCTGTATAGAGTCCCCACAATCGTAAATGCGTGTGCTATGTGAGAGAGGTGACTTATGCCACTCCGTCTTTGGAAGAGAATGAGCTTCTTGAACCAATGGCCCTTCAGTAAGGATGAAATGTCCTCCTTCCTCTACAATTGAGCGAGCCTGCCCAATTGGTTTGAACAAGTATGCCCCACTTCCATGGCTTCTGTACATGCCAATTTCTTCACCTATCACAGTTTGTTCCCCATCCTTGAGACGAGTTACTGTCTGAAGAAGGCCATGACTTACATCAAAAGAAAGAGTGTAATAAGAGTTCTTCATTTCCACTGTTTTGCCTTCCAGCTTTGAACAAACATATGGTTCAGGGCAAGGAAATCGCTGTGAAGCTGTGAATGTTTTTACAACAGCAGGAACAGCCTTTTCACAATCCTGCCCAGTAACCACATAGTAGGTCTCCAAACCTAGTGCAGGAACAGAAGCCCTCCAATAAAGACGGTGCCGGCCTGTCGAAATCTTTTCATCGCTGACAAACTCCCACTCTGGGGAAACTTGACTTTGCAAACAGGAACCATTCGAATTGAGAACAGAAATGTCAGGAGTACTTACAACAACCATAACAATCTCATCCCTTGTTTGTTCTAGTGGGTTAAAAAAGACAACTGACTGTGCGTTCCCTTCATGAGGGTCAAGAACCTTATGCACTGGCTGAACATCATACTTTGAACGTTCCTGCACTGGTTCAAAATGTGATAGCAATGTAGGGTCAGATCTATCATGGAAATCTCCTAAAAGCACTTCGACAGCCCTGGACATAAATAACTGTAGATCTTGCAGTGAAGTGTGCATTCGAGTGCCATAGTCCACCACAACATGATCCTTAGCTGTGCCAGTAACCCCATCATGATGTTGAAAAAGAGCCAAATTCCTCCTTGCTGCTGTCAGTTTGTGTGAGAAGCTGATGGGGAGTTTAGCACACTGAAACTTCTGACAGTATCCTAGAACAAATGAACCCAGAATCTCTGAGGCTCGGAGCGTCTGTTCTAGTACACGGTCAACAGCTTTGAAGAATGGCCTCGACACATAGTAACCACTCCAGTAATCCTGATTTCGATCAGCATATGTGAAGAAATCCCCTGAAAGTGTTGGAAAACCTTGCAGCTCAGCAGAACCCAATTCACCCGGGCGTGAATAGTTTATCTTTTCAGCTTCATCTCTCAGTGTGGAGAAGTAATCCTCCAGGGTACCAAATTTGACTTCAGCATTGAGATGGGGGTTAGAGTTTATGTAATCAAAAAGCTTCTCGTAATTGCGGAATTGTACTTCTGCTTCCTCCACACTAACATATCGGAAATCATCACCCAAAGGAATGAGAAGTGTATTCGTTCTGTACAGGGTTGACTTTTTCCTGTACTGATCTAGAAGTTTTGTTGCTCTCTCTTGCACATTGTCAGTATCTGTCTCAACAGGATCAAATCTCCATGGGCAGGATTCATAGCTGAAACCACGCATTCGAGCAAAGTCAAACTGGCAGCAGATAGCTGGTTCAGGTCCACATGTGTGTGGAATGTCATAGGAATAGAAGGGCATCATATGAACAAATATGTCAGTTGTTTCTTCAATATCCCAGTTCTGCCTCCACAAATATTCAAGATTCTTTTTCACTGCAAGCTCCTTTTTCAGCTCATAGTGCGTTCTCTGGATTAGCATGTTATGGAAACCCATTCTCCTAAGCAAATAGGCCATTGTAGATGAATAACCAAATGGGTCGATCGACCAAGAATTTTTAGGAACAACTCCAATAGTATCATTGAGCCACATGTTCCCCTCCATCATCTGTGAAAGAAATCACAAAGGTCAATAAATTTCATCATAATTAAATAATACGCGTTACAATCATATCCAAAAAGAACCAATCGGTATCAACTTTGCTCCGATGGACCCATACCAAATCAGGCATTATAGTGCAAAATTAAAATATCAATTTTGCATTAAAATATATATAGCATATAGCCCGATTCCAACGAGATGTACTGCATGTACTCCCTTGGTTAGATTGGTAAATTTCTTCTTGAACCCAAAAGTCAAGCAACAGTGTGGAACTTACAAGGAAAATCAATAGTCACTCCTTATGGACTATAAAATTGGTCTTTTGATACGGTTTTCCTTTCAAATAAAAACTTCAATGATGCATTTGTCTCACTTGATAAGTAAAAAAGGATTGACTAAAAACCATATGTAAATACAAGTATACAACAGACACCGGTAGTATCCATTCTAAATGGCAAAGTGGTATGAGGCGCAAGCCATTGGCCCAGGTTCAATCCCCAGGCACCCAGTTTGGAAGGAAAAAAGATGTGTTCTCTTCCTTGGATAATATATAGGAGCAAAGAGACAAGGACTGATTGCCCTGGCAAAAACTAGGGGAGAATCAAAGAAAACAATCAGCTGCCTAGATCCCAACATAAATGTGATATAAGACACAAGGTCCACATATCTTTCTCATATCAAATGGTGTTCTCCAATTGACACCTCACTATCATCGAGGGCAGTGTTTTAAAGGCGTCGCCTAGGCATCTAGGCGGACCCAGCTCACCTTGGAAACCGGTCCACCTTGTCGCCTAGGCGATAAGGCGTGCAAAGATTTCCAAGGTCGCCTTATCGCCTTTAAAACACTGATCGAGGGGGTAGGCATTTAAGGAATTTGTTTTTCTTTTCTAATCCATGATATAGACCCATCCAGTTAGCGGTTTCTTTAAAAGCTTCCGGATTTAGGATTTCATGCAATGGGCCATGATAAAGTTGTATCATCCCACTGGACTATGCTAATTAGATTTCGTATATTCAAATATAAGCAAATATGTACATTCATAAGCGTTATTAGGCGCTAAGCAGGAAACTGCACAACGAAACACACTGGAAAAAGCAATAACATGTTCCAACTATGACATAGCTAGTCCCCATAGGCCATAAGTTCTTCCTGTTGTCATCTCAAACCAAGAGTATGACGTTATCTTTTTTGGTTATACTATCCCAAAGTTTGTGATGTGCTCTTGCTCAAGTTTGAGAAATGAAGAAAACTTGATCCCAGCTTTCAAACGTGAGAAAAATATAATGCTACTATACTAGCAAATAGCATCAAACCAGAGTCTATAGCACATCCTCTGAGTGTTTTTTTTTATATGTACAGTTCCATGTGTTTTTCAACATGGTGCACATCAAATAAGAAAGGGATAAAGAATGCACTTTGTTTACACATCAGCTACAGACAGTCATAATATAACGTTTAGCAAAGAGCAAAGATATAAAAGTGTACTTGCCTGTTCTATGATGGCGAAGTAGTGCGAGTTTGCCTGCGTTGAGAAACAAATGAAATTCAATTTAGCTTCCTTTTAAAGAGAAATAACTTTGAGGAAATACTTTGCCGGAAAAGATTAAATCAACAGACAGGACAACCGAAATGGCAGTGTTATAAAACAGGATACTAGATACATAGGAGCACAACATCTGTTGAAAGAATGGCTGAACACAAATAAAGCTCACAGCAGAAACAACATACTAAACGGAAACAAATAAATTAAACATGCCAGTGCTGTTTGTGACTATTTAGCCAGTCTTGACTGTTGAATCTCCTCAGCATGTGTACTAATATGCAAATTTTCTAGAGCAACAAAGCCTGGTACTATAGTTTATGTAGCATAAATGCATGCTCAGCTGCCACAGAATCTATAAATTTCCTAAGTATGAAGTGGACAGGTAGCACAGAAGTCACAAATACACAACACCCTACAAGCAGACTAGGCCCCAATTGACTCCTAAGCATAGAAACTACAAGTACACAAATCCAAAAGAAGTTACACTCAATTCATGCCTAAATATGAAACATCGTTGAATACATACATGGTACTAAGATTCGAGATCACAATGTGCGCAAGGAGAAACAGTGAAATACAATGATACAGCATCCTAGTTCTGCAAGCACAGCACGCCAACGTTCATTCCTAATCACTAGGCAACTAGGTAAACGTGAAATAAAATTCCATTCCGTTCGTTCATGGCCTAGACAGATGGTGCAAGCACAGCATGTCAATGACAAACACAAACAATGAAACAGAAACTGCAGTCTACTCCTTAAACCCCATCTAAACCACAGAATTTTGCTTCCCTCTCACCTCATCGTTCATGACCCATCCGCCGCTCACGATTTCGAGTTGCCCATCACGTACAAGCTTAGCGAACGCCTCCTGCTTCTTCCGCGGTGCGTCGCGCCACCACCTCTCCAGGTACGACATCTCCTCCCATATGAACTTCCTGCGCGAATCCTACAACATAGCAGACTCCTGATGATCGTCGAGAGGGGCAGAGCACCAGAGCCCAAAAGCAAATCTCGAGTGGGGAGAAGTCGACAACAACCTTGGAGAGGGACTCGACGATGGTGTCGAGGATGTGGCGCGACTGACGCTCGTAGTACTCCTCGACGGTGCGGATCCAGCCGGGGTCGTTGTGCGAGTGCGGCGCGACGAAGACCTTGAGCTTCTCGCCGTCCCACTCGTCGCCGCGGTACTTGACCTCCCACCCCTGCTTCCAGGCGCCGCCGTCGACGTCGAGGAACTGGATCCGATCGTAGAGGTCCCTCGTGGTGATGTCCACGGGCGCCTCTCGCCCGATCCGCGCGGCCACGGCGGCCGCCGCGGCCTCGGCGGCGGCCGATTCGCGGTGGCGGAAGGCCGGCCTGCGGGTGAGGCGCGCGCGGGGGCGAGCGGGGGGCGGCCGCGCGGCGGCGGGGCGGGAGGAGGGGAAGCCGAGGCGGAGGAAGGCGAGAACGAAGAGCGCGGCGAAGGCGGCCGCGGCGAGCCAGAGGGCGCGGCGGGAGTAGGGGGAGGAGGCGGAGTGGGGGCCCCCGCGGCGGCGGGAGGAGGCGGGCGCGGAGAGGGAGGACTTGGAGCGGAGGTGGTGGTGCGCCTTCGGCTTGGAGGTGGTCGGGAGGAGCGCGCCGGAGCGGCCCCCGCCGCCGCCGGAGAAGAAAGGCATCGCCGCAGGCGAGGGGGAGTGGCCTGACTGACCTCCGCGCGCGGGGTCGGCTCGAGTGGGTGTGGCTTTCCGCCCGTGCCCGGGTCCGGCACCGGCGATATTTTGAGCGCTTCGTTTGATTCGCGAGTCGGGTGGGCCCTGGTGAGAGCTCGTACGAATGGTATGTTTCGCTGACGCGTTGGGCCTTAGGTTCAGGTGGGCAGCGATTCAAGTGGGCTGTCACGGTGGCGCCATGAAGTTTTTGGTTGGTGAGTTTGGTGTTCATGGTGGCGGAGCTTGCAAGCCATCATCCATCATGACTCCGTTTTTTGAGGTGAACTGGGAACGGATTCGTTCGGACTTTGGAGGACAACTGTGGAATGGAGTACGTGACTGTCGTGAGATTTTTCTTAGCCCTTGTTTACTTCCCACAAAACTCCCAACTTTAACACTATGCAAAAAGAAGATTCCCCATCACATCAAACTTGTGGTACATGCATGGAGTACTAAATGTAGACGAAATCAAAAACTAATTGCACAGTTTTGTTGTACATTGCGAGACGAATCTTTTGAGCCTAATTAGTCAATATTTGGACAATAATTCACAAATACAAACGAAACGCTACAATATCGCATTTATGGCAAAATGCCAATTTGGCACCTCCCAACTTCCCAAGTAAACAAGGGCTTAGACGAGTTACTGTAGCATGCAAACTCATTTCCGTAAAAAAAGTCACCTAGCTCATTTCCGTAAAAAAAGTCACCCAGCTGGTTAGCAACTCCAAGATACTGCTAATCTTACCCCCAATACCTTTTTTAAGGGAAAAAAAGAGAAAAAACGAACTCCAACAGTCCATCCAACCTTCCCCAATTTTTTAGCAACGCTAAAAAACAACCTACCACCGCATATATTTTAGTGTTGGCATTCCTCCCCTAATTCTGATTCCCGCACGCTCGCGCGTCCCTTCCGATGGACCCAATACGATGACGTGGCCTGTTTTAAAATATTGGGGGCTATTTATTAGCGATTTGCTTTGGATTGATATATTTTTGGGGGAATTTTTTTTGAAGAACCCCAATACATAGTTTTAGGGAAGAATTTTTTGGAGTACTCTTGAAATTGCTCTTAGCCAACTTTGTGAACCAAACAGACCTCTGGATTTTCTCCCAACCTCATAGTATAAGAGCAATTCCGTCAATAGTCTTTAAATCAAAATTCCTAAAGATCAAACGAAGGTTCTCTCTTTTTAGTACCACGAAAATATTTTCAACTCCAGCAATAACCCCCATAGAGAAAGAGCTCCCTAGAGATCCCCAGAAACGGAGGGTGGAGGGAGGAATTTGGAGGCCTCCTCATAATAGGGAGACAAGTAGAGGACATGTTGGGGTGCGATTTTTTTATCTGATCCTTTAAACTTGGGATAGAAGTTGTTTAGAGGATCTGCTGAGAGAGAGAAAAGAAACAGAGGTGCGATACACTTAGAGTGCAGGTGCTAGCTTAGCAAAGTCCTGGCACCGGAGCCCAATGGCTGGTTTGGTTCCTCTGACTTATTTTTAGTACCCGTCACATCGAATGTTTAGATACTAATTAGAAGTATTAAACGTACTATTTACAAAACCTATTACATAAGCGGAGGCTAAACGGCGAGACGAATCTATTAAGCCTAATTAGTCCATAATTTGACAATGTGTTACTACAATAAACATTTGCTAATGATGAATTAATTAGGTTTAATAGATTCGTCTCGCCGTTTAGCCTACACTTATGTAATGGGTTTTGTAAATAGTCTACGTTTAATACTCCTAATTAGTATCTAAACATTCGATGTAACACGTGCTAAAAATAAGCAAAGGGAACCAAACACCCTCTAAATATCACAAAGATGAACAGTAGCTCCATGGTTGGTAGAATGCATTGAGGTTCCAAGTTTGATTCTTGGCCTCTGCTATGGTTAATTGACACACTGCTTCTGCTCGAATTCAGTTTGCAGAGCAAGGCTACCTCGGTGAGATCCGTGAGGCAGCCCTTGTCAGAACTGAGGAACAACGCACACGACGGCAGCAACGACCTCCACTCCACACGCCGTCGCGATAACCCCCCAGCGCGGGCAAGCCAAAACCACAAACACCAGAAGGGCACGCGGACTCGCGGAGGCAGAGCTCTCCTCACCCCCTCAGGCTCAGCCATGGAGGTGGCCGCTCTCTCTCCCACCTCCCGCCCCCTCCCCCTCCTCTCCACCGCGCCAGCCCACCGCCTCCGCCTCCTCCCTCCCCGCTTCGTCTCCGGCCGCAGGCTCCGCCCCTCACCTCGACACCAAGGTAAGCCCCCCTCCTCACGCTCACTGGGAGGCCTGCTCCTGTTCAAATTGTACAATCTGCAGCATCGGTTCCAGAGTTGGTACGGATTTCATGTGTGGGAGCGTATGTTGTGGTTGCAGGGTTTGGCTGCGTGAGAGATGGCTGGGGACAAAGGCATTCTGCTCGTGAGAACGGATTCTTCCTAACAAACAACTCGTCAGGTTCTATTATTCAGCATAACACCTCTGCCATTTTACTAGCAATTGGTAATTTGTTTGCGACTACTGTTCTCGTTCGACGTCACAATGTTTTCTCCCCTGATCTGCAGCCTCAGTAGAACCAGCAACCCAGGAAGTGGGCACCGCTATTCCAGGGGAGTGGAGCGGGGACGCAATACGGCGACGGTTCCTTGAATTTTATGCTGCCCGCGGCCATAAGATCCTCCCTAGCTCGTCGCTTGTGCCCGATGACCCAACAGTGCTCCTTACCATCGCAGGGATGCTTCAGTTCAAGCCTATATTTCTTGGCAAGGTGCATCTTATGAATTGCATAATGTTTTGTTAGTGCGTCTAAAATATATTTGTGGAAGGGACGCATGGCATCAGAACAAACAATTATGGTTTATGAATATCTGCTTCTATAAGATGGGAAATTCTGAATGTGGTCGGTAAAATGGGAAATGTTGCGCAAAATAGATAAGCATAAACACGTTGTTACCCATAGGGACATCTTGTATTCTTATTTACAGTGTTTTGGATGAGTGGTGTGTTTTGGAATTTGTGGGATGAACTAAATCATTACGATTCAAAAAAGTTCCTTCACTCCCTCCTAGTCCAAAGTTACCCCATACCTCTTTTTAGATTCATGTACGTTTTTATCTGTTGGTAAGGTGTTAAACAATCTGTTTTTATCTGTTGAAATGCATACATGTTTTATGCAAACAGCAGTTCTATGTGAATAAATAAAAGGTAAAACTTTATAACTGCAAGGACATTTTCTAAGGATTTATTCATAATCATTTATTTGAATGGGTAGAATAATCTAATGCTAATCTTAGC
This sequence comes from Setaria viridis, assembly GCF_005286985.2. Classification (NCBI taxonomy): domain Eukaryota; kingdom Viridiplantae; phylum Streptophyta; class Magnoliopsida; order Poales; family Poaceae; genus Setaria; species Setaria viridis. The sequence goes on from NC_048266.2 coordinate 9,864,390, forward strand.
ATGATCCTACATGTTTTTGGTAAATTTGTAACAGCAATAAGATTCTATCTCTATTTATAATCATATAATCCTGGCTTCAACATGCAACAGTTTCAGAATACTTCATTTTGATGTTCTTATATTGCCACGTACAGGAACCTAGGCGTGTGCCATGCGCCACTACCTCCCAGAAATGCATACGAACAAATGACATTGAAAATGTGGGACGCACAGCTCGACACCAGACCTTCTTTGAGATGCTTGGGAACTTCAGCTTTGGCGATTACTTCAAGAAGGAAGCAACCGCATGGGCATGGGAGCTGGCAACCAAGGAGTATGTACAGTTCCTTTATTCCTCATGGAGCTTGGTCTCCTTATTGGTGAATTATAAGCTGTTCATCTGAAAAGTTTGCCATGTGTTTGCGTATTACCATAGAGACATTCATACTCATATGCTTCTAGGATCTCAGAGTTGTCCTAACGCATTTGTATTGTCAGGCATCAATTGGTATTAACATGCTCTTTGTTACCTGGAAAGATAATACTTGCATTTGAACCATCAATGATTTGTATAAAACAGGAACTGGGTGATCAGTATTGCTGTAGTTCTGTGATTTCTGTCAGCGCTAATGATTGGCATGTCGGGCTTTACATTTCCAGTGATCAGAAAGCTTTTTACCCATGTCTTTAGTTCATTTAATTTTACAAGTTTTTGAGTATCTTGTTCTCATTCTCTTTATTTAGGTATGGGTTGCCTGCAGAAAGGCTGTGGATTAGTGTTTTCGAAGATGATAATGAAGCATTCAACATCTGGCACAATGAGGTCAGCTATCTAAAATTTATATTTGATTTTACCACATCTCACTACCAATTTAAGAGTACAGGAGCACAGTGCACAGTTAGAAAGCGAGCTATGTCTTAACCACATTTCATGATCTTTGCTCTTTGATAGCTTTTGTTTTATTTGACAACTGTAAACTGTAGTAGATGGTAGAGTACAGATTTACGGTTATGATTCATTGATCATCTTTAATTGTCAAAGAATGCATATTCTGTTCACAAGAGGCACAGGGGTTATATTTCATAACCTGTGGATGGCGTATGGCCGTTAAAAGATATTTGTTCCATATTAATTGGCAGTTGTCTTGCAGTATGAGTGATGGATTCTATATCTCTTTATTTTATGAAGGTTGGTGTACCAAAAGAGCGTATAAAGAGGATGGGTGCGGAAGATAACTTTTGGACTAGTGGCGCAACTGGACCCTGCGGACCATGCTCTGAAATGTATTACGATTTCTATCCTGAGAGAGGATCATCAGATGCGGTGTGTAAAGATGCCTGTGGAATTAACAGTTTAAAAAATTTACATGTTTTTTTATTGTATGTAAGAGATTCTCAATAACTGAAATTAGTGATATCCATATAGTTGTGTGCAGGATTTGGGCGATGATAGTCGATTCATTGAATTCTATAATCTCGTCTTTATGCAATACACCAAAAAGGATGATGGATCGCTAGAACCATTGAAACAAAAGAACATCGACACAGGAATGGGCCTTGAGCGTATGGCACGTATTCTTCAAAAGGTATTGCCTATCGTTTTTTTTCTCAGAAAATGATCTGCCATACTTTTTTTTTCTTAAGTTATGATCTAACTCAAAATTGTTATTGTCTATCATAGGTTCCAAACAACTATGAGACAGACTTGATTTTCCCAATTATAGAAAAGGCAGCTAGCTTGGCGTTGGTGTCCTATGCTAAAGCTGATGATGCTGTGAAGACAAATCTTAAAGTGTGTTATTCAGGATGTAGTACTTGCTTTATGACAAATATTGGGATACCTATAACCTTTGATTTTTTTTCTATTTTTCCAGATAATTGGCGATCACATGAGAGCGGTTGTTTATCTCATATCAGATGGGGTTCTTCCCTCGAATATTGGGAGAGGGTATGTTGTTCGAAGGCTAATAAGAAGAGTAGTTCGGACGGGTAGATTGATAGGTATAAGAGGTGATGGTCATGGAAATCCTGAAGGTGCATTTTTACCTGCACTAGCTGAGGTAGTGATCAGCCTTAGCACTCAGATAGATCCAGATGTCGAATCACGAAGGAAATCTATTATTGGAGAACTTCAAAGGGAAGAGCTACGATTTGTCCAGACCTTGGGAAGGGGTGAAAAGTTATTAGATGAACTTCTAGATGAGGCCTTACTAAGTGCTGGTAATAATGGAAATAAACCTTCTCTATCTGGAAAAGATGTTTTCCTTTTGTACGACACATATGGTTTTCCAGTAGAGATTACAGCTGAAATAGCTGGTGAACGAGGTGTCACTGTTGATATGAAGGGATTTGATATTGAAATGGAAAACCAAAGGAAACAATCTCAGGCTGCTCATAATGTGGTCAAACTTTCTGTAGGAAATGAGACTGAGATAGTCAAGAGCATCCCTGATACTGAATTTCTGGGATATGACTCTCTCTCTGCCACTGCTGTTGTTAGAGGTCTCCTAGTTAATGGAAACCCAGTTAATGAAGTTTCTGAAGGTTCTGAAGTAGAAATATTATTAGATCGGACACCATTCTATGCTGAATCAGGTGGTCAAGTTGGCGATAATGGTTTCTTATATGTGAATGGAGGTGCGGATAGAAAACAAACAGCAGTCATAGAAATCAATGACGTCCAAAAATCTATAGGAAATATATTTGTGCACAAAGGCACGATTAAGCAGGGATCTATAGAGGTTGGCAAGGAAATTGATGCTTCTGTTGATGCAAAGTTGAGGCAGGGGGCTAAGGTATGAAATTGTGGCATTGTATTGCTTCTTTTGGTTACCTCTTTTATTTTGTTGCTCATTTTTATTTGAAATTGCAGTAACTAGAGTTCTGATTTAATTACATGGTCTTTAGGTGGTCTTTAAACAAGAAACAAAGGAATATTATTCATGCCTTATGATAGCATCGCGTGTAACATTTCGGATCATATATGCAAATTTGTTAGTACTATAGATTATAACTTTTGTTTCGTGACTGTCATTGATTAGCTTAGCTACTATAGTTATAACCATTTTTTTTTGTTAAAATTCAGACATGAACTCTGTTCAATGAATATCTTTACTGAAACAAATATTATCATGTCATTAGTCATTACATTTTTATATAACCTCGTTCTGTTTCTGGTACTGTGTAGGCCCATCATACTGCAACACATCTACTGCAATCTGCTCTTAAAAGTGTGGTTGGTTCAGAAACTTCACAGGCTGGTTCCCTTGTGGCGTTTGACCGTCTCCGATTTGACTTCAATTTCCATCGCCCCCTTTCTGAAGAGGAATTGGTGAAAATTGAATCACTCGTAAACCAATGGATTGGCAATGCAACGCATCTGGAGACAAAAGTCATGGCTTTGCAAGACGCAAAAAATGCTGGTGCCATTGCGATGTTCGGAGAAAAATATGGTGAAGAGGTTGGTATATCTTAAAACAAGATTAATGCTGAAGAGATTAAGATATTGCATTAGTGTGACTGTAAGAATCATGAAAGCTGATGCATTATGCATCTGAATTTAAAGGAGCAATTATGCCAAAAAAATTATTATGAATGGTAGAAGCAGTACTGTTAGAGCATCAGTAATGAGTATTTGCAAATGAGGATCTTAATTATCTTTAAGATTCATACTATTCAGTTTTTAGGAAAGCATAGAATCAATAGTGATGATGAAACTTATATTAATTTGTATTTTGCTCCAATAGGTCAGAGTCGTAGAGGTCCCTGGGGTCTCATTGGAACTCTGTGGTGGAACGCATGTCAGTAATACTGCTGAGATCCGTGGTTTCAAGATAATCTCAGAACAGGGAATAGCTTCTGGAATCAGAAGGATAGAGGCAGTCGCAGGTGATGCATTTGTCGACTATGTCTGTGCTCGGGACAACTACATGCGACGCTTGTGCTCATCCCTTAAGGTATGATGGCATTCGTATTGTAGAAAGCGTGCTCATTCCTTTCTTGTTTATCATGCTTCTGTTTGTCAGTTGGGCAGCTATACTTTTATTTATCCGATGGTCTTTATCTCCTGTTCAAATGGACTTTGGATTTGTTACTTCAAGTGTTTTGAACCCCGTTTGTAATTGAAATCTGCATGCCTCTTACTATTGATCACAGGCATGTGTGCTAATGTGCACTGCGTACTTGCAACTTTGCCCAAAAATTACTTGATTTGAGACATCATGTTAGTTATTTACATTGGTAGAGTGATTGACAGTATGTTTCTCCACTTACATTTTCCAATTGATGTTGTAACCGTGTGACTCATGTTTCAGGTTAAGGCTGAAGATGTGAATGGCAGAGTAGAAACGATTCTTGAAGAACTAAGAGCAACCAGAAACGAAGTATCAACTCTACGCAGCAAAATCGCGGTGCTCAAAGCAGCATCTCTTGCAAGTAAAGCCACAACCGTCGAACCCCACAATGTCAGGTACTTGCTTTAGTTATCGCCAAATGCATCCTCCACATCTCTACATGCCCAGTCTTCAAAGGTGCCATGTGCTACCAAAAGGGTGACCACCTCTCTCTCAACTCGAAAGTTGGCAAAGACGATCTGACCTAATATCTGTTTTCTGCAGGGTCGTGGTCGAGAACATGGGCGACGTGGACGCTGACGCGCTGAAAAGCGCCGCCGAGTACCTCATAGGCACCCTGCAAGACCCTGCTGCAGTGATCTTGGGATCAAGCCCGGGAGACGGTAAAGTCAGCTTGGTCGCCGCCTTCAGCCCCGCAGTCGTCAAGATGGGGCTGCAGGCAGGTAAGTTCGTTGGCGGCATAGCGAAGCTCTGCGGGGGAGGCGGCGGGGGCAAGCCCAACTTCGCGCAGGCTGGTGGCAGGAAGCCGGAGAACTTGCTGGACGCCCTTGAGAAGGCCCGAGACGAGATCGTCGCGGCGGTGTCGTCGAGTTCCAGCTGATCCTTCACTCCATACTTGATAGCAGTATATGCATAGGAAATGTAAAGGTGTGATGGCCATTGGGCATTGGCAGCCAGGAAAAAAACAGTTTTGGATACTCTACGTTCTGTGCAGACGATGGAGCAGTTTTTGTCAGTTGTAACTAGGCAGCAATACCTGAGAGGAGGGGGCAAAAAATCAGAATCAAGTTTCATACGCAAACAGACTTCGTTATCATTGTGGTGCCTTTTGTCAACCGGAGAACGGGAAGTTCTTCCGGAGATCACGAGGGGAAATGATGTAGCGAGAGTGGCTGTCCGCCCTTTCCGGGGCATTGCTGCCGCTGCCGGGCATCCAAAAGACCAAAACGATAGGAGGAAGGTTTCAAACCGGCACGTGCGTTCCCCTCCCACTCCCTGCCATGATTCCATCACACCGACATGCGCAGTCCGCCCCTACCCACTCCAATCATCCGCTTGCCGAGCCCATCGCCCCCCATGGCCCCAACCCCACCCAAACTACCCGAGTGCCCAGCCACCTCTGCCGAGGCAGCCATCACCGACAGGCGGGACCCGCACGGCGCCACAGCCCCATCGAGCCCAAGCGCCCAGAGGCGGGCCCGAGCCCAGCCGCAACCCAAGAAAAAGGCCAAAAAGTTGGAAGCGGCCGAGCCGCGACAGCGCGGGGGTGGAGGCGTTTGAAAAGTGTGGGTGGAGCACCTGGAGCCGCCGCCGCGGGCGCCAAATTACCCAACGGCCACGCGTGAATTCTCGCCGCGTTGCCCCCATCCGACTCCGATCCCCGCAGATCTACGGGGTGGAAAGGACAATCGAAAAAAAAATTACTTCGAGCGGCAGAGGGATTCCCTACTCTCCTCCCCTTCCGTTCCCTCCCCCGCCCGCGCCGCGCCAACCAAACCCTCCCCCGAGCTCCCGCGCCCGCGATGGACGCCGCCTCCGCAGCCGCCGGGCCCTCCTCTTCCGCCGCTGAAGCCGCGGCCGCCGGTCCCTCCTCTTCAGCCGCGGCCGCGAGGCCCTCCTCCTCCTCCGGCGCCGAGCCTCCCGCGGCCGCCGCCCAGCCGCCGCCTCCGGCGGCGGCTCCGCAGGTGCTGTTCCAGGTGCCCGTGCAGGTCGGCGGCGCCAGCAGCGGGAGCGGGAGCAGCGTCGCGCGGGCCTGCCGGCACCACGCGTACAGCCGCAAGCAGAAGTCGCTCGGCCTGCTCTGCTCCAAGTAAGCCTCTCCCGCCTCGTCCTAGTCCGCGTCGAACCCCCTCCCCCCTCGTGGGCTCGTGCCGTGCGGCGGTGCTCTGACCTAGGTTCGCTCCCCGCGGCGGCGGCGGTGGGGGGTTGGCTGCAGCTTCGTGGCGCTGTACGACCGGGAGGACGTGGAGACGATTGGGCTGGACGACGCGGCCAAGCGGCTCGGCGTCGAGCGCCGCCGGATCTACGACATCGTCAACGTGCTCGAGAGCGTCGGGGTGAGCCGCGGTTTCCCCCCAGCTCTCGTTCTTTTTCTGCTTCCAATCTTGATCGATGCGCGCTCAATTCTTCGGGGCTTGCAGATTCTTGTGCGGAGGGCCAAGAATCGGTACACGTGGCTCGGATTCGGGGGAGTCCCTGCAGCGCTGAAAGAGCTCAAGGTCTGTCTAGGTTCCCCCCTTCTCCATTCCCACCACTTTGATTTTCATCTTGCCTCCAAATTATAATCCCGTAGCTCATAATTTACCCCCTTTTCTCATTGTTCGGTTTGATCAGGAGAGGGCGTTGAGGGAGATGTCCGGATCACCAGTGTTACTGCCCATGGAGGAGTCATCCACTGCTAATGTTAGTTTCTTCTAGTTGATTCAGTTGCCCTTGGCCGTGGTACAAGTTACTTGCTGCTAAAATTACCATTTCCTCTGGATTTTGTGGTTGCAAAGCTCTCTGACGATGAAGATGATAAATTGGAGGATGGTGATGAGGATGCTGAGAGCGAGAAGCTCAGCCAGTCCATTGACAATACATCTGATAAGCCTGACGCACCTGGCTGCCGCCTTAGATCTGGTATAGCTGCTTAACCTTGTTCCTGCTACACCTGGTGACTTCTATGCTATACGCGGACTTGGAGTTTGAGTGCTGTAATTGCAGATCATCGGAAGGAGAAGTCCCTCGGGTTGCTCACTCAGAATTTTGTCAAGCTCTTCCTCACCATGGAGGTGAGTGGCACTGAATTTGTCCCCTGTTCTGCGGCGTTTTCCCATTGAGATTGACTTTAATGGGGTTTCCATCTGGTGCAGGTTGAGACGGTCTCACTGGATGAAGCTGCTAGGCTTCTCCTTGGAGAGGGACATGCTGAGAGCAATATGAGAAGTTAGTGCATGCATTTCTTTGTTTAGTTCCATGCTTGTGGCTATGCTTTTCCTATCCAAGTAGAACTCAGATGATCCTAATATTTGTGATGCAGCCAAAGTTCGGCGATTGTATGACATTGCCAATGTACTATCTTCTTTGAACCTCATTGAGAAGGTAGGCTCTTGATCGCCTGCCGTTTCAATTGAATGGAAATGATTATTCTGCTTAGCATTGATTCTTCGACTGTTTTGGTTCAGACACAGCAAGCTGACACAAGAAAGCCTGCGTTCCGGTGGCTGGGCCAAGCAAAGCGAATGCAAGAGAACAATGTCACGGTTGCTCTAGCCCCTGTCAGGCCCAATAAAAGAGCATTTGGTACTGATCTTACAAACATTGACAATAAGCGGGGCAGGTTGGACTCCGCAATGGAGAACAAAGCCAAGCTCATGCAGGGTGCTGGCAACATAGTGAAGACTTTTGAGAGGCAGCTGGGGCAAGGAAACAGGAGTGACTTTGTTTATGGGCCCTTCCACCCTGCTGTTGCAAAGAAACAGGAAACTGATGATCACACCATTAAGCAGAAGGAGAGAAGGACCATTCAGGACTGGGAAAACCTTGCTGTGTCCTTCCGTCCGCAATACCAAAACCAAGGTGAGCTTAACATATCCTTCCCAAATGATTCAGACTTACTGAATCTTGTTTAAAGAAACAAAACTGCATTTTTTAAAAGAGTCTGGAAAATACATTAGTTACTGTGAAATGTTATGATGAAATGTTAAAGGTTTGGTAGATTTTCTAGAGATTTATATTGTCATAAATGTCAAATTTTAGCTTTCCACCTCTAACAATGTACTATATAATAAACGAATCAAGTAGCAATACTACTACTTGCCTTATTAGTTGTGCACTTAATATTGTCTGCAGTACGATGTCTAAAAAGCAACATCAACACCAACAGCCAGTAAAACCATAAAGGCGATTATATATGTGACCTAAACTCAGATACGAAAGAAACATTTACATTTTACAATTGAAAGTTCTTATTCTAAAACCAGTCAAGGCTTAATATTTCCATGTTATTACTAGTGATAGATATTTCTGATGGGTTTACACACAGGTTTTGTATTTTTGACAGTTATGCCGTAGGTCCCCTTGTGCTGTTTCTGTAAATCTACTATTGAGAGTTGATGTTGATACTTTGAAGAGCTGATTGGGTTGAGCTTAACACAATTTCTTCCGCGTTTTCCTGTTGCAGCGTTGAATGATCTTTTTGGTCATTATGTGGAAGCATGGAAATCATGGTACTTGGATCTTACACGGGAAACATCATCATGAAATAGAATTTTGGCAGGTCTGTTGTAAATCGATTCCAGTAGGCAGATCAACTCAGTTGTTGATGCATGCTTAGGAACTGATTTGTACAAGGTGTAATAAAAAACAAAGGCAATGTTGGCCTTTGATTGATTGTGTTTACTCAAATGCAAGGAATGAGGCCATTTTATCAAAAAGGAAAAAAGGCAGAAAAATTGACCGATAGTCACATTGTTTGTTGACAATCACTCCATAGTCAACACTAAAGGTTACCATTTCCAGTATTTGTTTCGTTGTTCTATCAAACAGCATAAAGGAGTTGGTTTGGTATGATCACCAAGCCACCAAGCCTCATTGGGAAACAGCTTAAGGCCTTTTTTTTTTTTTTTGCATTTCTTGACCATTCTTGAACTTGAATTTCTGACGAGTTTGTCTGATCTAATGCTGCCTCCTGGATTCTGTCTGATCTAATACTGCCATCTGTTTAAATGATACATCCATCTGAAACACCTGTGTTTGATCCACTAATTCATTGACTGATTACAAGAGCATGAGCTAGTTGTTTACACAGGTTGCACCAACAGAAGAAATCAGTCAATTAAATCACAACCAATAACATCGACCGCATCCAGGCTATATTCTAGCGTTTGAGGTAGGAATTTACCAAGCAGATGTAAGTCATGATGATGTATAATCAAGCTCGCAGTTTCACAAACTGCACAAGGAACGCACATCACCCAGCTATCAGTAGCAGTAACCAAATGAACATTGGCTGACAATTTATCAGACAGGCTGTGAGGCACAGCAAATCGACATGACAGATAAGCATGAATATCAACCATGGGTGACGCAACACTCATCAACCATCGCACACATAGGAAGTCATACCAATCACATCACTCATCAACCATTGCACACACAGGAAGTCATCATCAATCACAACATTCATCGACCATCGCACACATAGGAAGTCATGACCAATCGCACTCATACGGTACTTTCAATAAGAGGTATCGGCTGTGCTTCAATTTATGGATGACATGGGTACAATCGACAATAGCCATTTAAGCTGAGCAGTCAACAGCCAAGCAAAATGCTTCACTTTGGCTCAGTGAAGAACTTGTTAATCGCTGGCATGATTTCAGGGGTCTTGTCACGCACAAAGCTCCTGAGACCGTGCATTGCGTAACGCCTCCCCTCCTCATGATTTTCAAGGACACCAGCTGCCCTCCCTGCCTTGTTTACCCTGTAAAATTCAAGCAATTTAGATCGCAAATCAAGCATGCACATGGTTCTTTAACTAAAAAGTAATTGGACAGCATGAATTAAAACAATTCATATAAGTGGTGTTACAACGATACGAAACCAAGTTGTAGTTATAGAAAGCCATTTTCTTTGCATTATACAGATCACACCACACATGTAAAAAACAGCAATTCATTAGCCCCACTTGAACTTAAGAAGAACAAGAGTCCAAGATCACAAACAGTAAACATGTATGCATACAGCATTGGTTATACAGGAGGGGTACATGTTACACACACACAAACAGCTCAAACTTGTGGCTTTTCATGCAACAAGAGGTACTACATGCACGATCAAGCTCATGCTTTTACTCAAAAGAAAATAATTACCAGCATGCAACTACACTAACAAGATGTCCTCCAAAAAACAAAAGGACATGCATACAGTTTGGCTGTGGCATTTTCCAACCTTATGTTACGCTTCCAAAATTAACCGAGTCCTGAATTCAACTCCTACCAAAAAATTTACTTCATGTATTTGGACCCTTTATATCTTGGAACGATTGACTTCCTACGAAAGGTCTAGTAATTTTCAACCTTGCCGACCAGAAAGAACGAATTTCCCAACATAGAAAAACTACAGCCACAAAATTTCACCTGATGGATACAACCATAGCCTGGTAAGTCAACTCCAACCCATGGGTCTAACAGTCCAAACGAGGAAGAACTGAAGGGTACTGACTAGTGAACTTGAACTACTTATAGACCACTCAACGAAAGCACCCAAACCCAGCAGATCTACGCTGCTCCAGCACGCACAGCACATCTCTTGCAAGGATCAAACGGGTAAAAGAGTGAAGAGTCCAGATCCGGACCTGACTTCCGGGTTGCCGGTGATGTTCCTGAAGAGCTGAAATCCACAGATGCCGACGGCCACGCCCGTCGCCGCGAACAGAGGGTACACCTGCACGGCGGCGGAAGCCCCATAAGCAAAGCTCACCAGAGAGAGAGAGAGAGAGAGAGAGAGAGAGAGAGAGAGAGAGAGTTGACGAAGCGACCGAGGAAGTTCACCTCGGGTCGGACCCAGCGGCTGGCCATCGGAGTCGGAGGCTCTTCGGACTGCGAGGCGACCGCGACGGCGGAGAAGGATGGGGAAAGTGGAGGCTGGAGAGGCGACGGCGGAAGAGGGGGAGTGGGTGGGGCGATTTTATCGGCGTCCGGTCGCTTGGAGCTTATCGTCCGAAATGACGCTTCTACCCTCCTATTTGCTTTTTGTTTCCTTTCGGTCGCCCACTGTTTGTTTCAGTACACAGGAATTATTATCTTTTTAAGAGAGTTTTTTTTAAAGGGGGCTTTTTAGGATAGTACACATGAACAAGCCGCTGCATGCTGGTAGAATTTTATTTCCTTTAAAAAGAATAAATATATAGGGCTTGTTGCACACCACTGTTGACATGTCATAGGTATGCGGTATCGTAGCCGTGCTATCGAAAATCGACGTCACATTTCATAGCATGAAATCTTATTTTTCTGTGCAGCTCCTAGCTTTTTATGACTAACCAAGCCATAATTATTATAGGCTCCGCCATGTTAGGCATGGAGTGTTGCCACATGCAAGCAAAGACGCGTATAGACTACCCAAGTGATATGTTGTAGCATTTGAATAGCGTTGCGTTTACGTATTTTTCTTCAAAAAATATAGTGCGTGCTTGATTGCACGCCACCTCTGACATGTCATAGGTATGGTGGTGCCGTATCCGTGTCATCAAAGATCGACACCACATTTTGTGATGTGAAATCCTTGTTTCCTCATGTGGCTCCCAACTTTTTATGACCAACCAAACAGTAACCATGATTATTATGGGTGACCATAGATTGGGCGTGGCGTGTTGCCGTGTGCAACTAAAGACGTCTAGACTACTCGAGTGATATACTTTAGCATTTAAATAGTGTCGCGCTTACGTAATTTTCTTTAGAAAAGATAAATTTATAGGGCGTGCTTGGTTGGACACCACCACTGACACATCATAGGTGTGGTGGTGCTATAGCCGTGTCATTGAAAACCAACGTCACATTTTATGGCATGAAATCCTTATTTTCCTATGTGGTTTCCAACTTTTTATGACCAAGCAGCAACTATGATTATTGTGGGTCGTCGCGTGGCGTGTTGCCGCTTGCAACTAAAGGCACCCATAGACTGTCCGAGTGATATGCATTAGTATTTTTGATAGCGTTGCATTTACGTAATTTTCTTCCAAAAATAAATACATAGAGCGTGTTTGGTTGCATGCCACCACTGACACGTCATAGGTGTAGCGGTGGCGTAACCGTGTCATTGAAAATCGGGGCCACATTTTATAGCGTGAAATACTTGTTTTTTCATGTGGGTCTCTTAACTTTTTATTACCAACCAAGCAGGAACCATGATTATTGTAGCCCCTGCGGTTACTTGTGGCGTGTTGCTGCCTGCAACCAAAGCCGCCCATAGACTGCTCAAGTGATGCACATTAGCATTTTTGGTAGTGTTGAGTTTATGTTATTTTCTTCCAAAAATAAATATATAGGGTCCGCTTGGTTGCACGCCACGTCATAGGTGTAGCGTAGCCGTTTCATTGAAAATCAATGCCACGTTTAATGACGTAAAATCCTTATTTCCTGTGTGCGGCTTCCAACTTTTTATGACCAACCAAGCAGCAACCATGATTATTATGGGCCATCGTAGGTTAGGCGTGGTGTGTTACCGCGTGCAACTGAAGGCGCCCATAGACTGCCCGAGTGATATACATTAATTAGCAATTTCGATAGCGATGCATTTACGTAATTTTCTTCCAAAAATAAATACATAGGGCGTGCTTGGTTGCACACCACCACTAATACGTCATAGGTGAGACGATGCCGTAGCCGTATCATTAAAAATCGGTGCCACATTTTATAATATGGAATCCTTATTTTCTTGTGCATCTCTCAGCTTTTTATTACCAACTAAGTAGCAACCATGATTATTATGGGCTGCCGCATGTTACGTGTGATGTGTTGCCGCCTACAATCAAGCTGCCCACAAACTGCCCGAGTGATACTTGTTAGCATTTGAATAGCATAGGGTCTACGTGATTCAATAAAAACGTAAGTGGTAGTTCAAGTGGCAAACATTGCGTAAAGGAAACATACCTGATAGAAATTATAGATAATGCAAGCTTCACATGAAATTTTGTACATTCTGTCATCACTTACTTGTTACTCCCTCCGTTCCAAATTGTAGGTCGTTTTGGCTTTTCTAGATTCATAGATATTATTATGCATATCTATGAATCTAGAAAAACCAAAATGATCTACAATTTGGAACGGAGGGAGTACCACACAATTTTTCGTCGCTTGCTAGTTACCACATAATTTTGCTTGCACATTTATCTTGATCATTGTTTTTGTAATTTGCCAAAAAAAATTAAGAAATCATGCCTTTTCTATTTTTTCTTGCAGCTATTTAAGGCTTTACTAGATTATAGTTGGAGCAACGGAATGACGATAAGTAGTCTAGGAATGACTGATAAGTAGTCTAATAAGGCCACTTTTAGTGGAGGTTTTATCAAGAGTTTCATAGTCATTAAATAACATACCACATCAGTAATTTTTGGCAAGGTCATTAATTATGAGGAGAGGGAGTTTCATCATATGTGAGAGGAGTTTCATCACCATAAAACCTAGCAAGCACAATTACGAAGTTCTCAACCTTGGTAACGGTGCTATAAAACTATGTACTGAGACTGGTCTAAGGATGATGGCTTGATGATACGACTTATTTTAACATAGCACAGATGCATATGTCTACGTAATAAATATATATGTACCCAATGCTATGAATACACGCCCATAATAAGCCTTAACAATTTTTATATAGTAATGTTGATTGGCACTATGGTTACACATATGGTAACATAGCACATGCACATGCACATGTAGGAAGGGTAATAAGAGCACAGTTGGTAATCAGAGCTTTCGGTTATAGATTCTTGAATTAGTTTTTTCCTTAAAATTGACTTAATAAAACCTGACACACATGCACATGTAGGAAGGGTAATTGCTTGCTTACCTTTTTATTTGAGGTGTTAATTTGTTTTAATTCCATGTTAAATTGTTTATTGATGCTTTAGATTTGTATAGTGTATTGCTTGATACCCTGATGCAATATGTTATTATCGTCCATGAGGAAGGATAATATTATTGCTATTTGGCTTTGAAGTTGATTGGTTGTTGTCCATGCTTGTGGTTTGTTGAGATTATTTGTTCTCACTACTTTGTTATATAAACTGCTAGTGTTGGCTTTAAACCATATTATGTTTATTGTATTGAGACCCTTGGTGTTAGAATTTAATTTTTTCCAAGTAGGAGGTTGTAGGTGCTGAGAGTTTTGTTGTTATTAGGACACATGAAGTTTGAATGTCTAAAGAGTATCAATAGTTTGGTAGTGCAGATGGGTGGAGTGAAGGGCCCCCACAATGCCTTTTCTGCATTATTATGTGAGGTTACCCAAGTGTTAGGTTACGAACCAACTATCCATATTCGAAACATATGATTGAGTGGTGGATGGATTGGCCCCCATTCTATACACATTAATCATTTGATCTCGACATATCGGAGTGGTGGATCGTGATGTCCCTTGACCATTAGTTTGGAGTGATAGTGTTGCAGCCTATCAGTAGCATAGCCGATACTGTGTAGAGGCATTATAGTGCCAACCTTCGAGACATCTTTAGTATGATGCTAATGGGATCTCGAGAGGTCTCCAATGTGGTTGTTGTCATGCAGCAGAGAAGTTTGATCTAGTTCTAAGAGACCTTGTGTCTAAGTCAAGGGATGGTGATGTTGTATTGGTGTGGCTTACTTTATTCTTTTCATCGGTGGAAGCGTGATGCTTTGTTTTAAACAATTGTTTGTAGAAGATATTATGAGAAAAATATTATGGTTGTTAATGGTTTCTAGGCTAATTCATTAGTCTTTGTCTGTAAGTCAGACAAATTGGTTAAGTGTGGTTAAGTGTAGCATGGTTTTAGACAAGTGAGATCTTTTAAGGTCAAGCTGGTGATCCTATGTAAGGGTTGACATTTGAGGTGTTTTCAGCGGGTAATGTTAAGACAAAATTAATTGATGCGGTTACCGCCCCAGTATCAGCTACGTCTATGCCAAATAAGAAGAATTGTGAAGCTTGAGCTCTAGGAGGTATCTGAAATACCAAGCTATGACCAATTTCATTTTAGCTTCGTAGCTCCAATCTTAATCTCAATAGTTGTGACTGTTGAAGTTGAGTTCTTTTATTGTTGTGGATATTCTTGAGGTGGAATTCGGGGACAAATTCCTTTAGGGTTGGGGGGGGGGAGAGAAAGAGAGAATGTAACACCCTAGAGTGGTCTTCTATGTCCAGGATAGAAAATACATGAGTTATGATTACAAGCTTTACTTGACTCACTGGACTACGTATTGGAGAAAAATACGCTTTATGTGTTGGAAAGCATAAAAGAGTTCAAGTTTGACTAGGAGTTTGAAAGAGTGGCAAAAGGTTGACTTTTTGAATGGTTGACCGAATGGATGATCCGAGACCATATATGCGTAGATCTCGTCGAAGGCATTCCGCTTGATATCTCACATGTGATATTTGGAGTTAAGATCATGATGTTTTATTGGATCAAAATTTTGATGGATGAGATGACTCAAAAGAACAATTAGATTAGAGGGGACCCTATTCTACCGTGACTTAGAGCAACCTCAAAAACTCCCTTAAAATTGCTCCAAAACCTTATTTAGGGGAAAAACAAAAAAACTTGCTTCCAACAGCTCCCCCATCCTTCCCGTCAAAATACGCGGACGTCAAAAATACCTCCGTCGCCCCGCATATATACGCGAGTCCGGTCCTTCCCCAATCACCCCGAACACCATTGGAGCACGCCTTCATCGACGCCAAGGGCAACTCGATGTGGAGGCGGCAGAGCTCCTTGAAGGAGTGGAGCACCTTAGAGGGTGAGTGGTGGGAGACGTCCGCGGCGGGCATGGGCAGGGAGGCGGGCTGCCGCTCGAAGCGCTGGGAGACGGCCGCCGCGGCGGGGGAGAGGATCTGGCCAAGCTCGTGGATGGACCTGGCGATGCCACCGAGCAGGACGCATGCGATGTGTGAGCGCGCCACGGCCGCGCGCGGCCGGTGCCTGGTGCTGCTACTGGTGCAGCGGCGGGGAGCCAGGTACCGGGGGCGCGGGGTGCGGCGGGTCATCGGGGATGACGCAGTTGACGTAGACGAAGACAAATTCGACGAGCGGGACGAGCGCGTGGAACCGGCACGAGACGAGTTCTGGGAAGCTGCTGGAGTCCAATAGAGGGTCCACGTGCTGACGTGGCTAGTTTTGAAGTATTAGAGAGTTTATTATTGGGGATCTGCTGTAGGATGACATGATTTTAGGAGAATAAATTTTTATTAAAGCGCCTAATAGATAGTTTTGGGGGAGATTTTTTTTAAACTCTTGGAGTTGCTGTTACACCCCTCCCCCTTTTCCACGCCGCCTCCTCCTTAGTGCCGCCCCTCCCTCTCCCTCACGTCTATTTGCACACAAAGGGAAGGATGTCTTTCCCCCTCTAACTGCTGCTGCACCAAAGATCATAGAGAGATAGAGGGGAAAGGAAAAAAAAGAGGAGAAAACGGATTGTGGAGGACAAGAGAATCAGGAAGAGGTGCGCATTCGCTATCTTCCTCATCGTTGGCTTGTTATTCTTCAAGGGAAAACCTCGGGGTGAGACCCCATGGACTTCCCTCCCTCTTTGGATGAGATTTGTCGCCAGCGGTCATCCGTTTTCATTGGATTAGTTGGGACATTAGATCTTTAATCTCATCTTCAGTCTCTGCAGAATAGCAGATCGGGCAGTTTCTGTCCATCATTGTTTTGGCCCATGATACAGCCCGAATTATTTTTTCCACCTATAGAACTTTTCACAAAGGACTCTAAGAGCTTTCCACGAAGACCTAATTCATAATTTTTGGCCATATAGTTTAAGAGATATTGCAGTTCAAATATGGTTGTCGTATTCTGATGAGTTTCTGAACAGTAATAGATCTATTCAGTTTTAAGGTACCTTAAAGACATAATCAGCTCCTCAAATGAAATACCAAAGTTTTAGAGTTTTTGTCGAGCTTTCCAGATTGGTGTAGAGCATAATTTTCAGTTGGCTATAACTCCAGATATGAAATTCTAAAGTGGATTGTTAGTTTTGTGTTGTCAGATTCAGCACTTGAGGTTGCTACAATAATTAATTAATCTTAGTGGTTTTTAATACAAAGAGCCATATAGCCAAAGTTATGGATAATATAATTTTTCATTCTCTGGTAAAGTTTCATAATTTTTTGATGAGTGGTTTAGTAGACAAATTCTATAGTCTGAATTGAAATGAAGTTTGCTTTGTAAATAAAAATATTTTGACCAATGAAAGTGATTCTCCCTTCTCTGTAGTTTCTGAAAATGTATTTATTTACTAGCATTGCTTTTGTAGATTAAAAGTTAAAAAAAGAGAAGTGTTGTTCCTCTTGTAGGATGATTGTGGTTTTGCTGTTTTTGTCTTTCTTGTATGTTTAAGGGTTCAGACATAGGAGCGATATGCCTATTGTTCGTATGTTTGTAGTTTCTGAAGATGTATTTATTTACTAGCATTGCTTTTGTAGATTAAAAGTTACAAAAAAGAGAAGTGTGGTTACTCTTGTAGGATGATTGTGGTTTTGCTGTTTTTGGTCTTTCTTGTATGTTTAAGGGTTCAGACATAGGAGAGATATGCCTATTGTTCGTATGTTTGTAGTTTCTGAAGATGTATTTATTTACTAGCATTGCTTTTGTAGATTAAAAGTTACAAAAAAGAGAAGTGTGGTTACTCTTGTAGGATGATTGTGGTTTTGCTGTTTTTGGTCTTTCTTGTATGTTTAAGGGTTCAGACATAGGAGCGATATGCCTATTGTTCGTATGTTTGTTTGAATTGTATGTACTGAGTTCATGATGCTAAACATGTGGTATTGCTCTAAATCGTGCCTAGTGCCGTTTGCATCATCACTTTGAGGCAAGTAAACGTAGCAGTGGTTTTGCTACAGCTTTAACTTGTTGTTTGTTCTGCTATTCTAATAAATTCAGAAACCTAACAAAGAAATAATCCTTCACTAAAGAATAAAGATTATATGATTTGTTAAATTACTTTCTATAATAATACTTGTGGTTGTTTACTCCATCATGAGGTAAGAGGTATGTTTATGTACGTGGTTGTATGTGGCATAAGTGGTAAACTTACTTGCAGTTGCACCATATCATTTCATCATATTGCATTGCACATCATTCGTGGATGTCACCACTTGCTGGCCGTGACCGTACTGGTACAACATTGTACGTTGCCCGAGGAGGGGTACGATGCAGCTTCATACCTTGTTGGGTATGGAGGCAGTGGACATGGCATTTGTATTGCATTTGCACTCATTGTGGTTTATATATTTGAATATTATGCATCGACATGGAAGTGAATATGAGGTCTTGATCATCTAAAGAAAAGATGCGGTCGTGGTTAATTCATTTTTTTCATATGAGGATGACTTTCACAATGATTCAGTTTATCTTAATTTATCATGTATCTATGTTTAAATTCATGAATAATGAACTCGTAGTTTAAATAACATGTTAAAGCAGTTTGCTTGTTGAGATTTATTCTCGCACCCCTTTTATCATTCTAGGTGCTTGAGTGGATGTTTTGCTTGAAGGGATGGGATTAGCTAGACGTCTTCACATCTTTGCCACTTTCTATTTATAATAATGATGATACATTTGTCTTGCTGTAATGAATATAGAGTAGATCTTGTGGTGATCATTTGTGGTTTCTTAATAATGAGTGTGGCTGACCTTTGTTAATTGTTGTCTTGTTAGGTTGCTCATTAAATGCTAGTGTGTGGTTTACCTTTATATATCATGTATGTTATTGCTTCTGCATTTTACTCTGTTTATAGGGTTGCTGCTGAGTTTTTGTACTCCAGTGCGTGAGAAGGGTCCTTTAGTGACATCTTGGGCTTTGTAGCGCCTGGGGTGTTACAACTTAACAATTTCAGATTTAACCTACATGCCAAAAATCTTGGCAACAATAGCTGAATTTCGCAACAACGCAACGTATGTAAACACGTCGAGACCGGCTCGACAAGGAGAGTTAGCATTTACTTCCTCCGTCCCAAAGCAAGTGTTTGTTTAGAAAATTTCAGACACATTAGTAGTAGTGAGAAGTGAACATATTGCCCCTAATTACTCATATTAGTTGAGGTTGATGCATGTGTGTTGGAACAAGAGAAATAGCACCAATTGATCATTTAATTGGCTTCATACACTTGTCCATACTTTTTTTATTGGTACGAGTATTGTTTTAATTAAATGAGGTTCACTAGGAACTGAAATAACACAAAGTACAAAATTTAAAGGCTAAAAAAATATTTATTTTGGGAGGGGGAGTACGGAGTAGCAAACGGTGGGCTGTGGCGAGCGGGGCACTCTTGTCATTTGGAAATGCTTAGCCCCGTGACCTGTCACGTACTCACGTCCCGCGCCGAAAGCATATTCCAGTGCACTTGGCACAAAACAGGTCGCGTCGCGAGCGAGCCGTGTTCGCGAGCAGGGAGGAATGGAGCACCGTGACAGTGGCGTCGAATGCCACGAAAACGTATTGAATTAAATATGCTCAGATTTCTTTGGGAAGGGTGATATCTTTTTCTTTTTCCTGAAAGAAGTCGGCGTCCAACAGCTATCTCTATCTTTAAGGTCAAACTTGCAAATCTTGCGTCACTCCGTCCGCCCCAACTACCCTGGCTGCTTCCGCGGAGAGCCATTTTAATATTGCGCGTACGGTACGACACTTATCGCCTTGGCTGCTCGGCATACCGAGAAGATATGTTCAAGCCCCAACTGCCCTCATCCCACAGACAAAATCACAAAAATGATATCATCTTCTCATGGAGACTACACATCGGATCATCTTGCCTCGAATAGATGTGACACGTCCAATTCAAATCGGGATGTGCAAATCGAAGAAGCAATTCATCCAAAGTTCCAAACAAGAGAGCAAAAGCTATCCAAAGCAGCAGAACCTGTGATCGGAAACAACACCCTTTTTTTTTTGAGATTAAAAACAACACCATTAATCACCTTCTCACAGCTGGAGAAAAAAAAAAGAACCACACGAACACCGCGGTCGGCGCTGGGGAATTGGGATGTGCTATCTGGGCAAATCAGGTTGAATGTAAACGGGCCCGATCGGAATGAAAGCCCAGCAGGCAGCTACTAGACTACTACTGCGATGAATTGACGGCTGGGCCACCAACGTTAGATTGACAGGTGTTTGTGCCTGTGACTTCTCCGGATGTTAAAAGATTTAGATTATCAACTTGAGGCTGCAAAATCATCCGGCCACTAAAACAGGCCATCTAGTTGCTAATTGTAATCATAGAAAATAACGCATCATCAAAATAGAATAAGAAAATAGAATAATGTTGAGTGACGTTGAATTAAAAGCTTATAAAAAAAGCTTATATCACAAATTATTGTAAGGGCTTATTTGCATCACCATAAGATTATAACTTTAGTTTGGTTGAAAATCAAAATGGTGATATTATTACAATGGTGATGGAGGAAGAAAATAAATTTATAAACAGCCCCTTTACTGAAAACGAAGTAAAAGAAGCAGTGTTTCAAATGGAGCACAACAAGTCCTCAGACCCAAATAGTCCATTTGTGAGGGTTTATTATACTGGTTTTGGCTTTGGCTCCACCCATTTTGCACAAAATAAGGTACGGTACCGTGAAAATCATTTAGCAAAACAAAACGAAATTAACTGGAAATCAGGTGAAACAATTTTTTTTTGCATCACCGATGAAATCGTTTTCGGAGAAACCCTCTTAAGGAAAGACCCATAAGAGTTGCAAATATTTTATATCAAACCATCACGTCGAGTTACGAAAACCATACTTATTTTTGTCACTGCCTCAAGTGTAAAAATTAAGCAAGAAGGGGTGCAAGTGCATGAGCCTATGAGTTTCTCCAAATAGGGTGCAAGTCTATTAAATCCAAAGTCTGTGTAGGGGCATATGCCCCCACTAGAACCTTTCGCGATTTTGGCTATCACCGGAGGATGGTTATTGATACTAGACATCAACTCGCACTTTTAGGAGCTTGAGGGTGGTAGTGTTGGAGCACAACAAGACTGTAATACTAAACTAAAATACTAAATTCAATGAGCCTGTGGAGTACACATGATGCAATGTCGACTGAGCAAGGTTGGACCAACATACATATATTCTTTTATCCTTTGCAAAATTCCGTTGGTTCCATTTTTTATTTTTATATATGTAGATAAGCGAGTTCGCGGTGCTTCTTTCTCGTTAGTTGACTTTGCTGATTACGTTATAATACGAGTTTTAAAAATCACATGTTTATCTTTTTCTTTAACGTAATTTCTCGTGTTATTATGTGTGGAAAACTCGAAAAATAAAGAAAAGGGACGTCGTTCGTAGTCGTAGTGGGAAAATAAATTCTAGCCCTGTTTTAGGTCCAGATCACAGGGCCTAAAAGTTTTAATAGTGCGGTCCAGAAGTTTGAAGCAGGCTCGGCATGTGTTTGCTCTCCACGCCTATTGGATCGGCCTGTTTACTGCGGCCCAGTACAGCCGGGCGGGCCCTTCTACCATGCATGTCGTCGCCCAAACATATAAAGTGGCCTGTCGGATGGGCCTGGCTCATCCTGCCATCTCGATCATCATCGCGTAGTCAAAAAAGGAAAGCGCAGTCCGCGTGCTCGCTACTCATCCCTCCTCCGTAGCCCTCGTCCAATTGTACGAGCTTTATACGAGCTTTAGTACCTAACTTTAACCACTCCTTCGATGATCAGACTCTTAGCACATAACTTATATATATTCATCATCCTCATTTAATCTTTTAAATTAGACTATTCTCCTCTCTCTTCTATTAGAATATGAGGAAATATTTTATACAGTGATCTGTCGTCGCACGGTTAGTCCGTGATCTGGAAACTCACGACAGCGACAGGTGTTCGTACGTCTGGAAACGACTGCTGGCCGCGGCCAACGGAACACGCCCGTGTGCCCCAGCTACGGCTGCCAGGTCGCTTTACCGGCGAGCCACCACCCACCTGTGCGCGACGCCTGCTTTGTTTAGTGGTAATAAAAAGAGTCGCGACTCACAAGTAGGTCTTGTCTTTTCCGTGCGCAAGGTGTCCAGCGTTGCGCTCAAAGAGATCGCCGGCGCCCGTCCGTCACCCTTCTTCGTTTTCTGGTGAGCTCACCATCCGGAGAAGCCGCGACCAGGTTCTGAGTCGACACGGCACGCGCCCGCCCTGTTCGTCGCGCGACGCCACGACGCCCACGCGCCAAGCGCAACCAAGCACCACGCGTCCACCGCCACCCCACCATTTCGGCCCAACACGGCCCCCGCTCTTCCATCCCGGCGGCTCGAGGCTTCCGGCCGTGGCCTCGGCCCTCTCCTCCCAAACCATCGCAGAATCCTATGCTCTTTCCGAAGAACCCAGAACGCTAGAATCCTCTGCTCTGCTCTGCTCTGCTCAGCTGCGTGCGTGCACCCGTTACCGCCACCCGGCACGCCGCCGCGCCATGGCCGCGGCCATTCTCCGCCGCCTCAGCCCCACCCCCGCTGGCAGCCCGCGCGTGTCCCCGCTACCGCTACCACCCCTCTTCGCCCGCGGGGTCTCCGACTCCACGGACCCGATCACCGTGGAGACCTCGGTGCCCTTCAAGTCCCACCTCGTGGAGCCTCCCTCCCGCTCCGCCACCACCTCGGCCCGCGAGCTCCTCTCCTTCTTCCGCGACATGTCCCTCATGCGCCGCTTCGAGATCGCGGCGGACTCCCTCTACAAGGCCAAGCTCATCCGGGGCTTCTGCCACCTCTACGACGGGCAGGAGGCCGTCGCCGTGGGCATGGAGGCCGCCATCACCCGCGCCGACGCCATCATCACCGCTTACCGCGACCACTGCGCCTACCTCGCCCGCGGCGGGGACCCCGTCTCCGCCTTCGCCGAGCTCATGGGCCGCCGCGACGGCTGCTCCAGGGGGAAGGGGGGATCCATGCACTTCTACAAGCGCGACGCCAACTTCTTCGGAGGGCATGGCATCGTCGGTGCGCAGGTGCCGCTCGGCTGCGGCATCGCCTTCGCGCAGAGGTACAGGAAGGAGGGCACCGTCACCTTCGACCTCTACGGTGACGGCGCCGCCAACCAGGGGCAGCTCTTCGAGGTGCTCAACATGGCCGCGCTCTGGAAGCTGCCGGTCATATTGGTCTGCGAGAACAACCACTGTGAGTTAAATTCTCTTGCGTTACCACTTACCAAGTGTGGTTGTGCTGTAATCATACTGTTCTTCGATCGGTGTGGTTCCAAAATTGGAATTGGAGTGATTTCGGTCAGTACCTGATTTGTGCAGATGGAATGGGGACTGCAGAGTGGAAGGCATCCAAGAGCCCAGCTTACTACAAGCGCGGGGACTATGTGCCTGGGTTGAAGGTAAAAAGTCTTTGTCGGTTTGGTTTATTGCAGAGTTGATGTGCAATTGTGCATAGCAACTAGCAAGTGAACTGAATAGTATTCATTGGTTTTGTAATGCAAATTTGGTCGTGCTGTGTTTAGTGTTCAATTATTTGACTGTAATACTGTTGGGTTCAATCTGAACGCATAAATTATAGGATGACACTCGTGGTAGTTTTCGCTTTTTCAGAACTAACAGCACTCTGATTTTTTGTACCTTCTAAGGCTTGATCGTTTACATTGAACGACCAGTCGAGGTGGATTTTAATTTGAAATCCCCTGGTTCAGCAAAGTCTGCAAATTGGAAAGCTGATTTAAGTTGGTCTTAATATCTGTTATCCGAGCAATCGAGTTAATGCTGGGCACTGAGATGACTTGTGTTTGGTGCAGGTTGATGGAATGGATGTTCTTGCAGTGAAGCAGGCTTGCAAATTTGCCAAAGATCATGTCCTCGAAAATGGACCGATTGTAAGTATTTCAGAAATAGCTCTGATTTCTGTCATTTGGATTATGTGAATTCATGCACATCATGGAGCACCTAATTCATTACATACGGGGGTTAGGCTGGAATAAGTTACTAGTGTTTCATTAATGGTCATGCTACTGCATACAGGATGCATAGAGCCATAGACTGCAAGGAAAAAGAAAAAAATGCTGGAAATCTTTTTCAATGGCAGATACACACATCTTTCTGCCTACTAGCTTGACCATTGTTTGCCCCCCCCCCCCCCCCCCCCCCCCCCCCCCCCCCCTGTTTTCCAGAATGCAAACTTACTTCTTTTTAGACCAAATTCAATCTTACTTATGAAATGTGTAAATACTATGTTTGGTGGACCCGTTTTCTTATTATCTGATATGCAATCAGAAGTACCCTTAGAATACTACTCGAATTCAATTTTAGTGTTTTTCCCTTTTGAGACTAACTTCAGTGTTTCTGTGGAAACATTTCAACTGAATGTCAGGTGTTTGCTTTGCTTTTACCCTTTCATCTTGAGTTCAGTTCTCGTTAACGGGGTTTTCTTTGCAGGCATATGTTACCACAATGCAGGCTTGCTTTTGTTTTCCACGTGTTTATTTTTATGTTCCATTCAACTACATGCAACTTTGTGTTTAATGATATTCACTGCAAACTTTGGAGTAGTTAGTACTTACTCCTAGAAGCATGTTTTGTCTGGTTTTCTTGTGTTGGTATCGTCCATTTTAGGTCCATGTTACTTTTCTTGAGTGGACATGCTTTGGAAATATATTGTCAGTTACTGATTCTTCTGGTTTCAAATGTGCTATCAGGCTTATTGAAGTCTATTTTATAATATTTTTCAATAAACATGTTGGTTACTTGGTTACCATGGTTCCGTTCATTTGTTATTTTAGATTCTTGAGATGGACACCTATAGATACCATGGGCACTCTATGTCAGATCCAGGTAGCACCTACCGCACTAGGGATGAGATTGCAGGGATAAGACAGGTTAGGATGGCTATTTTATTGTCTCACCACTTGGAAAATATGTTTCTCTAAGAACAGACATTCTGAATGATTTATTTGTGTCATGAACTCATGATACCAACAGGAGCGTGATCCAATCGAAAGGGTTAGGAAGCTCATGTTGGCCCATGACTTCGCCACGGCCCAAGAGCTAAAGGTATCATTTGGATTGTTAAGACTACAAACATACAACACAAGCTTTTCTTTAGACGACATGGGGGAAAATGTATCACGAAAGCACATGGCCTTGAATATACTTGGCAGATAGAATAAAATTTGAATTGTGCATAAAAATCATTAACACCATCTATTCTTTCTTGCTAGGACATGGAAAAGGAGATAAGGAAGCAAGTTGACGCAGCCATTGCCAAAGCAAAGGTCCGAGTCTCTGCTAAACTCGTTCCCGGTCCACACGTCCCTCATTTATTCGAACTAATTCTGTTTGGTTGAACATGTTTTATGTCTACACGTCCCTCATTTATTCGAACCAATTCTGCATATGAGCTAAAATTCTGTTTGGTTGAACATGTTTTATGTCTACACGTCCCTCATTTATTCGAACCAATTCTGCATATGAGCTAATGGGAATTCATATGTGCAGGAGAGTCCAATGCCCGATCCGTCTGAGCTCTTCACAAACGTTTATGTCAACGACTGTGGTTGGGAGGTAAGTAGGTATTAAGGGTTAATTCATTCAGGATCCCAAACCTGCGCACTTAAGCAGTTTTCCATGCCTGCAAATTGCATAGGTCATGTGAACTGTCCTTTTTGAAGCATAAAAACCAACTTGTGACTATTAACATAAACTACACTTAAATTCAAAAACCTGTTGCATGCTTAGACCCCACTTTGGTTCTCCGAATTGGGCCAATAGCTGAATTGGAATTGGCCCCAGATGAACAAGTAGGCTACTGTTGATGCGGAGAACTAGCTTACTGTGTGCCCTCGCTGCGAATAGTGGTGGTAATGATCATGACCTTCATGCATCCTTCACAATTCAACTCAGCCCTATCTATTTTTAGTTCAAAATCATATAATATTATTGTCCGATTCTTATTGAACCCGATCCTTAAATTTGCTAGGATAAATTAGAGGGTCCTTTACCACCCTAGCTGCAAAGTGCAAACCTTACTGCTTGCAGTAGGTTAGCCTGCAGGGCTGCAGGTGACACAACGTTCCGATTTCCGAACCGGATGTTCTATGCTGATTAATGATCTTTTTCCGTGACGCAGTCCTTTGGAGTAGACAGGAAGGTGCTGAGGACTGTTCTTCCGTAGGCTGGCGAACAAGAAAAAAAAACACTAATACGGTGTGTACGAGGAGAGATACCAGACCAGCGAATACAGGCGAAGAATCCTCAGTGTTGCTATGCGTTTCCTCTCTGGCACGAAATAAGTTTTTGTGTGCGTGGGTGTATAGATTTGCATCCAATTGCAGAATTGCTGGATTCTGTTTCTGCCGCAGTGGTTTCCTGTGGGCCCCTGTTTTTTTTTTTTTACTGTTGCCTCTGCACGGTGGGTGAGTTGTAACAATGTGCAGCTGAAATTTACTCAGGTTCCCGTGCGATGTGGATGTGTTCATCTCCTGCGCTAATGTATTGTGTTCACAGATTCCTTCTTTACTGAAAGATACTAACAGTTGGGGAAAAAACCGGGAAGCTGAGTTTTTTTTTTTTTTTTGCGTTTTTAACCCCCAACCCCAACTGTAGAGGAAGTTAAATGGGCCAGTTGTTGTGTAGCTATGAATGAACTCTCACTGTGTGGTCTTTATTGGGCTGGGCCGCGTGCCTCATAAAATTCAGGCCCAAAGTGCCGTGCCTTCTCATCGTTTTTGTATTTCTTCCATTCGCCGTGCAATCGAGCTTGTAGCCTTGTACTGCTGCCTACGAATAATGGGGGTAGAAGAAGACACGAAGTTTATTGAGATCAGCGTGCGGTCCCGCAGCACAGGGCTAGAGTAATCCGTAATCTAGTCCCATGCGGCTACCACCTGCCCACAGGCCAACTCCCAGCGTCGCCAAAACCTGACGACGAATGAGCAGGAATGCAGGATAAAGATGAGCCCACGCAGCGCAGGGAAGTAGCCGTTGGTGAGCAGGATCCGCCGCCGCTGCCGCCGCCGCAGCCGCCCTCCTCCAGATCGCTCCGTTCAAACCCTACAGGCTACTACTGTACAGCCTAGGAGGGGTTTCCAGGCGCGACGAGGCTGAAAACAAGAAAAGACATTAACTGCCACTGGGCAGTGGTCCAAGAGAGGAACATGCGCTCACGCCCGTGTCGCTGTCAGCACAGCTCGGAGACAGCCGGACAGAATCGCTGTGGCGCGCCGCCCGGCCCCGTAACCGTCCGACGTCGACGCGCCCGCCCGCTCACTGTTGCGTGCGCCAGCGTCGCCGCCCCCGGCTCCCTCCAGCTGCCCGGCCGAGTCCTGTGCGGCGACGAGGGATGAGAGGGCCGGGACACGGAACGCGGGCGGGACCTGTGCTCCGGTCTCCGGAGACCGGACCAGAGAGCGATCCCGCCGTCGCGTTGCTATCCCCCGGGTCCAGAGCGGATGCCGAGCGAGACCGCCAGGGACACGACCGATTCTCTCCTCCGTGGACACCATGGGTCAAAAACACGGTCCCTTGCCGGTGGACACAAGAAGTCAGTTAGTAGTCATCAGCCAAGGCCCAAGGCTCCGTGCACGCGGCGGAGGTCGTCGCGACCGTCGCTGCCTGGGCGTGCGCGACGCGTAGGCGCGCGTGCTGACTGCTCCAAAGGCTCGGGTTTTGCTTACCAGCGCTTGAATTCGCTTTCGCGTCCACCGGCCGGCTGCTTCTGCGTTCCGGGATGAACGTTCCAGAAGAAGCATCAGAGGACGACCGCTTTTCGCGAGAGCGACGTGGGCTTTTCCCCCGTCGCACGGACACCTGGAGCCAACCAGAAGAGCTCGAATTATGCTTCTTCCTTTAGAGCAAAAAACGGGAACTGGTTCTTGTTGGAATTGTGGAGGAATAATCAGTATGGGTACGACCGTACGAGTAGCAAATTTGTGTATATAGGAGCATAATTGTGTCTTCCAGGCAAACGAAACTTGGGCACCATACCAAGCCTCTGTTACAAGTGATACCATTGGTGTTGTGGGGGATAACATTAACGCCCCCTTTCCAAAGTTTTGCGATCAGACTGTCTGTGCGGCGCGACACAAGTAAAGCTAGTGTGCCCTGTTAGGTTGGGTACTCAACCCTATGCCCACCAAACGTAACCCGCATTCCACCTCTTGCATGCCAAGATTGCACTCATCATGCATAAACTGGCTCCATTAGAAAAATTCAAAAAACTATAGAAAAAAAAACCTAAAACATGAAGTTTTCATGGTACAAAAAAAGAATTAAAAGCTTCTCGCATCCAGCTACGACGCTTGAAAAGGCCCTCGTCCATTGATTTCTAAGACAAGGTCTCATGAAGGAATTCATACATCCATATGGATAGATGTGCATACATCTGGATGTGTTTTTATCAACACCATGGAATTGAGACCAACATTAAACCAGATTTAGCACTTATGGTTTACGCTGTGTTTTTTTTAGAATCAGCATGGGAGGCCCTACCCCTATTTTTATTTACATTTTACAAAGTCCAAGGCTCAAAGAAAAAGAGTTAAACTATATGAGACTACTTAGCCGAAGTTTTAGCTTAACTCCTAGAGATGGCTTGGCCAACCATCTTAACTTCCTCCACGAAGTTGGATTTCCATGTTACGAAGGACAGAACACCCCCATCAAAGACTATTTTATTCTTGTGACACCACAAGGTCCAACATGCCACAATTACCACTTCTCTGAAGATGGGAGACCCAAATAATTGCCTAGCTTGGATGATCATATCTAAAGGTTGAAGTGAAAAGTCCCATTGGACACCCAATAAATCCAACACGCTTGACTGAATGGACAATCAAAGAAAATATGGGCTATCGATTCATCTATATTTTCCACACAGAGGACACATGCGTAGCTACCAAGATGCATATGCTTCCTTCTTAGCAAATTCCTTGTGTTCAGCCTATCACTTAGTAGCACCCAAAAGAAAAATTTGTGCTTATTGAGTGCTCTTGATTTTCACATCCATTTGAAGAGGAGTGAGGCTGGGAGAGTACCTCTGAGGCTTTTATATGCTTGCTTGCTAGTAAAGCTGTTTGAGCCCCCAGATGTATGACCAAACATCATCAAAGTTTGGATTGAGATCAGCATGTTGCAAAAGGTCTTGAAGCTCAGTCCACTTATCAGATGCTTGCTGTGAGAGAGGCAACCAGAACTTCCTGCTCATTTCCAGTGACATAAATTTTGAGATGGTTATATTCTGCTTCCTTGTGAAAGAGAAAAGCTGGGGAAATCTCCATTTGAGAATACCCAGGTCCCAAAGGTCATTCCAGAAAGACACAGTGTCTCCCTTATGAGCATTGCAGCTTCCCATCATAAAGAAATTCTGTGCTAAGGACATAATGTCTCTCCACCAAAATGAACCAACATTCTTCCTTTCATGAGGTGGAACATGAGATTTATACAGGCACCTCCATGTAAGGTGCACCCAGGGCAAATCAGCTTTATTGTAAAATTTGTGCAGGAACTTAAGTAGCAGAGCAGTGTTGTGAGATCTTAGGTTAATAATGCCCAATCCACCATCCTCTTTGCTTCTGCATGCTTGTTTCCAAGCAACTAAATGCCCTCCTTTCTTTATAATATCACCACCATGCCAGAGCACATGTTTCCTGTACTTATCAACTTGTTCCAAAATTTCAGTTGGGATTTTCAGTGCACACATATAGAAGGTTGGCATCGAGGAGTACACCGAATTGACCAGAATTAGGGCGTGTTTAGTAGGGATCCAGATTCTCGAAGAAACATTTTGGATCCAGATTATGTCATGAAACGTTTCTCAGGAGAAACAGAATCACCTACTGAAATTGTTTGGCTACTGTCTGGATTCGGATTATGAAAAGAAAAGAATATGGTTGAATTGACCAACATACCCTTAGACATCTGATACTTTTTCTTGAGTAACACAAAGGGAGAAACAAAACGTGTAGAGAATATTGGTGGTAGTAATTTAACCCATTAAGCAACTATTGGACCACACAAAATATTCTGTAACATGGTTTACAAAAGGGTACAAACATCATCAAAACATATCCAAATTGGCCTTTACAACCATTATCAAAATACAACGAAATTGGGCTATGGTCTAGATTGCATTATGGCTTTGGCAAGACCATCAAGAAATATGTCCATATTAATATCATTAGCATCAGATGTTGAAGCATTAGATGAATTTTGAGAGGGTTGATGTCTTTCATATCTTCGAGGTATTATAGGAATATAATCTGGATCCTGATCGCACCTTCAGAAATGCTTGTCAAGTGCATGATTTTCACAAATGAAGGTATGGAGCTACTATCCACAATCATCTTTTGTTTGCACATTGGATAACTAGACATCCTAAGAAGAATCCTCCACTTCATCTTCCATACACCAAAGGTGAGCTCAACAACATTACGAAGACTTGAGTGCAAATAGTTGAATACCTCTTGTTTACCAGTAGGAGCTTCGCCTCTTCTGAAATTAGGAACATCATATCTTTGCCCTTTGTAAGGTGATAAGCAACCCGGTCTGTTTGGGTATCCAGCGTTAACAACATAGTATTTCCTTAAATGCATACATAAGAAGTCAATAGAAATCATAAATAATGCAAAGAACCAAAGGCATGAAAAGGAAGAATGAGTGAATATTACCAATTGGAGGATGTGGAAAGGTTTCCTTGTCATGCTCTATGGCATGATAGAGCACACTTGTATCATGCATGGAACCTGACTGTCCAATAGATGCATATCTGAAACGCATATCAAAATCAACGACTCCCATAACATTTTGAGTCGGTGTCCCTGATCTGCCAATGTATCTAACATAATCTCGTGAAGATGGTGTAGCTAAGATGTGTGTTCCATCAATGGCTCCAATACAATCCTTGAAATGTAGCCACATCCTTTGATCAGCACTAATCCTACTATGCACATTGGAGAAGTTACAATCTTAAGGCCTTATGTAATCCTTGCACATCCTAATTATACACTGCAGGACCTCATCAAACTTCCTACGGATTGTCTCTCCTCAATGCTTGAAAGTATTTTGCACTGAACTATTTGATCTTTTGACCACAAATACACAGGAAGATGGCTAGTGACTCCATTGAGCTCATATGAATAGATGACTGGAGACCGTAATCACTTACCAAAAGGTCATGCAATCTAATAAAAAGATTTTCATTCATCTGGAACATCCTATGACTTTCTCCATGTGTGTTTAGTGTTTCCATAACCCATCCATATCCACTCAGTTATGAGGTCCTTGGTGCATTCTTGTCATGATAGTTCATGTAATACTTGTGCAAAAGCGAGATTGTAGAAAATATGTTATTCTGCAACTCTAGGTGTTGACATATGATTTGTAATTTATAAGCATCATCATCATCAGAGTCACTTCCACTCCTTTCACTGTCACTTGAGGGCATCTGTGACACAACAAGAATATAACTAAATCAACACACATCTCAAGATTACAATATCATAAATGAAAGATCACACATGTCCAATAAAGAAATCAACAGACACGTCTCAAGATTACAATATCTAAATGAAAGATCACACATGTCCAATAAAGAAATCAACAGACACATCTCAAGATTACAATAGCTAAATGAAAGATCCCACAGGTTCAACATTACAGGTTCATGCAAATAAAAAAAGGCACGCGACTCAACATTATTACACAAACAGGACACATGTTTCACACTGGAGCTTATGCAAGATCGTATTTGACAAAGAGCTTCATTGTGAGCCAGGCAAATAGATCTTTTGGAGTGTCAATAGTGAGAAACATCTCTCTTTCTACTCTTTTAGTGAATAATTAAGTAGCAATAAAGTGTTGTTTAGTTTCGGGAATAGCACCACACTCCTTCACAATAGCCATTACTTCCTTGATGGAGCATCCTGAATTATCCTCCCTTCTTGCCAATGACTCAACAGATGCCGTGGACCTCTCATTTAAGGATACAATTTTGCTAAGCTAATCTTGTATCCACACTCCTCCACTTGTCCTTGGTTGTTTTCCTTTTCCAGTATCACCAATCTGAGTTCTCTTGGCTGGTGGTGTTACTTCTTCGGGCACATTGTCATCATCTGAGTTAGCCTCCTCCTTACCACCATTTGCACCAGCACCATTTGCACCACCTTGTAGACCTTGAGGTGTGACACCTGATGAAGCACAAAAGTGGTCATCGCCTGTGTTACGAAGGTCTTCGAACATAACCTTCAGATCGTCCTCATTTTGAAGACCCTTCTCTTTGAACTTGCCACATCCTGGAATTTTCTATGAAATACATCCATGTGTGAGAATTTTGTAGTAGATAATGAAAAAGCATTTACATGTGCCAAAATTACCTTTTTAGTGGCCAGCCACCATGCTTCAAACATGGCAATATTCCCCTTTGTGTTGTCCCAACCTAAACCTTTTTCTTTCATGAGTGTTTTCCAACAGGTATAGTCACCTTTCAACTTGGCCTATTTATTCTTAAACTATCCTCTCACATACAGTACACCTGTTTCCTCATGGAACTTCTTGATAACATTTTTATATCCTACATTTTTCAAATATTTATTTGAAAAATTTCCACACCTCACTTGCTTGGCAAACAATTTGCAAACAATTCTAGTGTGTTCCTCATTCCAATCAGCCTGGTCTGTCATCTACACATATACGACCACAAACAATTTCAATCCATTATCATCAGAATTGCAAGATTCGATCAATTTTCCACAAAATGGTACATTATCTACTCAAGGATCGAACACACATCTAGGCAAACAATAAATTGCACCCACAAACCATCACAGATCCACACACATCTTTCATTTTGCTCTCAGATATACAAGAGAAAGGGGATGGGAATCAATACCTTCACACAACAACTTCCTGGTGGCTGGTAGCACTAGCAGCACTTGAAGTAGATCCCAGCGGCAGGTAGCCCTACCACATCCCAACGGCAGCAGCTCCACAAGGTCCCGGCGGCTAGCGGCTCCAACATGTGCCTCGGCCTTCTCTCAACGCCCGGCGACTTAGCTTCTTCTCCCAACACTCGGCGGCCTGGGAGAGCCCGTGCTTAGCCTTCGCCGTCACAGGACCGGAAGGATATGCCTCTGTGCTTTGGGAGAGGATAATGAAGGTGTGGGAGAGGATAAGAACGTATGGTAGGGGAAGGGAGTGGCAGGTCCTGAAATTTTTATGAAATATGTGGGGAGCTCCATTCGGTGGGAAGAAGAATCACTGCGAAGCCACCTCCCAGCCGTTTTGCCTATGCATGCATAGATTGAGAAACATTTCGCACGCAAAACGCTCCGCACAACATGCGTTTGGCAGCATTTCTATTGATTCACTTGAGAAACGGAACAGAATCTGCTTGCCAAATGCGCCCTTAGACTGCCAGCATATGACAGAAATCTTGTAATGCCCATCAGATGTCTTTCCATTCGAGTGAGAATGGGCATGAACTCCCGTACTGATGGTTTAGTAGTACCAAATGGTAGACCCAAATAAGTGAAAGATATTTGCCCCAATTGACAACCAATGGAAGAAGACAACTCTATGCATTTGGAAGATTCAACATTAATAGGGACAATGAAACTGAAATTCACCTTCAAACCAATAGAGCTTGTAAAGGTTTCTAGAGTGCTTTTGAGCCCAACCAATTAATCCACCTCTGCTGGTAGGACAATCAATGTGTCATCTGCATACCGGACTATTGAAAATTCTCCACCAAAGTCATTACCCAAGGGATGTGACAGAAGACCATAGTGAGCAACATCATTAACCACTAACTATAGGACGTTAGCCCCTAGAACAAACAACAAGGGGGAGAGAGGATCCCCTTGTCTAACTCCTCTTTTGCATTTAAATGGCTTTCCTGGAATACCGTTAAGCAAAATAGAAGAAGATCCTGAGCAAAGAATGGCTCTAATCCATGTGACCATTTAGTAGAAAATCCTTTGTGCTTCAGGACTCCGAGTATCACTCCATGCTCAATCTTATCAAAGGTTTTCTTAAAGTTCAATTTAAGAAGCCAATCTCTCTTTTGGATTTCGGACAAAAGGAACTGGAAAGCCTAGGCTAAACAGTTTTGGATGGTTCTTCCTTTAATGAAGCTATATTGGTTAGCGTGAACAACCTGAAGGATAACCTATTGGAGTCTGTTTGCTATCAGCTTGGTCAGGAACTTCAAGGAGTAGTTTAGCAAGGAAATTGGCCTGTAATCATTTACAGTTACAGGATTGTCTATCTTAGGGATAAGGGTGATGAGAGACCCATTAATACTTTCCAGATTCAGGTTACCATTTGTAAAATCATTACAAAGCCTGATGATATCATCCTTGATAATATTCCAACACCTATTGAAGAAGACCCCATTAAATCCATCAGGCCCAAGAGCATGATCAGGGGGCATATCTTTAAGAAGAACAAGAATCTCCCCCATGGTAAAAGGTCCATCCAACTCAGGCAGATCAACCACATGTAAGAGCTCAAAGAGATTGTATTGCAGTTCATTAAACTTAGCAACACCTGGCCTATCCTTGTAGGAGACCCAGAGGACACCTGCTTTTTGATCATGATTAGTCACAATACTGCCATCATGGAGGGTAATGCTGGTGATGAATTTATTTCGGTGGCAGTAAGTGGCCATGGATTGAAATAAACTAGTATTCTCATCTCCAAATTTGACCCATCTCACAATATTTCTTTACTTCCAATAAATCCTATTAGATTCCAGCAACTTGGCCAAGTGTTGTTTGACTAGGGCTCTGAAATTGCTTTCTGGTCTGCTTAAAGTCCTCTGCTCTTCTAGCCCATCCAAAAGAGCTAGGACAAAATTGCAATTGTTGATAAACATGCTGAGTTTGGACAATTTTCTACTCCAAGTCTTGAAACCAGTTCTGACCTGTCTAAATTTTTTAGATAAAGTTTGAGCAGCATTTGCAAAATAAGGTGTGGAGTTCCAATGCAGATCCACTACTGATAAGAAATTTGAAAAATCCACCCAATAATTCTCAAACCTAAAAATATTTGATCTGGGTATATGAGTGCCCACTTTGACCACATAAGGACAATGATCAAATATTAGTCGACCCAGAACTTGCACAGAAGTAGCAGGATAAGAAATAGCCTAAGAGGATGAGGTGAAAACCCAATCTAGCTTCTCCAGGAGGGGATCAACTTGCATGTTACTCCAAGAAAAGCATCTGCCTTGAAAATCAATGTCCACTAGGTCCAAATGGATAATGAGATCATTAAATAGCATCATATCTTGCTTGGTTCTTCCAGCTCTGTTTATGCTCTCTGGTGAGCGAATGAGATTAAAATCTCCTGCTAAAATCCAATCTTCAATGTTTGTTGTATCAAAATTATATAGCCAATTCACAAAAGCTGCCTTCTCACCCGAGTTACATGGACTATAAATGTTGGTGAGATGAAAAGTCTTGCTCAAGAATAGGTATATGAACTTCATGGTGATGGAATAAGAATTGGCTAGAATAAGAGATCTAGTGTACCAGCTGGAGTTCCAAATAACCAACGAACCACCAGAAGATTCTGCAAAAGGTGAAAACTCAAATAAGTTTAGGTGTCTGGGGTAGAATTTTCTAATGTAAGCTGAGTCAAAACAATCCCTTTTTGTTTCCTGCAAACAGACTATAGAAGTTGCACTCTCTAAAATTTTGTCTCTCAATGCATCCCATTTCTGCTGAGAGTTAATGCCTCTTATGTTCTAGACAAGGATATTAATAATTTTGTCACGATTCATGGCAAACACAATTGAGAGGCATAGCAGGACAACTTGACACAGTCCAGTAGGCAAGATGCAAAGCCAAGCAGAAAGACAGAAACAGATAGGGGCAAAAGACTAAAGTAATCCCTTGATAGATTACATCCATAGGATGATTAACAAAGAGATCGAGTTCACCTAAAGCTAGCACGACATAAACTATGTGATGTAGCAAAGCAAAAGAGGTTCTCTCAGAAGCATAATGTGGCGGAACACCTCAGATTAACTCAACTAAAGCACGGTTAAGTCGCTTAACACGCGAATCTCATGCTTTAATCAAGTTAACTCGACGATCCGTCGAATTTCATCTGATTTAACCACTTGAACAGGACCGAGTTAGCATAACTCACACGAAGGTGAGTGGTTCCAGAGAATACAATAGATCAAATAATTAGTTCAACAATTCATTACACACTGGTTTGAAATCAGAATTTTACAAGGTTCGAAAGCAACGGAAGTTAAAATATAGCGGAAGCTAGCGCCGGGGTCGGATGTCCCTAGTGAGGCCAAACAGGACATCAGTGATCCCACTCCTCGCCGTCCGAGGAAGGATCCCACTCGACCGTCCACCCAGGAGGAAGCTGGGGCGGCCAAGTGCCAACAGCAGCATGCTCAGAAGTTTCCACTTCACCTGAAAAGAGATGCCACAACAAGGCTGAGCTTCTAAGCTCAACAAGACTTAACCGACCGGTGGGAAAACTACTCCACCACTTCTACACATGCAAGGCTCTTTGGCTGAGGGGTTTTGTTTGCCAAAAGCAACTATGTTAGGTCCTTACTTTCAAAGTTTTAGCTCAGATTCTAAGTTCATTAACCAGTCTACATTGGCAACTTATATTAAACAAGCATAGATCCAAACATCATGTGTATAAACTCAACATCAAGTTCATATCATCATCAGACTCCTTTTTTACTCAGTGTAGCATAGCGATCAAGCAGTCTCAAACTATGAGAGGCAGACGAATCAATTCGAGTTCCTTAACCATGCATGGCGAACCTAACCTCACGACATCCGCGCACCACCGAGGGTCGCTTCCTGTGTCGGCCGTCCCCATCAATTCCCTAACCCATGTCGGGCCCACTTCTCTTGGTGCAAGGTTTCACAGACCCGGCCTCTGCCGTTCCATGACCACACTTGCCACCACATGCGGCCGCAGGGGAACTCCGTTCCAGAGACAATGGATCGAACCGCTCACGTCCAGGTTCAATCAGGTACTAGGCTTCCCCATCCCATAATGGGTATGAGATTAGTACTTTCAAACACTTGATCACGAACACCACCACTGTCGGACCTTAAACAGATTCAAGTAAACAGACGGGACGATCAGCCGACCACCAAAAGAGTTCACCAAGCCCTGCACCGTCCATCGTCCTTATAGTTGTAACCAAAAGAGAAACAACCAACTCCTATAACTCGTGAGTGACAGGAAATCACTCGACTTCTGCCGAGCCCTATTAAGCATTGCAACTACTCGGACTCAACATACTAGTGTTCGGATCAAGGGAACTAAGTCATGCATCTATGGTTTCAAACAACTCTTATAACGTAAATGCACAGACATATGAAGGCAGGCATGTGCAAGTTTAGAAAGTTAGGTTCATGCTCCGGGACTTGCCTTCGAGTGGGGTGGAGGCAAACTGGTCCTCTACGGGTTCTGCTTCAGCTCCTGCGGTCGGCAGCTCAGCTACTGCTCCGTCTTCTGGCGCCGGATGCAGTTCGTAGGTGCCGTCGGCGAGATTTAGTTCTACACAAATGCAAATGCAGGAGTTAACACTTATACGGTTATTTCAACAACACTTGCAAGCTTTAGCCCAGAACTTGTAGCAAAGCTATAGGAAAGGTGGAGGAGTCCAACTTCAGTTGGTGGAGCACATGATAAAAGGGTCGGATGGGGAGAAACTTATGATCTGACCCTTAGATTTAAGGAATAACTGTACCGGGGTCCTCGGACTTAACACAAAGAAGTCCCTAAAATTTTACATAGATACCCTCGGGTCAAAGAAAAAGATACAATCGAGCCCTCGGGCGAGGCGGAAAAGGGTCGGCGAAACAGACAGGGTTGGGCGAGACGGAAAAGGGGTCGGGCGAACCGGGAAGGGGTCACCAACTTACCTTTAGGCCTACTGGTGAAGTCTTGGGGTCGGGAAGGAACAAACTTAGGCGGAAGACTAAGGCGCTAAGGCTTTGGACGGCGGCGAGGTTCGACGGTGCTCCGGCGGTGGCGGTGCTTAGTGTGGACAACAAGCAAGCTCTAGCACCGTGCGGAGGAACAGGCGGTTGGTGGGCTGGGAAAAAGCGGCTTGAGCGGAGAGGGGAACTTCTCAAGAGCTTAAGCGGTAGTGCTCGAGTGCGAGCAGAGTATGGTGCGGTGAAACAGCCATGGCGAAGGAAACTCCAGTAGGGGCTCTGGTACTCCCTTTTATAGCTACGCGGAGGATAGAGAGAGAAAGAGAGTTTGAGCCGTGCGAAGATCGGAAAGAAAAGGATGGAGTGCTCTACCTTGGTGGCGATTGAGCGGCGATGGGCGGTAAAGCAGAGCTTCGGGGACAGGGTTTTTGGTCATTGGGCACTGAAGACAAAGTCGGCGCAGGCGTGGTTTTACCAGGATTAAGAGTTGGTGGAGGCGAACAGGGTCTGGTCGCGTCAAGCGGCGGATTGTGGGTGGCGACTTGACTGGCGTGTGACACGAAGGAAGGTACTGCAAGCGAGGTCGCAGCAGGCGAGGTGACAGGGCGAGCGGCGGCACGAGCGAGCGCAGACAGCGGCTTGCCGAGGCACATCACTAGCGAGGCGGAAAAAGGAGTTGTCTCTGCCAAAGCTGTGGTTGGCGAGAACGGCATCGTCGTGGAGCGCGCGCGGGGGCGGCGCGACTGTGGAGAGGCGGAAAAGCCGGAAGACATCGGGGCGCGCGGCCGGGGATCCGGGTGAGGTGATGGGAGCGGGATGCGAGGCGATCTGGCGTGGCAGCAGCAAAACCTCTGCCACGGCAGCGACAGGGCGCCTTGGCGCAGCCGGCGAGGGTGCGAGCGAGACGAGGCAAGGTAAAAAGGTTTGTAGGGGCTTCCACACGTGATTGGGAGGGAGGCGCGCTGATCTATCTTGTCGCGGCCGGTGACTGGACGAGGCGGCGCGCGTCGGAGAGATTGAGCCACGCGGCGGGGAAACTCTGAAGCGGGGCACACGCTGGCTTTGGCGCGTCTGGCTCTGGCGCGTTTGACTCAAGAGATCCGGGGATCTGGTTGTGGGTCCACCTTCCAGTATCTAGCTCTCCCACAGCTCTAAGATTTTGGAGGAACACTGTTTCGGGACTTAGAGAAGAGCTGCCGTTTGCCGGTTGGTGCGGTTTTAGGGGTCAGACCAGTGGAACTGCAGATTGGGATTAGTCTTGAGATTAACTCGGTTGGTTAACCAAGGCCGTTACACATAAGTACCACCAGAGAGAAACTAGCCCTATTACATGGCTGATGCAATATCATCATCATCAATGCCCAATTCCATCAATGTAGCAGCAAAGATAGTCTTAGGCTACATATAAAGATAGCCCGTTGCCATACCCTGAATGTTGGCAATGGACAGATGTGGAGCCGATGCTGAATTCGTCTGAGCAAAAGCTAAGTAGATGGAGGGGTTATCAACAGCCTCCCGTGCACTCTCAGCATTCTTGAAACCATCAAGATGGGGGTTGTGCCTTCTGCTGTGCCTGAGGAAGGTGCTCTCCAACGGCTCCTTCATCTTACGAGCACAGCGCTTCCTGGTGGTAGGATGCAGAGGCCCCTGGTCTTCCTTGACTTCATCATCTTCACTTTCACTGTCAGAGTAAGGCACTAGAGGGCCAATAGGAGGAAGAGCAAGACCAATGATTTGCTTGCAAGGAGAATTATGATCAACAAAAATAAGGGCCAGGTGAAAAAGAATAGATTCATCAGCTATGTAGGATGGGATAATAGTATCTAGATCCAGATCAATTTAATTCAGTTTCAAGAAAAAGGATCTAGGAGAGAAGGAAGGAATGAAGGGCAAAAGATTTCAAATAGAAATCATCTCAGCATCAGAGATCAAAGACTTCGTTCCAGGAGCAAGGTGAGCCAACTCTATACTTGGAGCATCCAAATGTCCAGGTGGCAGCTGAACAGGATTGTGATCAGATGCAGCAAAATCTGCAACAGCAGTAGAGAGCTCCTCATTTTCTTGATTCACCAGTCCATGACCCCTCACCTTCACCAGCTGGACCATCAGCCTCATCAGAGTCACCACTAGCATTGGCATTAAGACCTTTCCAGCGAGGAGGATCCACAGGAAGAGGATGCATAGGGCCATCAAGAGGAAAGAAATCCTCATCTCCTAGAGACTGCACATTGTTGCGCTTCAGGATGTACACAGGGCATGTCCAAGATAGCACTTTTGGTGAGAGTCCAGCAGAAATAACAATATCATGGGGAATCTCAGCATCATCATGTAGATGAACCTTGACCACTATCTGGCGTTGTTATTAGTGTCAAACCAGTACCTGAGCAAGCCAAAACCTGCCACTGCCTTGGAGATGGCATTGTTGCTCCTAGCATCACTAGGAAACAGCATAATCATCAACCAAGCCTCCCTATCCAGATCCCTATCTCTGACATTAAAACCTTCATCATGCTTCATAAAGCGAAGCTGATACTCAGGACCAAACTAAATGATCTTGCTTCGAAAGCGCTCACGCTCAACCGGGTATGGAATTTGACAAATGCATCTCCAATCGGTGAAGGTTGCACCTTGGAAAGATGAACCCCCATGTGCTGGATGAAGAAGTCTTTCAGTGATGCCGCCATCGGCGCGAAGTCTTGCTTGGAGACCGATGGAGTGAGGAAGACGATCACCAGGTCTTCAATGTACTACTCCCTGACGCCCTCAATGTAGGCAAAGAGGCACTTGGGAGGCACAGCAGGATCATGCGGAAGCACCTCAAACCCGGAGGGTGCGTGGGGGAGAGGATCAAGTGCGAAGTTCACCATAAGCGGAGGTGGGGGTGGTGGTGGTGGCGGCGAGGTAGGGAGAGGGTTTTCTTCAGCAGAGCACTTGGAAGGCGAAGAGTTCGGAGGGGGGGGTTTCTTGGTAGAGGAGGAGGTAATATCTCCATCTTCCACGTGTAGCTAACTGGTGGACCTAGGACTAGGTTTCTGCCCGTAAACAAGGGATCTTCTACGATGGCAAGATCGCACCATATGCCCATAAAAAAGCAAGATTTGCAACGAACCTCCTAAGAACAATCCGCTATCTGATCATTGGGAGACAGACAACGGAAGCAGGAAAGATTGGATCATGCACGAAAAAAACCCCGGTGGTCAACAGACTTTCCAATTGGGGGCCGACTGTCAAATTTGAAATTTGAAAAATGAGCTGAAGAACACAGCTGAGAATGCTCGTGACTAGCAGAACGCCGAGCAGAGCCAGACGTTGTCGATGGATGATCATTAGCAAAATTGGTGGCACAGTAGGAGGAGGAAAAGGACACCCTCCTAAACACCGATTTGCACACAGGATTACGAGTTGGTTACGCAGTAACTTCAGCATAGATCTTAGAGTGAGAACGACGAGCAGGTTGCCATTCTGCTGCTTGTTCAAGGTCCCACCGGGCTTTTTCTTTGATCGAGTCCGGACCGCCATTTCGCCATAGGGTGAAAAAGATTGCAAAAATTTTGAACAAAAACTTATTGAGGTGATGAATCATAATGCCAACATCTTTAGAAGCCACGAAAAATCGAAAAGTCCAATCGACTTGATGGACCACACGAAAATTTGGGGTATTTCCCCTAGAACAGATTGCAGGATCAAGGCCACCGAATAAACATCAAGATAGATTGTTGTGCGAGAGAAAAAAGCGATCAAGAAAAAATCACCAGCAAAGAAAGGCGAAGTGATTTGAGCAGAGAGGTCGAACCGATCGCGGACGGAGGCTTGAAAATTTATGCCTGGCTTGAAGTCGAGGTTGGAGAGAGCTAGCATGGCGAGGATCAAAGGACTCCATGGAAGGAATCACCATCGATGGGAACCGCCGCCAGTGAAACCCAAGAGGAGACCAAGGAGGAAGCCGCCATAAAACTTTGTGATATTATGCTTGTCTCCTTAGCTTTTCCTTCTAGATTTCTTTCCAAGCTCTGCTAGCTGTAAGGTGATGCAATGGCAACCTCGGACTCTTTACGCCGTGTTTTTCCTTACCATATACTCCCTCCGTCCCAAATTACTATTCATTTTAGGTTTTCTAGATAGTTAGCTTTTGCTATGCACCTAGATATATATTATTTCTATTATGTATTATGTATCTAGAAAAACTAAAATGAATAGTAATTTGGGACGGAGGGAGTAGTTTACATGAGTTGAAATGATTGCTTAAAAAATCATCAGATTGAGTTGCTCAATATTCGCGTTTGGTTATTGTGGCTTCAACATGTGTGCTTGGTATTTCGTTCGGTTGTTCACATTTTGTCCAACTGTTTTATAAAAACACTAAGAAAACACATCCAAATTAAGAAAGGATGAAAGTGGCTCAACTTCCTGGTCACTCGTTGGTAGTGCTCTGTGTGATCCAGACAAGGTTAGAACTAACAATCAATTTCAACAATTACAACTAATTATACAGTACTCCCAATTATAAAAGGACAGTACTATCAGTTTCAGCTGTGTGCACTGGACACATGTAAACTTGAAGTATTAATATAATTGTACATTTTGATTGGCTTTTGAACTTATCTTTTGCAGCTCGTGATGAGGGGCCAGTGACAGTAGGTCATGTCCGTTTTTGCGCTTGCCTCATACTTGAGACGATGCTAAGCAGCCGATCAAAGGAACCCATGCCAAAAGGCGGTGCGTCCAGCTGGCCATACTGCCACTTTCCCTCCTTTTCTCCCTCACAAAAATTCTCTCACAACAAATCAGCCGTTTTAGCTTTTCAGCCGGCTTATAAGCTGAAGCGAACAGGCTCCTGATTTCTTTTGGGGCATCTCGCCAGCCATCTCAGATTACCTGTTTTATTCTCCACTTCCCGATGGGCCCGCTTCCCTATTCGT
This sequence comes from Setaria viridis, assembly GCF_005286985.2. Lineage (NCBI taxonomy): Eukaryota > Viridiplantae > Streptophyta > Magnoliopsida > Poales > Poaceae > Setaria > Setaria viridis. The sequence goes on from NC_048266.2 coordinate 9,907,212, forward strand.
CAGTGTTGCGTTAGCGTATTTTGCTAGACGAGCACGCCAAGTAGTGGATCAAATATCATGGCGGCATGGCGCGATGGAATGTGTAAGGGTAATTTTGCTGGTGGACATCGCTCAATGTTGATATTTGCTGATAGACACTATACAAATTGATCTTTGCTGATAGACATCATTAAGATGTGGATATTTGCTCTTAGACACTATGAGTATTATAATAGTAATTTCATATAACAGTTTTGCTGATAGACATCATTAAGGTGTGGATATTTTCTCTTAGACACTATGAGTATTATAATAGTAATTTCCTATAACAATTTGCTAATAGACATCATTAAGATGTGGATATTTGCTATTAGACACTGTGAGTATTATAATAGTAATTTCCTATAACAAAGGAGGGATAGAAATTAAAGGTGATCGAAGTGCCCCTGCCATGAACCCCTACGGGCCTCCCCCAAGTCCCCAGGGGTGAGACATGTCAACGTGCGGCACAACGGCAGTGGAACGGAGGTGAGGGAAGAGAGAGGGAAGGGGATTAGAATTATTAATATTAATAATAAGAGAGGACCCCACATGTCAGTAGTAAGGAAGGGTATTTTTGTCCATTCACTCGTTCTCTCTCTCCTCACTTACAGAAAAATTATTACTATAATAACCTGGTGTCGAATAGTAAATATCTATAATTAAATGATGTCCATGGATAAATATAGTGTCCACCAATAAAATTACCCGTAAAGATCGCATGCAGAACCTTTTGAAACACGCCCTTTTTTTAGCCTCTTGACTCTTGAGAGAACGGAGCCGCTCCACGTGGAGCCGCTCCACGTGGAATTGTTTCATTTTTGAATTTCTGCGGCGAGTTTGCAAAACGATATTTTTTTCATCCCAAACTCCGGCTGCTCCAGCTTTCCCGAGCCGCCGAGTCGCCTGGCATTCGTACCACGCGCCACGTCCAGGCCCCTCCCTTCCGGCTCCCGTGCCGTGTCCCACCCCGGCCGTCCCGGGCTCTCGGCTGGCGGCTGCTCCTGGTCCCCGGCGCGCAGGCCGCCGCCGCGCAAGCGAGAGCGCTGTCACTGTGGCCACGGCCGCTGCTGCCGCGATCACGCGCGCCGCATGGCCTACGCGGTGGTGGCGGAACGGGACGCCACGGCGCCATTGGATTCCCCCGACGCGCGCCCGGCATTAGATTAGGCCAGATCCGCCCCCGCGCCTTTTCGCCTGACACCAACAGTAGTTTTTCCTCTGCGGGCTGCTGCGGCGCCTGCAAAAGTTGCCGCAGCACGGGCATCCGCATCGGACTGGCTTGGCTTGGCTTGGCCACTCGCGTGCGCACACGCAGCCCCCGCCACCCAGCTCGCGTGATAAATTTCCCCGCAGAGCCACGAGTACCTTCTCTTCTCGTCCGAGATCCGACCGAGTACGCATGCAATCAAGTTCGGCGGTTCATGGCTCGCCACGGTAGAATCTATTCAGAATTCAGCTCAAAACAAAAGGAACCATTCAGAATTTCAGATGAAGCGGCACATGACTGTAGTGCACGGTACGCTCAAAGTGGCATCATGATATTCTATTACTTGGTTAGGCATACTTGCTTGCTAATGCCCGTGGGCACTGGATGCTACTACGAAATAATATTTGCCTACCAGCTACCGTGACGGTAGTATCTTTGCAGGAGCAGGTGTGCTCTCAGAATAAGATTTCCAATGATGTTCCCAACTGCCAGTGCTCTACCACCCATGACAAGTGTTGTTTAACTCGCCCAAACACATTTTTAACTCTGCCGGATTTCACCGGCGTCAGAGATCCCTCGTGCGAAGCTGAAATGGTGCGCGTACCAATCACATATGCTCTCGTCTCTCGAGCACACGACACCATTTTGGGACGCAATCAACGGGTTTTGGATGAATATAGAAGAGACAGCCGTACCCCATAAGACTAGGCTAATCCAAATCCACAATATCATACTCCAATATCCAAACGTCATAATATTGGAATGCCATAATATTGGGACAACATACACCCTCACCAATGTATAGTACTCCCTCCGTTCCAAATTATAAGGCATTCCAACTTTCTTGAGAGTCAAAGCATCTCAAGTTTGACCAAATTTATACAATAAAGTGCTAACATTCATGATATCAAATAGGTACCATTGGTTTCTTCATTAAATATATTTTCATAGTATATCTATTCGGTGCTATAAAATTTTGTAATTTTCTCTATAATTTTGGTCAAACATAAAAATGTTTGACTCTCCAAGAAAGTTGGAATGACTTATAATTTGGAACGGAGGGAGTAGCATGCTTAGTATCAAAGATAATTAATTGTTGTGAGGTTTGTGTCTACGAGAGTGGACCATATCATCATATTTTGTGTCAGGATATATTTTGTGTCAGGATATAAAGATATTGTATTAAATCTTGTGTCATACCATCACGAACTAATAAAAATGATTCGTCGTAGCCCTAGAGACAAAAAATCACGCAAACAATACTAGCATGAGTGCATAGCTGGATATTACTACCTTACAATTTCCATGTGCTGACTCGCATTATTTCCAACAATTATAATAGATGTAAGATTAAACATCCATGCCACGACCATCTAACAACAAAAATTAGAATGAATAGTACAACCGTCCAAATATTATTCTTCGTAACATGCAAGATCTTTCAAAAGTATATGTAGGCGCATTCATATAAAAGAAGATACTGAGATATCTATCTTACTAGTAACATAATCTAACTACTATAAAAGAGATAACAAACATATCTACATTGCATAACAAAAGTTTTGTCGGTTCTAATGGAGTAACACAAGATATATTGTTCTAGAGAAGTACTACAATTATGTCCGTCCATCTTAATGGAAAGGTAGTTCAATCATGACTAGCGAAAATAGTTGACCTTCGAGATTCGACAAAATGATGATACCGACGACACGTAGAATTAATAATTGTTCGCCATAGTTTAAAGATATGAATGTCGTTGACAAATTAGTAGTTCCGTAATTGTAAAATCAAAAATCAAAGTAGCACAGCTGCACAAATATTCTTCTTCGCAACATGCAACATCTATTGAGAGTAAATGCACGTGCATTTCATTACTAAGAAGATACGATATATCTATCTTATTTGAGTAATAACAGAAGATTACTACTAAAAAATATAAAGTACCTCCACGGCCACAAAGCCACACGCCGCCAAAAGACCTAACTGATATAGTTACATGCGTAACGTAAGTCATATTAGTTCTGTTGGAAAGTTAGAGTAACCGTGACGAACAGAAACCGTTGACATTTGAATTCCGACAAAATAACAATAAAAAACACGAAACCGTTAACGATTCACCCTAGCTTAAAGACATAAAAAGAAACCGAACTGATACGCTTGCATGAGCACGCGGCTGGATATTGTCTTTTCATATCCATATCTATATCCAAATCCATCAACTAGAAATTAACAGTACAATGCCTGTAACAGTTCTAAAACCACAGATATTGAAGTCAAGAGGTGGACCAAACATCCTCTCCACGGCCATCCTACCACATGACACTAGAATAAACGAGGATCAAGGTACTACTCCAACGGCACAAATGTTCTTGCTCACAGCCCTGCAACAGCTACCAAGAGGCACCAAACACCGAAAACAAACAGCACAAGCTGCACAACTGGGAGCCAACCCATCCACACGCCAAAATCAACGCGCTTCCCCAAACACGCACGGGACGCCCTCCCCTCCCTTCCCCTCTGCCTTTAATCGCTAACGCCACCCGCTTTTGTACACAATCACAACTACCCCCCGCGGCTCCCCAATACATAGGCCTCCTCTCACCGACCACTCCCCTCCCCACTACTGCGAGACAGCGCAGCACAGGCTGCCGCCCGCCGCAGGGAGAAGAGAAAAGAATCCGAGTAGGCGCAGGAGAGTCCCCTCGTCGCCGGCGTCCATGGGCGGCGCCGCGGGCGAGGCGATGCGGGCCGGTGTCGCGGTGGCGGCGGCGGTCTTCTTGGCTTTCGCGTTTTCCGGTGCGGCGGCGGCGCTGCCGAGGTTCGCGGAGGCGCCGGAGTACCGGAACGGGGAGGGTTGCCCAGCCGCGGCGGCTGGGGTGTGCGACCCGGGTCTGGTGCATATCGCCATGACGCTGGACGCGCACTACCTGCGCGGGTCCATGGCGGCGGTGTACTCGCTGCTCAAGCACGCGTCCTGCCCGGAGTCGATCTTCTTCCACTTCCTGGCCGCGGAGGCCGGCGCCGCGGGCGGGGAGGGCCCGGAGCCGGAGCCGGAGCTGCTGCGGCGCGCGGTGGCCGCGTCGTTCCCGTCGCTGCGGTTCGAGATCTACCCGTTCCGCGCCGAGGCCGTGGCGGGGCTCATCTCGGCGTCCGTGCGCGCTGCGCTCGAGGCGCCGCTCAACTACGCCCGGAACCACCTGGCGGACCTGCTCCCGCGCTGCGTGCCACGGGCGATATACCTCGACTCCGACGTCCTCGCCGCCGACGACGTGAGGCGGCTCTGGGAGACGCGCCTGCCTGCCGCCGCCGTGGTGGCGGCGCCCGAGTACTGCCACGCCAACTTCTCCCGCTACTTCACGCCGGCCTTCTGGTCCGACCCGGACCTCGGCGCGCGCGTCTTCGCCGGGCGCCGCCGCCCGCCGTGCTACTTCAACACCGGCGTCATGGTCATCGACCTCCGCCGCTGGCGCGCCGGGAACTACCGCCAACGCATCGAGCGGTGGATGGAGATCCAGAAGGAGAAGCGCATCTACGAGCTGGGCTCCCTGCCCCCGTTCTTGCTCGTCTTCGCCGGCGAGGTGGAGGCCGTCGACCACCGCTGGAACCAGCACGGCCTCGGAGGCGACAACGTGCACGGCAGCTGCCGCCCGCTCCACGACGGGCCCGTCAGCCTCATGCACTGGTCGGGGAAGGGCAAGCCATGGGACCGCCTCGACGCCGGCAGGCCATGCCCGCTCGACCACACCTGGAGGTTATATGACCTCTACATCCCCAGCGACGGCAGTGGCGCTGCCTCGCCGGCGTCCGGGCCGGCATTGTCCGCATCCCTGTTTTCATGGTAGAGAGAGCTTGTAGTTCCATAGGCGCAACAGTTACTTGCTGATTGAGCGGTTCTTGGCGATGGCAATGTGCCCCATTGCATTGCATTGTGTTGTCTTGCTGGAGCTGTTGCTGCTGCTGCTATGAGCTAGCTGCCGCTCATGGTGGGCTGTACAGGGCGGTGAAGGGAGCAGCGGTAGCGACAGCAGGGGAAGGAGAAGAGGGATCAGTTCATAGAGAAGGAGAGCTCTTGCTCTTTTGGGTAGAATTCAGATTGGTTATTTGGGGGATTTTGATTCTTTTTGGTCTGGCCGGTGATCCTTGAGGTTCCCAATTCTCTCGATTGGAGGGTGTACAAGTAGGAAAGACTTGGAATTTTGTTCTATTATTGATCATTCTTTCATTCATATGCCATGCCTTGCTGACTCTAATTCGTACAAAATGATGATGATTTGGTATTAGATTGTAGATGAACCGAACTGTGGAATGCCTTGTATATGGTCTGAATTATCAGTGAACTACAACAGGCAATATTCTCCCCTGAAATGGTTCTTGAAATGCTCAATAGTTCTCGATCAAATTTGAAATGCTGAAGCATCAAAAGTTTAGGTAAATGCTTGTGATCCAAGAACTAGCATAATCTAAACGTTGTGCAGATTCAATATTCATGATGCTGAAATGTCGCATTTCTCCCACCTGATGTGGTATGTTCCTCTTTGAATGAACCGTTCTTCCTATGTAACTGCAGCTGGGCTATTCCTGATGTACATTCTGCTTCTGATTGGTAACTATTCCCTGCTATACTCAATGTAGTATGTGCCTATTTCAAGTCTCTCAATTACATTCCACTACCTCCATTGATGGGGCTGAAGCCTGAATTGTGCATTGGAAATGAACATCTGTTTTTGGAAGAACGTCTCTGTTGCCTCTGCAGTTGGATTCCCCCCTGCCATATCAACCTCTGATTGATCCGGCTGAATCCTGAAATTTTAGCATTGGAATTAATCTCTGTATTTGGAATAGTTGTTCCTGGAACATGTCTTCTCCATCTCCGGCTGGGTTCTTTCCCGATGTAACACGCTCCAGCAGATTGAGAAAAGTTTACAAATGCTTACATTCTCTGCATCTGTCCTATAGACATCTAGACCAGGAATGAATACTCCCCATAGTCCACACAAGAGGCCTGTGACTGGGAACTTAAAAGTTTCCCCTGGCTGAGAAGGTCGTGCCAATTAATTTCCTGCCTACTCTAATCTTGGTTGAAATTTGAAAACCATGCACACATTCACGGAGGGGATACTTGAATACGCAGCAAAAGGTTACAGACCTGCACGATGTTTCCAGTTCCCATGGTAAAATAGTTCTTCAACAGGGATCTCCAGCGTTAAGCGGAAGCCTCGGTTTTTCCAAGTGTGGTTTTTCTTTTAGGAAAAGATGCTTTGCTTACAACCAAAATTTGATGGTTTGAGACTCGAAGTTACAAAACGAGAAGAGCCTAGCGGCTGCTGCTGGCTGGGCGCATAAAGAATGTGACCATGGCATGCCAAAGTTTACTCGCTTTTTATACAAGCAAAACCATCACAAGAAAGGTGAGCAACCAACTAATGACCAGCCGTAGAATCGCAAGATGCAAAGCAAAGTGCCCCCATTTGCAGTGCAGCTAATCATTGGCCATATTCTTTGGCACTCGCTTCTTTCTAATCCAATCACTCGCTTTCCCTTTCCTTTTTAATCTTCTGCCCATACGCATGAACACAAGTGTGTGTGACGAGCTCCTCTCATCCACTGATCCACCCACTGGGCATCGGCATCGGCCATCAAGCCATCAGCGATGGATGATCCCCTATTGAATACCCTGTCACCTCCATTTCAAAAAAAAAAAAAAAAAAACCTGTCACATGGACAACAGCTGCCTGCCTGGTAAAAAGGACCCTGGCGATGGATCCCATGCCATGAATGGTGGTGGTGGTGCGTGTCGCGGCGGAAGGGCGCCATCATTTTCAGGTGGTGCCGCCGCGGCAACTGTTTTTCCGTGTCACGTTTATTCGTCAGAGGATCCAAAGTGGAAGCTGCTTCTGCACAGTGGTGATCCATGCACCATCCATTCTCCCCACTCCCACCCACCTGATAAACAAGCAAAATGGGCTATTGCACCGACGATCGTATGCCACCGACACATCTATGAACTCTCTCGCTATTGCTGTACAACAATATAGCATCCTAAGAAATATGCACTTCCAAAATATCTAATTCATATAGCATCTCATCCACGACCACGGATACTCGCGACATCATTCCAGGCTTCCAGCAGATCGCCGCCACCTCCCGGCTGGTCGTATCGAATTCGGGCAGCATTCACTGAGCCGTTCTTCACCGTGGCGCCCCCCATAACGCCGGCCACCGAGACTATTCAGGCAGGCCTGCTAGTAGTACGCCGCCACCACCACATGGCCGCCGGCCGGCAGTAATGGCATGGCCCTGGGGGTTTCCGCGCGGCAGGCCGTAATGGCCGGCGCAGGAATTCGGCCGGGAAATGCCCGGCCGTTTGCGGAAACCGCCGCTCGATCTCCCGTCGGTTAGCCACCGTACCCGCGTTCGGTTGCGGGGTTTTTATTCGGGAAGGAACGGACGTGCGTGGAGAAGAGGACGAGGCCACGAGGGAATGGTAGTGAGTCATGGCGCTTGCTGGTGTGGTGGTACGAGTGCCGCACGGTGACGTGGCTGGTTACGCATTTATGCCTGGGTACTACTCCGTAGATTGACAGTTTTGACGTGAGATTAATGATGATCCTGTGGTTAACGAAGGCCTGATCGGCTGATCCTATTCCTGCTCGCACCTAGACGCATGTGGTAAAGAAAAGTTCAGGTGGCTGATCAGAGAGATGCATGTAAAACAAAAAAAAAAAAAAAGCAAAGTGTTTTGAGGCGTCGGATGCCTAGTGGGCAGTGGAGTAGTAGGGTATAGATGCTTTCTTGTCTCCTAAGCTAAGGTTGCTGATGAGTTGGCCTAAACTAAGACACGAGAGACTGGTGGAAGGTGACGTGAAAACTTGAGGAGAGAGCACGTCATCGCTCGTCGTCGGTCACAGACTCAGAGCCACACCTCGAAGCCGTAGGAGACTAGGAGCACGTGAGTCGTGACCATAGAAGTTGGGGGAATAAAGGGTGCGAAGATAAGATATGTTTGTGTATTGGAATCGAGACTCCCATGATCCAAGAAAAAAGGGGCACCAAACAGCCTATACGAGACGCAAACAAACAATAAGCAAAGCGCATGTGTTCCAGCCATGTAATTCCTCGTTGGCAAGTGCAGAAATTGCAATAGTGGAGCATGTACAACCATGTTCAAGTGTTGTGCATAGCAAAAATATGAAGCTACTGGCCAATTTCCTTTTTATATACTCTGTTCTTAATATATGTGACGTTTGAGACAAATTTGCACTAAATTTGCGATCTGAGTTTTGTGACCATATACCGTAGAGAAGCTACTATTCGAAGTGCCTGACGTAAGGGCCAGCCCTAGGGCCGGGAGATGCTTGGCCGCTTGCAGAAACTGCCGTTTTGTGTTGGAACACTCGTTAGTGCAGCAGGGCTTGTTCGGTTGTAGGGTTTATTCAGTAATGGCCTAACAAGTAAAAGCAACATGCTATAAACAATAAACCCCTAACTACTTGCTGAAATGCCCATACATGATGCGCATGCATGCCCAGACATGTACTTCACAATGCAATGCAACCGAGAGATTGTATCGCAGGATCAGCAGGAAAAACATGAATTTTTTTTTGGGGGGGGAACAATGTAGCTTCCTAACCTCCTAGGCATATTTGATATAAATTAGTCGGTTGACGCGCAAATAAACCAAAATCAGGTGGTATCCCTCAACATGGATGTTTGCATTACATGTTTACAAGGTCGCGACCAGGGTAACAGAATCAGATAATCAGAGCCACAAGGCCAAGTGTGAGTCTGTAAATGGGGCAACCGAATCATACAGAAACTAAAACCAGTTCTTATTACTACCACATCCATCCACCTACGCAGCAAACTCCGATAAAATCTCTTATTTTTTGACATTTCACAACGTGGAGACTGCAGGCTGCTCTCTAGGAGCTCCAGTCTCCGCTTCCAAAACTGTAAGAACAAAAAGAATTAAAGGCGCACGCCACATCGACGCAACTCTACACCTGAGCGCCGAGTTCCAGCATCAACGTGTGGTTCGAGTCGTCGCTTCCAGGTCCACTGAACTGGATGGGACCTGTGTCACGGGAAAGGTTAACGAGTCAATTTGGTTAAGCTGGACAGGCCCCTAAACTTGTATATGGTCATCTCTAGCAATCTTTTATCTACGTACCAGGGCTGATGTATCTGTTCTTGATGGCCCACTCATCTCGCATCGATGCAAACTTCTTGAAAGGTGCACCTGAAATTGGTGTCACCAGAAATCAGATTTCGGGAAGAAAAAAAGGCACAAAGCCATAACAGTCGTTAACCAAACATGCTAGTGATCTTACCATCAAGTTCCACCATAGCCTTCTTGATCACTGGCTTGAATTTGCCTGATTGCAGAGAACAATGTCAAAAAGTTTTACATTTTAAGCAAATGAAGTGGCACACATCATAGTCAGAAAATATGACGCTAATCAACCCAAAAGAGAGTAACAAGACTTGGCATATTGTTTGCAACTTGAATAAACAGGCAAACAAACTATGCCTGAACATAGTTCAAAAGCCTTCAGTTGAAACAAGGTAAAAGCAAGAAAATTACCGTGCCTCCTCTCAACATCCATCAATGATGTCAAGGCAGTTCCACCAACGGTCCATTCTTCGACAGGAGCAGCGAGGTTGCCAACCTGAGTAGGAAAAAAATGGCAATCCAATCATGCAAATACACCAACTGCCGAAAATCATTTTCTTAGAAAAAAGGTAAACCTAATGCTGTAAGCCTTTGTTTGGATTGTGAATTTCTTATGCGTCACCAGTAGCCATAACTTTGTATCCACTTTACAGTAAGGGTAAAACAAATAAAAATTTTGCTGGCAACTATGAATATTGGGATGTGATGTTTTACATTACTGAACACTGATGCCTGTCTTACAATGCACAATGCGAATATGCTTCATGAGTATTTGACATAACATGACAGGATAAGCAGGCATACCGAGGTAATAAGTCCAGTCTTTCCACTTTGGAGAAGGGCACCAGATCCATAGCCTAATGCATAGCAATAGCTAGAATCAAAATTAGTAGGGAGACCGCATCTTCCTTCGTATCTGCAAAATAAAAGACAAGCTGCATGAGAAAGAGTTGGGGGGACAGACTTTCAAAGTGTATTATTTAGTACTTACCCAAAGAAGTGAGATTGTCCTCTGAAGCTTGCATGGTATCTCCCCTCAGCTTTTCTCTTCTCCAATTCAGTTTCAACCATGGTAATAAGCATTTTCTCAGTTTCAATTTTTGCAACCTGAAATAACATTTGGGACACCAGTCAGAATGGGCAGCTTACTGACATCCTTATCAGCAGAAAGAGTCATGTCACAAGACTAAGAAAGTTATGAATTGACAATTTTCCCAGTCTTTACCTGAACATTGCCATGAGGATCCCTTTCAAGCAGAAGTTGCTCCTGAATGGTTTTGGGCAAAAAGTCAAACAGCTGCCTGGACTCTGGCTCAAGCTTGCTTTTCCAAGCCCCTGCCTCATCAACAACATCATGTGCCAAGATTTCATTCAATTCTGCAATGAGTTTTTGAACCTGCAAAAGAAAATGAGTGATATTGGTAATACAGTCTATGGCAACACAAAATGAGAGGGCATAAAGAATGTCAAACCTCTGGGATGAAATCAATCAGGCCCTCTGGTATAAGGATAACACCATAGTTGTAACCAAGATCTGCACGCTTGCAAATGATATCGGTAAGGTAGTCTGTGACATTCTTAAGAGTTTGCTTCTTGGCAGCAACCTACAACGAAAAAAAGATGGTCTTTGTGAAATAATAATGTGTAGAAACATAAAGAAACCGATTAAAGCCATAATGTGAGAAAATGTAACCTATCAGATACAGACAATATTATAGCTCTCTAACTTGTCCTTTAAATGCCATAATGTGAGATTATGCAAGAAAACCAGTAGGAAAGGAAGAACCCTAAGTGTTCATCAAAGAAAATATGTAAACTGGTGTGTTGACAGCTACATCCTCCTTGTGTACCATATTTAACATCTCTAATCTAATCTAGCTAGATAAAGGCCACAATGGCAGATGATGCTAATTCAATGTAAAAAGAACTTTGCATGCAAGAAATACCAACCTCTTCACCGATGAGTGCAGCATTAGGATGTGTTTGCAGAGCGCACTCCAATGTAATGTGAGAAGCAGCACGTCCCATAAGCCTCACAACTGCAATCATAGCAAGTAATTCTTAGGAATTGCTTTGTAAAAGGATGCCAAAAATGTTAAAATGTGTCATTTGTCATGCTGTTCCATACTTAAAAAATTCATGGACTTATGTGTAAGCATAGTATAATGTCACAATTCTTGTTGGCATTACATGATGTGGGTGTTTGTCCGGATGTTCCAATAGGATGCAACATACATCTACGCAGAGTAATCAAGTTACCAATCTGCTGAGTAATTAAATGACTTCATTCTCAACATTTACGGTAAAAATTGTCTCCATTATGTTGTCCCAAAGAAGTTACAGGATATGAATAAAGCTTAACTAGGATGTTTGCTAACACAAAGACCCTTCCCAGTATGGCATCTTCTCAAATTGAATTATTGACAACCTATCTGCTTCAATCTGTAGTTTTATGATTTGGCAGTTGCTATGGTAGACATTAACTCAGTAAACTTTATCTATTTTATTACCACTGAATCACTTAAACAAGAGTAGGGAAAATTATCTAGTTGCATGCACAAAATACTGATGAACTTACAGTGGTAGTATTTTCCTGTTGATCTTGCATCAGTCATGACATTGCCAATCATTTCAGAGTATATCTGAAAAAGAAGATGAGTCATTGTCATGATCAGTTTTCAAATGTATCTGTGGCTAATATCCTAATTTCTCCTTCAATTGCAAAAACACTTGTAAGCAAGTGTGCCATGGACATACATGGTAGTGAAAGCTTTAAAATCTAGTCTAAGATTTGCAGAATAATACAAGCACACGGATCAAGAATCTACCTTGCAAGCAGTATCAAATCCAAAGCTTGTGGGAACCTCCTTACATTTCAGATCCCCATCAATAGTCTTTGGACAGCCAATAACACGAGTCTTCATGTTTTTTGACCTATAAAGCAAGTTCAAAATTAGAAATCATAATCTCCATTTGATCATGAAGAAGCAGAAAAACAACAATATGGTGAAGAAAACAATGGATTGCAACCTCAATGTAAAATTCAAAAGTCATCCAGTCTGGTAATGAAACTGAAACACCAAAACAGCACAACATGGTATAAAACCAAAACACTCAGTATTACAAGCCAACCTAAAGTATTCTGCGAGGAGGCAGGCATTGGTGTTTGAATCATCACCACCAATGACAACTAGTCCATCCAACTCAAGCTTGTTGGCTGTGTCTTCAGCTTGCTTGAACTGCACCAGCAACAAAAGCAGTTGAGAAAAGAGACATTGACTGTGAAGTATCAATTACTGATTAGGCACAACTGCCACATAGTAAAAGAAAATTTTAAGCATTTGTACAAAAACATGCTCAGAGACATACCTGCTCTGGTGTTTCAATTTTGTCCCTTCCACTGCAGATCATATCAAATCCTCCCTATCAAAAAGAAACAATTTAAATGCATCATCAAAACAAAGGCACATGTGTCCTACTGTTGATGGTAACATTACAACAATTGGACAAGAAAAAAACTTAAAATCTCTAAGACTGCACCGCAAAGAAACCTATCATCTTGTCTACTCCTAAATTTTATAGTTAATACTATCAGCCAAACTAACATGGTTCACGCAGATGTGAATGTATGAGGTAATGAGGATATTGTGTTACCTGGTTTCTGTAGGGGTACACAAAGGCAGAATTGAGCTCCACGTACTTGCACTTCATGATCCCAGCTGGACCTCCCTTGAATCCATACATAGTGCTGCCCTTAGCACGCTCCTGCAGGTAGTCTGATTCAACCCAACCAAGCTAAGTCAATCACAAGCACTTCAAAAATCCATCAAAACACACTACATACTCCCCATTACTAACTCAGTTTAATGCATATTTATCAAACAAATAAGTTCAAACAGGTGAGTTCTGTGAATACAGCACCGACTGGTTAATTCTATCAAGATCTACAGTTGCGCAGGTTCACTATCGAAGCTAGCATGAAGGTACCAATAGAAAATTAAAAAAAAACACATAGTATCTTCAGATCTACCAAATTTGGTCGTGACGCTTCCATTAGCTACAAAACGGGGTCTTAGACGCCTAGTGAAGAGAACAACTCACCGAAGATGCCGCAGATCACATTGTGCCCGCCTGGCGCCTGTCCACCGGAGAGCACGACACCAACCTTGAGCGGCCTGGTCGCCGCGGGCTCGGCCGCCGGCACAAGCGACGCCGAGGGCTGGCCGAACAGGTTGGGGAAGAGCTTGGCGATCTCATCTGCACCAGATCGATCGAAACACCCGCAAATCTGATGAGCTCAATCAAATCCACAGCAACCCACCCGAGATCCAGACGATGAGCATCCGACCAAGCGCGGCCGCGATGTACAGTAACTCACCTGGGTTGCCCGCGGCGGAGCTGGCGGGCCCGTCGACGACCGAGTAGTTGGAGCGGAGGACTGAGGGGAGGGGCAGCGCGTGCACGAGTCGGCTCGTCTGCACCTCGCTGTACACGGAGGCGAGCCGCCCGGGCGCAGGCCCGTTCGCCGCCGCCGCGCCGCCGTTGGACGTCACCGCCGCCGCCGCCATGTGTCCCGGTTTGGAGAGGGAGCGGAGTGTGTCTCACTTGATCTGGTTTGGTTTGGGGTTGGAGGGGGAATATGCCGTGGGCGAAGCGAGGGGTGGGGCCCGTCGCCGTCGCGGGGGTTTTATGGGGGTAGGCGGGGAGGGTGCGAGGGCGATGGGGTGGCGTGGGTTGGTTCGTTTTGCGGGCGAGCCCCTGGGTTTGTGGCGTGTCACCGGTTTGGTCCGGGCGGCGCCGGCGGAGGGCGCAGCGGACGTGGAGACTGGAGACCCGGGTTGTTTTGGTGGTTTTATGGCGCGTCACCTGAAAGCTGGCGTATTTGGGTGTACCAAGTGAGGCTCGGTGTAGTGGGACGATTACGAAGTTATTGTGGGTGTATCTGCAAAAGATGAGAATCCACGGTGTTTGTCTGGCTTGTCTCTTGGAACCTCGGCGGCCGTGGTTTTTTCTCGGCTGCATATCGCCGCCGTTCGCCTGATGGTTGCTTTCGGCAGATCGACGTGCCATCCTGTGTGCTGTCGAGCTCGTCGCAGTTGAGCCAACTCCTAAGCATGGTGGACGAAGCCATGAAAACCAAAGGGCATCCATGATGTCATTTGGTTGCGCTTCCTTTGCGTTTCTTAGTTAACATTCTTTTTCAAATCTCATTTTCTTTATTATAAAAGAAAGAGGATCAATCTGCTCTACGAAATTTATCAAATTTGATAGCAACATACTCTGCAATAAAGTACTATATTGATAATCAAAATCAACACATAAATAGTGTTAATCGATTTTCAACGTAACAATATTCAACATTCTCAAGTATACAAAGGTGTAAGGGTATATAAATGTGGCAATCACGATTTGCTAAATTTTGACACACTTTCTACGATGATTGTTTGGTTTGTGTCGCAATTATGACTTGTCGTGGTTTTTTATTCTAGACCCCAATCATTGTAGACTCGATTTTAGCCAACATTTACAGAGTAGCTTTTCAAAGTGTTAAGCACACCTTAGGTAAATATTCGGTAAGGAGAGGGGTGCAAGAAAGGGTGGATAAGAAACAAATATACTCTAAATGCTTAAGAGCAACTCCAAACAGAATTGCTATCCCACTCTCCAAACTAAAAATTGGCAAGTTTGGTAGAAAATTACGATCCAACAGAGTTGCTATCCGGATGAACATCCCATCCGCTTGCCAAATGCTCCCCCATACTCTCCAAACTTGGTGTCAAATGCTCCCCCACACTCTCCAAACTTGGCAAGCTAGTTTAGCTTGCCAAATGCGGGTTCCACGTATAAAATGGAGAGAGTAAAATAGAGAGTCTATTGTAGTGCCGAATGAAGAGGCTGTTGGAGTGGATGGAGGGTATAGATTTTTAAAGAGAACCTAGGTACTGGGAGTGGAAAATAGATAGTTTGTTGGAATGAGCAACTCAATATGAAAAGGAATCTTTTTGCCAACTTGACTAGAGAGTCAAATGGAGAGCCAAAAATGGATAGCCTGTTGGAGTTGCTTTTGTTATCTAATATTGATTTCCCAACCACTATCACATCAATTAATAAAAAGTAGGTATTGAGGTTGACGTGTCCACTATAAGACCTGTCTTTAAGCTTTCAAGAAAACCTTAAATGAATCTTAAATATCAAAATCTGGCCTTAAGTGTTTTCTTCATTTCATCATATCACCTAGGTCTATCGAAAAATATACTCGATAATATGGTCCTAATGGATTGGAAATACAATCTGTGAATTTGTGTTTAACTTTTATAGTCTTATTATTATCATCTATTTTTCTTGGGATTGGTAGGGATATGGATAGAACTTATTGGCTAGATAATGCACATAAGTCAATTATTACCGACAATAGCTTTGTAACACTTCCATTTTTTACTGCTCTGCATGTAAGGGTCCATAAGTCAACTTGGTTATCAGTATATGTGTTGTAGTTCCTATGAAGGTTAATCGATTAGGACTATGTGGGTGAGCAGAGTAAAGAGAGCTTTAGCTTGAAACAAGATCCTTGGTGAAATCTGGAAATCAAAATACCCTTTAAGTTCGAAACATAGACCAAAACTATCAAAGTGTTGTGGATGCTCTGGAACTTTTCTTTGTGCGTGATACCTTAGAAATACACCCACCTTCTAATAAAGTCATTAATAGATAACTACGTTATGTTTCAAATTTTTCAATACAACGATATGTACTCATATGCTCGCAAAGTTATATTCTTGAATTTGTGTTGTATGTATTCATATGGTATTGCTCTCAAAGCTATGCAAAGTTAACGAAAGTTCTATTTTATTTCTTATGACCAAAATGGAAAAATGAAATCCTGATTTGCAAATTTGTAACAAGGTGCAAATTCAAATATAAGAAAATATGGTGACCTATCCGGTGCAACATCAGTTATGCGTGTCATATCTTGGCAGGTATCACTACCATTTAGTCACTAGTCACGATATTTGAAATCAATTTTCACTTTCATTATTGAACAACCAAATATAGCAGCCAAACATGAGACTACGAGAGATGCCCAAGTCACACTAGCGTGGGTGAGTTCAACAGTGTGAGCATAGCGGGCTAGTTTCCTTCTATTCCCCATTTTCATTTATCTTTTATTTTTCTTTTGACTCCTTTTGATTAACTCGTTACTTTTATGATATTTTGCGTTAAATATTTTGAAACACTGCATTCAACATTGTTAAAACAAAAATTAAAATTTTGGAACAACTACTTCAACAACTTATTTGAAAACGATGGAATAGAATTCAACATAATTAAATATAGTATTCAAACAATAGTTGTTAAAAAATGAAACAAGTAGTTGTATATAATTAATTATAAGGGATATCATGGTTCATAGGATTTGTCAAAGGAATGCAATGTTTTGACGCATTTGAAGTTTTCTCAAATGATTCCTCTAAATGCCCTAGCCATCACAAGCGGTGCATGTCCTATATGGTGTACTCGGATCATCACTTTATGCCATCATGGCTGTTTGCGTCACCTTTGCATCAATCGCAAAATTGTCTCGTGCGAAGGAAAATATAGAACCTACTATGCATCTCGTAAAAAGATAATTGCTAACACCTCGCATAGTCCAAGAGCTCACTTGAGCCAGTTAGTGCAGCCCACCGTTAATGTGCTACAGCATATAGGTGCCATTTTTTTTCTTTTTAGTTTGTTTTTCATTTTCATTTTTTTCTAATATCCATGACTAATCTTGCTTGTTTTTGACGGGTGACTAATCTTGCTTGTTGGATTACGATTTTTACATTTATATGTATTTTAGATTTTCTAAAAGTTGATTAAGTTATCTATGAAATCTAATTCGGCATTATGGAAGTGTTTAAACAATGTCTCCAAATATGGAACATATATATTCGAAACAATTACTCCCTCCATTTCAAATTGCAGTTCGCTTTGGCTTTTCTAAATGCATAGATATTTGTATGCATCTAGACATGATGTATATCTAGGTACATAGTAAAAGTCATGTATCTAGAGAAGTCAAAATAACCTACAATTTGAAATGGAGAGAGTAAAATTATACTTTCCAAATGTTCATTTTTAAAATTATATACATCAGAATACACTAATATTAGATCTTATTTTGTTGCATTTATTCTAAACAATGTGGTGGTTCGACGAAATCGAAAAGAAAGTTATGGTTTGAGAGACAATGCATTTCGAGATTATGATTAGACTAGTTCATCACTTACCCAATCCATTCAATCAAATTACGCAACATATCACACATATGGCTGGTTAATATGTCCATCAACCGTGCATTTCCTTAAGCCCTATAATTTTGAACATAAGATATGAAAACTCAAAGAGTAAAAATACACGAATGGCCTCTAAACTTGTTCAAGGGTGCGACCTAGGTTCCTGACATATTAATCTATAGATCCGGATCACTGAAGATTCAAAACTTCTGTATCTACTAGTTGATTTGCCTACATGTCACCCAAAAATTCCATTTCATCATTTATATCGATATTAACCCCACATGACAACCAACACAAATAGATAAAAATGCCATTACGACCCACTTTATCGTCTCTGAACATCCTGATCACACTCTCTCTTACTCTCTCTTGGGTTGGTGTTTGGTTCAGGCTAAGAACCGGTAACAATGACGAAATCAGTTCCCGGCATTATTTGTTACCATGTAATGAAAAACGTCATTTGCTTGGCTACCTTGGTAAAGATTTTCATTTTCTTCATTGCGTTTTGGTTAGGGAAAAGCTGCTACTGCTAGTAATAAGCACCACCAAAAGAAATGACGATCTGACAGAGAGGAGATCATTGGTGGAAGACGACCTTGACTATCTGTCTTAGCATCCATCAAATACTATCTTGACCTCAGCATGCTAAGATTGATCTACAGCTTCATCTGATCACTATTCACTCTAGGCTTGGACGTTGTTCGCCGCAGAACAGGCGACATGTTTGATGAAATGCCCAAAAGGCGAGAGACAAAGGACAACAAAAGACGAATTTGTTCCATAGCATGGCTACAGGCGGGGACGAAAGTTGAAGGAGATGATATCTTTGCCGACGTGAATGGTGGCAACGGCGATGTCCTTGCCGTGCTTGTCATAGCTGACGCCATCTCCATGAACATCAGCTTCAGGCTAGCTCCGTCCCTCGCTGGGCGTTGCGCACCTCATGGCTAGCCTCCATTCGAGAGGACGGAGCACGTCCCTGGTATCTTGGGGTTGGAGAATCAGATACAGCACGTGGATGGTAGCAGTCATGTCACCTCGCAACTAGCAACGCGAAATTCACCGAGCAGGGAAAGATAGAGTCCGTGGTGTGTGTGTGTGGGGGGTTGCTTAATCAACATAATCAGATAACTCTCGAAGGTGGGAGGTATCGGCATTGCACACGTTTGTATTAGACACCGTTGCTACTGATTACTCCCTCTGTCCTGAAAAAATGTAATTCTGGTTGTGTATCTGTACATAGCAAATGTAATTCTAGTTGTGTATCTATACATAGCCAGCATTGCATTTTTTTTGGGTGGAATGAGTACATTATAACCGAACCAAACATGTTGTAACATGACCTGATATCGATGTGAGCTGTTAATGGGGCAAAAGCACCGAACCAAATAGCATCTTAGGGTTTAGCGTTAAGGACAGAGAGCTCCATATTGGTCGTGAAGGGTGGAGACCGGAGAGACATGACCGCATTGGCATGTCACATAGGCAAGTATATTATATGCTAATTATTGATATTTATACCTCAAGTGATATACAGTCAGTCCGGTTGGGAATACTTGAAGTTCTCGATCGGAGAAAAGAAATAGCGGCGGTTCAAAAGTTTGTCTGAACGTCCGTAACTAGCACCGGAGAGAGTAATTAAGGGGGTGCTTGTTTCCTAGGAGCTAAACTAGCCCCTATCACATCGGATGTTGATACTAATTAGGAGTATTAAATATAAGCTAATTATAAAACTAATGGCACAGATGGAGGCTAATTTGTGAGACGAATCTGTTAAGTCTAATTAATCCATAATTTGACATGTGGTGCTACAGTAATCATTTGCTAATGATGTATTAATTAGGCTTAATAGATTCGTCTCGCGAATGAGCTCGAGGCTGCAATTAGTTTTATAATTAAATTATATTTATTGCTTCTAATTAGTATCCGAACATTCAATGTGATAATGATAAGCGCTAAACTTTACCCAAGATTCAAACCCGCCTTAACTATAACTCGGCAAATACTGCTCCGCGAGCCCATGCCAGACGGCCCAGTCCCCAAAATATTTCGAATTGCTTTGAGGGCCGAGGCAGGGGCCCAAGCCCAACCTTCGAAGCCCCACCGCTCTCCGAAAAGTTGTGCACCTTCGCAGCCAAGCAAGCAAACGGCTCCGCTGCTGCTGTTCCCGTCCTCCGTTCCCACATCTCTCTCTGTCTCTGTCCCTCGCCCAAATCCACCACCCCCACGTCTCTCCCGAGTCCCATCCCGTCCCCGTGTAGGTTTCAAATCCGCGTCAGGCCAGGGCAGCTCAGGGCTCGGTCTCCGCCGCCGCAGGCCCGCAGCTCCTGATCCCTCGAGATCTGCCCCGGCCGCCGACGCCGCCCGAGAGACCGCCGACCATGGAGGCCATAGAGGAGCTGTCGGAGCTCTCCGAGTCGATGCGCCAGGCGGCATCGCTCCTCGCCGACGACGACCCCTCCGACGAGGCCGCGCCGCGCCGCCCCACCACCTTCCTCAACGCCGTCGCCCTCGGCAACGTCGTAAGTATCAGCCGCTGCCGCCGCCACGGCCCCGCGCCTCCTCCGAAACCCCTCGCGATCTGCTCCGGCTGCTCGTGTGCTCCGATCTGATCTGTTTTCCGATCCGTCTGCTCGTGCAGGGAGCAGGCAAGTCGGCCGTGCTGAACAGCCTCATCGGTCACCCGGTCCTGGTGAGCTCCTAGCCTAGCAGCTCAGCTCCCTCTCCCCTCCTCTTCGCTCTTTGTGGTATCTGAGTTTTTTTTACTGGATTTGGGTGGTGCTGGTGGTGGTGTGCCGTGCAGCCGACAGGGGAGAACGGGGCAACGCGGGCGCCGATAGTGGTGGACCTGCAGAGGGAGCCGGGGCTCAGCAGCAAGTCCATCGTGCTCCAGATCGACAGCAAGTCGCAGCAGGTTACGGCAAGTGAGTTGGATCTCGCGGCTATGCTTTCTGCATCAATTGACAAGTTTTGTGAGCTTGGGACTACACCTGATCTTGAACCTGACATTTCCTGTTTCGTTCTGTTGTGCTGCAGGTGCCCTCCGGCATTCCCTTCAGGACAGACTCAGCAAGGGGGCATCTGGTGGATCAGGGAGGGGCCGCGGTGATGAGATTTACCTCAAGCTGCGGACGAGTACAGGTCTGTCTGCGGTTGCGAGTAGTATAATCGTTTTGACAAACCTTTAACTGTTTCCCCATTCGCTTCAGTAGCATTATACAGAACATTGTGTTCAGTACGTGCTGTGATGATTGTATTGTACTTGTGGTAATGGAAAAAAATGATGAAACAACTTTGGGCTAAGGTATTTATGTTTGTGGCACTGTATGTTCTGTTTGCACACTGTGCTGTGGAAACAAATTAACAGGAGAATTGTTTGCGAGTAGTCCATTTCTTATCTATGTTTGATATCTTGGTGAACCCTATTCATAATTTCTGTTATAATTCTGGTTTGTTTAGTTTACCTTTTATTTTGTTGTGCTGCTTTATAAATCCCTCACATTACTTCCTTGTTTATCTTCAGCTCCCCCATTAAAGCTGATTGATTTACCTGGGATAGACCAGCGAGCTGTTGATGATTCTGTGGTAGGTATTTGAATTACTTCTAAACTACTTTTCCTGTACATAAATGCTTAGAGGTTAGGTAGAATGGTACACGCTACATAACTGGTCATGCAGTAATATCAGCAATGAACTTTGATCAGATCATTTAATCATGAAGCACATGCTACATATTTTATATTGTGGACCTTTAGAACATATCTTTCATTCCTCTGTAGCTTATTTCATTTTCCTTGTAGCTTCTGAACTATTCATGCACATCTACTCTAGGGAGATCACACGTCTAGTTCTTTAAGGCCGCTAACTTTCTTACTATCTGTAGCAAATTGCTGATTGTTTTGTTTACATTAGATCAATGAGTATGCTGGGCACAATGATGCGATACTGCTTGTTGTGATACCTGCAATGCAAGCTGCTGATGTTGCATCATCTCGAGCTCTGAGGCTGGCCAAGGATATTGATTCAGATGGTCTGTCTCTTGTCTGAAAATACTGTCAGTATTTCCAACACCATTTTATTGTATTGAGTGTGTATTTCCATTCATTGTAACTGTAGGGACAAGAACTGTTGGTGTTATAAGCAAAGTTGATCAAGCAAATGGAGATGCAAAAACTATAGCTTGTGTTCAGGCCCTACTGTCAAACAAGGGCCCAAAAAACCTTCCTGACATTGAGTGGGTTGCTCTAATAGGACAATCTGTTGCAATTGCGTCAGCGCAATCGGTTGGGTCTGAAAACTCGCTGGAAACAGCTTGGCGAGCTGAAGCTGAAACTCTGAAAAGCATCTTGACTGGTGCTCCTCAGAATAAGCTAGGTAGACTTGCTTTGGTTGACACCATTGCAAAGCAGATACGCAAAAGAATGAAAGTACGGCTTCCCAACCTATTAAGTGGGTAAGAATTATGTCTTGTTCTTCAGTAACCATTGCATCTGCTATCTAACTCTTGGATGTTCATGATGGTGTATCGTGGTAGATGAGTTCGGTCTTGAACTGATGTTAATTCACCTGTATGCATGATCTGGTGCTAAAGTTACATCTGCTTGCTTGTGCTACAATTTCAGCCTTCAGGGTAAATCTCAGATGGTTCAAGATGAACTAGCAAGACTGGGAGAATCCATGGTACAAAGTCCTGAAGGAACCCGGGCGGTTGCTTTGGAGCTGTGCCGGGAATTCGAGGATAAATTTCTTGCTCATATAACATCTGGTGAGGTTAGTAATGAACTTACACTAAAGATTTGATTATGCCTCCTTAAAATGAATAGTTGATAATGAGGTTAGTATACTGTTTTTTCATGTAAAAGGGATCTGGTTGGAAAATTGTTGCAAGTTTTGAAGGCAAATTTCCAGATAGGATTAAACAGCTACCATTGGACAGACATTTTGATCTCAACAATGTCAAAAGGGTAAGATCAGTTTCAACTTTTACAATGTGCTTTGGTGGACTGCTAGCTACTTAAACAGATTTCTCTTGATCCACTAGATTGTCTTGGAAGCCGATGGTTATCAACCATATTTGATATCTCCAGAGAAAGGATTGAGATCCTTAATAAAAATAGTACTGGAAATGGCTAAGGAGCCATCACGATTATGTGTTGAAGAGGTACGTCCCACTCAATCAATAAAAAAGAAGCCATCACTACTTTGTGTTAGCTTCGTACATACTAACTTTTGTTCTACCTACCCCTAAGAAGACAAGCAGTGAAGAAAATAATTTGTCTTTTTTTTTGTTATGGCTATGGTTTTTTACTGGTCACAACATGTTTCGACATACATTGCAATTATACTCACCCTAATATTTTATTGTGCTCTATGGCACTGCCATGGCCACCCTTCTAGGCCCAATGATAAAAACCAACAGTAAATTAAATTTTAATTCTTCATTTCATTGATTGACATTTATTTCTTGTTTTTGTCTGTGCTTGTCTACCTGGTTCGAGTTTGAAATTGAGGTTGAATTTCATGTACTAGGTACTTAACTATTAGTTACTAGCTGCAGAGGCATGTTATTTCTATTTACTAGAGGAAGTTCTGCATGTCCAGTTAGGATTTGTTCTATGGAGTACTGAGTGTTTCCCACATGGTACTTATGTCATCCCTGTTTTGCATGGTCTTTGTCATCATGTCTTTGTATGGTTATGAAGTTCTTTGTGTTACACACATAGTGAATTAACACTATATATTTCTATCTGCCTCCTTCCACAGAAAACTAATTTTTTATTACATTAGGTTCATCGTGTATTGTTAGACATAATCAATGCTTCCGCAAATGCCACACCAGGACTTGGAAGGTATCCTCCATTCAAGCGTGAGGTATCACTTTTCTGTCAATCGAGTAGTTTTCCTCTCTTTTTTTTATCGTTGGTGTTGTGTTTTGACCTTTTTGGTCATTTGTTGTAAACTCTCTTTTGTTGTTTGGTGGTCAAGGTTGTTGCAATAGCATCAAATGCATTGGAGAGCTTCAAAAATGATGCCAAGAAGATGGTTGTGGCACTTGTTGATATGGAGCGTGCCTTTGTTCCTCCTCAACATTTCATCCGCTTAGTTCAAAGAAGGTCAGTAATTAAATGGTTGTAATTTGTCTCTAGTTGTTGATTATTGTTTCTTTCTCATTGTTCAATGTTCTATGCTTGTAACTTGACAGAATTATTACGTTCTTTCACTTGTCACCTCCTTTACCACTATGAGCCTGACATGACTGGATTTTGGTTAAATTGAATTGGCTTCGGGCTGAGGTAGTACACATCATATTTGCACTTTCAGACAGCTTCTGTATCAGTCACCACATCACACATGAATACTGAAGGAAATACACAACTAAAGGTTTTGAGTTGTGGCTATCCTTTCCTCTTGGTTGGAGTTTCCATGATTTATCAAGCATACATATTCTCTATGTTTAAATGTACTGAATTGCAATTCTGTTGTAAACTAAACTGTCCATTATTTAGCTCCAGCAATGCCTAGTTTCATGATGAGATTGCTGAATACTGACCCTTGGCCTTCCTTTTTTTTTGTCTGAAATTGGCAGAATGGAAAGGCAGCGTCGTGAGGATGAGTTAAAAAATCGATCTTCTAAGAAAACACAAGAGGCTGAACAGTCAATGTCGAAGAGGGTATGATGCTGGGTTGCACACCTTTTTTTTTTATAAATGCTATCTTTTAATAATATAAGATCTTTGGATTGTTAGAGGTCTATATTTCATATTGGCTTTGTTGACTTATAGTACATGTTGGCTATGGTGGTTGACATAAATTGTTTATTATAGGCCTCCAGTCCCCAAACAGACTCTGAGCAAGGTGGTGGAAGCTTAAAATCAATGAAAGACAAATCTGGCCAGCAAGATAAAGACACAAAAGAAGGATCAAATTTGCAGGTTGCTGGACCTGCTGGTGAAATTACTGCAGGTATGATACTCAAAATCTTTCTATGCTTAAGTTAGGTCACAGAAATACATTATCAAATATTATGCTTTTGCAAGCCAACATTGTACTAACAAGAAAATAAATATAAGATCTAAATTTAATATTCCCCATCACAAATCAGCTGCATCTTTGCGGTATGCACTTACTAAATTTAATATTTTTGAGGCCCTACCTATTTGTCCATTGGATTGACATGGACACCATCACAAGAATTATCTTGAAGAACTACCTCAACCACTTGGCAGCATCTAACATGGACTTTATGTTCATGGTGGTGGATACATTTTGACTGATTTAACAAATAAAGCTATAAGCATGTTTTTCTTTTCCTCTGCAGGTTACCTCTTAAAGAAAAGCGCAAAAACTAATGGGTGGAGCAAAAGGTGGTTCGTCCTTAATGAGAAGAGTGGAAAGGTTAATCAGTTCTCCTGAATTGTTTTTGAATTAATGATCTGTTATGAGGATGTCCTTTTGTTTTTTCGATTTTTCCTTAGTGCTTGTTGTTGATTATTGTACTTCATGGTACTTGTTTGATCTGTGGGCGTGGCTGTATTCACTGCATGTTTTTTTTTCTATATCAGCTTGGGTACACAAAGAAACAGGAGGAGAGACATTTTCGTGGTGTCATCACTCTTGAGGTGTGCATAACCTTTTCATTTATACTTTGTGTTATTTACTCTGTGACGCTGGTATATGGTTACATAATTTTTGCATTATCACTTCAACGATTTTTTCCCCCTGTTGGCTGGGCCCTAGTAGAAAGATATACTGACCTTGCAAAACATGACTTGATGTAACCAGAAAAATTGTAAGATGGTCTGCTTTATCAACTTTCTAATGTGGCAAGCTGTATTCTTTTGCAGGAGTGCAACCTTGAGGAGGTAGAGGAGGAAGAACCTTCTAAAAGTTCAAAGGATTCAAAAAAGGCAAATGGACCAGAAAAAACCCCAAGCCTTGTGTTTAAGATAACTAACAGGGTTGCTTACAAAACAGTCCTCAAAGGTTGACACCCTTTTGAATGTCACAACATGATACTCCCTCCGTCCCAAATTATGTTGTTTTGGCTTTTTTAGATTCATAGGGCTTGCTATGCACCTAGATATATATTATGTTAGATGCTTTGTAAAAGGTATGAACCTAGAAGACCCAAAACGACTTAATTTGGGACGGAGGGAGTATTTACTTAATGGTTCTTTTTTTAATATATGCATGCATAATTGGTTGGTTTTAAATTTTTCAGCTCACAGTGCTGTTGTGTTAAAGGCTGAGAGCATGTCTGACAAGGTTGAGTGGGTTAATAAGATCAAAGCTGTTATTCAGAGCAAAGGGGGTTCTTTCAAGGGTCCAAATACTGAGGGTGGTTCAATGAGGCAAAGCCATTCGGATGGCTCCTTGGTAAGTTTTAGATTATACATGGTTGGATTGCATTTATTAGGATTGTCTCATGCATTGAGGTTCCCTTGTCAATATGCTTTGTAAGGGTCAATACATGTTCCCTTGACCATTTAAACAAACTAACACCTGATGATACACTTTTCGAAGGATACTATGGCACGGAGACCTGCTGATCCTGAAGAAGAACTTAGATGGATGTCTCAAGAAGTTCGTGGCTATGTTGAGGCTGTTTTGAATAGTCTGGCAGCAAATGTTCCAAAGGTTCATATTCTAGCATTAATCAATCTATATGACCTTGTTATTTGTTTCTAATTTTTTATTGTTTTAATTTGCTTATTAGGCTATTGTGCTTTGCCAAGTGGAGAAAGCAAAGGAAGACATGCTTAACCAGCTATACAGCTCAATAAGGTTGATGTTCTGTACATTAATACTCCCTCTGGTCCCAAATACTTAGTCAATCTTTTAAAACTTTCACTGTCAGTTATAAGATATTTAATTTTGAAGCAGAAGAGCCATGCATAGATATATTTTTTTTGTTGAAAAGTACTTTCGCATCCCATAAATGATTTTAATTTTAAAAGTAAATATTATTCTAATACTGGTCAGAGTTGTACTCGATTGCTAACGCAAAAAAATTCAAGCTTTGACCTGAGGTAGTATGCACATTTTCCATTTCGTCATCATCCGGGGATCAGCACTTAGCAGAATGTTTATGCAAAATAGCTTCATAATCCAACGTTTCATTTAGAATAACAAATATTTCGGTAATATGCCATTCAAGGAAATAATGCTGACATACACTTGAACAAAGCAGTACACTATCTCCTAGACCTATTATCTGGATTCTAGACTGTATGTTTTTTTTAATTCCTTTATGTGGACATGGTTCCATACTGAATAAAACTCAGTAATTGAGATGTTTCTTCCCTCTTTGGTCATTATTTCTAAT
Source organism: Setaria viridis (assembly GCF_005286985.2). Classification (NCBI taxonomy): domain Eukaryota; kingdom Viridiplantae; phylum Streptophyta; class Magnoliopsida; order Poales; family Poaceae; genus Setaria; species Setaria viridis. Next base: position 9,934,217 of record NC_048266.2, read on the forward strand.
GAAGGATGGTTACCATATATTCAGTATGGTTTATGCTTATTTTTAGTACATTTTGAATAGTTTTGGTAATTTCATTCATTTCTCTACCAGTGGGCAAAGCAATGCTAAGATTGAAGAGCTTCTCCAAGAAGACCATAATGCTAAGCGCAGAAGGGAGAAGTACCAAAAACAATCATCTCTCCTGTCAAAACTTACTCGTCAACTCAGTATCCATGACAACAGGGCATCTGTTTCCTCTTATTCTAATGACACCTCTGAAGCTGGTAAGCTAACAACAGCAGGCGCAATATCCTAAGTTTCTTCCTCATCTATCTTTGTAACGACTATTGGCAACTATGATTCAGTGCTTAATAAGAATTATAGATAATATACTGTCTGGTAGGTGGTAACTTTGATGCTAGGTAACACATTTTCTCATGATTCCTGGCAAAACATAGCAAATTAGCGGGATTATCACTTAATAAGGTGGTATTAGTCTACCTTCTGTCCTATCCGTAGTGCTGATGTTTTACTAGACTTGTAACTGTATTATAGCCAATGTTTAAGAAATCAGCTTAGACAAGCTAAATCAATGTAACTCAAAACCTTATTTAGTTAAATAATGCTTATGGCCAAAGTTGGTGATTAGGACATATTTTTGCTAAACCAAATAGATCCTTTGGATAGTCTATGATCTATGATCGCCCGCTTATCATTTGATACATTGGGCAATATTGTGGCACATGCTGTACATGCAAGACTTTGATTAAATAGCAATTTAGAATACGGTCTCCCAACCTGATGTGGATCATTTAGTAACACATCCCAAATTATCATTTGCAGAGAGCCCTCGAACACCCAGCCGCTCAGGTGAGGACTGGAGGTCTGCCTTCGATTCTGCATCCAACGGGCCTCCTGCTGCAAGCTCAAACAGCGAATCAAGGTCGAGAAGCGCTGATGGTCGCAGCCGGCGCTATGAGAATGGGGATGTGAGCGCAGGTGCCAACTCCGGCAGCCGACGCACGCCGAACCGGTTGCCACCAGCGCCACCAAGATACTAATGCTGATTGGTATCCATGAACTTGTATTCTTGCCTGGCCACACGCCCTGTTTGTCATATCAGTTTCAGTTATTGGAGGAGCGGAGCATATTCCGTATCGGTTGCTAGAGATTGCGACGTAGTGGGAGTCGGGTGATTGCATGAACATTGTGTTCACAGGTCGCTGGGACTCTAGAGTTGTTTATAGAAATATATAGGTAATCTATGGTCTCTATTGTTTAATGATCTCGCCTGCTTGTTTATGGTCCTGTTGTCCCTGCCTTTGGGATTTTGTGGATCTGGGACGATCGTTCTTAGCTTGCGTTTATCAGGCTATGATTTGATGTGTTGTTTCACTTCATTTTTTATCCTGTTTGCGCACCATGATTCTCATTCAGATACCATATCCTGGATTGTTGATGCCACGTGCAGAGGTTGCCAGCTTCACGTTTTGGTTGCCATTGTTCGAGACTCGCAGAGGTTATTAGGCTCAGCATAGTTTGGGCTCACATGGCGCTGGCAGATAATTGGGCCGGGCTAGCAGGCGGACAAACGAAAATGGCATTATTTATGAAAGGCCCAGATGAGTTATGAACTCTTAGCAGTATGTTGTATGGCTGTACCCATGTCAGTTAACAATTTCAATTTTCGATTGATGTTCTCTCTTCTGGTTTGCAGCGTTGTGTGACTCATCTGAATTGGTTGCTTCTTTTTTCTTGAAAGGTTGGAATTGGTTGCTGCTGTTGGTGGCTCTTGCGCTGATTAGTATAGGTGGCATGTATTATACTTCGTTTTAAATTATAAATGAATTTAGTTTTGTTTCAAGTCAAGCTTTTTTAAGGGCTCATTTGGGAGGGCTTCTTCCAAAATGGCTTCACCAATAAAGCTAAAAATAGTGGCTTCACCTGGCTTCTAGTTCATTTAAGTCTTGACTTACCAAACTTGCTTCACGCTACAGTGTCTTGTTTTGCGCAAAACAGGTGAAGCCAAAGTTGAAATAAGTCCTCCCAAATGGGGCCTTAGTTTTGATCAAATTTATAGAAAAATACACAAATATCTACAAATGTCAAACTAGTTATACTAGATAAACCATGAAATTTATTTTAATAGTATTTTAGCTTGATGCTGAAAATCTTGATATATTTATTTTGCAAAACCTGAATAATTTTAACTCAGAATAAAGTTAAACTAATTTATAATTTGAAATAAAAGGGAGTAGACTAATTTATAATTAAGGCGTACCGACGTCATCACGTCAGTAACACATCACTGGCAGCGCACACGATCTACCATGCGACGCATCTACCGTACTGGCACACCTAAAATACAGTGTGCAATTGGATGGATATCGAGATTTGAGGCTTGGCAGGCGAAGTGGCACTGTGGTTCTCCTGGGTGAAAAGCTGCTTTGGTGAGATCCTCAAGTTGGAGAGCTATTTTGTCCGAACAGCAGTGGGACAACATGACAACAATTTGTTTATCTCCTCGCCATTTTGACGGCTCACGCAGCATGCTGAAACTCTGCTGGACTAGGCCCGGGGAGGAAAAAAAAATGCCCACGGCCACTTGATCGGCTGTCGGTGTTTGTCTTTTCCTGAATCGCATGGCATTATCCTTTTCCATACGGAGGGGCATGGAGATCTCCATTTAAGTAGAGACAAAGGGAGGGTTGAAATAAAAAAAGTGAAATGCTCGTCATAGACTCTGGTCCAAGGACGGCCACTTTCAGTACACCGAACACGCCATTCTCCTGCAGACTTTTGCAGCTCGACTAAAGAGCTCTCCTTTGCATCGTCAGAGTAAAAAAAGCGCAACGCACTTCAGGCATTTCGCCATGATATATATTCAGTACTCTGCAGGGCATTACATTGCTTTTTTTTAGGGAAAAATATTTTTTAGTACCCTGAAGAATATTAGAGTGCTGGAGCTGCGCTGTGCTGAAGTTGTTAGCTGCCCTTTACCAGATTCTACGATCATTGCGTGCACGAGCTGAAATGATTTGAGAGGCAAAGTGAGCCCATACCCACTGGAATTTCAATTAACTAACACGTTATTCTTTTTTTCCTCTGATATTTACGGGGAGGGAATTTACATTTGTTTTGCCAAACCCCTCCTCCTATCTCTTTTTTTTTTCCTCGTATACAAATAATTTTCCTGTGAAGAGCGCCTTCACTTTGGCTCCACCTCTAGTAGAGAGAAAGAATGAACAAAAGAATAGGGGAAAAATTGTACAAGCCCCCCTCTGTATCCCTATCTATTTACACTTCGGTCCGCGGCAGGACTACTGCTCGCCGGCTGCTGCTGCGGTTGCACCGCCGCGGCCGCCGCCGATTCGGCCCGGCCCAGCCTGTTGAGCATGGCGAACATGCCGACCATGGGCGCCGTGTTGTAGGTGCAGGCCTCCGTCTGCATGTAGTTCTCCCGGTGATCCCGGAAGCGGTCGCGGCGGTCGGGCCCGCCGACGATGGCGCCGACGACGACGTTGGGGTTGGCGCCCTTGCGGACGAACCAGTCGTCGAACCCCTGCGCGCAGCCGATGAACTCCTTGCTGTGCTTGTAGGGCACGATGGAGGCGGCGCGGTGGTGCACCCGGGCGGGGAACCGGGCGCCGTACCCGACCAGGTAGCTCATCCCGCGCGGGTTGCTCCCCAGCACGTAGTCCACCTGCGACCGCGCCGCCGCGAACACCTCGCCGGCGCTCGCCGTGCCGCCGCCCGCGCACGACGCCACGGACTCTCCGCCGGAGGACGAGGAGGAGAGGTAGCCCGAGTAGGCGGACAGCAGGAACGCCGCGCTGGTCACGTACTGCATGTTGTTCCACTGCCGCACGTACAGCATCCCGCCGGGGCTCCGCTCCACGTTGGCTTCCGCGCCGCCGGCCGCGTTCCGGCCCATGCACGCGCACACGTAGTGCTCCGCCTTGGCCCTGTACCTCTCCAGCGTCTCCCTGTGCCGCGGCGAGTGCTCCCCATTCAGTAGCAGCTGGAACATCGAACAATAATGCTTCCGTTAGACATCGATCACTTGCCTTGCACTTGAAAAGTTACAACCGATGATCTCTAGACGTACCCTGGCAGCGAGGATCTGGACGCCGGCGTACTTGACGTCCCAGCTGAACTCGGTGATGGCCCATCCGGTGCCTCCGAAGTCGTGGGCGTTGTCGACGACGTAGTCGAGGAACTCGGCGCGGCCGGTGGCGCGGTGGAGCCAGAGCGCCGCCCAGAGGAGCTCGTCGTGGTACCCGCTGACGGAGGCGTAGTAGCTCTTCACCTCCGCGATGCTGCTGTCGTACTTGCCACGGTACGTGTCGGCGAACTCGAACAGCTGCAAAAAAAAAAGTACACCGTACACCAGGTTAGCAACTTATTAGCATGATCCATGATGAGAGCTGAGCTGGGGGGGGACGATCAGTACTAATCGCTGTTCACACGAGCACTAATAATCCAACCAACACCAACCCCAAATAACTAATATTCCTTCCTCTTGCCTAGCTAGCTCGATCTGCCTGCCCTGCCCTGTACGCCATGATCGACCGATCCATCGATCGATGATCATCCATCATCATCGCTGCATCGTTGTAACGACATCGACGACAACGTGACGGAATGTGGTGGTTACGTTAAGCGCCCCTTGCTAATGGGTTCTCTATCTCTCTCTCGTCACCTAACCCTGATAGTAACATGCTACGTGCTTCCTGCCTGCCTCTCGTTCGTTCAGGAAATCTCACCCCCCGTGGGGGCCCACATGGCGGCCTCTCTGGACCGACAGGAGGTTTTCGTACGTATAGGGGTTCGAATTTTCAAAACACCCCCTTGACCCGTTGACAAGCCGGCACGTGCGCCGGTACCGGGCGGCGCGGGGCGACACGGCACGCGTGTGAACGAGGGCAGGAGGAGAAGGAGAAAATCGTGCGGCTCCGACCGGCCGGCCAGCGGCGCGACGTCAGATTCCACACCTAGCTAGCACTGGTCAGTTCTGAGCCAATCAGGGAGCTAGCTGGGCATGACGCGCGCGGTAACCAATCGAGATCATCATTAGCAGCGGCGGTAATTATTTTAATAAAAAGTTACTGTCATAATCATCACCATCAGTGGTTAATTACCTGGAGGGCGTGGTGCAGGAGGAGGCTGGCGTAGTGCGGGTTGTGGTCCCGGAAGACCATGGAGGCGGCGGCCATGGCGGCGGCGGTCTCGCCGGCGACGTCGGAGCCGGGGCGCTCGCGGTCGACCTTGTAGGCCTGCCGCGACGTCGTCATGTCCTCCGGCCGCTGCCAGCAGTAGTGGTCCGTGTCGCCGTCGCCCACCTGGATGCATTGTCAGGGTCAGAGCCGCCGAAAACCCATCGGAAAAAAGAACACACAGTTGCTAGCTAATCCCCATGTGAAAGCGCAATGATGGAGCGACAGGAGCGTGTGAGATTGCGCGTCTCGAACCGCAGCTTGTCAGCTAGCAGCTAGCGCCACCTAACAAATGTTCCCTCGCTCGACTCCTTTTTTTTTCTTTGGATTTTTATTATAATTCTTTCTCTGCTTTGCCAACCAAGATGCATGTTGGTCGATCGGTCTGACTCTGACCCCAGTTTTATCCTGATTGTTTATTAGCAATGACCAGTTTGGTAACTACGGATTAGTTGGTTAATGGAGTGATTATTATGTTCGGTAGTAAAAATAGTTAGTTACGTACCTCTGCCCAGAGCTCGTGTGGCTTGGTGTGCGCCTTGATGAAGTAGTCGGTGCCCCACTTGATGGACTCGAGCGCGTGGGCGAGCTCGCCGGCGTCGGCGACGTCGGCGCCGTACTCGAGGAGGCTCCAGGAGAGCATGGTGACGGTGAAGGCCATGGGCAGGCCGAACTTGACGTGGTCGCCGGCGTCGTAGTACCCGCCCACCAAATCCACCTGCTCACATCCACACAGCGATCGAGATCCAGCAAGCACCGTCAGACACCGTCGTCGTGATCGGCGTGTAGTAGCTAGGCAGCAAAAGAATTGAACGTACTCCTTGCTCGAGGCCGTCGGTGAGGCCGGAGTGGTCGCGCCACGCCACGCGCTGGCCGTGCGGCAGCCGCCCCGACCGCTGCGCCTCGAAGTAGAGCAGGCTCTTGTGCAGCGCGTCCTCGTAGTCGTGCCGCACCGACGACGACGCCGGCCCGGCCGCAGCCGCCGCTGGCGACTCGGCGCCGCTCGCCATGGACAGCGCCGCCGACGCGAAGAGGACCACCACGGCGAGAAGAACCTCCGCGAGCCGCCCCGGCCGGAGCCACAGCCCCGCCGCCGTGGCGCCGGTCCTCGCGATCCTCATCTCCGTGCCTCGAGAATGTTACTGCTGTGCCCACCCGGCAGAACTTGGCATGCACTGTCGGTCAGCCTCCGATCCGGCCGGCGGCTGCAGTGCCCGGCCGGGACGGCGAGACCGCTGGCTCGTCGGAGCAGTGCACGTAGGCAGTAGGATCGATCAATCTATCGGTCGATCGAGGTTGGTGGTACGTGCGCGTTCGTAGCAGGTAGCAGCGGCGGCACCCGTCGGTTGTTCGGCGGTGGGAATCGGGGGCGGGCGGGAGGGAGGGGGGAGAGAGTGGAGTGTGGTGGGCTGTCCAGTCTGCGGGGGGCGCCGCGGCCCTTATATGTAAGCGAGCGATGGAGCGAGCTCCGCCGCGTTAGAGTTGGAGGGGAGGGGAGAGGTTAGGTGACTTGGCGGTTGGGGGTCCATGGCCGTGGGGGCGCGGGAATAGAAAAATGGCAGGGGGAAACAAGGCATGGGACTATGGTCTATGGGAGTCAGGGGAAGCGTGAGTAACCCGTGGTGATGGATGAGGGAGGAAGGCGGGAGGAAAGGAAGGCTGGGATTTGGGAATGGGCCACGGGGGTGATCGATCGATTGACCGAATAAAAAGCTATTATTCCCGGGGAAAAAAAGGCGACGTCAAACGGCTGGGGTTGGAGTTGGAGCAGCCAGGAATAGAGCGGGGGTGGGGGGCAGCCAGCAGGTCCACGTACGGAATGTTCGGCAATGCTGCTGATCGCAACAGGAAAAGGAAAAAGGAAATACTATGTTCAGAATTTCTATTACTCGTTTCTCCACCATTTTAGATTTTTCACGTTGGATTTTTTGAAATATATAGGAAGTTTTTATTTCAACCTCTGCACTAAACCATTCATTATTACAATACTCAACTTGACAGATTTCCATGACTGTCGTTTTTGAAAGTGCGGCAAACCAACTTCATTTTTGTCTAGACGTTCTCGTTCAGTTCAGAAGTATATCTAATGTATGGTACCGAGCAGAAATGATAGTGTTGGCTGATATTGTCCTGCTCAACCATATAGCTCATCGTGTATCACTTGCCCTACTCAAATTTAGAGATGCATAAGTGAGACTACACGCTCTAACCAATTCCCAAACAAATTAACTACATTTTTCGGTGGTAAATTAAACCATATGCAACTTTTTATGTATCGCACACTAAATTTAGAGTGTTAGGTGCTACTTGCATTGTGCCAACAAAAAACCTTTGATAAAATTTAGTTATCAGTTATTTCCATGATCTCTTTGGCACTTTTCCCGTAGTATATAACCTTTGACAAAATTTAGTTATCGGTCATTTCCATGATATCTTTTGGTACTTTTCCCCGCTAGTGTAAACATTATTGGTGACCGCGTACGGTACAGTGCCGTTTTTTATGTACAGCACAAAGAATAGATAATTACGGGCGTGCCACTTGGTCCCTGCTAGGCAGCAGGCAGCAGTAGGGTAGTGGCGCGAGTCGCGACGCGCGGAGATATTTTTGTCAAACTAACCAAGCCGCCGGGCCACCGCGCAAAGGCAAAGCGAGCGGGCGCTCTCGCGCGGCTTCGGCTAGGCTACTGTGGCCGGCCGGACGGACCCGCGCGTACAGACAAGGACGCGGGACGATCGCGCTCGCTCGCTCGCGCGCGCGGTGCCGGATGGCGACGGCGCTCCGGCCGCCCGGCGCGCGCGATCCCCTCTCCCCCTCCTGCTCGGCGCTCGCTTCCTCGCCCGGCGCCTGAAGCCTGAAGGCTACCGAGCATGTTGCTGCTTGATGCCGTGCATGTACCGGCCGGCCGGGCTCCTCTGGACGGGTGACATGATGCGTTGGGTTGGTGCGAGTAGGTGGGTAGGGTAGGCCCGCGTCCAGGGTTCCTCCTCCCCCCATGTTTGTTGTACGACCGAGCGAACCCAGCCCAATGCGATAAGCGTCGTGCCGCGAACGGAATGGAATCCCTTTCCGAAGCTTCTTGGCCCCTGCAGGCTCAACCGCTGCCTAGCTTATGTTAATGGCACAGCCACTAAACACGTACGACTAGCCCCAGTACAGATACTAATTTGGCAGCACACGCACATTAGCGTTTTCGGGCAACCAACACACGCTTTCAGCGGCTGCGGTACCCGTTTTCTATTCCAGTTTGAACTTGATTACCCAGGCAGCAAAATGATGATACCTGATACTGCTTTCGATTTGCTCTTTTTTTTTGGAAAAAAAAAACTCTTCGTCTCAGTATTGTTGCTCTGCTCGTTGGCTCGTTTTTTGCTCGTGCTGTTGCTTACACGGTCGTCTCGTGTTGTTTATTATGACGGACGGACGGGCGGCTGCGTCAAGCAAGCGAGCGAGGGAAGAACACGCACGAGACGAATTGGAAACGTGTGGAATTGGATTGTTTCCGCTAGCTGTATTGTATCCGCATGATGGTGCTTTTCGTCCGTGTGCTCGGCCGATCAGTCCACGTTGATTACTAGCTTTGTTCGTTAATCCGCACCGCCTACGTATTCCCTGCCGTCAGTAGTATATCTACTACTCTCGACGACCACGAATTAAAGAAGCGGCCAAAACATGCATGGGAGACTAGCCAGAATCTTGCAAGTTACGACATGCATATGCGCGGTCATTTTCCAAGCCCAGAACTATGGCTAAGAACAAAGTCAATCAAAGGTAAATGACGACGTGACCGCCGTGAAGGAAACAAATTAACGACCGAACCCACCTACCAACCCTCCTGCGATGCAGGCTCGTTGCGATTGATGATGACAAGTCAAAAAAAATAAAAATAAATCACGAAACAAACCTTTTCAGCATTCGTCTCTGCATGCTGCGCGGTACACAGTCGTAGGAGTGTCGGAGCCCCGACGGCGCCACCGCAACCACCACCGCCGCGTCGCTGCCGGCCGGAGCAGCGCGCGATGGCGAGGCGGCAGAGCAGGGAGAGCCAGCGTTTCCCTTTCGCCAAACAGTTCCTCGGTTGTTTTCCATCTCATCGTTGTCCTGCTGCCCTGCCTGCCGCCGCTTAGCAAATCACAAGTGCCTCGCAGTTAACCTGGTTCGCTGTCGAGGTCGTTAGGGGGCTCGTGACACATGCACGCCTGGGAGGCGTCTCGTCTCGATAGATGAGCGAGGGGGTTTGGTGAGGTGAAAGTGAGATCTACTTCTTCCATTCCAAATTGTAGATCATTTTAGTTGTATATCTAGATGCATAATAATATTTATGCATCTAGAAAAGCTAAAATAACCTACAATTTAAAACCACTACTAGAATCCTACATTTACCCGGGAGTTATTATATCTGACCGACCGCCCGTTGGTAAAGCCGACAATTGCCGAGCGCCTTTATATTCCCAACCGGCTATTGTACAAATGGCCAACGGTGATTTAAGTGCCTGATATTTTTTTTTTGGCACAGTCGCCAACCTACAGAAGTGACCGATAGGCTTCTTGGCACAGTCGGCAAGCTACGGAATGGCCGACGGGTCTAAGAACCACCATCGGCGCAACATTTGCAAAATATTTGCTATAACTGCCAGTCCTTACTTTTTCCTGATTTTTAGTCCCACGCTTTTTTCGAATCGGTCCCACTCCCATGTTGTGATTATACCACCGAGGATCGTCAGATCATGTAACCGGCCACATCGCAGTGATTCGTGATTGGATGACCGAGTATATATTAACCTACACAATAACCCTTGCCGTCTCAGATCCTTCTCTTCTTCTCTCGTCCTCATCCAAGATCGTGGCTCCATGGTATGTTCGTGATCCAGTTCCAACTCAAATATAGGATTCGTAACTTATTCTGAAGGTTCTTTGCAGGTCCTGATGTTGCAACCCTTGCCAAATCTGACGCCCATCACGATGCATGGCGGAGTAGGTTGCCGCCCCCCTGCAGCCGTCAGAAGATGAGCCATCTCCGTTCCCACGGCAAGATGGTGCCCTGCTGCTAGTCACCATGCCGCGGTGTGTCGCAACTCGCAAGGGGACAAAGGTTTGTAGATCGAAACCTACCATCACCAATTCACCATTGACAGCCGTATGGGAGTACTAATCCATTTTTAGGCTTGTTCTTTACCTTGATTCTTCATTTTTCCAGAGAGATCATTGCCCTGATATATTCCTAATTTGGAAGCTTTTGTTATTACGTACGTTATTCTACAAACAATTTTTGATCCCGGATTCTAATCTGTTTGCATATCTTTTGGATTTATAGATCTGCTGCCTCAAATGGGATCAAAATTTTGTGCCATCAAGGATTACTGAAAATGAGTGAAGGATCGACCAAGACAAGAAGACAAAATATGATGGATTCACATTTTCTTACGTTTTCTGTAAAATACATAGGTAGCCTGAGAATAATGTATGCTTATTTTACTTGTAACCCATGTAATTCTTGTTCTATTCAATATATACAGCCTTGTAACGAGGAATCAAATTAATATGAGTCTTTACACATCTTCCTTCTTAATTCTGCATTAAACTCTGTGCTATATGAAATAAATAAAAACATAGAATATAATGCAATTGGTTTGTAACGTTTGCAGAACTGACACAAAACAATGTCAGAACATGGACACACCAGAATTAAAATATTTTCGTAACCAAATATATTAAAATAAAGAGGAAAGTAAAAAACATTTTAAATAAAAATAGCGACTGGCCAAGGGTAATCACCAGTCGGCAAACTATTTTGATGAGGGTCTGCTTCAGTAGCGTGGTCAGCATGTGACCGATGGTGAACGGTCAGGCATATTCACCGTCACTAACAAAGTGGCCAACAGGCCCTTGGCAATTGGTTGAATGCCCAACCAAGAGTCGCCGATGGGAAGTTGCCGACGGTATAGCCAACAGTTTAAGTGTGCTCGATTATTCTTAGGATTCTAGTAGTGAACGGAGGGAGTATAAGATGAAACTTTGATTACCGATTTATATGTTATGATGACATTGCTTTTCAGATGAATTACCCTAGTCGCATCAACACTGTATTGAAAAAAAACTATTTTGATTTTAGATATTGATGATGGTTAAAGCTCAAAGAGTTTCACTTAGCATAAACCTAGAACTACCTATCTGGTCGTCGTGTACCCCGGTAGTCTGGTTTCCTGTCGCGGTGGATGGCTTGTCGCCACAATTCACATTTTAGCTAGGCACATGATATTTTTGTTCTGTTCTCCGGAGTGGAGTTTTTGGATGTGTTGGGAAATTTACCTTTTCAACCTTTTTTCGCCACTTGAGCATGTCGCAAATGTGAGTAGCTTAATTAGGACATTGATAATTCCATTTTCTAAAAAATAGGACATTGATGCACATGATCTATAAGACGAAACTTGATTACCAATTATATTTATATATTATGATGAAATTGCTTTCCATGATGAATAACCTAGGCGAGTCAACACTGCGTTGAAAAAAACATTTTGATTTTTAGCTACTGATGATTGCTAAAGCTCAAAAATTCCACTTAGCATAAATGTAGAACTACTTATATTTGTGATAAGGGGGTGTACAAATTTTCTAAATATTTAAATCTAAGACTTCAAAGCAATGCAGGCGTTTTTATCTCAACAAATAACTCAAATATTCAGTTGTCTTACATGACAACGATCAAGTAGCATTGCCAGAATCATGTCGATTATAGAATGCCACTCTTTCGCGGATACCTTGTTGCCACAATTCGGATTTTAGGCATGATATTTGTTTTCTTCCTTGCAGTGGAGTTTGGAATATGTGTAAGAAAATTACTTTCTGAACTTTTTTCAGTTACTTCCGCTTATCTTAAACATTAGTATTTTAGGACATTAAGATGGTTTAGTAGGCGAAACTTTGACTACCGTTTTATTTTAAAATAGAACGCTTCAACTAAAAAGTGTTATACATACTATAAAATTGCTGTTCAGTTTGAATAGTTTAGTAGCATAACATTGCGTGCAAAAAACTATTTCTAAATATTTAAATTTAATATTTCAAATTAAGCAATGCGTGTGGTTTTGGTTTTTGTCTCAACTAATACGGTTAAATGTTGAGTTGCGGGTTACTTAACAACCAGATTAGCCTTGATACAACCACAACGATGTTAAAGTCTAGGCATCAAATTATTTAGGATCAATGGTTTTTACTTGTGGCGCCTAAATTTCACAAGAAATGCAAGAAATGGTTCAACGTACTCCCTTGTGGATCATAAAACATTCCCAATTCCCACTCGACCACGCGGTTTTCCTCTGCATCCTAACGGTCACATTTAACTCCACTCACTCACGCTACGAGTACGCGGCGCTCGAGCTCAATAATTCGCAGCCATCTGTTTGCTTGCGTGCGGCGAGGAGGAAAAGGAATGGAACGCATGGGCGCATGGCATCCATCGTTGAGGACAAGGGAGGATGGGTTTTGAATACATGGCATGCATGGGCTCCTCCCCACATTCCTTCCCGATCTCTAGTTTAGCACCAGTGTTGAGTCAGTTCTCCTCATCAGTGTGTAGCAAGCAAAAAAAAGTCTCAAGTGGTGGTGGTGGCGGCCAACTAAGCGCTTCGTTGGCCGAGTCCTCCGGCAGCGGCGCGGCGGATAGATGTGAACCGGGATGCTTTCGGATGAACAGACCAAACCGCGTCCTGGAGCTCGAAAAGCTGCGCAAGCGGCTAAAGGAGTGGTTGATCTGATCGCTCTCGCCTTTGTTCTTTTGTTACTCCCAAAAGAAGGAATGGTATTGTACTCGTAGAACCGTACTGCTAGTCTGCTACATTTCTATGTGGTTCATCCTGTACTTTCTGCCTGCCCTGGCCTATCCAACTATCATGGACCCTAGAGATGCATAGTAGAACGTGAGATTCTGAGGGTTGCAAGGCATGCATGATGCAGTGCAGTAGTATATGGCAATTGGATTTTTTTTTTTGGAAGACGATGGGAACTGGAGTGATGCGTGGTAGATACAGTAGTGTGGCGCATGTGTGGAGTTGGTCCTTTTGTGCGTGTTGTCATGCGTGGAGAGTCAAAAGGGAGGACATCATTTTGTTTTTGATCCAGAAAAGGGTGTGCCCAGTAGGGTGCTGGGAGTAGTACAGTAGTGAGAAGTACTTGAGGCATGGAGGTTAGGCAGCTCGCCAGGACCGGACCGGGCCGCTGCTGCAGGTGGACGGTTGACACTTGACGCTGCATGCCTCGGATGCTGAGGCTGGTTTGGCCGGCGTGGAAAAGTCTCGTAGCCTTCCATGGTCAATTCTTCACACCAGCGCGCGACGGGAGTGAAGCGGCAGTGCCCGGCCGGCCATCCATGCCTGCGTTCCTCGTGCAGCTAGTGTGGCTACGAGAAGAAAACGGAGAAGGAAAAGGGTGGTGCTCGGCAAGGACCACAACCTGGATCAGCATTCAGCAGATGGGTGAAATTGGACGGTGGAGACGCGTCTCCACGAAAAGGCGCTGTATGTTGCCACGCAGTGCTGACAAATACTCCCTCCGTTCCACATATCTATAAGTCTAAAATAATTAAAATGATCTGCAATTTGGAACTGAAGGAGTAGAATTCTTACAAGATGTTTATATGCATACTGCATTACTGCCCTATTTCATCGTGCGACAGATTAGTTAGTGATGAGCTCCAGTTGACGCTCGAATGGAGCAGCAGTCAGCTACTCGCCTACTCAGCTAGTGAGCTGAGCCGAGTGTGAGTCTGCTTTGCCGGTTGCCGGGTCTGTGGGAGGGTGTGGGTGTGGCCAAAGGAGAAGGCGGCAGCGACACCTTTGTTTTTGGGCGCAAAACCCGGCAGGAGATCACAGCACATATATTCCCCGCGTCCCCACCCTCGTTAACCAGTGACGGTGGCGCGGTGCCCACGTCCCACGGTGACGAGCGCGCGGTGGCCCGCCGGTCAGCGTCTCCGGCCGCCGACACCGCACGAGCGCGTTCGTGCGCTGCGCGGCCACGTATGCGTGCGTGGCTGTGGCCGTTCGTCAACACAATTTTACACAATTACACCAGCCGATGACGCGGTTTGTTGCAGCCGGCCTCGGGGTTCGGGATTTTGGCGCCTAGCAGAGGGCTACTAGCTAGCTGCCTTAGCTCGTCCGGCATACGTCAGCGTTTCGTCACCGTCGGTGGGCCCCACCTTCGAGCTGGGGAGATTGCGTACGGGCCGAGACTGGGAGACGCGCACGACGACGTGCGGCGGTATGGCGCCACCGCACCGGATGTATGCATGCACACGCACGCAGCACGCTAGATAATCGTCGCCGGCGACGACGACCCGGCGTCCCGGCGACACCGCTGACTGAACCGGCCGGGCTACGTACGTCGCACCCCTGTGTTTCGTGCACTTCGAGCATGACGACCTACCAGTACCAGCCACCAGGCATGGTGTGCCCACGATTTTTTTTTCCTGAAACAATAAATGTAGCAGAAGTTGGGCAAGCAAATGAGCCATGCGTTTCTGGGCCCTTGACCTCGAGGAGCAAGTTGACGCTTGGATATGTGGCAGCGCGAACGAAGTTCCAGGGTATGTTTAGTTCGCTCCAAACTTCCAACTTTGACACTATGCAAAAAGAGATTCCCCATCACATCAAACTTACGGTACATGCATGGAGAACTAAATGTAGATGAAATAAAAAATTAATTGAACAGTTTTGTTGTACTTTACGAGACGAATCTTTTGAGCCTAATTAGTTAATATTTGGACAATAATTCACAAATACAAACGAAACGCTACAGTTACGTATTTATGGCAAAATGCCAATTTTGCCACTTCCAAATTAATAACTAAACAAGGCCCCAGTATTTATCGTACTAACTCGTTAATTAAATATAAATGCCAAATAAAGTTTGGTGAACTTTGACGACGACCCAATTATTAGCTTACGCGCCAAAATTCCCTCATAATCTTTTTTCCATGATTCGGAAGAGGTCTCTTTCTTGAGTCAATAATCATCGTTTCGTTCCAAGCACACGGTCAATTTTACTACACTGCAGTGCTAGTGAGCTAGATGCTCCTGTTGCAAGGGACACTAATGTCTGAACAGGTGGACGATGTGCACACGAGTGGACTTGGGCTCGCATCGTTGACAGGCACCGGCTGCAGGTCCTGAACCTGAAACTTTGCCTTTGGCTTCTTTTCAAACTTCTTTTTGTTGTCCAACGTACGTGTACAGTGCAATGAACGGAAAAGTACTTCTCTGAGACCTTCTAGCAATTATCAACAACTTCGGTCCCCCAGTTGCGAACGCCTTTCCGGATTCTACACTGAGCCCAACTGGGAAAAAGGCACCATGCATCGCTGTTTGAGCAATACTAGCAAAGAGCTGTGTGTACGCTTTGGCTTTGCCCATCAAACAGGTCTTTCATAAAGCCTTGCTACAAGGTCGTCTTTCCATACATACATATTCCAGAAGTACTTAATGATGCTTTACGAAAAATAAAGATACCAACAAACAAGTGCAGTGTGCTTCGTGATGAAAGAACTTCGGAATACAGCTGAACTATATATGCAAGACTACATTAAATTTTTTTTTCTTGATTTGTGATTCTTGTACAACTTTTAAGAGAACATAAGAGCACTGCTAAAATTACTCTACTCGAAGGTACATCCAGGTCCGTGTCTTGGCCATAATCGGTAGACCTTATGACCAAAATAAAACACACTAAATGTTTGTTGAGAAATTATAAAACATACTCCCTCCGTCTCAAATTATTATCGGTTTTGGTTTTTCTAAATACATAGCTTTTACTATATACCTAGATATATGTATGTCTAGATACGTAGCAAAAGCTATGTATCCAGAAAAACTAAAATGAATACTAATTTTGGATGGATGGAGTAGATGGAGATAGAGATTGTAGCCATGCCAACCTCATTTAAAAAAATAGAGAACCACTTAAAAATTTAAATTTACTTAAAAATGCATGGGCAACTCAAACAAATTTCAACCGAAATAGAAAATGTTCCTTTTGTTTGCTGTTAGGGTTGGGAAATGTTCAACTTTGGGTCAAGGAGAGAAATTCAAGGTGTTTAGGCAGAGTGCTTCAATGGAGAACATGCTGAAACGTCATTAACACCTGCATGTTATAGTACTCCGTAAGCACCTGAAGCAAATTTAATAAACATTTTTTTCCTCTACAGGATAATATAAACCCTTTTTCTATTTATATATTTTCTCTAAGCATATCCCCGTGGAATAATAGCAAGTCGTGCAAGATTGTATTTCTTTTTTGTCTTTTTCATTCCAGCCTAATAAGAAGATTAGTTACCTTTCGGAGAATAAAAAACTATATTTAGCCGAACCAATTGGCTTGGTGCGCACGACGGGTGAGGAATTGTCTGTCTCCTGGAAAGCATGCCTAGCCACGAGGAAACGGGAGATCGAATGGGAAGCTCATGCGACTTCAGATAGTGGGGAAATTATATTTGCTCGGCCGTTAGGCTGCCCATTTCAGCTACATGAAATTCAGAACAGTCGGTGCAACGACTCCGTTGCATTCCTTTCGACTTCGTTCTGAAAGTAGACTGAATGGCGTTCAACAACGTCAATGCTATCTACTATCGTCATTAATCACAAGTCGGCAGGAAAAAATGCTACAAATCATCAGCAGAAAACAGATACATATACTAGAAAATGATGAATGTTCTGTGCTATAAAACACCGGATTTTTTTTCACAAAATTGACGTGTTACCCCAAGTTCACTCGATTTCCCTACGGCTTAGCACTAGGGTGATTTGGAACATGAAAAATTTTATCTTGCTCCAGCAGGTTTTATACCTATTTGATTTTTTTTGGAAATAATAACTGTGTTTTGAAAGGACCGTAATAGTACCTTCGTGTTTATTTTGAAACTTGATAAATATATCTTTTGCTCGCTGCAGGTCTGGGCTATGACTTAGTCTGAATCAGTCGAAGCTTTAGCACTCGACAGTGAGTAGTGACCCAGTGAGAACTGTTTTGGAAGAGGATCCTGAAATCCTAGTATGAACAATGCTTTATTTCCTCTTCAATCCCCACTACGGAAAAGCATCATGAATCTTTAAAGGGCTCTGCATATAAACAAGACACAATCACACATCTCCCCAAACTTTCTTTCTCTCCACTTTTGACAGTGAGGTATCAAGCTAGAGCTAGCTTTAGCATGGCTTGAAAAAATGCCAATGAAAAGTGCTGCAAGGCCTTGCAGGCTTGCACTGGCCTCAACTAGCAAAGGATCAGCTATTGGGAGAATCATGCTTTTCTGGTTGTTTACTTGCGACTGATTGGTTCCCCCTTCTGGACAAGGGGGAAAATGATGGTGCTCTGCTGCTGTGGACCAAATCTTGTAACCAGTAAGCTGATACGCTATATATTCGCCTACTGATTGGTTTGGTCCACTAATGCTACATGGTTAATCAGTAGAGGTTTTCCCTTGGGAAAAGAGAGTAAAATGAGCCTTGTAGCCGGGAAAAGGAAAAAGAAACTCACTATGTTTCCACTGAGTTCTTGGGTATGTCTTCCTAATTGGGCAAACTTTGTCCGTCTAGCAATCAAGTATTGGACACATTTTGGACTTGGAGATGAGGTTTTGCACATGTTTTATGTAGTTTAGACAAGCTCTAGTGTCTTTTATTGGAAGGTGTAAACCAAGGCTGAAATCACTGTCATTACTTTAATATAATAAAGTTCCTATTTCGGTAGACTTTATATGCTGAGTTTTTGCCTTGATGTGGGCGAAAGGAAAGCACGAAAAGAATATGTATTGGAAAAATATGGTACGATTCTAGACATTATTAAAGAAGCCCTGCAAATCGGCAAACTAAGAGTTAAAGTTTGAGGATTTAAGGTGCCACAAATAAATTAAGGTAAAATATACCTGTTTGCTGTACAAGATGGAGAAAAATTATGCGCCTTACAAATATGAAATGGTTGGAGCATTTGGTTTCCACATGAGCAGCGAGTTGGAGCATTTGGTTTTACACGAGCAGAGAGTATTTCAAAGGTTGTGCAACATTGGTTCTTCTCGAAATCAATTATTGCTACGAACATAAGTGGCATAATTATGCATGTGAGTTGAAGACTAAATTTAAATTTGAATATCTATCCAACACAAAACAAATAAATCGAAGCAAAACCTCTAGTGCAATTTACAATGATCAGTTCCAATCTTCCCTTTGTGTTTTGATGACACTTTCAAAGCCGGATGAATTATTGTTTTGACTTTCGAAGTGAGCAACGAGTTTTCAGGGTTTTTTTTTTTCAAAAGTTAGGGTGGCTTTCACCTCGATATGTCTCGGTATAAAATGCACTCAATTGCTTGGCTCATAGAGGTGACGTCCCTCGAAAAGTGGCTTCCAAACAACACCGGAGAGTGACAGTCCTACTCCTCAGGAGGGGGATAGTAGAAATTAAAGTAGGAGTAGGAGAAGAAAAAAAAAGGCGGGAAAGCTACGTGTCATCTAACAGAAAAACAGCACGCATGCTTTTTAAAAGCAGCGATGGATTTGTATAACGTCATAACGGCATGATTGGATGTTGTGAAGGGACGGGAGCATCACTAGCTAAATCTTGTTGATTAAGCTAACGGGGAAGAGGATATCATACCATTCGAACGCGTATGTGTATATAAATTAAGAAAAAAAAACATTGGCCAATCAGGCAATCACTGAAATTAATTGAGACACGCATCATTCCTCTGCTGGCATGTCGCCACAGATGTTGATAGTGTTAACCTAAATGTTGTTATTGTGACGGCATAATATAATAGTAAAGCTGAGCAGATATTCCTAAAAATTGGAGAGAAATGGAACGAAGAAATTGAGCACTACCAATATCATTTAGTGAGAAAACCTGGGGAAACCACAGGCCAAGACATACTCAAAACTGTCTTGAAAAATCGATCTAAATCGTAAATCAAAGACATGGAGTTTAATTATTGAATCCTTCTCTAATACTACCATATACTAACCTTAAATTCTAGAATGCTCTGAACCAATAACCTTCTGACGACTAATTTGCAACAACAATCGACCAGTAGGACCTTCAACCTGTTCGCTTCAGCTTATCAGCCGACTTATCAGCCACCGAATAATATTTTTCTCTCACAATAAATCAGCCGCTTCAGCTTTTCAGCCGGCTTATAAATCCTGCCGAACAGGCCTTGTTTCAATCTTTTTTTTTTGACTCGTCAGGCCAGTCCAAACGAGATGAACGACATTGCTCAGCCTTCTGTCAATGCAGCAAGATGCTGTTGACAACAGAACAGAGCAAGACTGAACGTCAGTTCCTTCGCAACTTCCTAGTATTTTTAGTTAAGTGAACAACGTCTTCCTCCAGTACATTCCCTCTATCAGTGCATAATACCACTGCCTGCTCAGTCCTAGATCAAAGAAAAAAATTGTAAATAATTCTGCTGTCTCGCGTGAGCAGCAAGCTAAGGTAATCGATCGGTTGGGTTGCCGCCATCATACCGAGTCACCACCAACCATCGGATGCCAGTGGAGTCGTCGTACGTGGAGGGTCAGGGAAGAATCAGCTGCCTGGCTGGGGTTGCCATTGCAATGCAAATGCAATTATTAGTGGATGGAGTAGCAGTAGCAGAGTATTAATTCTCTTAGAATCTAATCTGGAGTTGGCTCGGGATTTGGTTCCGGTTTTAGCAGCTGTGCGTGCCATATATTCGCGCTAGCCGCTTTGTTTAATCGTCTCCATTGATTGCCGATTCTGTCGGAGCCTATAATCAATAATCATCAGGGCTTCTTGTCCTGTGCTTGCTTCCTAAACGCGGAGAGAATCGGAGATCAGATTAAGCCAGTCAGGCAGCTTACCCGACCTGTTTGTTTGAGATTATAATCCACCTAGATTATATAAGCTGAATTATAGGGTATGGGTACTATGATAAAATACTAACTTGGAGCTACATTTGAACCACAGATAATCTGAAATAAGCTGTCTTGAACAGCTTATTGGTGGTCCCATAATTCTCTTTTACTCTACTACCCTTAGATTATAATCCTATAATTTAGGTGGGAAACAAACGGATTATAATTTAGGTGGGAAACAAACGGCCCCTTGATCTGAAGCCGCATGCTGTGTGTTGGAGCAACTGATCGACGATGTTGTCGGCTTGTCGCCTCACTTGTCTCTCCAACTCCAACGCGGGAACGAAGCTTCCGAACTGAATTCCAACTGGAATTCAATTCTGAATTCTGAACGTGCACGATAACTTTAGTGGCGGAGACTTTTGCATTGGTTTGGTCATCACATGTTTATTAATGACTGACCTTTTGCAAGCGATGACACGATGAACCTGGCTCCCTAACAACTATTCATTCTGTAAATTTTCTCTTGTATTAGCCTTCAATAATGCAGTTTGTTTGTTTAAAAAAAAGGGCATATTCCTATGTGTTAGTTGCTGCAGCACCGCTCGATGACTTAATTTACACATAAGTAGACTCAACCGCATTAAACTGATGAGATGCCTTATAGACTATAGTCTGATCTTCCTCTAGATATTTCCAAGCTTAGTTAGTGGACCTGCACAGCCTTCGTTGCTTAATTAAGAACGAAAACAACACGGGGAATAAAAGCAGGGTGCAGTTTAATCCTGTTCGTCAGAAAACGACCTGACAGGAACGAAGCCATGTGAGATTTATTTCCAAACCCGCAATCAATTTCGCAGAAATCAAGTCTACGTACGTGATGTGCCCGCGAAACCTAGCTAATCCATTCGTCAGTAGCCACAACGTGTTTGATCGATCAGTCGTCGTGTGCTGCCATACACTGGCCGTTCGTCCATGGATGCATGGCACCGTGTTTGATCAGTTAAGTCACCTAGGGTACGTGATCAGTGACTGTACTTAGAGATGATGAATTTGCAGCATTATACATGATGGCGTCGTACGTGGTAAGTTTTTCCAGTTCGCACCTGACGAAGACTGTCACTCGTCTGTCAAATTCTAGTTGCTACCCAAAGCCAGAAATTAGGCTTTGCGCAGCGTACTTGGCTTGCGTCACTAGACACTAGGCATACGATACGAGAACACTGTATGGGCCCGTATGGCTGGGCCAATCAGACTATCGGAGCATGAAGACGAGGCCCAAACCAGCAACGCGAGCCAATCAATATCGCCTTACGTCACCTTCGCATGTCATGGACGAGCACGCACCTGCCTCACACGCACGCCATGCACGAGCACCTTTCGCTCGCGTCCCTTCTCCCCCATGGCCATTGGAAGGAAAAAAAAAATCCTCGTCATCTTCCTCTCAGCGTTGGTACTCCGGGGGCAGGTGGATGAAAACTACGTGACGGAAAGATCCTGAGAGGAAGGGCGATGGACGTGAGCAAAAGCAGAGATGATCAGGTCAATTCGATCGGGCTAGCACACACCCAGCAGCCACCACTCGAGATAAAAAGCGAGCGAGCGAGAGAGAGAGGATGCTCCAATTATGAGGGTGTAGGAGCGAAGAGGATCTTGTAAAGCTAATGACAACCCTGCCGCTTGATTAGCGAGGAAATAAAGCTGATGGCGATCACAAGAAACAAGGGTGTGCGTATTAGTTAGGGTTGTTAAAGATGGTGACCGCGTACGTGTCACTGTGTCAGCGATACGAGGAAAAAGCAGGTAGCTAGTGTGAAAGAGTCTTTACCCGATTGTTACGGTGGATTCTTTACCCAAGGAGGTGCTGTCGGCGGCTGCTACTCTGATGGAAATAAATGCAGCAAGAGGAAAGTCCGAAAGTGACGGCATAGAGAGAGACGACGCTTTTCTACCCGTGTTGATTCTCCAGGAACATGCATGCCTCGCGATCGTCGTAGGTAAGATGATTTTAACCTTTCACCCCGGGTTAAAAGTAAACTAAAAAAAGGCTTCGGCTTCCACAATTAGCAAGATGTCAAATCTGATACTCCCTCAGTTTCAAATTATTTGTCGTTTTAGCTTTTCTGGGTACATAGTTTATGATATGCACTTAGATAGTGTATGTCTAGATATATAATAATATCTATGAACCTAGAAAAACCAAAACAATCTATAATTTGGAATGGAAGGAGTAGACCTTTCTGTCAGCTACAGACAGATCGAACTCCACGTTATGTTTTTTTATAGTGGATGACCTGATCCTCTCCGTTTTTTGAAAAAAATGACTCCCTACTACTATCCAAATTGTAAGTCATTCTAATTTTTTTAAAGGCAAAGCATCTCAAATTTAATTAGCAAAGCATCTCAAATTTAATCAAATTTATATATAAAATGGTTTGATTATTAAAAAAGGTTAGAATGACCAGATGAAATAGCTCTGTAAAAATTTTGAAGTCCGCCGTCTCTGTGTTTTATCTGGCGCTGCATGTGATCCTCGCACGCCTTTGAGAGTTGAGACGTGAAGTCTAGCTAGCTAATTGTTCAGAAGCAGCTGCCCGCATAATTGTCGCTTAATTTGTTTCCGTTCACCAGATTTTGAATTAAAAGAATCACCTCATCAAAATTGAAGTGTTGCGGGAACGGGAGCCCCGCACATGCCCAAACCACACACCGGCCGGCAGCTCGCTGGCGGCAGTGGCAGCTGCAAGCAACGGCCGCCGGCAGGGTGCGTAGCAGTTGCCCACAGCACACAGAGACAGGAGGCACGAGTCCAGGCGTGCAGCGGGGACGCATGCATGGGGGGTCCGGACACGTGGGATCGTGCCAGATGGCACATGATCCCACGTGGAACGATCGATCAACGGCGGCAGCCAGCAGGCTGGTGATGGAGACAGACAACTGCCAGCACCTGTAAAGTGATCGGAGCCTACTCGCAGCATGATTGGCTGAGTTCCCAGGAATGATCCCCTGCATGACCTAGATCTTGCCTATCTCAACCTGATCCTGGCTGTGCCCTAAAAAAAATTCTGATCCTGGCTGGCCGTCGCTTGCGCCGTCGATTATACCACTGCCCGCCCGTTCTGTTCGTTCATGCCTGTTTATCACCTCATATTAGATCCGGTGCATTCCCGGATCTAAGAGGATATCCACGTCAACCTGTTAAGATTAGCCGCCCGATCCACCATGCTCACGAGATTGGCCGTCAGATGCGGGTCTGTTAGGGTTTCCGCCCGCTTTAAGACCCGAAACCTCGCGAACACTCTTGCCACATCGGCCTGTCATCCGTCAAGCCGCCGCTCTTTCTCCTGTCCGCTCCCGTCGCCCGCGTCGCCTCCTTCTTTCTCGCCGGTCCGACGATGGAAACAATGTAGTTGGAGATGCGACACGAGCAGATCTATCAGTTCCGTGCCTCCTCGTTGTTCAGCGTTGGCTAAAAGGAAATGCGACTTCGAAGCAAGGCGCTGCTTCCGGCCTCCGCGCCGCTTAATCCACCCTCAGCTGCTCAATTTGCCGCCGCCTCCCTGCTCCTCCTCCCCACAGTATCTCCCTCCCTACTGCAGGATCCGCTTCTCCCGCCGCGCCATCGTGGCGTCGTCTCCCGCTCCATTGTTGCCGGTCACAGCGGCTACCGCATGGTGCGGCTCACAGTGATTGGACCTCTCACAGGGAGCTGCCGAGGACTGGCAGGGCAGCAGGGGGATTCTGCCCTTGTTTAGTTCACCCCCAACTCCCAACTTTGGTACTATGCAAAAAGAAGATTCCCCATCACATCAAACTTGCGGTACATGCATGAAGTACTAAATGTAGACGAAATTAAAAACTAATTGTACAGTTTTGTTGTACTTTGCGAGACGAATCTTTTGAGCCTAATTAGTCAATGTTTGGATAATAATTCACAAATATAAACGAAACGCTACAGTGTGCTACAGTGTTGTAACAGTAATTTGGCACCTCCAAATTTTGGCAACTAAACAAGACCTCTATTTGAGAGGTCCCAGGGCCTGGCAGTGGTCAGAGCGGCGCCGGCGGCAAGCCACAGTGGGGGGGCTTCCCGTCAACTCCTGTACACGTCGCTAAGACCCGTCGTCGGTCACCTGCTCGGTGAAATGCCAGCACCGGTTTGCTCTGCAGATCGGCAAACAAACGTGCAGGCGTGCAGCTATGCTTCGTGCAGTTCATTTCTCTGTTCACTGCTGTTTCTTTGCCGTATATCTCTGATGCAGCGATGCCATCAATGCTGGAAGCCAAGACGACTTCCAGAGAGGGATTCCGCCTGTGGGCTAGCTCATGCTGCACATCGCCGATGAGTCCTTTTTCTCACCAAAGAAGCCAAGCAAACAGGTCAAGCTTTTCTTGCAATTTGGTGATCCCACTGTTTTTCCTGTTTTCTTTGAATTCAGTAAAAAGAACAGAATTTACTCCACTTGACTGAACATTTGTCAATTAAGGGCGTAGATACTGTTTTCTGAAGTTCAAAAGCTTATTTTCATGAGCCAAATTTTATGAACCCGATGGGATTGGCATTTTGAACTAAGTGCTAATCCTGTGACAATCTTCTTTCATGAAATTAACTTGCAAGATCCTTAACTCTACATTTCAATTGAGAATCTCTTGGTAACCAATCATTTATTGGTGTTGAGCTTCAAGTGCTAATCCTATGAGTTAATCTTATATGCTTTGCATCTTTATGTCAATACTCGATACACACTGAAATCATTAGATATCAGTTTGGCTAATTGCCTTAAGGCCCAAGGACATGGCACAAATTACTTTTTATATTCAGCTTTAGTAGTGATTGCTAAAATTTTCTCTTTCTTAATGAAGCAACTGATGTTTTACTAAAGGCACATAACGTGGATATAAAACGGCAAAGAAATTCGTGGAAACAGCAGTGAACATAACGTAGATATAAAACAGCAGAGAACTTCTACAGCAGATTCTGAAACATGAAGTTCATCCATGTGTTGATGTGCACATTGGCAAAAAACAAATTTCTGAACTGCGCAAGTGCTCGCATGATATAATGTTAGTATTTAGATAAATAATGTGCACCGGCTTCACTTTGGTGGCTTAAAATATTTGTCCACACAATCCTAACAGTAAGCAAGAAATAGCGTCAAAGCTTCTTTCCTGCGAACTGCCTTTCAAAATACTCAAGAAAATGCCTCAATGCAAAAATATTTGGAAGCTTGAGAAGTTCAGAAATGTGGCATCATATAGTTCGCATTCTGCAAATATCTCTATAGGAATTTTGACACTATGCTAAATATTGTTCATAGACCTACAATCTTATTGATACATGTGTCTATATCATCGTTCTTAAATCTCAATTAGCACCATTTATACAAGAGTAGCAATGTGCACATACTCTGCAAGACTGCAACAGCGCCAACAAGATCATGGGTACTGGCGCGCCAGATTTCTAGTTTTGATTAGAGCTAAAGATCCCATCCTAAGGCCCATGCAAATCGTGGGGCAAAAGGCCGGCCCAAGAGACCAAACTGGACCCCTGACCTGGCTGGAGTAGATAGACACCTACTTGTGGGCTACGAAACGCATCGTCGACAATGGGCTCGCCTCCGCTTTGTGGTGAGGCCCAACTCAGCGTCCTCCTCCCCCACCTCGGACAGAGAAGCGAGAAAGCGTCTCCGCCGCCGCGGCGGTCGTACAAGCCAGCGGAGACGCGTGGGACGGAAGGCGTAGCGCTCGTGACGACGGCGCCCCCGATTCTGCCACCGCCAGGGCCGCCTCTGCGCCGCCTCCACCCGGCAGGCGATTAGGACCTCCTCTCTGCCCAACGCTTGCGCCGTAAGGTCTCTCCCTCGCCCCTCTCGAGCACCCACAGTCCAACCCTTTCTCTGCAACCGCAAAGTCTCGACTCTTGAATCGTTGGTTTGCTGGTTGCTTTCGCAGGAATTTTGTTGTCTTTCTTTAAATCATAGTTTCCTTTGCCGCAGAGAATTCAGTAACAGGCGAGTTACCTTTTCACTTCATTTCTACTATGTAACTGATTCATGTCAAGTGTCAGTGTATTGTTGCGATAATATTCCGCAAGGGATCGGTCAATGACTAGCGTTGTTGTGATGCCCCTTTTGGCTGGTTATTGATCTCTCGCTGCTTTATTAAGTAGTGGTTCTAACGTGGTTCTTGGTGTGTATTGATGATTTGTTCAAGTGTGCTACATTCTAGGACAATTTGTTTATGATTTGACAGCTTAAAATGCCAGTGCCTTGTACTCTTTGTTCATATGAGATGCTTGATGTATCAGAATGATTCAGGGAACAGGTACTAGAATAATACTCGGCTGCACAATCTGAACCTAAAAAGATAGTAATTGACGATGAGAAACGATTAGATACTGTCCTTGAAAAGTATTCATTAATTGAATACCAGTAACTGCATTTTGGATCATTTTTAGTTACAATTTTCTGTTGTGATCCCTGTATTCTGTACTTTATTTGAGATCCATTCGTCACTACAGGATTTGTATGACACAGTTATGAAGTCATCAGTGGATCGCCTCTCTCCTCGGTTTCCCTGTTAGGAACCAAACTATCCCATGGAGTTACTGCAAAAATACCCCAATGCTTTATGCCTGAAGAGAAAGCTTGTCGATTGTTACCTGACAAAAGATTCCAAGTCCCGTCGTGTCCAAGTCCCAAGCACTTAAGACTGACCTCTAAGCGCATAGGATCAGTGCATTCATAAATGAAACTGTGGAAGGGGGCAATTGCATCAAGATGTCGTGCATGAGTGGGATAATATCAAGTTGGCCCTTATTCCATAATTATTCAGCACTTATTCATGTATAGTAGTGTATTTTTCGTACCTGTTTGAGGAAATGGCATGCCTGCCCGCTGTTCTCTCTAGGATAATATTGTGTTCCCTTCACTTTTCCTGAACATCATCTTTGTGATTTTTGTAGATCTTGCAAGTTCTACATGTCTTTGCTGGCACATTTTATGTTCTTATAATATACTATTATTATCTCTTGCCGCAGCCATCTCTATGGTACAAGTCTCCTGTAAAAATAGCTACTGATACTATAAATACAGCATCAGACTCTATCTGCATCAAAGCTATAAGCAGGAATGTTTCATCTGCAACTCTTGGTCATGATTCTCTAGCACCAAGCTTAGTGCCTGTGAAATGTGAAAGCATTGATCCCAAAATTGGAGGTTCTGCAATAGTAAGTGTGGCAGTTGAATACCAGGATTTTCCCAGCCCAAGTCTGCCTCTTCAAAACTCTTCAGCACATTGCCCTGAGAGCTGTGACCCTTCTGTGCCAATAATTGTACCCACAGTTCAAACTTCCGTTCCGAGAGAAGTTACTGAAAACTTCTCCTCAGGATTAATAACTGCAATACTGGACCTAGTATGGAAACTAATGGTCATGCTCCCATCACACAAACTTCCGTTTCTGAAAGGCACAACTCTGGTTATCGAGATCTACAGTTCAGAATTCTGAATCTCTCAATATGAAATCCCTACATTCTGTAGTGCCAAGCACAGTACCGAAAATCTCGAAGCCCCTTCCAACTGCTATAGCACCTGAAAACTCATCTTATCCAGATGCTACAGGCAGTGATGCTGCAACATCAGCTGTATCACCTCAATTCCAGTCAGCAAGTATGCCCCATCAGTCATATGCAGGAAGTTCGGCACCTCATCCCCATGTACGAAGTATGGTGTCTCAACTTCGTGTACCAAGTACAAGTAAGATGCCTCAAGTCCAAGTACAAGGTACAATGCTTCGAAATTTCAAAAACATTGTGAAGCTTCAAGCTCAGTATTCTGGTGCAAAAAATATGATTCCTATAAGCTCCATACCTCTGCTGCCAACCGGAGCACCAAAAAGCATTGCTACTCCCAAATCAACTGGGGAACTGAAGTTTTATCAGTCTCAAGGATTAAATGTGAGGAAAAGAAACATCGATTGTGCAGGACTAAGGGCAGCTCTGAAAGACTCCGATAATACTGCAATTTCGACAACTGAAGGGCAAAAAGATTCCATCTTGAATATGCTGCCTGATCTTTTTACATGAGTTCTGTAGGTTGCATTTATCTTGGCGTTCTAAAACTTCTTTACTTGTTCTTCAATTAACATGATGCCACGTTACTCAGCTGCCGGGTGTGGAGCAAACGAGAAAGTGCCCATTCAAGGTGTTGATGCTGGCGTCACTGTCACTGTAGCAGCAGATGCACTTGTTGCGCTATCAGAGAAGGGAAGGTAGAAGGAATTCAGGCGATTACATCAGGTATATATCTTTTTTTTTATGCTGAAATCTGTATGCACGGTGCTGTTACCATCTCCCATCAGGCGCATCAGATCGATTTATGTTGCTCTGCCAGGTCTTTTTTGCAACTACGAACCCATGGAAGAAACCAGCTAAAAGTTTCTCTCACCGGACAAATTTCACCTCACCCTGTTATCTTGGATGGTAAATCAATGGTGGTCAAATCAAATGGACGTTTCCCATATATGCGTAGCTGGTTCTGATGGCGGTTGTACAGTTGGTTATGATGTCTTCTACAGTGGGATTTTCATATACTTGTACATAAGTCTGCAACTTTCTGAAGGTTCAGATCTGGGGCTTCAGCTTCAGCCTCATGTCCAGCTACTTTATGGCATACACATGAATCATGAAACTCGAAATCATTAGAAGTGAAACACCCAAATCACAATTTTGCACAATTCTTGGCTCGATCTTTTCTGTGGAAGTATGTGCTGGAATTCGGTCATTAAGTGATTACATATCCAGCTAGGTGCTGGAACTCGGTCATAAACTCGTAATTTATTCAGCTAGCGACTGCATCTAGTTTCTGATGTACCTGTCTACCTGAAGTACACTTACTTGCCAATGGGTGCTTTCACAGCACCCTTAAGCTAGAAGATTTATCCTGGCCAGATGAGGAGGGAGAACCAGATTCT
Organism: Setaria viridis; assembly: GCF_005286985.2. Lineage (NCBI taxonomy): Eukaryota > Viridiplantae > Streptophyta > Magnoliopsida > Poales > Poaceae > Setaria > Setaria viridis. The sequence continues at coordinate 9,963,245 of NC_048266.2, forward strand.
GTTCCACCCCCCACATCGGTTACATCCGTAGACCACGATGTGGTTCATAGATTGTTTCTCCGTGTGCATGTGCTACCAGGTTTTGGACAGTTCGAAGTTGAAGTCATCTCGAAAGGACAGTGAGTGCTCGATTACGCACGGCGCAGCATGAAGCACATCCCTCCAATGTGGCTGTCCATTCGCCGGAGACCAAAAATCAAGTCCACTGCAAGTGCAGCTTCAAGGAGTGATTAAGGTATATGCTCTTACAGGTACCCATTTACTAGTTTTTGCACTATAAATAAGTACTCCCAAATTATAGGTCGTTTTAGCTTTTTTAGATTCATAGATATTATCATACATCTAGACATACACTATATCTAGATGCATAATAATATCTATGAACCTAGAAAAACCAAAACGATCTACAATTTGGAACGGAGGGAGTATCGTTTTAGTTCCTTGGGGAATTCTGTCCGCTAAATGCGGCCCTAGCATATCAGCATATGTGCTACTGGTCCACCAAAAAACATGCTACAACTCTACAAGTACCGGGCTACTGGCTCTATCAAATAGGAGTAGGTGGGTATATAATTAGTGGAAAACTATGCGAAAATTAGAGATATTCTATGCACAAGATAACTAGATAAAGTTGACATCTAGTACTAACTTTTTACCCGAGGAAGTGTGCTTTTTTTTTTTGCACCTTTGCGTGCGCTCAGACGCGTCAAATGCTGCGAAGATAACAAAGACTCATCATGTATATATATTGGAGTACTAATAAAAGTGGGCTGATGTAACGTGCAGTGCATCACTTGGGTAGCCTAGCTAATGGACTGGCCTGTTACACCCACTTGCATTGGGGTTAGCCATGGAGCGGCAAACGTTAATAAATCTGCCCTTTAGTTTCCTGCGACGTAGAGTGCCTCCATCCGACCCGTCGCATTCACGATTCACAAGCGACCGCCACTACACGGGCACGGCCACCGAGAGCTAGCTTATCCCGGCTGGTCAGATGCTGGGTGCATGCGACACCCACATCCACATGGTCGATCGTTGCCTTGACTGGCAGCCCACTTGCAGCTAGCCGCAGGCTTCGGCGTATATGTATCTCCCGCTGCACTGCACTGCACTGCACGCATGCTACTGGCACGGCATTTATTCCGGCTTGGAAGATGCCGCGTCGTGTGGTATCCGACGGGCGACGGCGGAGACGCCGTTGATGGACGCAGCTGTGCTCTGTGCTGCGTATCGGTGTGTATCCTAGTGGCCGTTGATTCGTGGCCCGCCTGGCATGGCCGGCGGCTTTGGCCGTCTTGTCCCGTAGCGGCGCGGATGCCGCCCCCCGAATGGGTGTAGGGTTTCGCAAAGGCGTATCGTATCGTAGACGCCTGCATCCTGATGAAGACGAGAGAAAAAGCGGTTGAATGGAACCAGTGATTCTAAAAGGAAGCGTGTTTTACTTGCTCGCACAGTCGCACTTGTGGATCCCGTGAAGATGTTTGGCCGGTAACAACGTGTAGAATCGATGTAACACACTAACACAATAAAGCAATGACGGAAACTAGAAAAAATAGGACGAAGAGGTCCAAATGCATTATAAGATATAATAATATTCTGTTAGGGTCATCAACGAATGATCCTGTAACATTTTCTTCTACCATTTCAAGCCTTCAAGGTGTGAAAATGCATAAGCAGTCATTAGACTTGTATAATGGAGTGTTATTCAGGTCCAAGAACCTTAAAATTTCAGATTCGCACCCTTTAAACTTGTTAAATTAAATGTGTCATCCAATCTAAAGGGATGATAAAGTATCAAGATTTTTCATTCAAATACATGGTAAACATTTGTGTGGCATAACGGGGCGCATGAAGCATGATGGAGTTCTGATATTAATCATATTTTAATCTTGGCAACACTAGTAATGAAAATACTATAGCTAAAGTTCTGCATGAAAGATAATTTTGTGTTATTGCCGATCCATATTGTCGGGGATAGATCCCAGTATCTGCAAGGAAGAAAGAAGATGGCGGAAGGAAGAAGACGGACTCCTACTTGGATTCCCCTGTAATCCTACTAGGACTCATACCCTATAATTCTACTAGGACTCCTAACTTGTAACCGACTAGCAATCTCGCCCCTGGAGTATATAAAGGAGGGCAGGGGTACCTAGATCGGCAGAACCATAATAGAGGACCAAATCCTCAAACCAAACAACACCCAAACGCAGGGCGCAATATACAACACCCCAAACAGGACGTAGGGTATTACGCTACTATGGTGCCTTGAACCAGTATAAATCTGTATCTTGTGTCCTCGCTTTTACCTTTGAGTTCTAGGTTCGATGATTCCCCATCAACCAATCTACTACCTCGGGATACCCCTCGGTAGGTTGCCAAGTATAAAACACCGACATCTGGCGCGCCAGGTAGGGGTGATCGTCGAGATCATTGGGCGAGCTTGAAAGACCTCATCAAGATCAATCTACTCTATAAGACAAGAACTTTGTTCTCTCATCCAATCGACGACTCGGTGTGCAACTGCGTCGGAGTCTGAGGTGAAGTCGCTGGACAGGCTAATTCTGAGCTAGCATCTGTTCTCGCCGAATTGGAATTTGAAACGGAGTGCGGAATGGAGCAATTCACCTGCCGCCGATCGTCTCCAAGCATCAAGATCGAGCTGGATGGAATTGGACGGCATCAAGACGGAATCCTACATGGAATCGATTTCCTTAGTCGAATCCGAAGCGGAGACTGATCGGAAATGGAAAAGCACGCCAAGCATCAAAATAAAGAAATAGTTGCCGCTGTTCCCTCTGGCGCTGGAAATCAATAGTGCATTCAGCTTTGTGCACACCAAAAAGCTACCAGAAGGACTTTAGCTTGCGTGGCAATGCCAACAAATCTCCGATGATGCGATAGACTACTTCCGCATGCAGGGCAACGCGCCGAGTACTTTTTTGTATATGCCTCTCGACGGAAATTACCCTCCAGAGCTACACTTTGCCAATTATTCCAAGGGCATGTTAACTGACATCCATGGGCTTGGTCACCGAATTACGGAGGCTATAGCCATGGATTTTATGCACTGAGTTCCGAAAGCTCCGCCAACATGCTTGGTACATCGAATTTCGGAGGCTGTGGCCACGGGTTTGGTGCATTGAGTGCTGGAGGCTTGCAGCGGCTACACCCTAAGGAGGCACAAATCCTATGCGCGGCAGCACGCGCTCTCCTCGCCAAAAAGCTAGAATAGTCTCAATGACTTCTTTATGCGCAATCGCGCAGTCTTTTTATCGCAATACCGGCTACTTATTTTAAATGTCTTCTCTTAGCGGTCACTAATCTCCTCGAGCAGAACACGCCGTGAAAGCCTTGGATCTTCTGTCATGCCTAAATGCTAGGATGCGAGACAAAGATCTCCGTAGCAGTAGTGCCAGTATGCGTACACGAGATAAAAATCTCACACGCAGTGGCAATGGCTAAACAGGGGCTGAGAGCCTAAACATAATAGGCTAGGCTAACTAATCGGGAAAAATATGGCCGAAACAAGAGCATGACACACAACATTTACATTATATTCATCACTGAATAAATTTCAGTAGTTCCAATATTCTACAAATATGCTAGATAATGTATGCATCTCTTTTTGCAGGTCAAGCTTCGGCGATGACTCTCCAAGATGCTCAGCGTACCTCCAATGACTCCGCTAGCTCCCAGTCTCGGGGGCTAAGCACCAATTACTACTCGTAATATCTCTAATGACTCAGCTAGCTTCCAAGCTTGGGGGCTAAGCATCAAATAACTACTCGACGTGGCTCCTATGGCTCACTTGGTGCATAAGCTTGGGGGCTGGATGCTGCAAAACTACTCGGATGATGACTTGCATGAAGATCAAGCTCGCTAAGACCCTTGGATTGATTATTTAATCATTCCAAGGCTTGGGGGGCTGAGAAGCTAAACCCAATAGTTGATTTTTTTCAAGACGAAGAAAGAAGATTTAAAATTTTATTGACTCTCAGCCTGATTCTTCGACTCAACCTAAGGCTCGGGGGCTACTCCATATGGAGTGCGACTTCCGCCACCCTCCCTATCAGCAAAGATGAAGATTACAAAATCAAGACGATCAAGAGCTTGAGCACACCATAGCCTCATGGCAGCTTTGAAGAACTTTGAAGATTCAGCCAGACAAAGTACTCGAGAAGCACTAAACTACTCGGTGAGGATCTGAAAAGTACTCGAAGACTGCTGCATTTGACTATGAAGCGCTCGAGGGCTTGTCGGGGATAGATCCTCAGTACTCACAAGGAAGGAAGAAGACGGACTCCTACTCGGACTCCCCAGTAATCTACTCGGATTCATACCTTGTAATCCTACTAGGACTCTTGCCTTGTAACCGACTAGTAATCTCACCCCCTGGAGTATATAAAGGAGGGTAGGGGTACCTAGATTGGCAGAACCACAATAGAGGACTAAATCCTCAACACCAAACAACACCCAAGCGCAGGGCGTAATATACAACACCCGAAACAGGATGTAGGGTATTACGCTACTTTGACGGCCCCAACCTGTATAAATTTGTGTCTTGTGTCCTCGCTTTTACCTTCGAGTTCTAGGTCCAATGATCTCCTACCAACCAATCTACTACCTCAGGATATCCCTCAGTAGGTTGCCGGGTATAAAATACCGACACATATGTAAAGTGGACTTCATTAGAAGTTTAGTCACAAAAGAAACTTACAAAGTTTTTAATCAATACAAGTAAAAACTTGTAGCGAAAGAAGCATGTAATTGTAAATTCTACGTTGCAGAGGATCTCTTTCCCTCACATAATGCGCTCCTACCTCCCCAGCCACACACACTCTCTGATCACTCATCTTTCCTAGCAGCGGGAGCTAATATAACCTAATATTTAAACTTTTATATATTTTTGCCAATCATTTACACAGTATATAAGTTAACTTTTGTGCAGTTCATAGCTCATAACCCTGATAGTGTATCTAGCTCTACCTCCTCTATACGCAATGGCGACTCCAATACCCTATCTTGCTAGTTCCTTCTCTGTTTCTGATATTGATTTGCCATTGAATAATACATGAATTTTAAAGAAACCAGTTTGATATCTTCCAATGCTCGAAATGAATCCTGCTTCAAATGCGGTTTTAATAAATCCACCAGCCAAAAGCATGCCACGTGCCCATACGCACAAGGCGACAGTCCAAAAGGATCGACGCGAGGAAGTGAAGGGAGAAAAAAAAATCTATTTTGGAACGGGGAAAGTAAGGAAAAGTTGAACGGAACTGGAGCAAGACGTAAGCACTGCTCCAAATTTCTAAAGCTGTCTATAGTTCTTTTTTTTTTTTATAAAGAAGCTGTCTATAGTTTGGCTCCAGCTTGGACGAAGAGTCAGAGTAGTAGGGGTTGTTTGGACAGCAGGTACTAAACTTTATACGTGTCACATCGGATGTTCAGATGCTAATTAGGATGATTAAATATGAGCTAATTATAAAACTAATTGTAGAACCTCGGAGCTAATTCGCGAGACGAATCCATTAAGGCTAATTAATCCCCCATTAGCAAATGATTACTGTAGCACTACATTGTCAAATCATGAACTAATTAGGCTTAATAGATTCGTCTTACAAATTAGACTATCTGTGTAATTAGTTTTGTAATTAAACTATATTTAATACTCCCAATTAGTATCAAACATTAGATACTAAAGTTAAAAAGTTTATCACGTGGAGCCAAACAGCCCCGCGGTCGACCAGCAGCAGCCTTGTTCGTGGCTCCAACAGGAATATTCGTGGCACTCCGTCCCGTGTCAGCTGGCTCTGGGATTAACTGTGGCAAAGGAACGTGAGCGACCTTCGTGCTCGGTCGCACCGGCCACACCCGTCGCAGCTGTCAAAATTAGTCGGCATGGCATATACTTATACTTGGTCAAATCGGTTGGATATGTTACGCCTAATAAGCTTGCAGTTTTTTTTTACAACGTGGCGTTTCTACCTTTCGACATAGGAAGGAACGCGAAAGTGGTCAATTGGTCGGCATGCATGCCCAATGCTAATGCTTTAATTTGTGATCAAATGGCTTGTTGATATTACATGTAGGCACCTAGCTAGCTCGCTACGATTTTCTTTTAACGGCTTGACATGAGAGTAAGGCGTGATTTGAATATATACTAAGTTTGTAGCTATAGATTCAGATCATCATAAGACAATATACAGTCGTGAGATAGGTTTGGATGGGGTATAGATATTGTAGGCAAAGAGAGACCGTATGTAACAATGCACTTAACCTAATAGCCATGGCTTTATAGAGGAAAACATTTTTCAAAGAGAAACAATCGCTAAATCAGGTCATATCCTCTGACACTATTTTTATATAACTTTTTTAAAAAAACTTTTGCAGAAAAGTTGTTCAACACTTATTTCAGAAACCTTTTTATGTATTTTACAAAATCTTTTCTATACAAATATTTTGTAAAAAAGTTAAAGAGAAAAATAAAAAAAGGAAAAAAGTGGCGCACACTCATCAAGCTCGCCGCCTCTTACTATGTCACTTGAGTACATGGGTGAATCGAGGAAAAATGGAAGGGAAGGCTGAAGCTAAACATTCTAAACTAATTCACCAACAGGATGACATAAATTCATGATATAAAATACTAGATCAACATAATGGTCTAACGTAATTTCATAAAAATAGAGAAAAGTACATTATGAGTAATAACTAAGAAACGACAAATATGAATTTTTTCCATACAAAACCATGTATCCAAAAGATTATAGCGATGCCCATTATTCTTGTTCTTCATGAGAAGCAATCTGCACAAGGCAAAATAAATTAGTGACAAGGCAACTAATAACTCCAAAAAATTCTGAAATTAGAAGAGATTTAAGCTTACCACTAAGTTCTTCTGAAGCATTCATACGCAATTTTGCTGCACAAATATGTCTTTATAAGAGACATATACGAAAATACCCTCTCAACTGAAGAAGTTGCCAATGGAAGTATCAATTAATTCAATGAGCCGGTAAACCAGTGGGTAAGATGTATTCATTTTGGTCTGGGCCATTATTTCAGCAACATTTGAAAGTTCTATACATCCAAGAAATTCCTTGTTTCTTCTAACACATCCATGGAATTCTTGAAGTTCACTTGGTATAATCAAAATATGACCAATACCGAAATCTTTAGCATATATTTCACCAAGTCTCACAAGCTTATCCATATCAAAACTAGAGGAGTTACCTGTATACAGTGCAGCCATGCATACTAACAACTTTGAACTAACTTTACTAAATTGATGATTCATCTATGTCAAAATGGCATCGGTGGCATCAAGAAAAATCTCAACATGGTCGAAATGCATATTTGTTACCTTTTGGTTGCCATGTGCAGATGTCCCTCTAGCATGTACTTCCTTATCCATATTTGGCACTTTGATGTCCCTCTATTATGACTTCACTCGCGTTTTTTCACACCCATGATAAAATGCATTCCTTCAACAATATATCTTGATCCTTTCTTTGCAAAGCATGTGACAAATTATTTACAATGATCAACAACTCTTATCATCAAATGCAGGATGAACACAAAATAAAAGCTTCCCATTTTACCAATTAAACCAAAAGCACCACCATACATGTTGGTTTAATAGAATACTTGCTCACAATCTCAAACACCTCCAAGATAACCTCCCACGTTACCAAAATATGATGCAATGTTTTAAATGTGAGAAAGGCTACTTTCTTGGTTTAATTCTCTTCTGATGGCAATTTCGTGATTCTCTACCTTTTCTAACAACCTATCATGGTGCTTTGCAAGCAAAAATTCCTTTTTCATATAAGATGCGCCCACAATATTAACTATGAAAGAAATATAGTTTTTTAGGGCAAATCGCGAGAGCTTTATTGATTAATCACCGGGTTACAATCCTTGTCGACAACCCCCTTATACAGTCCGGGACATTGTCGAGCCAGCATAATGTTTGGGATAGAGCCGAGGCCATGCACGCACACATGTGGGCAGCCTCATTGCCTTCCCTACGAACAAAGGAAACTCGAAAATCATGAAAAACCCTGCCTAACTCTCGGATTTCTTGCCGAAGACCAATCATTATACTCCGATCCTCCTCTCCTGATTGAAGAGACGCCACCAATGGGAGATTATCCAACTCCAGTATTACCTTATTGACACCGCGCCGCAATCGCCTCTGCAGTACCAGCATCTGGAAGGTGCTCATAGAACTGCGCCGACGCAGCCAGGACTGTTCCCTGCGCATCCCTGATAATTGCACCACCAGCACCGTTTCCTTGTGATTCAACAAAGGCAGCATCAGCATTCACTTTTGCCCATCCATTTGGCGGCCTCGCCCAACATCCATGCTGAGGTTGCTGGCGCTGGTTTGGCTTAGCATTCAGGCACACCAATTCGTCCAACATTGATGCGATGTGCCTAGCAGCTGCTATCGGACTCCAATCCTCCCGCCCATGTCGCCTTGCATTTCTGCCTGTCCACAGCGACCAGATTCCGCATATCACCTTGGCTGCGTCATCAATCGAGCAGTAGTCACCAGATAGCAAGTCTTTCGCCCATGTAGCTGGGTTCATACTCCTTTGCCGCCTGCCAGAAGCGTTGTGCCAAGGTACAATCAAACGCCACATGAAACAGAGATTCACCTTGCGCACCGCAGACCTCGCAGTGATCCTCTTGTGCGACATGTCTTCGTTTCAGTTCAGCTTTTGTTGGAAGATAGTTGTGGATTGCACTCCACCAGAAAATTCTCATCTTTGGTGGAATTTCTAGTTTCCACAGCCGCTTCCACCAGCCTGCCTCACCAGATGTTGTCGCTTCGTTCTCCCTCATAGCCTGCATGTGTCTCTGCTCATTTTTAAGAATACGGTAAGCTGACCTCACGGAGTATAGCCTCCATGTGTCTTTGAAAGAAATATAGTTAAAAAAATATGAAATAGTTGGAGTAGAATCTAAAACAGCAACAACCATTAATCGTAATTGATGGGCAAAACAATGCACATAGAAAGCATAAGGATTCTCATCACGAATCAATTACACCACGCTATTAAATTCAGCTCTCATAATTGGAAGCACCATCATAATCCCGCCATTTACCCCTTTGTAGATACTCCCTCCATACTCGCAAAGGAAGTCGTTTTGGACAGCAACACGGTCTCCAAAGTATTACTTTGACTCCTTATTTTTATAAAAATATTTATCAAAAAGTGATATATGTATATTTTTATGAAAGTATTTTTCAAGACAAATCTATTTATATGGCTTTCACATTTCCAAACTCAACAACTTAAAAGTTATTCATGATTTATATTCCCAATGTTTGACCCAAGCCTTGTCCAAAACGACTTCCTTTGCGAGTATGGAGGGAGTATATGTCGAGGACTCATCAATAAGCATACCACAAATCTTGTCCACAATCATTGTTGCGACTTCCTCCATGTAAGCTTTTGTAAGATTCTTTTGGACATAATATTTGACAATTTTTAGAGCCTTGGTCATATGCAGGGGCAGACCCAAGAACTGGTTAGGGGTGGGGTTGATCCAAGCTTATTAGAAGATCAATTATTTTTTCCCTTGGATATTTGTCTGATTCTTAATTGACCTCCATTGATTTTTTTTTAGACTTGGACCAGGGCTGCAGCCTGGGCGCGGCAGCCCAGGCCGCAGATCTGCCACTGGTTATATGCATCCTTCATCATTTCAACCTTGCCTTTGTACCAGTCAACCATATCTATACGTACCCTTGTCGAGGGAAGTAGAAAGATTCATCATGTCCATGAAAAGAATCACCTTGCATTATGAGAAATCTTGCAACATCAAAAGAAGATGTTAAGTGAATCATGTACCGATTTTCTTCTTCCTTATTGTTTTTTTTCAAATTTTCTAGACATTCTTGTCTTTTGATTCATAAAGATAAAGTCATCAAGCTTCACCTTGCATTGCAATGACATTAAGAAGCATCATGTACCTTAAGTTTGTCCAGTGCCCTTTTCCATTTCTCATAACTTCAGGCTTTCCCAGATCAAAGAAACGATAACAATAAAAAAAATGCTGCATCCTTCGACTAACTATACTCCAACCAATCATAAGTCCCAACGCAATTCTGATGAAAGGGTCTCCATTCACCAATTTACCATGTGCGAGGAAATGTAAAACCAACAGGTTGTTGAGTTAGACCCTCGAAGCATATACCCTTTTTTACTTGATCTCTATAATCTCAAATGGGTACCTACCAATCGGTTTGCGCTTTCCAGGATCACTAATGATATCTTTATTTTGGGCATTTATGGTTGTCGTGTGTTCTCATTACTCTCTGGATTATGAGTACTAGTATTGCTTGAAATTAAACGAGCAATATTCTCTTGGACATCCTGCAATACTAGGAATTATTAACAAAAATTGAAGGAATGTTTAATACTTGATAACTTGAACCATTGACATGCATTGCAAAAATAGGTACTGAACTTTTAGACTTCACTTACCTTTTTTGAGTTGTTTCAAAGGCGGATCCCTGCTCTCTGATGTGCAGCCCATGGCCAAATGCCCGCTGCCCGGCCACCCAGCAGGCCGTAGGCCACAGCCGCGTAGGCTAGCCGCCCAGCGGCCAGCACCTTGGCCTTGATGGGTCGGCCGCACGGGGCATGGCCACTCCGATGTGGACCTGCCGTGCTCGTGCGTGCCGTGCCGGTAGGCAGGACGCGCCAGCAGGACGCTACGCACTGTGCCACTCGCCGTCCTTATTGAATCATCCCTCCCCACGGTCATGAGCCCGTGACAATGTCAACAACGAGAGCTAGGTATATTATTGCGTGATGGGTGAATTGGTACAGAGATTGTAGGGTGGATAGGGAGGGACAGCCCGTCGCCAAAAGCGAGAAAAATTGGATACTCCAACTATTGGGTTTCTAGTCTTAGCCTGACTGCCTTGCTACTTAGAGCTAGCTCAACACATATAGATGAGGCCATCTTCTACCTTGGAACTCCTTTTTGTTGTTCCATGGTGTCTAAAATTGAAGGGGGCTCGTGCCCCCTCACCTCCCTAAATTTGCCACTACTTGAGTACATTGGCACCTATTGCGATGACACACCACTTGAGCTTGAGAGGGGAATGTCCTGCCATCTAGGCACACATGAAAAAGAGATTGGTTGAGTTGTGTGCATGTGAGGAATCTTGCATTAAGTATGGAAGAAAAGTCCTAACTCAAATTACGATTCCTAACTAAGAGCTCGTTTGGCATGTTAACCTATTTTGCCGTGGTAGCAATACTTTAGCAAAGAATCGGTTCAAGAATCGAGGAGAAAATAAACATGGAGTCGGTGAAGTCTTTTTTCCTTCACAGCTCAAGCTTTTGCTGCTGTAGCCGGTTTGGGAGGAGCCAACCTAAAGGGGCTTAGAACCCTCTATTGAACAGCTACAACTTGCGCATATACTAGCTTCAATGATGAGAGAAGCTAGTGGTAGGCAGCTTCTATTTCCTCATAAGCTCATAAAGAATTATGCTTACTTTGTATTTTTCTCCGGTCGAAGATGAAGGAGCAATGTGCAAGTGGCCTAGTAGGTTAGTATCAACCACAATTCAAATGCTACTGGTAAAGTTTTACATGGAAGATAAATTTTTGTTGTTACATATGTAATAAGTGAATGTCATTAGAGCAGCTCCAAGAGTGTCCAAAATGTACTCTAAAACTCAATTTTAGAACTAATAGAAAAAAATATTGCTCCAACACTTATCTAAACCAGTGCCCAATTTTTTAGCATGTCCAATCCTAAAGTCAACATCAGCTATTTTTGCACCCCCTCTCAATCCTTGGAACGCGAGGAAAAATAGGACACCCGCGAGAGAGAAAAAAACTGCCGTCCTTTTTTTCTGAGTAAATGGGCAACGCCCATAGGAAAAGCCTGTCATCTTCCCAATGATTTTGTTTTTGGATCTAGGTTTTCGGGAACTGTTGGGTGATGGGTTTCCTTTTAGCCCTTGTTTACTTCCCTCCAAACTCCTAACTTTGACACTATGCAAAAAGAAGATTCCCCATCACATCAAACTTGCGGTACATGCATGGAGTACTAAATATAGACGAAATCAAAAACTAATTGCACAGTTTTGTTGTACTTTGCGAGACGAATCTTTTGAGCCTAATTAGTCAATATTTGGACAATAATTTACAAATATAAACGAAACGCTACAGTGTCGCATTTATGGCAAAATGCCAATTTGGCACCTCCCAACTTGGGAAGTAAACAAGGACTTATTCCCAATAACTTTTGGCGAGGTCCAAAACCAATTGTTTTGGAACTTTATTTTTTGGGCACTTTGGAGATAGATGCCAAGTTTGATCACAAACGGAACTCACGAAGTTTTTATGCACGACAACGAAAAGTATGATTGTAAATATATAGGAGCACGACACGACAAGGAGGATAACCAATACCCTTAAGTTGCTCTTTGCTTGCATCAACGAACCACTGACATTCATTCCCATATCTGCCAATTATCTGCCTGGCCCATCTATTCACGGGGACTAATTTCTTAATTTTTTTCGTTGAATAGTGTAGCGCACTGACATTGTTAAGGTTCAATTATTGCATTACGTACGATTGCTGTTGTGCCCAGAGAAACAAAAGTTGCTGAACGGTTGCTGTTGCGCGTCACTAAAACTATTCTAGCGTTGTAAATTAACCTAGCACGCTCGTCCATGCAAGTCCCAAACCTTTCCGGTGTCCCAGACGCAAACCCTACAGGAAGAGGCAAAAGAAACACCAAAAACGCCGGAAAGCAAAACGTGACAAAGGAGAAACACGACTCGCCTCCAATCCCACTCCCACCACGCAGCGTTTCGCCTTTCCCCAACCCGCGGCCCGTACGCGGGGTCGCCGTCATCGCCCTCGTCCACGCCGCTCCTTCTCGTTCAACCCAAAACCGTTCAACGGTCAATGTTCAAACCCCACGACCCAGCCAGCTCCCCCTGCAAAAAACAATTCCATTCCATCCGGCATCCGCCACACGCCGCGCCGGTCTCCGCCCCCCGCCTACGTAAACGTTAACCTCCTCCTCCATCCCTTCCCCGCAACCTATATATCCCCTCTCCTCGTCATTTTCCCCACCACCCACTCCCTCTCTCTCCCTCTCCTCTTCTCAACAGTCAGCTCTCAAGGACCACCGGTTCAACGTTTTCGGCGAGCTGCAACTGAAACACAGCATCGACCGGACCCGCGGCGCACGGATTCGTATTAGCTTCTTACAACAACAATGGTTCTGCCGATGTCCCGCGCGACGAGGGCCGCGTCAAGGCTGGTGCCGGAGATACCGCTTCTGAGGCGGGGCAGCAAGCAGTCAGCCGCGGCGGCGGAGGAGGTGGCGGTGCCGGCGCACTTCGTGTGCCCGATCTCGCTGGACCTGATGCGGGACCCGGTGACGGCTCCCACGGGGATCACGTACGACCGGGAGAGCGTGGAGGGCTGGCTGGCGCGAGGGAACGCGCGGTGCCCCGTCACCGGCCGGCCCCTGCGGCTCGCCGACCTAGTCCCCAACCACGCCACGCGCCGGATGATCCAGGACTGGTGCGTCGCCAACCGCGCCAGCGGCGTCGAGCGGGTGCCCACACCCAAGGTGCCGCTAGGGGACGCCGACGCGGACGAGGCGGTCGCCGCCGTGTCGTGCGCCGCGAGGCGCGGGGACGTGGCGGCGTGCGGGGCGGCGGCGGCCAGGGCGAGGGCGCTCGGGAAGGAGAGCGACCGCAACCGGCGCTGCCTGGCCGCGGCCGGCGCCGCGCGCGCGCTCGCGGCGGCGTTCGGGCTCTTCGCCGTGGAGCGCGTCGAGGGCGCCGGCGCAGTGTCCGCCGCGCTGGGCGACATCCTCGCCGCGATGACCGTGTTCTTCCCGCTCGACGACGAGGCGCGCCGCTGCATTGCCTCGCCCGCGTCGCTCAAGTCGCTCGTCTCGGTCATGTCCCACGGCGCCGAGCTCGCCGCGCGGGCCAGCGCCGCCGTCGTGCTCCGCGAGCTCGCGTCGTCGGCCGACGGGCACACACTCGACGCCGTTGCGCGGACTCCCGGCATGTGCGACGCGCTCGTCCACCTCGTACAGCGCCCCGTCTCCACGCCGGCCACCAAGGCCGCGCTCGTCACCGCCTACTACCTCGCCTCTGCCTCCGACCGCGCGGCGGCTCGCCTCGCCGAGTACGGCGCGGTGCCGGCGCTCGTGGAGCTCCTCGTGGACGCCGACAAGGGCACGAGCGAGAAGGCGCTGGCCGCGCTCGACGGCGTCCTGTGCGCCGACGCCGGGCTCGCCGCCGCGCGCGCGCACGCGCTAGCCGTGCCGGTGCTCGTCAAGAAGATGTTCCGCGTGTCCGACATGGCCACGGAGTTCGCCGTCTCGGCGCTCTGGCGGCTCTGCCGCGCGGGCGACGCCGGCGCCAACGCGTGCCGCGCCGAGGCGCTGCGCGTGGGCGCGTTCCAGAAGCTGCTGCTGCTGCTCCAGGTCGGATGCGGCGGCGTCACCAAGGAACGCGCCAGCGAGCTGCTCAAGATGCTCAACGGCTCCAGGGGCAGCGTCGAGTGCATTGAGACCGTCGACTTCAAGGGGCTCAAGAGGCCATTTTGATGAGCATCAGCCTATGGATGGGAAATTTTAGCATTTCCTTTCATTTTTGTGAAGATTGTTCGACACTTAGATCAGACGTGTGGATAACAGAAACATACAGGATGGTTAGTTTTAGGAAATTTTTTGACACTGTAATTGCACATTCATATACAAAGAGATCAACATACAGAGGAAAGATTTAACACAACTTTTCTTCTGGACATATATCTGTGTTCAAATTTGTTTCTTTTGCAAAGTTATTTCACTGCAGTGACATTTTAGTCTGATTTGAATTCAAGAAAGTTAGGCAACATAAGGCGATAAGCCAGCGCAGAAGAGTCTTACTCGGAAGCCATCATCGTCATTCAGCTAAAATCCATCTGATCTTACGGCTGTGGCTGCCGCCCAATGTTCAGACAGTTCATACTTCACTTGATTTGATTGATGAAGAGAGAAATATTCGTGCAAGGGAACACGTAATACTAGTACGGTTGGATCTCCGCGTCTTGGGTTTGATAAACCTGCTCGCTTGCTTCATAAACAAATGAAAGAAACGACCCAACCACCACCCTCGTCCTCGATCCCGGCTGCAAATGCCATCCATGTGCTCTTATTCCATTGGTCCAGCAAGCACATGCTCCCACAGAACAAAACGACCCTGCCTTTCCGGCGTTCAAACTTTTGTACCTCTAAAGCTCAATCTTTTTCGCTTAATTTTTGGTCCCAAATTCATTCAACGATTGCTGCTGCTACGTTTTGAAAAACAGACGGTTGAGAAGCAAAGAAACCGTGGCAAGGAAACTGAAGGCAGCCTCCATTGTTTACACCAAGAAAGGTTGAAGGAAGAAGCAAAGGTAGGGGGAGCAACGAACGTCGACCAGTCTTCGCCGCCGACGAGCCGTGACGGCACCGAGAGCATGGGACGGGATGGATCCGGCGCTCGAGTCGTCGCCGTCGACGGCGAGAACGTTCAACCTCTGCTCGATCATCCGAAGTTAACTCACCGGCGAATTCATCAAAATTTTGCTGAGGTAGATGAGCACGGAGATGAGGGCAGAGACCGGCCGGGTCCGTTACGACGCCGACAGTATGATACCATCGGTAGACCGGTTGCGGAGCGCGTACCTTTCTCGCAAACCCAATGGACCGGCAACGCTGACCTCTCGCCATCGGATCACGAGTCACTTCTTTTACCACCAGTTGCCGTCAGTGCTTGCTGGGGCTCACCAATTGTGGCAAAAGTTTCTTTTATCCTGGCAGTTTTACGGAGGCTTGTTCCAAATGGAATATTTTGGGAGAGTTCGTTGTGCTTCGTGTGAAAATCTTAATGAGTTCGAGGCGAACCGTGTTTGTCTTCGTTTTCTCATTTTGATGAAAAAAACGCTTGCTTGCGGTGTAAAACGATGGTGGCGTTGAAGACTTGACTAAGCTGCTAGTTGGTGGTTCGTATGGTTACGTACTAATAGTTGGTTTTAATTTGGACGTCTTAGACCGGCAAGAGCCAGATCTGTTTGGAGCTTTTGCGATTGGGTATAGTTAGTGCTGACTGCTGTGACTGGTTCAACTGTCTCCATCTCCGGTTTGATGGAGCACGGCCGGTAGCAGACGCAAGACACATCACGTACGTTCGTGCACGTCCATCTCACACTCAACCGAATCACTAGTACGCATCGCCATTCACTTGTCGGTTATTTGAAACTTGTATAGCCTTGCAATGTTTAACATACTAGTCCATTGCCCCGTGCTCCCACACGGGTTAATATTTTTAAAAACTATTGCATTCGAAAATTATCTACTCTCTCATTTATTTAATACTCCAACACAATACTTATATAGATGTGTACTTATCTTTATCTAGTTGTGATTGATTTTTAATTAGTAATTTCTCTATATACTTTTTCATCTACATTCATATTTTCTTCATTTTGTATCACACCTTCATACATTGTGTTTAGCACAACAATTAATATTTTCTCATCACTTCCTCACATACATGTAAAAATGATCTTCAGGTGCATATAACTAAAATTAGTATTCCTATATTAACAATGACATAAATAGAAAATTTAGAATCGTACATTAATTTACTTTTGGAAATTTCTGTACGATGAACATGACGATAATTAGATTAAGATTTAGTTGTTTACTTTAGATTATTTTTAATAACGACATACGTGTGTAACTTAGATACAAATCTAGAATAGTATTTTGAAGTTCTATTTGTAATGATATGCATGGGTAAATTAGATCAATATTATAGGGTTACTTTATATTACTTTTTATAATGGAAGAGTTGGTTAATTTGGATATAGGTTTAGGGGGTTTATTTTAGAATAATTTCATAATGATAGTGCTGGGTAACATTTTAGAAAATATAATAGACAATGACTATGATTATTAGAGTTACATGATTGATGTTTGATGTTTCTGATTTTTGTAAAAATTTCTAGGATTTATCTTTTTTTCCTAGCATCTCTTGTGAGAATTAATGCAGAGTCTTCAATTAAAAAATGAGGTCCCATTACTACAAAACAGTTATCTTAAGGCTTGTGTTACCTCTCATTCGTTAAATATTCTAACACAATACTTATATAGATATATACTTATTATCTTCATCTGATTATGATAAATTTTAGTTAGTAATTACTCTATAACATTTTCATCCACATTTATAATCTTTAACTTTTCACTTTGCATCGCAGGTGTGCGCTTGAATTTGTTTAACGAACCATAAGTTTGAGCTACAATTTTAATATAGAAATCTATATTCTCATCACTTCCTGTATGTATTTATAAATGGTGACACATATCATGCGTATATACCTTAATTATTATATTATATACTAGTCCCTTCGTTATTTTTTATATATCACATTAGGTTTGTCCCAAGTCAGACTTTTCCATTTTTGACCAAGTTTATAGAAAAATATAACAACATCTCTTCTATTAAATTTGTTTCATTGAATTCACTATGGAATATATTTTGACAGTGCATATATTTGGAAGTATAGATATTTTTATATTTTTCTATAACTTGGTCAAGTTTGGATAAATTTGACTTAGAA
The DNA here is from genome assembly GCF_005286985.2 of Setaria viridis. Classification (NCBI taxonomy): domain Eukaryota; kingdom Viridiplantae; phylum Streptophyta; class Magnoliopsida; order Poales; family Poaceae; genus Setaria; species Setaria viridis. The sequence continues at coordinate 9,980,904 of NC_048266.2, forward strand.
CAAACCTAATAACACATGTAAAACAGATTTGAAGGAGTAATAGTGTAAAAAATAGACAATTAAGAATCATATATTGCTATAAATTGGTGTATATTTTTAATGAAGGTGATTTGGATTCAAATTTACAGTTACCTTATGTTATTTTTCATAATAGAATATGTGGGTAATATAGATGTAAATTTAAGGGGTTACTTTACTGAAATTATTTTTTAAGTATTAGTGGTGAGTAATTTAGTTGCAAATTTAGGGGTTATTTTAAATTATTTTTTATAATGGCAGAGGTGGATAATTTAGATATATATTTAGGGATTACTTTAGGATATTTTCGTAATGGCATAGGTGGGTAGTTTTTTAGAAAACATAATAGATCCAATGGTCATGATGATTTGAGTCTACCGATTGATGGTCAGATGTTTTTATTTTTTTTTGAGAATTTCTACGATTTCTCTCTTTTTCTAGAGTGTCCACCTAGGATCCTAGGTGGCTACACCTGGAGACTTCAAAAGGAGCCTCCAATTAGTAATAGTAAAATATAAGTATGTGAAAGAGGCGCACACTCAACAAACACATCATAATTCATATCATCCTGCACACATCATGCTAAGAATTCATGATCCCTTGAGGCTTCATGGAGCGCAAGTGCATATCTGCACTTCTAGCTATCTTGGTCGAATGCACATGTTAGTGAATCAGCTTACCTTGGGACAAAGGCTTCCAAGATAGACTAAGATGAAACAGTAAGTTAGATGAAGTATCTAGACCCTTTCGTAACTTTGAAGAGGGTATGTTTCGGTGATTAGTGACATTCATATTATTGTGACTAAGAAGTATGTTTTGAAGGATAATCAAAATTGTTTGTCACATGTGAGTTAAAGGGAACGAGACCCCTCAATTTGAATTGAAAAGCAAGCAAAGGGGTTTATCATGAAGATTAAGAATCCTTCTAGAACTAAGTGTCATAAAGAGCTGAAGACATTTAATATAGTATAGGTTTTTCAAGTTTTTAGCTCTTTGACCGTACTAGGAAAGAGGGATTTTGAGTTAGTGGCTTGATCAAGTGAGTCTAGTCATGAAAAGGTGCACATTTGAGAAATACTAGCACTAGATAGACCAAGAAAATTGATGGAAAAGGTAGAAATGGATCAAGGACTCAAGTACATTGAATTGGAAAGTCATAAAACTTTTGTTAACGCCATATGATCCTCTATTGCAAAAAAATGAACGGTGTACTTTTGATCTAAACCAACAACGTCAAGTGTAAAGAACCTCTAGGGAGGAAGGCCTTGGTGTACTGTTTCAGTAAACGACATACTATTAGCTTGCAGCAACGCCATCAAGGTTCAAAACCACCAGAGAGCAAGGCCATGACATTTTGTCCACCATTGCTGTTCACAATGAGTGGCATAGCATTCACCATACCACTGAGTTGGGCCATTGTCATGGAGTTAGAGCTTTGCTCTACAAGACGTATAATCCGTCAACATTGTTTGCATATGTGACTGACAACTGAAGTTGAAGTCATTCAAAAGTGGGAAATGGCTGTTGGGAAAGTACATATCATATGATCTGGCGATGAATGAAAACATGAACACTGCAAGTTCGACCGCAATTGCTGCCATCGACAACAACTTGGTAGGGTGCAGCCCAACCACATTGGGGATTGCAAGCCTCTTCGACACTCCACCTCTACCGGTGTTGTAGCCACCCTCTCCACCAAGGACTTCAACACCAACACCAGCTAGCTCCGTTGATGCATTGCTTTAGAATGATAGCAACATTAACACACAAATGGGTGGCGAGACAGCTCCACTTGATGATCAGCCAGCAAGCCAGCATGACGCCACGGGTGTGGCCAGCCTCTTCACCACCCCACCACGCCCGGTGCTTCAACCCCCAGAGCTATAGAGAGCTCCAGCACCTACAGCAGCTCCTCACCAGCACCAGCGATGCACTTTCGATAAGTCCTCGATACAACGTAGCACATGTCTCCACTACTCGTCTGATGACTCAAATGCAACGAGCACAACGAAACCTTTGTCTCAAGCTTGGGCTTCTGAATGATGAGCCTCAACCAATAGAGGTTGCACTACAAGAGTTCCTTGCCACGTTCAATGGCCCCCTACTAGCGGAGGTGACCGCTGCTCTGAATGAGACGTTCAACCTTGACGATGGTGAGGCTGAGACGATGATCAATGCCCTAATTGGCATGGTTGGGGAGGGCATTGATGATCTACAAGAGGCAGTAGAAAATCTAGCTATTTGAGGTCCATGATACAAGCTACTGCCACCCATATGTGCACCTAGTGCCTCATATAGTAGACAAGCAACGGTCGAGGTGATGTTGAGTTGTGAAGTTTGCAATGACTGATTGGTGTGTAGCATTTGAGTAGCGGCTTGGAGTTTGTAGTGTTTTGAGTAGTGCCGCGCGTGTTTGTTGGAGTTGCTTAGGGTTGGGTTCTTGTTATTTTTGTTGTTTTTTATTTGTTGTATCGCCCAATCTAGGCTCTCATCTTATTTTTATTATAATCGACAGCTCTCTTGCCTAGTTCGTTTCAAAAAGATGAAAACGTGAACAACAGATCATTCGGCGTTCAACTTTTTTTTAGCAAAATTGTTGGTAATACGTAGTTTTGGTATATATACCCCTCCACTTTGTCCACGGCATTGCTCTTGGCATCCCGAAGACTTTAGGCACCCTATGAGAAGCCAAGAGTGAGAAATTAAAATCATTTGATTAGAGAAGTGCTTAGTTGAAGATTAAGGACTCACTAGTACTGATTGAGTGATAACTGTGCTTCTAGCTCATGATTGTCTTAATGCTGGTCAAGTGAGGGCTTGAAGCTTGTTACTCTTAGTATTTGACGTTGTCTATATGGTCTTGGTGACATTGAGGAGTTCTTGGTGAGCGCTTGGAGAATGTGTGGGGGGACCTTCTTCTAAAAATCCCACCAATTACCTTTATCAGTCCCTGGATCAGTAGTTGATACAGTGCTCATCACAGATTAGTATCAAAACAATAAAAGACGCATAAAATTATAGAAAAATGGTTTTCCACCTTTGCGTAGTGGGGTGTAGCGCAATCACCCACTCCACTGGCAAAATGAATTTAGAACTGGAACTTCTAACCTGTACGATGAAAGCAAGGTGAGTACGCTTATGATTGGTACTCAACAAATCCTAGCATTGAAATTATATAGAATGTAGGGATGATCAAGGAAAAGGATACGAGGTTTGGTTTTATCAGAAAACTCATTTATGCAAGTTGAGGTGAGTTTTGGAAAAGGAAAAGGAAAAAAAAGTACTCTTATGAAGTTGTTGACCCTCGAGGGGGAATGTTATCTCCCCTACTAGTTCCTATATTTTAAAGAGCACCAGAGACCGCCAGGGTCCTCCTGGCCAGCTTATGCCTCATTCTAAAATAACTCTCTTAGGGCCTCGGCCCTTCCTTACCAACACATACGATACATGTTTGCTAATCAATGGAAGCTGTAACTATGTGAGCTCGTGACCGTGAGCCTCGGCTATCCAGATAGTGCAAAGTTTGTACACTTTACCCATATGTTCGATCAGCCTACTTTAGCTTTAGGCGGTAGTGACCACGAGATCCATACCCTCCTGCGTCTATCTCTAGTCAGCATTCCCTAGGTCCATCCACGAATATACTGGGGGTCTAAGCAGGGGTTACTACCATCCGTCACGCGGATATCATCCTGGGAAAGTGCGCACAATACAAATATATCAAACAGGGTCTGCAACCCTCTCACAATCAACTCAAGTCGACCGGACCTAGGGCTATGCGAAGGTCTTGTTCTAGTATATCCGTTGCTTACCCATGGCTCCTTAGGATGGATTTCTAGGTTCAGCTAACGGGGTATGAATCAAGACCTCACATAAATAGGCAATTCTGAAGGCTGTACCTTTTTAGCATGTATGGTTGCACGTTTCACTAGAAAGACTTGCCTGTGAACCGGTTCTTATGTGACCCAAGTAAGTTTTAGGACAGAAACCTCCACTCATGCTGCCCCCTTAATGGTTACTAACTCTTTAGTTGGTTCATTTTATATTTAACACGAAAACTCACACCTCTTGGGGTTTCCATAAAAACCATTGTATTTGTAAGGTAATGCTTGCCTTGGAGGTTAAGGTGGCGAGGGGAGCCGCACCTGCGGGGCGGTGCTGGGCGCGGTGGTGCAACAACGACAACGCGGTGGTGCTTGCGAGCGGCTGCAGGCCACGCTATAGCGGGCCATGGCGGGGGGGGGGGGGGCGGCATAGGCGTGTTGGGCTAGGTCGGGCGTGGGAGGGAGCGGGGGTAAGCCGAGCCGTGAGTGGAGGTGGGCTAAAGGGGTGGTTGGCAGCCTGGTTAGGAATAGTTGGTTTTCTCTTTTGTTTGAATGGGGTTTGAATCAAATTTGAAATATATTTCAAGTTTGGATGGGATTTGAAATGTAGGATTAGTTTGGACTGGAAAATGGCGGGGGAAGGGGGGCTTTTGGGAGGGTTTGGAATTTGTATATTTCTAGGGTTTGGAGGATAGTTTTATGGAGGTTTGAATGGAATTGATATTCAAATTAAATTTGAATATTAATTCTAGGATTTAGGAGGAGAAAGTATTACGGAAATATTTTTCTAAGGTTTTTGAGATTTAGATTAAATTTGAAATGATTTTGAAAGGGAATCTGGCATAAGGTTTCTATAGGGGTTTGATTGGGATTTTAATTATTCAAATTAGATTTGAATATTGGTTTTAGGAGAATAGAATGGAGATTATTCCTAGAGTTTTGGAGTCTAGGTTTAGGATACATTTATATGGCAATCAAATGCATCACACATGCTGAAGATTTATTTGTAAAAAGACTTCGAATATTTGAGGAGAAGAAAATATGTTTAATTTGGAGAAATTTTTTAAAAAGTCTATATCTTTAAATGCTCTAAAAAGTGGGATGTTATAGAATGTGTGATCCCCAAGAAGGGGGTTCTTGTTCACGATGTGAAGCCTACCATTTCAGAGCTAGATGAAGTAGTAATTATCCTTAGTGAGCACTTTAGTCTTTATGGATCAAGGGGTAGCAAAACCCTTAGTGGGTGCTAAGAGGTATCAACTACTCGAGACCATGTGATCTTTACTTTCCAACATTATTTTTGTGCCATTTCCTTCTTGCAAGTTATGGTCTAGGTTGAAATTAGCTACTGTTTATCGTGCTAAGGTTGATCTTCATGGTATTGTGTTTTTCCTTTTAGTCTTGTTATTTTCATAATCTTGTAGATTGGACAACACTAGAAATCTAACTAAAATTTGTTTTAGAGTTTTCCTAAATATCTATCAATTGTCAAATATTAGTGAACTAGATCATGCTTTGAGATATGTTCTTCCTTTGTCTCGTTTCTCAGATTGCTCACAGGTTCATTTTGTTAACGGTTTCGCATCGCACAACTAAAACCCATCAGCCGGGTTATTTTTTTTGAAATGCGTGTTGCTTCTTTTCTCACTTTGTCCCGCCATTTCCTCTCCCCACTTATTTCTCCCATTTATCCCTTTCTTGAAATCTTCTGCTTGCTCCTTCATCTATCACCTCTTCCATCTATGAAGACTGAAGGATGCAGGACTACTATTCTCACAAAAAATTCAGGGGCCAGAGGTTTGTTTCTCATTTGCTATGTTGCATTCATCGTTTGCTCTGCCATGATTCCTTGTGTTTTTCTTGTAAATTCATTTCTAGTTGTTTGTTGTTTGTCTAAAGAATCAGAGGAGAGATCCATGTGAGGTCACCAGGCTGGAAGAAATGGTGGCTCGCGTGCCTCTAGTAGCTCCTTGAACCTGCAGTCTGTCACCACCAACACCCCCCCGGGCCGTAACCCCATTGCCACCTGCGCGGCCCCCTTCCATGCTCCCTTTCTGTTAGATCTTATGTTTGTTTCACTGGTTGTGTTCCTCTTTGGTTGATGATTTATTCGATTCTTGCTGTGATTTGATGATTTGTTCTTCCTTTGTGTTGTATGTAGGCAGTTCTCATGCTTGTCATTCACCTCTCATGCTCTAGCTGCAATTTGCAATGCATGCATTGTCATGAGAACCTTCCATTCCCTCTTTGATTTGTTCTCATTTTCTTGGTCGTGCTTTGGAGGTGCACTAGATCTGGGAATGCATTTATTTATCATCTACATGTATTGGACTTGTGCTCGGTAGGCTGTTCTTGCTAAGTGTATGTATGTATAGATATTGTTATGGTTTGTGATGGGAACTTGGGTGCCTAGTCTTCCGTCAGGTGAGGGTAACTCTCAATTTGGTGGAGTAGCAAAACACTCAATCCGGCTTCTAATCAGCAAGATCCGAACCCCGCAATCGAAGCATCACTTCTCCTCTGGTTATCAACTGTGCATAGCCCATTTGACCTCACCACGAAGGCTATCTCCTGCAAATTAATCAAGAACACAAGCAAGAGTAAGGGAGAACACAACTCAATTGTAGAAGACCTTGAATTAAGCACACAAAGTTAGGGTCTCACAAATCGATGAATGGTGACTGTGCAATGATAGATTGAATCTAAGCAAAATCCAAACCCTAACTTGGGTGAATCTATTGAATATAAAGTGTTTAGGGGCGTGCATGACCCTTGGACGCTTCCCTAATGGACTCCAACACGATACACATGCCAAAGGCCCAAAATACGGTGACACAACACCCTAACAAAATATGAACATCCACTTGTTTCGACAATTCCGGTTGACTTTGAAGTAATTGGACATGATATCAGTGCCAATTGCATATGTAGTACATAAAAAACAGACTCCGTATGTGGCCTGAGCATCGGTTGTAAGGCGGACTACTCCTAGACTTCGAGATGGACTCGAAGTTGATGTACATTAGGCCTCCACGTGGCTTGGATGCCCCTTGCTGGTCCTCTTCACCTCCATGCTTGTCCTAAAGTACTCCCTGGTCCTCTCCATTGTTCCTAAGTATAATAATAATATTAGGTAGCAATCCATTCTCAAAAATTTAAAAGAAGTACTTAGGAATGAGCTCACATGTTGATTCAATTGTCTAGCTCGAGCTCTAGTAATTGGCCCTTGCATACCCATTGGAGGAGTATTGTGTGCATCCAAAGCAGCGATGTCCTCATCAGTTTGGATGCATAAAATTTTCATTTGGTTTGGATGCATCACTGTTTGTTCAAGTCTAAAATTTTGCTATAGCTTGGAGTGCTATAGTATGTTTTCTTACTACTGTTGTCACTGCTAAAACTTTCACAAAAGTGTGTTATGTGCACAAGGTCCTTGTTTATGAATGTTTCCATAGTTTGTGAGATGATCATGATTTCACATTTTATACTGTTTATTTATTTAGCTACAACAATTGTGATTTCCCTACATGTTTCATTCTTTAGTTATGTTTGATAGGTTCTTGTCTTACTATTGTATATGAATTATTAGAAAAAAATTTAGTGTTAGATAATTGAATATTACAATTAAGTAGCTCCTCTTAGTCTCTTATTGATCCACATGGCATGCATGTTATATATTTGATGTTTTTTGTTCAACAGCTTGTTGTTCATTCCTCCCTATCAGCTTTGAGCATGTCACCACTCTAAAATCCATTGCAGTCAAAATTGCGAGCACCTTGTGTAACAACTCTGCCTTAATTAGGTGTACTTAAACCTAAACCAGTTGTAAGTCGCTAAGCAAAAGAGGTAAAATGTCCTTTTGATCCTAAAAAGCTCTTTTTGGAGTTAAATTTAAAACTTGAATTTTTATATACAAACTTAAATCTTTTCCCCAGATAAGAGTGGTAAAACTTTTAATTTCAGACAACTTTTGTTAAAAGCACTTTGGCTAATTCGGAGTGGCCCCCCCCAAAGTCGATAGTGTGCGCTGCCCGACCTTGCCTCGACGCCAACGCGCCCAGGCATGTTCGCCGGCACGTCGCCTGCCGCGTGGCCGCCGTCCACCGTCAGCTCGCCGGCGCCCTATCCCCGATGAGGAAGCGACGGGACGGGAGCCTCGACGCCCAACCCGCGCCCACGACAAGACGGGACGAGCGCCATGCTGGCCAATCGCCGGCCGAGCACATCCTTCACCCCTGCCGCGCATCTCCGCCCGCCAACCGGAGCTTTGCCTGCTCACCGGAAAAGCCGCGACGTCGCCGCCGTCCCACGCCTTCGCCCACTCGCCCAACCAACACCCGCGTCTTTCTTTCCCTCGCACGCCACGCCACTGCCGCACACCGGCCGAGCCGCCGTACCCAATCCTGCGCTTGATGCGACCAGACACACACTCGACCTCGCCAATCCTTCCACCCAGCAAAACCGTGCTTGCCTAATGCTATCTCCCTTGCCCAATGCCTGGAGGATCCTATCCCCGGAGCTCCGCTTCTCTGGCCAATGGAGGTGTCGACCAATCGCCGTTGCGACAGAGCACTTCCTTCTTCCTCGATCTTATCCTCTCGCCCGCTCGAGCTCGTTTCCTTACTCCGAGCGATTCCGCGCATCTATAAAAAGGTACCAAAGCCTCTTACCGGAGTCCCCTTCGCCATCACCGCCTTTGCCGCAATACCTGCTCTGTTCTTCTCCACCGCACTCGCCACCACCTGAGCTCTCGGTGGAGCTCCCCTTTCCGCCCAACCCCGCGCTTGGCCGACACCACCAACCGCTTCACCCTCCTCTCAGCTCTAGAGCTTGCTTGTTGTCCACGAGAAGTACCACCGCCACCGGAGCACTGCCGGACCTCGCCGCCGCCCGAAACTTACCGCCGTTCCGCTTCGGCTTGTTTCTTCCCGACCCCAAGACCTCACCCGTAGGACCAGAGGTAACCTGTCGACCCCTATCCGAGTGTTGTCCGCCTCGCCCGAGGGCTCAGTTGTGTCTTTTTGTTTTGACCGAGGGTATCTGTGTAAAATTTCGAGAACTTCTCTGTGTTAAATCTGAGGATCCCGGTGCAGTTATTCCTTAAGTCTCAGGGTCAGATCGTAAGTTTTTCCCGGTCTGACTCTTTTCACTCGTTTTAAATCGACAAAAGCTTGGAAGCTTCATCTTAAATCGAGGAAAAATCGAAAAAATGTGAAATCACTTGGGTTGGAATTCTCGTTCTGAGTAGAATCCAATAAAGTGGGTTCCGCACCTTTTCCTGTAGTTTTGTTACAGTTTTTGGGTTAAATCCTTGCAACCGCTATTGAAATCACCGTCTAAGTGTCTCACCCTTGCATTGCATTTCGTGTAGAGCTGAACCTCGCCGATGGCACGTACGAGCTTCATCCGGTGCCGGAAGACGAAGCCGTAGCAGAGCCGCCGCCTGCAGGAGTCGAGCCCGTGCACGCCGAGGACCAGTTCGCTACCGCCCCGCTTGAAGGCAAGCCCCGGAGCATAACCCAGTTTTTCTAAACTTGTGCATGCCTTCTGCTGTTATGTGTGTGCATTTACGTTTCAGGAGTTGTTTAAAACCGTAGATGCATGACTTAGTTTCTCTTTGATCTGAACACTAGTATGATAGGCCGAGTAGTTGCAATGCTTAAACAGGACTCGGTAAAAGTCGAGTGATTTCCTGTCACTCGCGAGTTATAGGAGTTGCTTGCTCTCCTTCTTGTTGCAACTATAAGGACGATGGATGGGGCAGGGCTCTGTAAACTATTTTGGTGGTCGGTGGATTGCCTCGTCTGTCTACATGAAATTGGTTTAAGGTCGAAAGGTGATGGTGTTCGTGATCAAGTGTTTGAAAGTACTAATCCCATACCTAGTATGGGATAGGGAAGCCTAGTACCTGATTGAACTGGGACGTGGCTTATACCCCTGTTGTCCCTGGAACGAGGTTCCCATGGTGCATCATGTGGGTGCAAGTGCGGTCACAGTGCAGCAATAGGCCGGGACTGTGGAGCATTGCATGCCAAGGGAAGTTTGGACCTGACACGTGCCTGGGAATTGATGGGGACGGCTGACAAATGAAGCGACCCTTCGTGGTGCGCGGATGTCGTGAGATTAGGTTCACCATGCATGGTTAAGAAATTCAAATCGATTCGTCTGCCTCTCACAGTTTGGGACTGCTTGATCGCTATGCTACACTGAGTAAAAATGGAAGATGATGGTGATCTAAATTTTGTTACTTGTTTAATTGCTTGAAAAACTATGCTTGGCTTAGTATAGCTGCTAACCTAGAATGGTAGACAACAATAGAACTGTGGCTAAAATGTTGAAAGTAAGGACCTATGCTAGTTGCTTTTGGCAAAAACAAACCCCTCAGCCAAAAAGCCTTGCATGTCTAGAAGTTGGTGGATTAGAACCACCCGTCGGTTAAGTCTTGCTGAGCATAGTTGCTCAGCCTTGCTTGTGGCACATCTTTCAGGTGATGTTGAAGCTCCTGAGTTTGCTGCTTGTGGCACTTTGCCTCCCCAGCTTCCTCCTGGGTGGACGGTCGAGTGGGATCCCTCCTTGGACGGCGAGGATAGGGATCATTGATGTCATGATTGGCCTCATTGTGACATCTGACTTCGGCGCTAGCTTCCGTTTGTTAGTTTCCACTACTTAAGAATTCTGCAAACTTTGGTTGAAATTCGAACCTGTGTTGTAATAAATTAATGTACTTGTTTAACTTGGATGATCTATTGTATTCTCTGGAACCGCTCACCTTCGTGTGAGCTCTGCTTTCTCGGTCCTGTGTAGTGGTTCATCGGATGAAATCCGAGGGACTGCCGAGTTAATTTGATTAAAGCATATGATCGCGTATCAGGCGACTTAATTGTGTTTTAGCTAAGTTAATTAGGGCGGTTCCGCCACACCTTGCTCCTCCTCAATCCTCTCCCCTTTTCTTCCATTTTTTCATATTTTGATGTACCTGACGTACTCAATTTCCGTCTGTACAAGGTTGAAGCTAGATGGGGATCTGCAGCTAGCACTACTCCTTGTCAAATCATTCCACAGCTAGCATCTCTAGGACCACCTACCCAAATCCCCACCTGCATTAGTTTGTATTCAATCCTTTTGTTTTTGTCTTTTGAAATGATTGTGTGGTGTCATGCAGTACATTTGCATTTTGGTTATGATTCAGGACTATATGCATTGAGTTCAATGGTGGCCAAGTCCAAGTTTTTGTTGGTATAATAATTTCTATCTTATTGTCCAATTAGAGGCTTCTTGGTTCCCCAGGCAAACTAGCTTAGCCTCGAGGAGCTTGCCAGTCAAGTGAGCCATTTTGACTCTCTAATGGTGGCAAGGGAAAACCTTGCCTACACAGATCCTGTCTTTGTGTTTACGCCCTACCAATTATCATTTGTCTCTTTCTTTTTAATGTTCTTTTGCTTCTTTGCAAACATTTATTGATCATTTTCTTCAATGGCTGAACCTGAAGGTTTTGCTGGTTTACCTGTTCTGACCACTCTTGGTTGTTATGAAAACATTACTGTTGATTATGGTTTTTTTCTCCTGATGACTAAACTATGTTGATTTGTGTAATCTGTTTCGATAACAATATTATTACACCAGAGCTGCTATATTTTTTCATACCGAGAAAATGAGAGAATGTTATGAAATCCATTTCAATAATAATTATTGGATTCTGTGTTGTATGTGCACCCATTAATTGTTATTTGCCCTGTCAATAGAATCTGACCAAATTTGGTATGCTCAAAGCTATCAAGTTTTCTTTTCCTATGTGTCAGCATCTGAAAGGTAGAATACTTAATAGATTTTGATATGTAGAATCTGTCAATAGACAACTAAAAATCCATTTGTTTTATATTACATTAGAAATTTAACCCAATTTAACTCCCTTCTTGGGCCAACAATCCTTTCACTAGGGATCATATCCAGTGAAAAACCAACTAAAAACTAACTTAAAGCTATATAAAAAAAACATTCGGATAAGAGATCACTATACATAGTTGATGTCGTATTACAATTCCACGAATAATTTGAAGACCAAAATCAATCCCTATGAGCGGGTTGAAAATTCATTGTATCTAAAATTCAGCACTTCAGATGAACGCTCACTCTCACTCCTCTCCTTAACCATATCTTTCTCTAGTTTTGTATATAATCTAAGTCATCTTAGATGTAGCGAAACTAAAAAATATCACTTTAGGTAGTGAGGATTCCGGTAACAAACTATATTTAATAAGCCCAACACAACAATCATACAATAGTCCATCAACATGTGTATTAATTTTAATGGAACACGTGTATTGCCTCAAATTTATCCTTGCACTTCTAATATCCATGAGCTTTCCAATTTTTACATTCTGTGAATTGTAAGAAAATTAAGTTTTTTCGTAATCATGTTGAGTTAAAACCCTAGAATTTGTTTACTCTTATTCACGACCACATGTTTGGATTGTATTATATATTTTAGATCCTAAACTAGACTATTATTAGTTACTACAATGGCATAATTAAACATGCCTTTTCAGCATGCACCACAAGTGCCCAAGATGTCTAATTTCCTCTACTAAAATAAATATTACTGTACCCATATATTTTGAACAAAAAATGGTGTGGTCAAAGTTAAACTTTGAATGTGGACAACACAATATAGTAAATACATGTATCCAGTAGCAACTTACATAATTATTGACCATGGAGTACTAGATATTTTAACATAGATTGTTAGTCACTGGTATATAAATTGTTAAGGAAACACTTTTCACGATTGTTAATACATGCAAACTAATGTTCTCATCACTCCCAACCTTCATGCGTACGTGATTTGGGTAATACCAAAGGTCTCATCACTCCCAACCTGCATGCGTACGTGATTTGGGTAGTTCCACACTGCCACACATCAAGAATATGTGCTCTAAGTTAATTTTTAATGTATTGATAATGACATGAGTGGGTAATTTAGAGACATATATAAGAGTACTCTAGGTTACTTGTTTAATAATAATTGATGTGCGTAATTTAGATACAAATTTAGAGGTTACTTTAAGTTATTTTTCTAATAATGACTGCTTTGGGTAGTTTATATGCAGATTCGTGGTGTTATTTTTTGTTATTTTCATAATGGAAAAAGTTGCTAACTTAGCAATAGATGTAGGTAGTTTCGAAAAAATTAAATCCATTGACTACTATTGCTAACAATAATTGTGTCTAAAAGACGATGATCTTTTTTTTTGTTTTCTTATGAACTTATGGGATATCTGAATGTTTATAGGGTGTATATGACTATATGAGTATAGCAGGTAATTTAAATGTGTATGTGTATAGGGCTAGTATAAAAGCTCGAGGCTTGTGAGCTAACTCTCATTCATAGGTTCGGGTTGGTTCAGCTTGATTCAGCCTTTAAAGGAACCGAGTCAAGCATCAATTTTAGCTCATTTTCTTAATATAAGCTAGCTCGTGAGCTTTCTGATTAGCTCATTAGACTCGATAAAGATGATAATATCAGACTTATTTTATATCACTATAGTTGTATTACTAATTAATTAAAATAAACTCGTTTGTAAATCAAATTTTATACTAATTATGTCTATTTTGATTCTCCTATACCATCCAATATTGACTTATATTATTTATTTTTGTATAATCATGATGAGCTAAACTCTTAGATATTATTAGCATACTTAAATTACTATATATTGATTAATACTATCTTCGGTCTTAACTTTAATGTTGAACAATGCTTGGCTCTTGAGCCAAACAAGCCGCTCGAACTTTCAGCTGAGCCAAGTTGAACTCGAGTTTTAGCTTGTCAACCTTAACAGGCCGAGGGCTAGCTTGTTACCAAATGAGTTATAACGAGCCGTGTAATTTAGACGTGGATTAGGGGTTAACCTAAAAGAGCAGACGTAGATAATTTAGAAGTACTATTTTGAAATACATGGATGAACTCATATTCTTTAATGGCAAGTATATCTTTTATAATTGCTAGTATTTTCTAGCACGCAAGAAGCCGTCAATTAGCAATAGTAGGATTGCCATGTAATTTTCTAGCTTGGAACTATTTACAGATGCATTTGTCTCTAATTATCATGTAGACCACTGCTTTACGAATGCGAGATAAACCAGCACCTCGAGTAGAAATAATACTCTAAGTGGAAGACCTTTGCGATGGCTATTTCGCGGAAGCTTCAGTGATAAAGTATATAGAATCTAAAGTCTAAACGCGTAACTTCTGCGCGACTACATCGACAAAGCTTCTGCATGGCTACAAAGCTAATGGTGCTCGAGGCACCGGGAGGGAATACTGATGGCTCCATTCCGATACGTGAGCAAGTAAGGAAGAGCAGACTGGCTCCGATCCGATTCCAGTGAGCAAGGTGTTCGTCCGCCTCAACCCTTCCATCCAAGCTCCACCCCAAGTTCAAGAGACCGAGGACGGCTGTGGAGCAGGCCCTGATGCGCATAGAGTTGGCGGCGGCAGTGGATGCCTCGCACCAGGGACCACTTCCGACCTCTTCGATTGGCAACATGGGTACCCCACTAGCTGGCCTTGGGGATGTTGCGAGCCAGCACTCCGACGTGGATGACGGCACCACCAAGGATGCTACGGATAGCCAAGCTGTAGGTGGCGTGGCCACTCTCTTCGTGGCTCCGATCTAGCTGTTGTTGCAGCAGCCTGCTGCCTAGGTGGCACCAGCACCACAGAGGGATCTAGCACCAACGCCAGTTCCTCGCCAACGCCGGTGACACCCTTTCGACATGTCATCGATATGACGCAGCACGCGTCTCTCCACCGCACGTCCAATGACTCAAATGCAACGAGCGCAACGTAACCTTTGTCGCAAGCTTGGTGTTTTAAATGATGAGACTGCCCCAATTCAGATCGTGCTGCAAGAGTTCGTTGACCTGTTTAATGGACCCCTACCAGTGGATGTGGATGCTGCTCTGAATGAGATGTTCAACCTCAACGACGATGAGGTCGAGGCGATGGACAATGCCCTAATCGGCATGGTTGGTGAAGGTGTCGATGACCTACTAGATGTACATAAATCTGTTTGAGGTGAGTCTCCATCTGGTGACGGTTGTAACAGTCAAGCGGCGGTCAACAATGATGTTGAGTTATGAAGTTTGCGAGGACTGAGTGGTGCCCAATGTTTGGAATATTGGCTTGATGTTTGGGGTGTGTTGAATGGTGCGATGTGTTTGTTGAGATGCTTAGTGTTGTGTTTTTGTTTATTTTCATTTTGTTGTATTGCTCAATCTGAACTTTTATCTTCTTTTTAATATAATCGGCAGCTCTCCTGACTGGTTCCTAAAAAAACGCATAACTACGGTGTATATACTGTTGTGTGATCGAATTTTCTTTGGCGAACACAACATTGCAAGCGATTAAAGTAATGGATCAGAACTAACAGCCGCCATAAGGAACCAAACCACTGGTACCTGTACGTGGTGGACCCCTTCAGTGCAAACTCGAATAAGTCTTGGAATGGCAAAGGCATCGGATGCTGTTACCTGTACGTGGTGGACCCCTTCAGTGCGCAAACACGAGCTGGTCGTCCCGCTGGCCATTGCTGAGGGCTGACTCGTACGAGAACATGGAGAGTCTTCGTCCTTTGGGTTTGGCTGCTTCAATGGTATCGGATCTCCAGCTGGAGTACACATCGATTAGGAGTTAAGGAGAGCGCCTAATCAACGACCCAACAGGCGACTTGACGCCGAACGGCCGAAGAACACCAACGCCCCCACTTCTGCAATCGTTCGCTTTGCTTCCTCTGCTGCTTCGCTGCCATCTGCACACGGCAAGCCTGAACGCCACTCCGGTAACCTGCCACACTTAGGAAGACCAAAATCATGTTTGGATTCGGAGACTAAACTTTAGTCAATTAAAAATTAACCTGATCCAAATTAGAGAATTAAAGATGGACTACAAATTAGCCAACCTTTAAACTTTTAAGTTCATCAGCCTTCCATAACCAAGCTGGAGGGCTAATTTTAAATACGAATGGTAAAAGATCAAAATACCCTCCCGCTAAAAACCTTATCATTTCTTCCCATCCTAGTGATAAATTAGCTCTGGCTACACACATGATAGGCTAATTTTAGCCGGCTAAGGTTTAGACGTCTAAACTTTAGCTAAGTCTAAACGTTAGTTTTAGTCCATTCAAACATACCCCGAACTACAACCGTACGATAATGACAAATTGAGGACTTCGGTTATGATTCAATAAACTAGTTCAACAACCAACTCCTATACGAATTGATAATTTCAAGAGACATAAGTATTTTTATTTTAAAAACATATAAATAATAGAAGTTCATGTCAGCCTGAAAACGAGACGGCACGAATAATCTCAGATAATTATATGCCAATTATGTGCTTGCCCCATATAGAACCAGCATGGATAATAATTATCCAGCCTTTATAATTTGAATTCAGGTTGTATATGAAAATTCGTAACTTTTACATATGAATTCAGATGGTAGCAAACTTTATATAAATATTATATTTTTTTGTGAGATCTATAATTTGTAGTTGAAATTTTTTGATTTGAAGTCATGTAGATTACCGAATAATAGATCAAAGGTTTCAATATATAGGTGTGATGGTATGGAGAGATCGCACAGAAGAGGTCGTCGGTTTGAAGACTTGACACTACACGTGCGTGTATTTTTTTTTGAAGAATACATGCGGATAGCTCGGGGTGGCCCTCCAGGCTTAGAAAAAAATCTTTTGCTATTTCCATTTGCATGTTATGAGGTAGCACGAATACTCATAACTCATGCCAGGAGAATGGTCCGTGTAAGGTTGGCATTTTGTTTGGAGTTTTGGAATGCTCCCCAGGGATGCCGCCACTGCTTGGATTCAACAAATCAACCAGCTTCGTTAAGATGAAAATATCACTGGTTATTCTTTGGTCAAAAGGTCCCTTACAAGAGCAAAGGACCCCCATGCTTATAGGGAGACAAACCGTGTCTCTTTGTCAAGTTAGAACTTTCTCTTTCAACTGCTACATTCTACAAATATTCAAGGTACAATGGTCACTACGTAAATCAGGAACAATTAACAAGATAGCTATTGTCTTCTCCACCGCTTCCTCATGATCGTAGAGAATCCGTTTGTCAAGGGCGTAGCTGGTGAAGACAGCTCTCGAGGCCCGCGGTCTCCAACATCGTCTTTTCATTGTGGTCGTTTTCGCAGCTTTAATTTTTCCGAGGATCTGCTGATCCTGCCCGGCTTTAGCTTGAGGATGTCTCAGGACTTCACCGGGATCCTCCGTTTTTATCTGATCTTTACTAGCATTTTTTGCTCTGTGTCTAACTTTCCAAACCCTTTTCTTGCAAAACAAAGGTTTTGTAGGGTCAGGCCGTTAGGGTATTAGGCGGAGGCCATCACTACTGAAAAAATGATTTTAATCCTGGTTGGGAAACCCCCTTTAACTCCGGTTTCCCAACTGGAACAACCAAATCGGGACTAAAAGTCTCTATCTTGAGAGACTTTAGTCCGGGTTTGTGTTACAAACCGGGACTAAAACCTTAAATGATCACCTTTTGTCTCAGTTGGTGTTACAAATTAGGACTAAAAAGCCTCCAAGCTAGGAGTACAAAATTTAGACTCGGGACTAATGCTAGCATTTCTCAATTTGTTCCGAGATTTTTGTGTAGGATTGATGTCCAGTTTTCTACTAGTGCATTTCTCAACCAAGTCGTGCATATTATTAATGATGCTTGTGCCACAGAAGTTTTATGGATGTTTTGGAAAGTAGCTACATATATAGGCCCATGAAGATGTAATCAAAACTATGGGAATATGACTCCAGAAACGCGACTCAAACACTAATGCTTACAATTGATACACATGCAAGTGTTTTCAACGATTTTTTTAATGAAGCAGGAGGGGCAAGTCCCTGCTGATTAGATGTTATAAATAAATGGAGAACAAGAGCTACAAAACAAAAGGAGGAACAAACGAAAAAGAACAGATAATAAAGAAGCAAAGCTCATTTTATAGTTTTAGGAAAATATTAGCAGTAAATTTTGTGGGGATGCGATGGGAGCACACATGTGTCATGCTTTTGCGTTGCCACCTTCTAATGGGAGAAACTATCTACATATACGTCAGATGAGTTCCAATGACTAACATAATACAATTTTTCTTAAGCCATGCGAAAACCTTGTAACACAACAATGTTACTTACATGTTTTTTTCCAAACAAATACAATGGCGGATAATCATATCCTATTACAACTAAGGCAATGCAAAACACTGTGCTTGACTAGAAGAAAATCAAAGAACAAACGATGAACCTATAGTCCTATACCAATAGAGAATAAATAATAATTCAGCGTCAGATTAAGTGTAATTAATTGTATTTTTGTGTGCTACACTACAACGGCGTCGTCTCCTCTCTTTGCTGGAGCCTCTGCATTTTCCACTCGCGATTGGTGACCACCTTGTTTCATGGTGCTGTTGGTGCTGGTGGGCAGAGGGTGTTGGGGTCCCATGTACTACCTTTACACGAGGCTCCCGCCGGCTTCATCTGTAGAGGCGGCAGCTTGTGCCACACCTTCCAGACCGACGACGGCAGCACGATGACCGAGCCGGCGGCGCTGGCCGGGGCCTGCTGCTCGACCCGGCGACCGTCGTCGGCCAGCAGCGGCCTCGCGGCGTCGGCCGGAGGACAAGTCCAAGAGCTCGACAGGACCACGAACAGCAGGAGCAATGGGACAACAACCTTTGATCTCGTCATGGAGTTTACTTGGATAGCACAGTAATATAAACTGATCTCTCGCTCTCAGTTTTTAGCTTATCCAGCAGCTACTAAACTTTGGCTTGTGTGGGTTGCTATCCCTGGCAAGAACTATATATAGGCTGTCAAGCTATACTTGCTGAATACATGATCAGTTGCTGATCCTTGGCTTAGCTCTCGTGAGCGCTCATGGCGGGCTGAAGCAAGCTTTGGAAATTTCTACGCGCATGCGACCACACACGATGCAAGAGTTCTTCTTACGTGTGCGACCAGTCATGCATCCTCAGATGGCAAGAGTTGCATACTTGCATGCCTCGTGGTCGTCGTCGACTCCCACTGATCTCTCAGTCTCCGATCGCCCACGCGGTTTTCAAGTTCTACTGAGCGAGAGATATCGGTCGACGCCTCGACCAAAGCTGAAGTCGCGCAGAGGGAATGCAATGCACTAGTTGCAGGTCCAAATCAACTATAAGATTTCTAGTAAATTAAAAGTCCTGCGTATATGCTAGTCATGGTCTTCATAGTGTGTATTAGCTTCTGCTGGCAGGCCGGTCTCTTGCCGTGAAAAATGTTGCACATAGGAGCAAGAAAATGGATGGGAGGAATAGCCAAGGGAGGCGAAACAACACTTCCGAAGAATTACACTTAGGGGTGGTAAAAGGGTTCAAATTTATCCTAGCAAATTTAAGGATCCAGTTCAATAAGAGCCGAGTCATAATAATATATGATTTTGGTAGAGCTGAGTTGAATTGTGAAGGAGATATGAGGGCCATAATCCATTACCACCCTAAGTACACTATTTATCAATTGAAGAGGACGTAATTAACTGCGCCCTTTGTTAGAGGGAAGTAGAGAGAAGAAGCAGGGAACTACAATGCTGACCATGGATGTACTATCTGTTGACTAGTTAGTTACTAGCAGTTTTAGAAAAAGGATAATATTCCAACCTCTACGACCACACACAGTCAAGTTTTAACAATATTTTTAGCTCACAAGCTGATTATAAATAATAGGGATATAGTATGCAAACAGTAGGAAGAAATCAAAAGCGAAGTCTATTATTACTTCTCCATCTATTTTTCGTAGAAATATCCAAGGCGACGAATTAGTTAGTTACTAGTAGTACTAGTAATCTTCTATTTTTCTTACTTTAATAAAAAAATAGTAGATGACTTCTTGACTTTTGCTAGTTTAGAAAACACACACACATCAATTTGAACTTTTGATGAGGTGCAACGTACAAGCTAGCAGTCCCGGATGGCCTACATTACGTTGGCTTCGTCTTCGTGGACTTGGACTGCCTACCCTCTCCAAATTAAAGTCATTTTTAAATTTACTCAACACGTACACTCCAATACAGCATGATATATATAGTATACCATTCGTTGACATACGTGTAAAAAAAACCACATCGAACCACGTACTACACAATTTCAAAATTCACCGGGCCATATTATCAAAATGTAACCAGTATATTACATCACCTCCTTAACTACAAAATCGACAAAACCGAGTATTTAACCCCTCATGTTTGCAAACCGTTTGAATAACTCCCTTAGGTGGTTTTGCATAGTGGTTTTGCCATGCTGGCACGCTGAGGTGGACCAAAATGCTGATGTGGACCGTCTGACATGTGGGCCCAACTTGTAAGTGGGCAGGTGAGGGTCCCGCTCTTCTTCTCCTTTTCGCTCCCATGGCTGCTCGCCTCGGCTTGCTCGTGCTCTGTGCCTTTGCCCCATGGCTGCCCCACTGCCCGGACCCCAGCGGCCAGCGCATCTGCCTCCGCTTGCTCCGCATGGCCTGCCGCGGCCGCGGCCTTGGCCAGGCGCGTTTGCCACCTCGACCTGTCACACGGCACCTGAGTGAGTGAGTGGCCGAGTCCCGACCTCAGCGCCCACGCGGGCGAGCACGTTCTGGCACGCATGCGGCTCACCGGCCTGGCTGTGCACTGCTGCTGCTGTGGATTTGGTGGCTGCGATTGAAGGGAGCAGGGAGGAGGAGCTGCTTGCTGCCGATTTGGAGTTGGGGAAAAGTGACGCAGCTGTGGATTTGCTATGTTGAGAAGAAAACGGAAGAGGCCGCATGCGAAGATAAAGAGAGTCACGCTCACGCAGTAGGACGACCTTTGGTGTCGGGCGGATCCAAGAAAAGCAAAAAAATCCGGCTCTTCGCCTCCTTGCGGGATGCCTCGTCGATGCCGGCATTCCTGCTCAAGCAACTCGTGCCGGCCCCGCAACCCCTGCCGCATCTATTCATCCGCAGGTGCATCGCCGCTCTTCCCGCCAAGCCCATCCGCATTACACCCATCCGATGCGCCGCCGCCGTCCTTCTTCACATCGCTCACCGGGCGCGTCGCGCGTGGACGATAGGAAGCTTTTGTTCGGCGGCCCTGGTGGGAGGGGAAGAAAATTGGGTGCAAACCGGATGCAAACGCATCCGGTGCACACCCGTCCGTACGGCCGACGTGTGGACACTGATTCGAATCTGATGGACTGGGAAGGCAGGCGTCCAGCGGCTCGTCGCGCTCGGCTCCAGGAACTGTGTAATCGCTCGCTCGGATTAACGGCTCTACCCGACGGCCCACCTGCTTCCGCCCGTCGATGATCCACACCATCCGACAGCTGGGGTCGGCATCACCGACGGCGCGCGCGAGGAGCTTCCACACGTGCACGCACAGCGCCACGAACCGCGAGGCGCGGCGCCCGCCGCTGGGCCGGGACGCCGCGGCCTGGAGCATGGCGAGGTCGGCCGCCACGATGCGGTACAGGCGCCGCCGGATAGCCGCGGTCAGGACATGGTTGATCATGGTCTCCGGGGTGAAACGCGCAAACTCGGCGTCCAACGACGCGCTGTACCACGGCGGCGACCGCGGCTTGAAGAGGGAGCGGTCGAACAGGGGCTTGTGGGAGAGGCTGCCGTCGCGGCGGACCATCTCGGCGAGTGCGCTCAGTAGGACGGTGAACGCCCTGCCATCCGCGAGGAGGTGAGTCGTGCCAACCGTCAGCGTGAACCCCCGCAAGCGAACCGGACCAGTTGCAACGACATGGGGATGCTCGTGTCGAAGGGAATCTGGATCAGTCCCAGCGACCAGTCGACCTCCGTGAAGTCAACATCCGCGAGTGGCACACTAGCGTCGGCGACAACGAGCTCGGCGCCGGTGTTATTGCACTGGACCTCAGGGATCTTTGTCTCCGAGTCCCGCACGATGCGACCAGCGAAGGGGAAGAAGCGAGCGATTACGCGGTTCCCGGAGCCGCGAGCCGAGCGCGACGAGCTGCTCGACGCCTGCCTTCCTAGTCCGTCGGATTCGAATCGGTGTCCACGCATCGGCCATGCGGACGAGTGTGCACCGGATGCGCATTGCATCCGGGCCGCACCGAATTTGGTTCCGGTGGAGGCGGTGGAGATGGCGATAGCGGCCCCGGTGGAGGCGGCGGAGATGGCGCAGAGGCGATACAGCGTCCACCGATTGGGCAACGGTGAGGAGAGGTAAAAGGAAAAAAAAGAAAATAAAGGGCCTACATGCCAACTTGTCTAACCGTGCCAGCGTGGCGTAGCATGGTGGCAAAACTGCCTTAGAAAACCGCTTTAGGGGTGATTCGAACAGTTTTAGATACTTTTAAGGTCACAGTACCTGGTTTTATAGTTATAGTTGAGAGGGTTACGTAGTCTACCATCAATACGGTAGGCGTTATATAGACTTTTTTCACAAAATATTTCCTTGAGTGTAGTGAAAGAATTGTACTGTTATTAATTGGACACTCTTGGTGCCCACGATGCACACATTTTTAGTCCCATGCTCTCATACCTGTAGCACCGTGTACCGATTATATGCAATAACCTCAACTCAACTTTATTCACTTCAGTTTTTATTTAGTCCATGTTGTAAATCTCTGCAGGAAACTGACCCACAGTGGAGAGTATTTTATGCGAGGCTCAACATTTTCTTTTCAGGAATGCGAGGCTCAACTAGATACAAGCCCAAGCCCAGCAGCTCGTCGGGCGCAAACCGGCCAGCTTGGTCCACATATCAGCTTGGCTACAATTGCTTCCGCATGAAGCCGTTGTGATTTTGAAAGTTTATCTTGAGATCGATTTGAGAATGGAATGTAAACTTAAAGCATGTGAATGTGTTGAAAGATTATCTCGAAATTAATTAAGAATGAGAAGTGCACTTAATCTTATCTCCTGGAGCTATTCCTAAAGATTTCAACGTATAAGGCCCCACATGCAAGTGACTCAAAAGATTCTAGAAGACCCCCAGCACCAATATGTCAAGGCTTGCTTTGAGAAAGCAAATACCCCTCCATTCTTAAATATATGACGCCGTTAATTTTTTACTCCAACTTTGATCATCAATGTCTATTGAACGAGTTAGTTAACTAAAGTAAAATGTGTATCATTATATCTATTGCCAAATTTACTTTAGATTTAACTGGTAGGTTTATCTATTTGCAAAAATATTTGTAAAAAATACAAATAGTCAAACAAATGAAAAAAGTCAACAACGTTATATTTTTAAGAACGAAGATAGTACGTTATATATATTTGAGTAGCTTACCTTATTTAGTCATCATTTGTCCTACCATTCATGCCAGGGCCTCCCTATATATAGTATAAATTGGGGATCCCTCGAGCTCGAGTCATTCGAATCATCCATCCAACGAGCTTCGAGGAGTTGAGGGACACCAACCTATATACAGAGATGAGGACCATAGGAAAATGGTCTAGGGTTTAGGGATTGTTTGTTTTAGCTCCTACATGTGAAGCCTATCAAGAAATCAACATCTACGGGAAGTTCATGCAGACCAGCTTCTGGGCCTCTTAGGTTTTATGGTAGTAATTCTAGCTTTTGCAACGTTGTGGCATCACGAGAAGCTTTGTAGAAGTTTAATATTTGTTTGAGTTTCTAGCTTCCAGAATCCAAAACTAACAAAATAAAACAAACTGGGCCTAGTGTTCTATCGTAGGAGATATGGTGTCGTTGGTGACATGTAATATATACCTTGCTCGAGTAATATTCATCTTATGTTCTGATCTATTAGCGACCCAGTACGTACTAGCGATGGCGATGGGCACAAACATGCCGACTTTGCCATCCCAAATATGCGCCCATGGAAAACTTACCTCAGGACATTATAAAAAACTCATACCCATGACAGCCATACAATTTTACCCCGTGCTCGACAATTACCTACATGGCTGCACCACTACCATGTTGGTAGCTTGCTAATGGCCAGTGCATACATGTTCTTCTGACAATCAATCATGCCATCAAATAAATGCATCAAGTTTAACATAATGGGCAAGAAAGTCATAATTCACAAAATTAAAAAAATGAGCAACAAGTTTAGTTCATCGCATAAAGTATCTATACCACTCTAACGGGGTATTTGATTACTTGAGCTAAAGTAGTTCGTGTCATATCGAATATTTGGAGGCTAATTAGGGAACTAAATATGAGTTAATTATAAAACTAATTACATATATGGAGGCTAAATGGCGAGACAAATCTATTAAGCCTAATTAATCCATCATTAGCAAATGGTTACTGTAGCAGTACATTGTCAAATCATGGACTAATTCGGCTTAATAGATTCGTCTCGTCATTTGACTTCCATCTATGCAATGAGTTTTGTAAATAGTCTATATTTAATACTCTTAATTAGTATCTAATTAGTATCTAAATATTCGATAGGACTTGCGTTAAAAGTTTACAGGAGGAACCAAACCGGTCCTAAAAAGACTCCGGTATCCGCGTCGACATCCCGTGACGCTGCCCGGCAGAGCCACGGGCGACCCCCGCCCCCGAATCCCGCTTCGTCGGCCCCACCACACCCTGCACGCGCACGCGCCGCACCCTCCGGTAGTCCGGTCCGGTCCGCTCCGCTCCGCAGTCCGCACCCGCCCACGCGCCGCAGCCCCCTCCCATCACATCTGCTCCGCTCCGCCTACTCCAAAACCCGCGTGGAGGAGGGGCCTCCGTGCGCGCCGGGGCCGGCTGCCCACGCCACGCGCCGGTGCCGAGCCCCTCCGCTCGCGTCCGGAGCCGGTCCAATTCCCCCGCGCAGCGGCACGCGTGGAGGGCGAGGCGACGCGGCATGGAGGAGGCCGGGGCGGCCGGAACCGACGAAGAGGAGCCTGGATGGCGCCATGAGATCACGCCTAGCGTGGAGGAGGCCGGGGTCGCGCGGGAAGACCGGTGAGCACGGAGGTAAAGGCGAAGGTGAGGGCTGCCGGGCCACCGGCGCGCAGGGGCGAGGCTGCGCTGGAGCCGCCACGCGACCGGTGCGGAAGGGAAGGGGGCGGAGTGCGCGCGCGCTCGGCTGAGTGGTGGGGGTGAGACGGTTGGGGAAGCCGGCGAGGCAGGGAGAGACACGAGGGCTCAGTGGATGGCCGTGGTCAAATATCCACTCGGAGCTCTGTTTTTTGCTTCCTTCGCGTATATCCGAGGCAGCGCGTGTGAAGAAGAGAGAGAAATGAAACAGCGCGTCGAAGAAGAGCCTGGGTTGCCATCGTCGCCCATGCTTCCCGACCATCGCCGTCGGCATTCTGCAACGCTAACGCTTTTCCGGCGCCAACCTGCTCCCGCTGCCCCTCGCCGTCATGCTGTGCTTGCTTCCCCTGCCTAACGGCGAACTGATTTGCTGTTCTCCTCTGGATTGATTTGATGAGAACAATGGATGCGGGAGGAATAGAGGTTAGACAAGAACGAACAATGAAGAAGAAGAGAAACAAGCGGATAAGAACGAAGGGGGCCACGGTGAGAAAACAGGGGAGCTGGTCGCCGCACTGGTGATGGGCCCAAGTTAGAGCTTGAAATATCATAGGGGGTAAAACTCAGCAAGTCTGGGTACCTTGTTTGCATAAAAAGAAGCAAATGAATCAGCTGGACTCAAGGCAGCCATGAAAGCAACTCCATACTCCCTCCGTATACAAATTTGAAGTCGTTATGGGCGACACTTCATCAATGCGAAAGGAAGTCGTTCTGGCTTGAGGGGCTGGTTTTTGACGCGTTTGCCCCTGGCGACGCTTTGTTCCGCGCGCCCGCCAGTTCTCCGTTCGATGCCCAGCACGCTCGCCGCCCGCTTCGTTAATAGCCCAGCACGCTCGCCGACAGCTTTGTCGCTCGAATCAAGACAGTAAACACGCGCCGCCCTCGCGCAAAATCGTGTTAAAACAAAAAAATGCCAGCCAAGGGAGTCAAACCCTGCCCGCAAGCCTCAAGTCCCACCCACCTGACCAGTCCAACTACGAATCATTCTCATCTAGGAGTCACCCACAGACGTATTTAATAAGGGCAAACATGGAAAAATATCACTTAATTAATGACTCCTTGGTAAGCACAATCATGTCCTAAACGACTTTTATTTCCTATATGGCGGGAGCATTTACCTCATCAAACCGACAGTCAAGTTCTTGACTAATTTGTTTCGAGCAATAAATACTTCTCTTCTAAAGTGATCATCATTTGTTTCGAGAAAACTGTGTTGATCTTCCATAGGGCACATAATTATGTTACATTTTAGGAACTTGGATGCCATATTTGTTGCAAAACAAAGTAACCCTATGAAGAAATGAAACCCAGCCACCGAACCTCAATTGTTGCATTTTACTCTTCGCCTAATGAACAAGTACATTGCATTAAGAATATATTGATCTTTTTTTTGCAAACATTCGGACAAATCATTAGTGTATCCAAGAATCACAAGCATCAAATGAGCGTTGAAAATAAAATCAAATGATTCGAGCACTCCAACCATAGCATGTATCTTTGGCCATTCACCCCTTTGTGAAGTATCTTCTCCAAGAGCTATGAGCACATCACGGATTGTGGGATACATAGCAATCATGTTGATTATAGTTTTATAATGAGAACCTCATCGATTTCACCAGGCCTCGGCAACCCCATCTCTTGATTTAACCCGCTTCCAGTTTGTAGCACACCACATTCAAGTGCTTTCATAAAGTTACCATATTGGTGATGTCGAAGCATGCCATGACGCTTACAAGAAACTCCAACAATGTTAAGCAAGAGAGACACTTGATCAAAAAACCACACGCAGTCATTGTTTCCCTTTGCAACAACAACCAGTACTAATGTGCAAAACAATGGATATAATAAGCAGAAAGTGACTCTTTCATGATCAAATTTTTGAGCCCTTTAATCTCTCCTTTCACGTTGCTAGCCCCATCATAGCCTTGACCACGGATTTGAGTAATAGACAAACCATGACTAACAAGTAAAGATTGAATTGCTTTCTTAAGCGATAAAGGAGTAGTATCATCTACATGAACAACTTTAAGAAATCCCTCACACGGCCTTCCCAAGCTATCGACATAATGCAAGCAAAGGGCTAGTTGTTCTTTATGAGAGACATCAGTAGACTCATCAGCTAGAATTGTAAAGTACTCTTCACCAACTTCTTCAATGATTTGCTTTCTGGTTTCTATTGCACAACACCGAGTAATATCTTTTTGTATGTCTGGGCTAGTCAATTTGCAATTACCTGGAGCATTCTTCAAGACAAACTTATCCACCACTTTATTATTTGCAGCAAGCCACTTCAAAAGCTCAATAAAGTTCCCTCTATTGCTAGACTCTTCTTCACTTTCGTCATGCCCACGGAATGCCAATCCTTACTGCAAACAAAACTTCAAACATTGAATAAGTCAACCTTATCTGAACTGTAGTGACGTAAGCTCTTCACTATCCACCTTCACAATTGATCATCAATTGCTGCATTGGGATTAATAATTTTTGTGTATCTTTCTTGACCTGCATTTTGAGCACTTATAACACCACCCACATGTGTGTCAAGTGCATCAGTTCTGTTCTAATTTTGATGAGGACATCAACACCAACGATACATCCACGCCAACACAAGTACCAATTTCTGATCCCATTACTCGTGGTCGTGCTCGTCAACTCAACTATCAGGTGAGTACACTCTTGAGTTCATGTCCATCACATTTAGACCATGGAGACACATGCACTCTTGTTTTTCTTAGGAACAAGGGAGAAGACTGAAAGGGAATAGGATTCGCGCAGGCTGGATTCGGACTGCAGAACAACACCAACTTGTGACGGTCACCACGGTCGCATACAAACTCGGATTGGGCGTTCAAGTACTTCATGTAATCCTTATCAAGTCTATTTTCATATGGATTTGGACTCATGTCCATATCTATTCTGAGGCGGCCGTAATCATCAAATTACTACTGAGATATTTTTCTATCCAAGGTGTTGTGTCGCCTTATTTTGGTCCAATGGATCGTGTATCAAGTTGGATCCATTATGGACGCGTTTTAGGGTTGGAGCACGACCCAACACCCTTGTGGTCATCCTCCCACATTTTTATACCCCTTAGCTGCCACCAGGAACACTCAGGTTTTGTTTAGATTAAGTTTAGCTTTTGCTACTTGCTTGTAAGCGCGCATGCTAGATCAGCCGCTCATCTTCTTGTCTTCGGAACCCACCATATTGGAGATTGAGTTTGAAACTTTCATTTACATATAGTAATTCAGTACTTGTTCTATTTGTTCTTGCTAGTTCTTCGATTGCTTGTAGAACGA
This sequence comes from Setaria viridis, assembly GCF_005286985.2. NCBI lineage: Eukaryota > Viridiplantae > Streptophyta > Magnoliopsida > Poales > Poaceae > Setaria > Setaria viridis. The sequence goes on from NC_048266.2 coordinate 10,009,090, forward strand.
GTGCCCTAGTGGCCGGGGTGTCGTGCTCCACAAGATCGCGGCAGCCATTGGAGGTGGTGTATCGGTTGCTAAGGCGCAGTGTCCTTGGAAGGCTAAAGTCGAGACGTGAACGTCGTCTCCATCCACCAATCGAATTATCCCCTCCCCTCTCATCGAAATATCACGATTCAACCCAACGGAATAAAGGGAGCCTACATTCTACAGATTACACACTAGTACAAAAAGGACTTTCCATCCTCAACAAAAATCTCGGTTGTTTTTGATCCGGGACTAAAGCCTCAATAAAAAGCTCATCCGTGGAGACACCTTTAGTCCCGGTTGGTAACACCAACCGGGACTAAAGGTCCGAGACTAAAGGGTCCCCACGAGTTACTACAAAAGGATTGCATCCTCTACTCAATCAGATGTGCTGTGTAGGTGAGATGGTAAGAAGGCTACGCGAGGCAAGAGGTTGTGGGTTCGAATCCCACGTACCGCGCACACGCATATTTCACCGGGACTAAAGTCAGTGAAAGACCCGGGACTTTAGGAGGGAAAAAGGGAGGAAAATTTGCATAGGGAAACGTTGATCGTTCGTCGTTAGACAATCTACAAAACTCTTTGCATATATACTCCGAAGCCTGGACATCACCTGAATTTATTCGAAACCAATAGCTATATATTTTTCATGTATATATACTATTCATGTACTCCCTGTTCCGCACTACTGCATAGCATGTCTCACTGGCTCACAGCATGACGAATGACTTTTAGTTGTGCCCTTTAAAAATGATGTCGTTTTAGGATTTGCAGCAATTATTAATTTTAATAACTTTGGCCACCAATATATAAATAATTGAGGTTGAGGAGAATGAAACTGTAAGATAAACGAGACTGATGCGTGAAATAACTCGATTGTATCATGGAACTACATACGTGAACATTTTACTCCGTACAACCTACACTACCGGAAACCTTAAATTTGCCGAGTGTTTTTTTTTGCCGAGTGTTTTTTTTCGGACACTCGGCAAACAAGCTCTTTGCCGAGTGCCAAACCAAAAACACTCGGCAAAAAAAAAAATACTCGGCAAATCGGGGCTTTGCCGAGTGTCAAAAAAAAAACACTCGGCAAACTACCCTCTTTGCCGAGTGTAAGAGGGGGCTTTGCCGAGTGTTTTTTTGACACTCGGCAAAAAAATAATTTTTTTTCCTCTTTTCACCTTGAAATTTTTTCTACTCCCCACATACAACATGTGGTACGCCATGTTAAAATTTGGTATATTTTTGGATTTATTTGCTATATTTATTTAATTAATTTCCTTTCAAGGAAATTTTTTTGGTACAAGTCAAATTTGAACTGCAAGTGATTCAAATTATGGAACAAAATGAGTATAAAAATGATATTCATGTTATTTGGCCCAATTTGAGACCTGACCCATGAAATAAAAAAGAAATTTCAAACATCTTGTTCAGGAAACACGACCATGAACGTGTAGCAGTAGTATTTTTAAATTGTAAAAAAAACAAGCAAAGTCTGAAAATCATGAGATTTGTAATCATGTGATGATATAATACGTGGAAGCTGTGGAAAAAAATTGAGAAGGTTTTGCACATTTCATCATGTACGATGATTACAAACCGAAGCATCTCAGAAGAAGAATAGTAACTTTGAGAAGGATTCGATAAAATTTAGAGTCGAAGTGATGGTCGAGTTCGGTTTGACTATAAAACTTTTTGTATAGTCAGTAGAGAACATATCTTATTTCGTGTGAAAATTTGGTATTTTTTTGAAACTGTTGGATATTTTTTATTTTTTTTTAAAAAATTTTTGCCGAGTGTCCTAGGGTAGACACTCGGCAAAGAAAAACTTTACCGAGTGCCCACCTAGGACACTCGGCGACCCTTTTTTTAACCCTACCGGCTGGAGCCCGGCCCACAACCTGCCCCCTGCCCCCCGCCCCCCGCGCCTTCCTCACGCCGCCCCCGCCCCCCCACCCGTGCCTCCGGACCGCCCCCCTCCTCCCCCTGGCCTCCCCTCACGCCGCCCCCTCCTCCTCCCCTAGCTCCCTCCCCCGGCGGCCCTCCCTCCCCCGGCGCACATCCTCCATTCCCCTCCCCTCCCGGCCGGCGACCGGCCCTCCCGGCGCACATCCTCCCCTTCCCTTCCCTCCCCTCCCCTCCCCTCTCCCTCCTCCGGCCGGATCAGGCGCCCCTAGCTCCCCTTTCTTCCCCGGCCAGATCTGGCGCCCTCCCTTCTTCCCCGGCCGCGGGGCGGCGGCGGCGGCGGGTCATGGCGACCGGGGCAGCGGCGGCGACGTGTTCGAGTTCAACTACGCCATCAACGGACGCGCCTGCCGCATGCTCATCACCTCTGTCACGGGCCACCTCATGGAGCTTGAATTCGACGACCGGTTCCGCCGCTGGCACTCCTGTGACCCCGCCGACCTCTTCCACGCCCCCGTCCGCAAGTCCGTGCCCCCGGTATGCCGCGGCAGATCTGGCACCCTCCTTTCTTCCCCGGCTGCGGGGCGGCGGCGGCGGGTCGAGGCGGCGGCGCCGGCTCGTGGCGGCGGCGGGTCATGGCGGCTGGCGGGGGTGGGTCGTGGCGCGGCAGCAGATCTGGCACCCTCCTTTCTTCCCCGGTTGCGGGGCGGCGGCGGCGGCGGGTCGAGGCGGCGGCGGTGCGTGGCGGCTGGCCGATGGTGGTGGCTGGCCAGAGGTTGTTTTTTTTTTTAATTTTTCGCAAAAAATGTTGCCGAGTGTTTTCTGGCCACTCGGCAAAGACTTTGCCGAGTGCGCGACACAAAACACTCGGCAAATCCGTGTTTGCCGACTCAAAATTTGCCGTGTGCCGTTTGCCGAGTGTTACACTCGGCAAACGGTTCGCCGAGTGTTTTTAGCCCTTCGCCGAGTGCCCCTGGCACTCGGCAATGTTTCTGTTTCCCGTAGTGCTAAGAATCCAGATGCATGCATGGTTACTATTGTCAGAGTTTGATTAGATAATTAGTTAGGTTTTAAAGGTGAAATGCTGCATGATTTTGTATAAGAGATTGAATGATAATTAATCACTGCTGGTCGCAGTTTAATAATTTCTGTAAGCGAGGAAGATGCGGCGTTATAGAGACGCGAAGTTGCAGGCCAGAAGGTTATAGTAGACGGAACTCTCAATTCATGGGGTACATGAGCCACACACAGTATCATCCGCCCTTGTTTAAAGTAGTTTCACCAAAGAGATGTATTTGAATGTCGGCGTGCACGAGTAGTGCATGCGTTTCAGTTTTATAGACTAGATTTCACTAGCGGTCCTTAACTTATCCTGAGTTTTCATCCTGATCCCAGTACTCTCAAAATGCACATGATGATCCTTAAACTTGTCCTGAGCTCTCATCCCGCTCCCGGTACTCTCAAAATAAACATAATAGTCTCTAAACTTGTCCCGAGCACTTATCTAGTCCATAAACTTGTCCGCAGCTCTCATCCAGTAAAACATTGAGTGGGATTTGAATCTGGTTTAAATCCTCATGAATTTTTTATCAATTTTGAATGAGACTCGAACTTGGTTTCAATTCCTCATGAACTTTGGATTAATTTTGAATCGGGATTTGAAACCAAGTTCAAAATCCTACTCAAATTTTTAGTTGATGAGAGATCGGGACAAGTTATGGACATGGATGAGAGCTCGGAACAAGTTTAGGAACTGTTTGATGCATTTTGAGAGTACTGGTATCGGAATGAGATTTCGAGACAAGTTTAAGGATTGTGATGTACATTTTGAGAGTAGCGGGATTAGGATACGAATTTGAGAAAAGTTTAAGGACTGCGCCTGAAATTTACTCTTTTATATAGAGTTTTGTGGCAGCACGATTAATGGTGTGGCGCTTATTGCGTAGCTAGATCCCTAAAGGTTGTTTAAAGTTGCACGCACGAATGCAACACAGGTGAGCGTTTATGGATAGGCCACCGCACGTGTTATATATATATTATCATGTCTGGCGTTCTTCATTATTGTTACACACGGACGAAAGACCCCGTCAAAGAGGATAAGTAGTAAACGGACCAATAAGAAATTAAAAATTACATTGCTTATTGATTCGTTTTTATATTCATGGCGCCACCTGAGTAATGGTGAAGTAATTATAAACTGATCAGTAGAAAAATCTTTTATTCAGACTAACCTCATGCTGTATGGTTTGTTTACAACTGATTTTTCTGCCCATTATTGGCGGGAAATTTTGATACACGGCCGGTTATGCAAATTAAACGAATATAACCAAATAATCAAACTATAAATAATTCACGGCTCTTAAGGGTGTATATACCTATACCGATGTGTATGTAAGAGAACTTAATTTAAAAACCTATAATTATATGCATACACTAACAATCCCAGCAGGCTGCAAGTGTGTGCTGTGTGCTCTACTAGGCACTACCCCGACGACGGGGGGCACCCAGTGTTGGGGCTGTGCGTCTGACACGACGGCCCCGCTCCCAGCTGCTGCAGATACAGCCGTCGGAGAAGCCGGAGGGTGCGTTCGCTAGAGAGCACGGCCTCTCCGGCGCCCCAGCCATCGCCGGCCATTAACGGCCGCGCTGAGCTCGACGCGACCAAGAACGCCATGGCCGTCGCCGTCAAGATCACCGCCACAATAAACTTCGACCTCATCGTTGTAGTAGCTGAACTATAGCTAGCAGCTTCCTCCGATAGAGAGTTGGAGACGAAGTGAGCCTATCTCTAGCTGCTTGTGCTCTCTGGCAGGGTGAGTTAGTTGCAGCTCGAGCGCTCTCGCGGCCTATATAAAGGGCACGGATCGGCAGGGCTTCCTTGAATGCGGCAAGCACCGCTCGTTACGTGTGCGACCAGGCACCGGCACGCACGCACGCATGCAACGCAGGGGATTTTGACTCCAGGTGGAATTCTTCCGCGCAGCACCTACGCGGATGTTGCTCTTTATCTGCTTGATTTCCTGAAACTTTGAGCTTGCTAACTCAAGCATTAACTTCACACGCTTGCCAACCAAATCGACCAGCTTGCTAATTTAGTCCATATGATCACTCGCTAAATTTAGTTATTGAACTTAATTTAATTATTGTCAAATTATGTGATGTTGAAATATAAATGAATTGCTCATCATTTTATATCAGCTAAGGTGTTGGTTGAAGTAATTGCATTGGTGTATGCAACTAAATATGGTATTGTAGAGTTAGAGGTCTTGAGCGCACAATATTGTCGGCAACTTGGCATCAACATGAAGGGCTCAAGCACCCACATGGATTAATGTTTTCTTTGACTTCAAACTCCGCTTGATATACAGCTTGCAATTAGCCGGTCACGTTCCATGACATATGTATCGCCTATCGGCATACACGTATTCCCTTATGCATTTTGGAATTGTATAACCAATAATTCATGTCGAAGTGGATTCCCCTAGTGATCTACATGTGCTTGTGCACAGAGGTAGCCTGGACCTCATAGCTCAAAGTCACAACGTCATCCAAGCAGCAGAGCAAGATGTGGTGCAACGGCAACCTCTTGCATTAACAAGAAGCAAAAGACGAAGCCATTAGTCTGCAAACCAAGCCACATGAGTGAAAAAAGGGGTACGACCTTTCTTAGTGGTAGTTTCATTTTTATTATATGATGTGTCTCACATAAGCAAATATATATGATGACAAGACAAAATTTTTGAGAGGAGAGAGAAAAGATGGATTTCATCGGGATGAAAATGGGCGTATATTGTTTTCAATACTAGTGAAACTAACCTTGAGAACTACAGTTTTTTATTCCATCTAGTTTCATCCAATGTGCTAGCCTTTTGAAACTGTGACATGAAATTGTGTATTAGGGGCACTGTTTCATTCATCGGTAGCCTAATGGACTGTATGGACTTAAATCAAGCATCGAGCATGCCCCTTAGCTCGTGATGACAGTGTTAATAGGTGCCAAGCAAGATAAAGCTCATCAGATGGGTGGTGTTAGAATCCAAAATTTGATAAAATAAACTACAATGTCATTGCCACACAATAAATTGAGCTAAGAGAAATGAACTATAATGGAAAGTCGGTGTAATTAATTAGACGATCCAAAAAACACCATTGTATATTCACTTATATCCCTACATAGCTCTAACAGAAAGACGAACGATGGTAAAGATGAAAAACAAAATGATGATAGTAAATCTATGATGATATTTCGGTACATGAGCCTTTGGACTCTTGATCCTAACAACATAATTGGATATACCATCTATTTAGCTGTTACATGCTCAGTTGGAAGACCCTTGATGATAGTACTTGGAAGATCATGGGAGGTCTGGGCACACTACTCGAAAATGCGGCTTTAGTCCCGGTTGGATAGGGTCATAGATCCCGAAAATCCAACCGGAATTAATCATTTGAGACAAAAGGGGATCCTTTAGTCCCAGGTCATTCACCCAGGACTAAAGACCCCTATTAGTTCCGGTTGGTAAAACTAACCGGGACTAAAAAGTTTCGAAAAATAATAAAAAAATGGCCCGGCGGCGTGGCGGCACCCGCCTTCGCCTACCCTCGCCCACCTCTGCTCCGCCCTCGCCCGACGCCACCCGCTTCCGCCCGCCTTCACCCACCTCCGCTCCGCTGCGCCGCCTGCCTCTGCCCGCTGCCACCCGCCTCTGCTCCACCTCCACTCCGCCCTCACCCGCCTCCGCCTGCGCCTGCTCGCGCCACACGCATCGGCCACCACCCACCTCCGCCCTCACCCGCCGGCTGCCCGTCCACCCATGCCCGCTGCCCGGCCGTGCCACTGCCCTGCCCTCACCCCGCTACCGCTCCTCACTGACAGTAAGGGGCGATCAGAGGGGGAGGGGGTGGCGGCGGTGGGAGGGGAGGGGGCGTCGGTGGTGCAGAGAGGGAGGAGAGGGAGGAGGGGAGGCGTCTGGAAGAAGATAAGGTGGAGAGGAGGAGAGCGCTGCCTGGAAGAAGATAAGGAAGGTGGAGAGAGGGGAGCCGTGTGGAAAGCCTCCCTTTTATCCCGGTTGGAAATTCCAACCGGGACAAAAGCCCCTCTCCCCTTTTGTCCCGGTTGGTAATTCCAACTAGGACTAAAGCCCGGTTAGAATTTCCAACAGGGACAAAAGGAGGGGCGTCGGTGCCAGATTTTTTAGCTGTTACAACCGGGACTAAAGGGGAGCTTTAGTCCCGGTTGATCTTTACAACTAGGACTAAAGCCCCTCCTGTTGGTGGCCTTCGATGCCTCGTTTTTGATCCAGGACTAAAAACACTTTAGTCCCGGATCCAAAGTCAACCGGGACAAAAGCATCAGGATGGAAGGTGAGTTCTCCGGTGGTGGCAGCCACCGTTGGAGCTGTTGGTACCGCACGAGGGCCCCGCCCGCAGCTCCTGAGGTACATTTGCTTGGAGAAATTGCATGAAACCATCGCCGGGGACGGTCTCCCTAGCTGGCGCCCACACAGGGCCACCCAACGGCCGCGCCGCCCCTGGACAACCGATAGCATCATGAAGACCAGGAGTATCACCGGCACAGCAGAAATCCCACTCACCATCGCCTTATGTATATGTTGCAAATTATCACCGATAACGACTTCACAATCTCAATCAACACAGTTCAAGTAGCTTCTTGCTAATTCGATCGACCTGATGAGCTGTTTAATTTCGTGTCTTCTGTTGGACTATGGCACGGTGAGATGATCAGAGTTGCATGGACAGCCATGCCTTTATAATGGGCATGGGATGGTCGGTAGGTTTCTTAATTAATCAAGCACTAACTTCACATGCTTGAACAAATTGATGATGCTGTGACGGTTCTTTCCGTGAAAAGCTAAGTCAATGTTTGGTTCGAACGGGAGGTGAGAAAGGGACCCCTCCGCGTCGCCTCTCTAGGCGACGGGAGGGGCGACTCCACCACCCCACAGAAGCCCCCGCCGGCAGCCCCCTCCGGCTGCTGCCGCTGCAGCCTGTCGAGCGGCGGCAGCGGCCCGCGACGGCGCCGAAGCCGGTCTCCTCGCACCACATCTCCTCCCCCCTTCCCCCATGTTCTCTTTCTCACTGTGTTGGGCTTGGAGCTCCTGTAGCGCCCATGGCAATGGCGGCCGGCCAAGGCAGCGGATCCGGGGTCTCCTAGGCCGGATCTAGTCCCTACTCTACCGGATCTGGGGTGCCGGCGACGGGACGGAGACGTGACTGCCGGCGGTGGTGGGTCTCCTGTTCCCCGTTCGGGTGCGAGAGCAGCCATGCTCGAGCATGGCACCCAGACTCGGTGCATCCACGGTGCTTGGTTTCGGCGTGGGGCTGGTCGTGCCCGTGCCCCGGGCCGGTGGTGGCAGGGCTCGAGCTCGTAAGGCCGGCAGCGGCGGGGTCGAGCTCGACTGGCTGCGGCGGGGCACGAGCTCGCCCGGCCGGTGGAGACGTGGCTGTGCAACCAGTGCTTGGCCAAGAGCCCCCACGGCCTCCTCGCCGCTCTCGAGGTGCCCGACGGCGCGAGGGGTCGGCGTCCTGCCGCTCTTTCAAGCCGTGCTCCCCAGCTTCTCTTCAAGGGCGATGAAGGCTCCCCGTCATTCTCAGTGCCTGCGCTGCGCCGACGGGTCGGGAACTCGCCGGGAGAAATCCTAGCCCGGTGTTATGCCGGTGCCGACAACAGCGACACCTACAGGTGTCGTTTCCTCCATGGAGGTGTTGTTTCGAGGCGTTCCGACCCACATGTTGGTATGGCTGCGCTTGTGCTGGTTGGAGCGATGCCGGTTGGGATGGTTCTGTCAGGAGAAATTCTAGCCCGACTTTGGCCGGTGCCGTCACCGACGACGCCCTCAGGCGCCGTGGTCCTCCTTGGAGGTGATGACGAGATCACCCATCCCGAACTACTGTGGTCCGCCATGCCGCAAAGCTGGTTCGTTCTGCTTGGTGTTCTTATGCCTTCCTCCTCCTTACTGTTCGTTGGCGAGGCTGTCATTGGCTGTTTGCCGCCAGCGTGATTCGGTGAGCGTCCTCTCCTGGGGCCTCTATTTCGTCGATGCTCTTCTTGTTGATGGTGTCAGAAAATCAAATGTCGGGTGGTGTATCCACTGCTTCTACCATTCCCCCTCAAGGATTCCTCCCCTTGAGCGGCGTTGAATGGTGGTACGTGGAGCTCGGATGTGCTGGAGGTGGCGCCGTCAACTCCAAGGGAGGTCGTCGTTTTCCGGTAAGCTTTGGCTTGCGCGTCCTTTCGCCGCTCGAAGTCCCCTTCCTGTTGCGCGGTCACTCAGATGGAGGGCAGCAACGGGGCGGCGTAGCTACGAGGGGTGGGGCAAGGTGCAACGGTCACAGTGTAACCGGCAAGTACGTTGTTCGGTGGAGGTGCAAATCGGTGATCAATGGTTATCTTTCGGTTGTGACATGTTTTATCTTTGAATTGTCTGCAAGTTGTGTTCCTCCCATTCCTCTATTGTACTCTGGTGTTGTATCTACCCCGTCCCCTTCTACTTCCATCTTGGCTCTTGAAGCCATTGTAACCGCGCAAATGTTGTACCATCGCCGGCTTGCCGGCATATGTGGTAATTTAATTCAGGTGGGACTCTTCGTCCCCGTTGACCCGTCAAAAAAAAATTGATGATGCTGTTAATTTATTATGAATGAGTCGCTTTTCCCTTGGAATTGCCTAATAATAGAGTACCTGCTCCGATCCATCAGCAACATTTGCACATTTAGGCCAGCAATTAGTCAATATTTGTACCTCCTGTTTTCAAAAATGCATTGCAAAGTTAATGGGCAATATTTGACTAGAGATCACAAGGTTAGCTTTTTGTTAAGAATGGTTTCATTTGGATTGAGGGCATGCCCTAGCTAGTCAGTAAGATGCATGAAAGTGCATGGACTGCCTGCGTTCACCCAAAAAAAAAAAGAAAGAGAGTACTCCCTCCATTTCAAAATGTAGGGTGTATTTTAATTTGTTCGTTAAGAAAACCCTTTGACTATCAATTACTCCATTTTTAAGTAGTTTTATATATGATGCAAAATTGATGTTATTAGATTTGTATTGAAAAGTATTTATTACTTATGAATTTGATTCTATATTACATATACATTGGTAGAAAACTCGCCTTTAATCCTGGTTGGTAGGGGTCAAATCTCGTGAAAATTCATCCGGGATCAAGTAATCGAGATGAAAGGGGGGTCTTTAATCCTGGGTCGCTCAACCGGGACTAAAGACAAAGTCCCGGTTGGTTTTTCCAACTGGACTAAAGTGCATGCATGAAATTACAAGCGCCTGCCTGCATGGAGCCTGTAATTTCATGCATCACGTACCCTTTAGTAGTTAAGACTTTTTTAATAATGAAATCAAACTAGTATTTATACAATTACTATATATACAATTCTTAGCATGCTATATAAATCTTAGCATAATATTTATACAACTAGTATATATATACACAAAAATTTGCCCTAGTCATTCCTTGGGTCTTCCCATCGTGATATTGCTCGGTGCGTCTAATTTTCCTCCATCGTAATAAAATTCTCCTTGTGGATTTACCACCTCATCCACAAGGAAGCCCATGAGACATTCACATATTGCCCCTATTCTTTCCTTCTCCAAGAGTTTTTGTTGAATATTATACATCTGTAATTTGGAAATATGTGAATGTTACATGAATAATTAAATATAAGGAGCTAGAAAATAATTAACTATTAATAGTTTTATTTTACATACTTTATAGTTGTGCCGCGTTATCTTTAGTCCCTTAGGTCCCACAAAACTATGCATGTGCTCACAGACATAGTAGCCATATAGATTAGTCCCGGGTTCCTGTCTTAAGCACTTTAGTGGGGAAAAAAACAAGTTATGAAATATTCGTATTATAGAATGTACAAAATATGCAAACTTCATATGTACCGGGAAGTCTGTGTCCTATGTAAGTTTTTCTTTGAATGAATCTTTGTGTTTCCTGATGAATTGTCTCCATGTGTTGCGGATTAAAATAATGAATGATACATTGTTAGGTGAAAATTTAGGAAATAAACTTTTGCATTGAGATAAAGATCTAGAATTATTACAAGTCTAGCATGTCTTGAATGTCTTGGTACTCCTTTGGTGGTTTCCTCAACAAATCGAAGACAATGACATGGCTTCTATCAGGCTCAATTATTAGGAGGATTCGGTAGAAACTGCGTACATAAATGTTCACATTAGAGCTAACTAACATTAATCAGGTAAGGAAAAAGAAAATGAAAATAGACGGTATACACACACTTACTTGAAGTTGTATGGAAGTAGTATGTATTCCTTGTAATTTTATTTGTCCAGGAAATTGTATACTTCTATCAACATTTTCTCTGGAAAATCCTGTATCTGGTCTTGGTTAACTAGGGATGGATCCATGAAGCCAACATGGAAGTACGCTTCTCATCTGCACGTCTGAATTAGCATCCTACATAAAATGGAAGACGAAGTTAATAGGGCGACGCACGCACAAAAAATAATGATATGAGCCAAAGTTTACATATAGATATACGGACACTTACAGAGCCCAGGCGCTGATGAGAGAGATGTCAAGAGCATCATGATGGTACACTTCGTATATATCCTTGAATTCCAGCCATAGGACTTTCTCGCCTTCGCCAAAAAAATCTATCGGTTTTATCTTAAGGCTGAACATTTCCCTGTCAATGACGGACTGCTTCATGTACCATTCATGGAATTCATACATCTTTGTTTATAGCTTCCGTACCAACTCAATCCTTACCAGAGACTGGCCTAGCTCAAAGGTTCATTTCGGTTCAACTAGCTGTGCAGCTAGCAGCTCACTTTTCCCTAGACATTCAGAAAGAAACATTCCTATTTCTTGGATGAATTTCACTAGTTGTTCTTGTTGATCCAAGGGCATTGCTGCTATCTTTTGAGCGTCTTTGTTTGGTAGATGGCTGAGGTGGGGGACATTACCCCTTGAAGATGACTTTCCTTCCTTTTTTGCCTCTCATCAGCCTTGACTAATGCTTGGTTGTAGTTCGATAGTGGTGGTAGCATCTTCCTGGCTTCTTCTGACATCTTTATAAAAAATTTAATTGTCTTTGATCTGATCTACTGGCGGTGGCTCCATCACCTTTGGTTTTCTTTCTTCGACCATTTTCTTGAGCCACTCCCTGCATTCTGCTTTGGTTTGGGCCCAACGTTCCTCATGAGTCATTGCCTCCCTACGTTCCTCAGGAGTCAATTCAGGCTCCTTTGTTTTCTTCTTTCTCTGTCTTGGCTTGGGAGGCGGTGGTCACAACTTCTTAAGTGGTGCTACAGGTTCCTTGCTCGATGCGGCTCTTAGTCCCAGCGACGGTGATCGGGGAGCGGTGTTGTTATCGTCGTCGCTCGTACCACCACGATGTGCTGCAGATGGAGACCGTGATCGAGCAGGAAGCGATGGTCCCGGTGTTGACGACGGTCTTGGAGCAGGTTGTGCTGGAGATGACGGTCCTAGAGTAGGCCGTGGTGGAGATGACAGTTTTGAGCTTTGAGGAAGTTGTCGCTGCTGGGGATCTACGGCGAGTGGTGATGCCTCCGTGCCAGGGATGATGATGTAGCGTTTGTGCCATAGAATGATCCCGTGAAGCGCATCTCCTAGTGTCCTTTCCCCGTCGCCTCCTAGGAGGTCGAGCTCTAGGCCTTCATATTGGCTATCAATGAGCTGCTCTAGGCCGACGCTAGCGTAGCCAGGTGGAATCTCCATGCCATGGCTTGTCTGTCCTAGCAGGATTGGTAAGGCACTCTCGTACGCCACCTGTACATATAGCAGAAATAAAGAAGTCATTAAACTCCCGAGGTGTGGATGGATTGAGAAGATTGCATAAATATTATGTATAAGTATACCTTAATGGTGATGTTGCCAACCGGTTTATGCAGCTCACATGAGGTGATTTGTGTGATGACATCCATAGGGAACCATTGCTCGTCCATGGGTAATCTTGGCATCTGCGAATTGGGGACTCCTATGGAACCACAGCTGCTCTCGAGGTGTTGAGAAGGGCTGGCGACATGTGGATCTGGCAGTGCTCCAGATTGGGCCAACTCCGCAACTGCCAGGGCCACTTGACGATTGATTTCCTCCTGCATTCTTACTTCTTGTGAATGCACTTTGGATTCTAACATGTGACACCAGCTCTCCTCTTGTTATTCCTTTCTTTGCTTGCAGCTTCTGTATGAGTCGATGTTGCGTAAGAAAGCGAACTTCCACGGAACGACCCCGTACCCTCGACAACGTCCTGGGTGCTTGGGATTCCCGAGGGCCAATGTGAGCTCATCATTCTCTCAGTCCACCTTCAACCTCCCAGCCTTAACATCTTCAATGTTCTTGATAAGCCTTTCGGCCTTCTGACGTATTGTCTCATTGAAGATCAGTGTCCCATCCTCTTGGCTCAGGTTTCCTCCATGAGCGTAATACCAATTTTTTGATCGATCGGGTTATTCAAAAGTTGTTGGTATGATACCATGATCGATCAGGTCTTGTTCCATCTTGTGCCATCTAGGAATTGTAGCGTTATAACCTCCTCACCCTAGACGATGTTGGTACTCCTTGCAAGCATTTGCAACATTGGTGCGAACCTTATTCGCAACGTTTTTGCTTGTCTTGTATTCGACAAATGCCTCCCAGTGGTCCCTCAACTTTGGCCACTCGTTGAAATCTGGAGTTCAGCCCTTCTTGATGAAGGTGGCATCCAGCATCTTCTTGAATGTCTAGAATTGTGTGGCCATCTTCTTCAGCATCCATGATTTCACATCATCTTCATTACATCCTTCGGGAAATTTGAAATGTTTCTTAACATCTAACCACAGCATTTCCTTTTCTGTATCCAGGAGCGCGTATGGATTAGTACTTTTGCCCCTCCATTCCCTGATGTTGATGGGCACGTTGTCCCTTACGATTGCCCCGATCTGACTCATCGTGACTTTTTTGCCACATTTGCGAGAGCAACCAGCTTGCCCTCTTCTGTGACTTCCGTGATGATAAGCCTTCCATCCATCACCTTTGTATGACCTCAGGGCTTCTGATGGTTCGCCGATCCAGAGGTCTAACAATTCAAGATTCGTTAATTACTACATGGTAATAACGAATATGACATTATAGATGGGGTAAAACAATGGAAATGATATATAACTCGGTGGAACCTTCCGTCACGGCAAGGTTTTGATGGGGCTCGGGCTCTTCATTGCCATCGCCGGACATGTTGAGGAACATATCCGCCTGGAAACCCTCTTCATCGGTGTATGTTACGGGAAGGTTGGAGCCACTACCACAAGCAATAATCTGCTCCATTAGATAACTTGCGGTCTCATCGTCTGCCACCTCAACTACTTTAAACACACATGAAATCATAGTTACATGTACAGTAAGGTATATACATGAAATCATAGAACAACCATGAGAAAAACAAACTGATTGAAACGTACACATGAAACTTACAAGAAATTTACATGAATGTCTTGAATGAAACTTACATGAAATGTCTTTAATGAAAATTACATGAAAACTTACAAGAAAGTTACATGAAACTCTTGAATGAAACTTACACAAAATGTCTTGAATGAATCCTACATGAACTGTTTCTACAAATTTCTACTAAATTCTAAGAATTTCTACCAAATTTGAAGTGTTTCTACAAGTTTCTACTAATTCCTACAAAATTGTACCAAATTTGAACTATTTCTACAATTTTCTACTAATTTCTAAGAATGTCTACCAAATTTATTTTTATTTCTAAGCATTTCTACCAAATTTCTACTAATTTGTAAAAATTTCTACCAAATTTCTACAAATTTCATCTAATTTCTACTAATTTTTGAAGCATTTATCCTAAATCGTAGTAATATACTAAAAATTATACTAAATGTCTACAAAATTATACTAAGCAAATATACTAAATAATTCTTAAGTATTTCTACAAATTTCTACTAATTTTTGAATCATTTATAATAAAATATAGTAATTTCTAAAAGTTATACAAAATGTATACAAAATTAGACTAAGCATCCAAACTAAATTATACTGATTTTGTACTAATCAAAGTAATTTTCTACTGATTTTCAACTAATAATAGTGATTTCCTACTGATTTTTTACTAATCATACTGATTTTCTAACTAAAAAATAAAAAAGGGACCTTGCGTCAGCAAGGGCCCCGCCGTACGTGTGGAGAGGGCCGGGGGTCGCGTCGGGGCGGCGTGCGGCAACGACCGGGATGGCGGGCGATGGCGGTCGGGGCGGCGGAGTGGCAATACGGAAGACGAGGAGGTTGGGGCGGTGGAGGCCGACAGTGGCGGGGATGGAGGCGGCAACGATGGGGCGGCAACGAGGAGGCGGCACAGAGGGAGGTGGCGACGAGGGGGCGCGACGCAGGCGGCAGCAACGAGGGGCCACGATAGAGGAGGTGGTGGCGGACCGGAGGTGGCGGTCTGGGTGCGGGTGACGACGGCCGAGGCGGCGGGCAACGGCAGCCAGGGTGGTGGGCAATGATGAGCACAACGGCCGGCGACGGAGGCGGACGGGCGGCGACGGGAGACTGGTGGCAATGGAGGCGGCCGGCCGGAGTGGATCTTGTAGAGTGGTGAAAATTTTGCTAAGTGTTGCAAGGTGGAGTGGGGAGAAGACGACCGTTACTTTTATTGCCCTATTTATCCCTGTTGCAATCGGGACTAAAGGATCCTTTTATCCCGGTTGCCAATTGCAACGAGGACAAAAGACCCCCCCCCTTTTAGTCCCGGTTGCAATTCGCAACCGGGACAAAAGGGTACGTCCGCGCGGGAGACGAAAATTACCCTTTTGTCCCGGTTGCAAAGGGGGGCATTTTGTCCCGGTTGCAATTTGCATCCACGACAAAAGGTCCTTTTTCCATTTTTCGTCTCCCGCCTGTTTTTTGCAAATTAATTTTATATATGTTTTCACTAGATTTTAGGAAGGAAAAAAAAGAACTTTACATATTTCGAACATGCAAAAATATATTAAATTAGCAAGTATATTTACACTAAGTTTGAATGAGTCATTAATTCTATACTAGTTCTTTTAGTTTCTAAAATAATTATTTTACTGCATCACTATCATCAGGAAATTCAATTGATGTATGTGATTAACATTGTTCATACTGATCGAATTGATGTATATGGTTAACATTGTTCATATTGATCGAATAAATCTTCACCCCAACTAATTTAAACACACAAATTTATATATGTTTTCAACTAATTTTGTTAAAGAAAAAATAAGAACTTTACATATTTCGAGCATGCAAAAATATATTAAAAAACATATTTTGAATAATTCTTCACCTCACCAAATTTAAACACATATGAAATTATAGATACATTAAATTAAAAATTGTATCAAGTAATACATGAAATCATAGAACTTTAAAATGTAACTTTACATAATGGTGAAGCATATTTAGTGCATTACAATGTAACGTTAAAAACATTTTCTTCACGAAAGTATCTTGGTCATGATCGCAGTGTAAGTACGGAGCCTCTTCTTTGGCTAGCATGATGCTTGGGTCAACTTCAACAACGAATGGAGGTATGCCATCAAACTGATCATAATCATTTGATTGATCTGTTTTGTCCTCGACTCCCACAATTTTCTTTTAGCTAGAAACACTATGTGGCGCTTTGGCTCCCATGGCTCTTCTGAATTTTTCTTTGGTTCGCTAGACATGTCCTTCACATAGAAAACCTGATGCACATCATTGGCAAGTACGAATAGTTAATCATTGTATCCAGTCTTGGTCAGGTCCACTATTATCATTCCATACTAATCTTTGGTTACGGCAGTTAGCTTCACCCATTAGCAACGAAACAGAGGGATGTTCAGCGGTCCGTATTCAAGTTCCCATATGTCCGCTATGAAACCATAATACGAGTCCTTGCTCTTGTTGCTGTCTATGACAACTATGCGGACACCACTATTTTGGTTCGTGCTTTTCTAGTCTTGGGCTCTTGTGTAAAATGTATAACTATTTGTCTCGTAGCCTTGACATTTCACGATTGTGCTAGAAGGTCCACTGGCTAACCAAGTGAGCTATGGGTGAATCTCAGAGTTACCCATGAGCTGTTGACGCAACCAAGAGGGAAAAATATCCATGTGATGATGTATAATCTAGGCATTAGAATTCGTCGGGTGTTCGAAAACTAACATATGCTTGTGTTGCTCGATATACGGAGCCACAAAGGATGATTGTTGCAGAATAGTGAAGTGTGCCTTGTCGAACAAATCAGTATCATTGCTCAAACTTGTTTTCCTTCCAAGGGTACCCATTCCCCGCAGCCTCCCCGCATGACGTGAAGTTGGAACCCCAATCGAATTAAGTGAGTCAATAAAATCAACACAAAACTCAATGACCTCCTCCATTCCATATCTCTTGGCGATGCTTCCTTCTAGATGGGCAACATTAAGAACATAGTTTTTATAGGACTGACATGAATTTTTCAAAAGGCCACATATTGTGCAGGAATACTGGACCGAGAATAGTAATCTCTTTTACTAGGTGAACCAGGAGGTGCGTCCTAATATTGAAGAAGGATGGTGGAAATACCGACTCAAAGCTGACAAGACATTGCACCACATCATTTTGTAGCTTTACTAGCTTGGTTGGATCGATTGCCTTCTGCGAAATCGCATTGACAAATGCGCATAGCTTTACGAGCGACAATCAGACATTCTCTGGTATAATGCCCCTAAGTGCAACCGGAAGCAACTACATGTGGCAGTCATGGGATTTGAGATTTGTAAACTTCTTTTCTTTTATATTTATTATTCCCTTTATATTCGAGGAGTACCCAGATGGGACCTTGATACTATTCAAGCATTCAAACATGCTATCTTTCTCTTCCTTGCTGAGAGTGTAACTAGCAGAACGTAAGTAGTGTTATCCGTTATCTCTCTTTCCGGATGTAGGTCATCTCATTGCCCCATATGTTTTAGGTCCTGTCATACTTCCAATGTATCCTTTGAGCTCCCATAAACACCTATGAAGCTTCATCAGGTGTATCACGTCTATTGCGTTGCGGACCTCTAAGATTTCCCAATAAGGTAGCTCCCAAAATATTGATTTCTTCTTCTACATGGGTGCACATCCATTATGGTCGTTCGGAACAAGTTCGCTACTAAGACCCTTTCTAAAGACTACCCATATATCCTTCATCATCTCAAAGACACGCTTTCGATTGCGGTGTGCAGGTTTTTACGATGGTCTGGTGCCTATTTGAAATGCATCCCTCTCTTTCTCAGCGGGTGGTTAGCAGGGAGAAATCAACGATGGCCCATATAGACAACCTTCTTACAATGCTTCAAATACATGCTGCCTGTATCGTCTAAACACTGGGTGCAGGACCGATATCCCTTATTTGTTTGTCCCAAAAGATTACTCAGTGCAGGCCAATCATTGATGGTTACAAACAACAATGCTCGTAGGTTAAAGCTCTCTTGTTTATCCTCATCCCACACACGTGCACCTTTTTCCTTCCAGAGCAATAAAAGTTCATCAACCAATGGTCTTAGGTACACGTCAATGTCATTGCGGGGTTGTTTTGGGCCTTGGATAAGCATCGGCATCATAATGAACTTCTGCTTCACGCATAGCCAAGAAGGAAGGTTGACCATGCATAGGGTCACAAGCCAAGTACTATGACCACTACTCAACTCACTAAATAGATTGAATCCATCAGTACTTAAACCAAACCTTATATTCCTTGCATCACTTTCAAAGTTCGGGAATCTCTATCAATTTATCTCCACCGGGCCCCATCCGCGGGGTGTCTCAGCATCTCATCTTGCTTACGTTCTTCTTTGTGACATCGCATCAATTTAGCATTTGCCTTGTTTCTGAATAAACCCTTCAAGCATGGTATTACATGGAAATACCACATCACCTTCACAGGAACTCTCTCCTTGGGAGGCTGCCCCTCGACATCATCAAGATCATCTCGTCTGATCTTATACCACAGCGCTCTGCATATAGGACAAGCATTCAATTTCTCGTATTCATCACCATGATAGAGGATACAATCATTAGGGTATGCGTGTATCTTCTGAACCTACAATCCTAGAGGCAAACAATCTGTTTAGTTTCATATGTGGTGGACGGCAATTCATTATTCTCGGGAAGAATCTTCTTGACAATTTTCAACATCCCCTGAAATGCCTTATCGGACACACCATTTTTTGGCTTTCATTGCATAAATTCTAGTGTGGTACCTAGTTTTTTATGGCTCTACTTGCAATCTAGGTACAACAATTTTTTATGATCATTAATCATGCGCTGCAACTTTTCTGATTCCTTCACAATTTCACAATCTCTATGTGCATCCCATAGCACCTGACTAAGGTCATTAGTAGGGCCATCTTCTGCAAACTCATCTTCATCAACCTCGCCCATCGTAGTATCTGCAAAAGCTTGGCCTGCAGCCGAGTCCGGAATGTTGTTATCATCCTTCTCTTCTTCGCCGTCTTCCATTACAACCCCTCTTTCGTCATGCTTGGTCCAAACCAAATAGTTAGGCATTAAACTGTATCTAAACAAGTGGCTATGAATAGTCTCCCTAGAAGCCTATGAATAGTCCTTCTTGTTACTGCATTGGAAGCATGGACAACATATGAACCCGTTCTCTGACTTGTTCACTTTGGCCACTTCAAGAAAATAATACAAGCCATCAACAAACTCCTTGCTTCGTCTGTCCGCGTTATACATCCATTGCTGGTCCATCTGCATCGTATTACGTGGAAAATGAACATAGGGTTTCGTATAGAATTATTATTTATAATTTAGTTCTTGCATTAAACATGAGATAAATAAATTTTTGGTCAAAGAAATACAATTATTAATTGTTAAATTATAGTGGCATGAAAAAATGTAGCAATGACCAAATTTTATTTTTTTACACCTACAATTTATTTACCTTAATTTTATTGCAATGACTAAATATTAAAAACATATTTACTCTAATTTTTTCTCATACATAATATTGAAATCCTCTCAATTCTCCCTCACATTCTAGCTCAAAATCCTCTCCATTTTCTCCTTCACATTCTCCCACACATCAACTTATTTTAACTAATAGGAATCATATATAACAAGCAAACTATCCATCACATTCTAGCTCAAAAATATGTATAAATACAAATCCTCTCCATTCTCCCTCATTCTAACCAACTCATTTTTCTCCCTTTCTAAAGCATAAAACAAAACATAACAACAATAAATGAAAGGAGGATAAAGTACCTAACCTTCACAACGCTTTGGATGAGTGAAATCCCCACGGAAATGAGGAAAAAAAATTCGACCAGCACCTCTCCTAGGCTTGCTTCGATGCCATGGAGAGGAGGATGAAGCTCTCTGTCTTGTGGAGTGGAGTCGCTCGGGCTGAAGAAGGAAGAAGAGGCCTCTGTCTTGCAATTTTATAGGGGAGGAGTTTTGGTCCCGGTTGGAAATTCCAACCAGGGTAAAAACAAACCCCTTTTATCCCAGTTGGGAGTTTACTCCCGGTTGGAAACACCAACTGGGACAAAAGGCTCCTGGGAGTAAACCTTTTGTCCCGGTTGGAGTTACCAACCGGGACAAAAGGGTGAGGCTTTTGTCTCGGTTGGAGCTTCCAACCGGGACAAAAGGGGGCGCTGCTGGTGGGAAAAATCCGACCGTTACAACTGGGACTAAAGGGGGGGCTTTAGTCCTGGTTGGTATTTACAACTGGGATTAAAACTCCGCCCCAATTCAGCCTACCGTGGTGCGCCAGCTTTAGTCACGGGCCAACTTTAAACCGGGATAAAAGGGGGCGTATGGAAGGTGAGTTCTCTACCAGTGGTATAATATATTAGTTGAAGAACCATTGTTCAAAGTCTTATCCTAATGTACTAAAATACGCCTTAATAAAATGAAAAAAAGGGAGCATGCTACAAGCTGTGACAGCAGTAACTTGCCGTTCCACATTCCAGTTCTTCCTGCTTCAGGTTATTTGGTCATGCAAACATAAAGAGCCAAGACCAAGTTAACGACTAATAGTCGTTGGTTACAAAACTAATCATAGCTAGGTAGTGGACGTCCAAATCACAGAGCTAGCATATATAGATAAGTTAGTAAGGTAGTAGTTAACAAAGAAGGGGACAAGAGAGAATGCATTATATACTACAACTGTGATAGTACAAAATGGTCGGCCATTAATTCGGCATGCAGCACCTACGGCAAACGCCTGTCGATGATTTTGGGTTTTCTTTGACTTCAGATTCAAACCGGAGCACGTACACAGCTTTGTGGTCAGATATATCCTCATGGATCAATGCATTGGCTTTGTTGTTTTGGGATATGCATCCGGCCTTGTTTTTCTGGCATTGGTCTTCGTTTGGTAAACTGGCATGTTTAAATTGGCGATCAACACTCAAACATTTATATATGGCTTGCATATATTTGACGTTATGCAGTTGGACCTTTCTTTTGGACTCCACGACATACAAATGCTGACCCAACCTTTTTCAGTTAACCTGGAGGCATTAAGGCTGACTATGTTGACTAGTACTCTTATCTTTCCAAAATTTTCCTTTGCAGTTATAGCTATTAGCTATATGACTAGCTTAATTTTTTAAAGGAACTAGCCTGGATTAGATAATGCACAAGGATTGCATGCGGTGTGGTTACTGGGGTAAATATGTAGTACAAACCACCTGGTAAGTGGAAACTTAGAAACTCCCACCATGGACCAGCAGATGGGGTATGTACGGTGCAGCAGCTAGTACAATCCCTCAGACCACTTTTCTGCACTACCTACTTCCCAATAGTACTATCTCAGTGCAATAAATTCGACCTTGTAGTTGGAACTAACTTGCAAATACTGTAGACCACCTCCCTCTTGTTGACTCTGCCCGGCAGAGCCACAGGCGACCCCTACCCCCCGAATCCCGCTTTGTTAGCCCTACCATCTTGGTTGTGATCGCGGTGTAAGTATGGAGCGTCCTCTTTGGCTAACAGGATGCTTGAGTCAACCTCGACTGAAAATGGAGGAAGCTCATCGAACTGATCATAATCTTCTGGAATGTCAATTTTGTTCTTAACTCCAATGATTTTTCTTTTCCCTGGAAGAACTATGTGGCGCTTTGGCTGGTCATCTGACTTATTAGCACCCTTCTGTTTTGGTTTGCTTGACATGTCCTTCACATAGAAAACTTGAGTCACATCATTGGCTAGGACGAATGGTTCGTCTCTGTATCCAATCGTGTTGAGGTTCACTATAGTCATTCCATAGTTGTGTGTCGTTACGCCTCCTCCAGTAAGTTTCACCCATTGGCACCAAAACAGAGGGGTTTTCAAAGGTCCATAGTCGAGTTCCCATATATCCTCAATGACACTATAGTATCCGCCTTTTTTCCCATTGTTGTTTATTGCATCTATACGGACACCACTATTTTGGTTTGTACCACTATTTTGGTTTGTGCTCTTTTGGTCTTGGGTTGTCGTGTAAAATGTGTACCCATTTATCTCATATCCTTGGAATGTCGATACTGAGATAGATGGACCCCTAGCCAACCATGCTAGTTGCTCTTCAATCGTGTCATCACCCATCAGTCGTCGCTGCAACCAAGAGGCAAAAGTGTCAATCTGATGACGTGTAATCCAGGCCTCAATCTTCCTCTGGTTTGAGGACCATACAATGGTCTTGTGCTCCTCCAAGTATGGAACCACTGGAGATGATTGTTGCATGACTGTGAAGTGTGCTTTACGAAATGTACTCTTATCGATGTCCATCCAAGATTTCCTCCCTAGTGTACCCTTTCCCTTGAGTCTCCCCTCATGATGTGGTACAAGGACTCCAATCGAACTCAGGTCATCAATAAAGTCAACACAAAACTCAATGACCTCCTCTATTCCATATCCCTTTGTGATGCTTCCTTCTAGATAGGCACGATTACGAACATACTTCTTCAAAACTGCCACAAATCTCTCAAAAGGGAACATATTGTGTAGAAATACAGGACCGAGAATAAAAATCTCTTCAACAAGGTGGACTAGAAGGTGGGTCATGATAGTAAAGAAGGAAGGTGGAAAGACCATCTCAAAGCTGACAAGGCATTGCACCATGTCATTCTACAGCTTTAATAGATTGTTTGGATGGATTGCCTTCTGAGAAATCATGTTGAGGAATGCACATAGCTTCATGATTGTCATTCTCACATTCTCTAGTAGAATACCCCTTAGTGCAACAAGCAGCAATTGTGTCATCAGGATGTGGCAGTCATGGGCCTTTAGACTTATCAATTTCTTCTCTTTAATATTTATTAGTCCCTGTATATTCGAGGAGTAGCCTGATGGGACCTTGATACTATTCAAGCACTCAAACATGCTTTCCTTCTCTTCCTTGTTGAGAGTGTAACTGGCAGGATGCAAGTAATATCCATTATCTCTCTTTTTTGAATGTAGGCCATCTCATTGTTTCATACATTTCAGGTCCTGAAGTGCTTCAATTGTATCATTTGCCTTCCCATATGTACCTAGGAAGCCAAGTACGTTTATGCAAAGATTTTCATCAGGTGCATCACATTGATTGCATTATGGACCTCAAGAACTTCCCAATAAGGTAGCTCCCAAATTATAGACTTCTTCTTCCACATGGGTGCATGTCCGTCCTCGTCGTTCGAAATAGGTTGGCTACCAGAGCCATTGCCAAAGACTACCCTCACATCCGTTATCATAGAAAATACATGTTTACCATTACGGTGAACGGGCTTAGTACGGTTTTCTTCCTCCCCTTCAAAATGCTTCCCTTTTCTTTCATAACGGGTGCTTAGTAGGAAGAAATCGATGATGACACGTATACATGACCTTTCTACAGTGTTTCAAATACATGCTACAAGTATCATCTAAACAGTGCGTGCAGACTCGAAATCCCTTGTTTGACTGTCTGGACATATTACCAAGCACCGGCCAATCATTGATGGTTACGAACAACAATGCTCGTAGATTAAAAGTCTCCTTTTTGTCCTCATCCCACACATGTACACCTTCTTCCTTCCATAATAATTATGGAAAAGTTCATCAACCAACGGTCTTAGGTAAACATCAATGCTATTGCCAGGTTGTTTTGGGCCTTGAATAATTACCGACATCATAATAAACTTCCGCTTCATGCACATCCAGGGCGGAAGGTTGAACATACATAAGGTCACAAGCCAAGTGCTCTGATCACTACTAAGCTCACCGAATGGATTGAATCCTTCTGTACTTAAACAAAACTGTACATTCCTTGCATCCTTTTCAAACTCGAGAAATTCTCTATCAACTGTTCTCCACTGGGACCCATCAGCGGGGTGTCTGATCATTTCATCTTACTTATGTTCTTCTTTGTGCCAACGTATCAACTTTACATGTGCCTTGTTTTTGAACAAACGCTTCAAGCGTGGTACTACAGGGAAATACCACATTACCTTCGCAGGAACTTTCTTCTTGCTGGCTTGCCCCTCAACATCCCCAGTATCATCTCGCCTAATCTTATAACACAGCTCTTCGCACATAGGACAAGCCTCCAATTTCTCGTATTCCTCACTGCGATAGAGGATACAGTCATTAGGATATGCATGTATCTTTTGTACCTCCAAACCCAGTGGGCAAACAACCTTTTTCACTTCGTACATTGAGGACGGCAATTCGTTTCCCTCGGGAAGCATGTTCTTTATGATTTTCATTAACTCATCAAAACCCTTATCAGAAACTCCAATTTTTACCTTCTATTGTAGCATTTTCAGTGTGCTACCAAACTTTTTGTACCCCTTGCAATCTGGGTACAATAATTTCTTATGATCATCTAACATATGCTCAAACTTCTTTGACTCCTTCACATTCTCGCAGTCTTCCTTTGCATTTCGCAACACCTGACCTATATCATCGGTAGGACCTTCTTCTGCAGCCATCACTTCTTCAGCCTCGCCTATTGCAGCATCTACAAAGGCACCTTCTTAAGTACAGTCAGGAATGTAGTTACCATCTTCATGGTCATCATCATCTTCCATCATAACTCCTCTTTTCCCGTGCTTGGTCCAAACAAAATAGTTAGGCATGAATCTCGAACTGTATATGTGGGCGTGAATAGTCTTTCTGGATGAGTAATCCTTTTTATTTTGGCAAATTCGGCATGAACAACAAATGAAACCAGATGGCAGCTTGTTGGACTCTGCCAGATTAAGAGAACCATGCAAGCCATTAATATACTCCATGGAACGTTTGTCCGTGTTGTACATTCATTGTTGATCCATCTATAAAGTATTACCGAACCAAAGATATTTGATCATCCATAGAATTATACATGAAACATAACAAACATGATACAAATACCATTAAACTCAAATGTTGCTGAAAGTTTAGATAGAAATACACAAATTTAAATTACAGACCCAAACAACATGATACACTGTGACAAACTCAAATGTTGCTGAAAGTTTAGATAGAAATACACAAATTTAAATTTCAGACCCAAACAACATGATACACTACGACAAACCATCCACTGAGTACTATGTAGGAGGACTTTAAGCATCCTTAGGCGGCGAAGATGAAGGTTTCACTGATCCAGCCTCATCCTGTGGTTTATTTGTGCCTTCTGCGACGATAGTACTTAGTGGACCTGAAACCCCTAGGACTGGCGTGGAGCATAACAACCTCCAAAAGGATATTCCTGACCCGCCGCAACAGCATCTTCATGACATCTTTGCCAATAATGAAGCATTGTTTTCTCCCACGTACTCATTTTCTTTGGCTTATCATGAGGGCCAACTGTGGTTTTCCCCTTGCTGCGAGAGGAACAACGATCGCCCTCACCATCACCACTACCCCCAGCAGCAATAGCCATCTCTATGTACCATAATTTATTTAGCTCATATTTGCAAATGACTAAACTATGAACAAATTATATTTTCCCCCACAATTTATTTAGCTCAAACATAACATATAAATGAAAAATTTTCCATTGTAACTTATTCTAAAAATGACTAATTACATACCTCTATTTCATCTTATTATCTCTATATACCACAATTTATCTGGCTCATATTTGCAAATGACTAAAATATGAACAAATTATATTTTTCCCCATACTTTATTTTGCTCATATTTGTAAAGGACTAAACTATGAAATTATTCCTCTAACCTCATATCAATTTCTTTGACTAATATGAAACATAGCATCCAAAAAATTGTAGCTTATTCTAAAAATCGCAAATATGAGCTCTAAATAACACATGCATATAAATAAAAAATTTATCCATTGTACCTTATTCTAAAAATCACAAATTACTCTAGCTCTAAAGCATAAAACTTATTATACTAACTATGTATCAAGGGAGGATGAAATTTCTAACCTTTAAAACACTTGAATGAGTGAAATCCCCGCAAAATGGTGAAAAATCCGGCAGCTCCTCCCCTATTTCACCATGAATGGATGAAGCTCAAGTTGGAGGAAATGGCTCGGGCAGGAGGAAGAAGACGCCTGATTTATAGGAGAGAAGTTAGTACTGGTTTGGGACTCCAATTGGTAATAAAGATCACCCATTAGTAGCAGGTGGAGCCTCCACCCGATACTAAAGACCCTCAAGCACGTTAGTACCGGGTGGAGGCTCCACCCGGTACTAATAGGTGACCTTTAGTACTGGTTGGAGCCCCCAACCGGTACTAAAGGGGGTCACGGGGGTTCTTGGGAACTAGCAGTTAGACCCGGTACTAATGCTCACATTAGTATCAGGTCAAAAACCAACCGGTATTAAGGGTCAGGACCAATGCTCAGTTTTCCAGTAGTGATTGTAAATGCAAAGGTAGGACTAGCTTGGGCAACCCCTTTGATCATCACCTCTTTACCAGCTCTAGACAATATATCCTCTCCTTCCAGCCCTGTATCCGTGCCTAAATTTTTCTTTCAAGTATGCAAACACTTTGGTATTTGACTGCTCCACAAAGACAGGTAGGCCTAGATACCTCTCATTTACTGTCTCCCACTGAATCTGAAGTATTTGCATCACTTCCTCCCACTTAGTTCAACTTGTATTCATACTGATTACTGAGCATAATCGCAGACTTATCCATATTGACCATTTGGCCAGAGCACTCATAAAGCTGTAGAATACTTTGTAGCTGTTGTGCATCCCCCATCTGCGCGGGAAGAGCTCTTTTACGGTGCACAATACTAGGTTATACGTCTGTATTAGTATTTGAAAAGACTAGTATAAAAACATCCGACAGTCAATATTAATTGTATAATACTGAAAATTTCACCTGTGTTGTGGATAGTATATATAAGTAGTATAAGTAGAATGAGGGTATCATGGTAAAAATGTAAATTTTATCATTATAATATTTTTTTGACCACTAGCGTAAAGTCTAAAAGACTATTTCATTTCAAATATCATATTTTACAATGTAATAATTACTCCCTCTGCAAAGATTGCACTTCTAGAATTTTTAAGACATATTAAGTATCCACAAGAAATGACATGGATACCCCTAATTAAAACATTCAGTCAGCATGAACCAAATCTTGGAAAGAGAAAAAAGCTAGAAATTTAAATGTGCATGCACATTGGAAAGGTAAAATGCGTCTTGGGAAACAAAAAAATTGTTAATTAAATGACGAATGCACCTTGGTAATAGAAAAATTTAGGCAATTAAATGTAGTTGGTTCAAATGCTACAAGAGCACTCTTTTGTGGGATAAATTTTGAACTCTAAACGAGCACTTTTGCGCACAGAGGGAGTACTAAATTATCCATAACAATGAACGGTCTTATATATACTGTATATTACTAATGTATACCACTAAGTAGTAATATTATGTACAGTAAAAGAGCTCCTGTGAAAAACAAGTTCAAAAGAGGAGCTAGAGCTATAGTAGGACGACCTATATATTTTAGAGGAAGAAGCCAGGATTAGCTAATGGCTGACGGATTGCATGTAGTATGGGCGGGGCCACTGGCTATCGATCGGACATCGCTATCCGCTAGCAGCAAATGAATGCCCCCGTATATTGTTCATCTTCCTCCTCTCATCTTCCTTCTTCCTCCCACAGGTAGAGCTCCAACCCGACCTCGCACCACCACTGCCCCACAGACCGCCTCCCCTGCATCCGACGACGCCACCACTGGTGCCGCAGCCGCCAACCTCGCTCCCACTGGCCGCTTCCACCACCTGCGGTGGCCGCCGACCGACCCGCCCACCAACCACCCGCGCCGCCACCTCCGACCGGCCCTTCTGAACCACTCCGGCGCCCTTCACCCCACCACCGACACAGGACATCGGTTGTCTTTCCCCGCCCCAACCGGCGCCACCCTCGCCGTCGGACAACCCGCCACCACCGCCGGTTGCCGCAGCCCCAGGCCCTCCCTCTAAGGTCACCGGCCATGGATCCACCCCAGCAACCCCCCGACCCTAACCCCTAACCCTAAGGATTTTGTAGTATAGGCGTGTGATTGCTGAACCAATAATAAATTGGCGGGGAATACTTACCAAAGCATTTATGGTCGTTGAACAATTTCCAGTACCTGGTCAACAGAACATTAAGGACGGAGTACCGCTGCTCTGAATTAGGTTATTGTATTCACGTTGTATTCGTTAATGTGTATGCATGCATTTTAAGATTTGACCTTCAGAACAATACCCCTGCGTAGGAGTAGTACTGTTCCTCACCGAGGTACTCTTAATTTAATTTACCACACCGGTTGGTTTTGAGGAGAGAAAGGAGAGGTGGAAGAGAGAGAGATGAGATAGAATTGTATGTATTCATTACCGACCTATACGGAAAGAAATGATAGGTGGTAGAGTGAAGTTTTTAAGTAAATAATATTATGTTGAATGGCAGTATAGATACTTTTTATAGAAATCAGGAGTGCCCTAATATTCAAGAGATTAAGGTTGGTATGAAGGAGACAAACATGCGGTTCTATTGTTCAAAATTCGAGCGGGCGCGCTCGAGTCTCGTGCCAACATTTCCTTTTTCCTGGAAGGTGCTTCCCGCAAAGTTCCCTCTTCGTTTTCGGAAAATTCATCCTGGGCCCGCCCGCGCTCATGCACCCTCGTAAAGTTAGGGAAAAAGTAATTGAGGCCTAGTTCTCAATTTGGGAATGGCAAAATTGGCATTTTGCTATAAATGCGCAACTGTAGCGTTTCGTTTGTATTTGTGAATTATTGTCCAAATATTGACTAATTAGGCTCAAAAGATTCATCTCGTAAAGTACAACAAAACTGTACAATTAGTTTTTGATTTCGTCTACATTTAGTACTTCATGCATGTACCACAAATTTGATGTGATGAGGAATCTTCTTTTTGTATAGTATCAAAGTTGGAAGTTTGGAGCCAACTAAACATGGCCTGAATGTCATAAAAAATAGCTTGCCAGCGCACCTGCCTCACCCACCTCTAGCCGCCATACATTGACACAATACCTGCGCGTCTACTGTAACCTCTTCCCGAGCGGATCAGCTCGACCTCTCCAGTCGCGTCAACGGCCCTCCGAGCGTGAGCAGCGGAGCTCGTCCTCTCCGGATCCAGTCGGCAGTTGTACCAACGCCCCGCCCCCCGGCGATTCTGCTCCTAGTCAGCAGGTTCGACTCTCATCTTACAGACTTATTAGTACACTTTTGGGTTGGAGCACATCTCAGAGTTCCATTCCAGTCGAAGTCCGGACTACTCCGGAGGTGCGTGCTGGATGAGGTTTATATAGCATCCCGGTTAGATTACGACCCATTTCAAAGATCAAACTCTCAGATGTTGGAGCTCCTACCCGAGCTCTCATCCGGTTGCTCCACAAACTGCCGCATCACGCACCCTGGTTCGGAAACATCCCAAGGCCAAACGCCCCGCCGACTGCCTCCCACAGAGCGCAGCAGCAGAATGCCCCCATCTCCGGCCATAGAATCAAGTAGAGAAAGGAAGAGGAGACACCGAACCACCAGATCCATGCTACCGTCGCCTTTTGCCGCTCGCCCGCGGCGTGGCTTGCTGTAGCCTGGGGCGGCGGCCGCGCGCTTAGCTTCCGCCTGCAGGGTTCGCCCGCCCAGCTGCTGCTTGCTCCTACAGGGCCCCGCCCTGGCCTCTGTTGCCAGGCTTGTCGTCACTCGTCACTGCCTGCTTGCTAGAGTAGGAGACAGAGACACGAAGGAGGGAGGGAGGGAGGGAGGGAGAGGACACTGGAAGACGGGAATGAGAAGAGAGAAAGCGACTGAGCTGAGAGGTAGTGGCTTGCCGCTAGCTGCTGCTTTTTATTGTACATAAAATTTATTGATCATTTGCTTTTGTATTTTCTTATCAGTTTGACATGTATTTTCTTTAAATCATATTCTTTTAATTTGTGTGGATTACGTATGAACAAGAGGTGGACTGTCTTTGAAAATAACTAATTAAAATATGTGTTAAAGTAGCTATTAAAAGTAATTAATGCAACTATAGTCATTCCATAAATAATAGTCACAAATATTACTATTTACATCTAAAATGGTTAATTTGTTAGTTACAAGACATTCAAAATAAAAAACAAGTGGGTACTTCTTTTTTAAACAAAAGAAAGCTTCTATGGAAACAGGAATGTACAGTGGAGCTTCTACCTTTGATGACTACAGGAAGCAGCTACAGATTGTACTGCAGGATCCTAGTGAAGAACCCGTGCCTCTGTCACTGGATTATTTGAAAGCCATCACAGATGGTTTTTCTTCTGATCGACTAGTTGGCAGGGGTGGTTTTGGAGAGGTTTACAGGGTAAAGTCTTCTCTTTTTCTCCACCAGTTGTTTAAAATTTCTTCCAGGAATTTCAGTTTCAAATGTAAGCAGCAGGTAATAATGGAAGGCTCACGTACATGTTCTCCAGGGAGTTCTCGGGAGGGAGAAGTTTATTGCTATCAAGAAACTTTATGCTGAACATGTGGTTGATGACAGCAAATACAAAGCTGAGTTGAATTCTCTAATGAGGATACGGCACCCAAATATAGTGCAACTTATTGGTTACTGTGCCGAGACAAAGTTTGAAGCGATGCCGCAAAACGGGGAACATATTCTTGCAGAAGTACGTCAACGTTTGCTCTGTTTCGAGTACATCAGCAACGGAAGTCTTCGTGAGTATGTTCTAGGTATGATTAGTAAATATAGTATATAGTTCCTGTTTATTTAGTATTCTTTACACAATCTACCAATTTATTTACTGTAATATCACTACTACAGAAATGGTAGTTTTAACCGTACATACGGACGCGGCTCTGGCAACCTCCCTGCTTTTCGGATCTGAAAAGAAGCAATTCGCAGGGGTGGTTGGTCCCTAAAATTCCATTTCTAAATACTGATTTTTTTAAAAATAAGCAAACAAAAAAAAATACAAGAGTAAAAAAAAAGTCGCCTGCGGACCGCACCCACCACGCCCCCGAACCACACGGCACCCCGTGTGTTGCCTGCCGCCCGAATCTGCGCCACTAGCTGCCAAGCCGCGCCCCCTAGGCTAGGCACCACCGTGCGCCCCGCGCCACGTCGTGTCGCTGCACACCTTCCGTGCTCCCGCGCGGTGTGTATTTGTTGGATGCACATCGAGCGGTGCAGCTCGAGGGCATTGCTAGACTGCATGTTGATTTGTAAAAAGTATGAGTGCTAAAACGCAAAGTGCATCATCCAACGGTGAGCACAGGTGCGGGAGCACCCAAACCTTCCTCCCCTTTGATGGTGTTGGTCATATACTATAGTAGTTGGCTGTGACGATGCATGATGTCATACAAAATGGTGTTACCAATAAGGAGGGAAGGACTTGGCCTTTAATGGTTCGACCAACTACATCTCTCCCTTGATATAGGTTAGTTAGGTGGTCCTCCCCTTTATAGCTTGTGGCGGGTTAGGATCAAACCTTGTTGGAAGTGGTTAGCACCTCCCAATTAGAGTAGTGTTCACCAAGATGCTATTCCATGTTCGCCTAGGCACACATAGTCGCTAGGCGGAGGATAATACCACCTCTCCTAGGGGTGTAGGCGCCACCCTAGGCAGCGCCCGTGAATCCACAGTGAAAAATGAAGTCGCATGGCATCCTCGATGACTGCCACAACCAGATCTGCCAAACCACGAACACGAGTCGGAGGCAGTGACACCGGGCGGCACCGAAAGGGGAGGGTATGTCAGGTGGTGTTGGTGGAGGTTGGAGGCGTGGACATTGCCCAATGCTAGCGGAGGTGCGGACGATGAGATGAGGACATTGGGCCGGTAGGGGCGCAGCTATAGGGGGTGCTGCAGCACTCTCTGACCCCATGAATGTCCACGTGATGTTGGCCTCTTAATCCCGAATTTTACACATAAAACCTAAAGTTAGCTTAACTGGTAGTGTCTTAGCAACCCTTCTGAACTGGTCTCAGCTCCGCTCTTGTTGGGTGGCGGAGGCGGATGTGGGGACTTCGTGGCAGCTATGGTGGAGAGTACGTTGGGCGGCGGAGGCGTGGGAAGCGGCAAGCTCGCCTAGGCAGGGGTAGAGGCAGGGTCGAAACTTAATGGGTAGATAATGTTTGGCAGGATGGGAACCGGATAAGAGCTGGATGGCATACTTGGGCTTAGGCTGCCTTAACGGGTCTCCTTGTCTAACACAAGGCCCATTTTCATACTGCATTTTCCTTTTTCTTTAGAGTGTGTCGCACAGATGTGTCTGACACTACCTAGAAAATGCCTTGGAAACATCTAGGCTCGAGTATTTGTCAATATTGAAAGTAAACTCAAGTATTTGTCAATATGAATCTAGTGATATTTATTTTTATATTACAAGAACATATATTAATATAGAACAATTATTAGTCGAAGGCTTGCTTACCAATATGAAATATATACTTGACTTACCGAAATGAAATATGCCTACTAATTTCGGAGAGAGTAAATAATTATTTCACCCACCCACCCACACAATGCAAATTGGTCCCAATATGCTACACAAAGTGTGCGACTATTAGAACCTTTTCTGTTTATCTATATTTGTCCGCAGATCTGGATCTTGGCTGGGATAAGAGATACGCAATAATGGAAGGAATTTGCAAAGGTTTAGATTTCCTTCACGAGGAATGCAATCTTACTCATATGGATCTTAAACCTGAAAATATACTGATAGATGACGATATGGTTCCAAAAATTACTGATTTTGGTTTGTCGAGGCTGAGGGATGCACAAAAATCTCAAATTTTCACTCATACCCTTACCGGAACACTGTAAGTTACACCTCATGCAACAATACAAATGTTTCTGCTATCTTCATTGTCAGATTATCATTGAAGTGTTAATAACTTTCAAGTTGCTGGCTGCAGTGGATACATGCCACCAGAATACCTACGCGAGGGCAAAATATCTCATAAGACAGATATATACAGTTTGGGTGTTATAATGTGTGAGATAATCACAGGCGAAAAGGTGCCCATTGGCTGGAGTAGTTACAGCCCCAAGAGTATGGAATTCACAGAGAGTAAGAGCGAGACTAACCAAAAGCCATTGCTTACCACTATACCAGCCGTCATTTACTATAGGCTCTACCTCACCTATGCAAATGTTTAGGAGCTTGCGGAAGATGGATGAAAATATTTGAGAAGTCACTGAATGATGCGTCACTAAAGAAAATATATATCAAACAAGTAAAACAGCTGCTCGACATAGCCCTAAAATGTGTGGACCATGACAGGACGAAAAGGCCTGGTTCATCGGAAATACTTAAAGCCTTTTACCCTAATCCAGCAGAAAGAAGCTTGTGTGAATCAAACAGCAACTATGGACAGGTATAACCTCTCTCGTTATCATACTGCGAGCTCTCGTGTCAAACATTATTTCATCGTAGAATCGTGCAGAATAATTGCGCCCACTTTCATCCAAATAGTGCACAATTACCTTATGAATTTTGTTATCAACTGCACATATAAGGAAATTCCCCATGTATAACTGCAGGTTATCGAGCTCCTCAGTGTGCATCCGCTGCAGCTTGATTTCTCTTTGCCTGAGCCCAAAAAGCTACATCGCAGCTCATGCTCGCTGCACCTAACCAACAACATAGATGTACCTGTGGTCTTCAGGCTCTTGCCGTCAGAGAGACTATCAGCGCATTTCTTGCCGCAATCTGGTGTGGTGCCGCCGAAGTGCAGGTACACACTCGCTGTCGTAATGCATCACCAGCAAAATCCACGGTTCGGCAACGACGACTTTTTCACACTGGAAAGCACCAAAGAGAGGTATCAGGGCCTACGGATCGTCGACCCAGGAGCATTGATTACGAAAGCCAGAGAAAGGGGTCTTAAGGTGCACGAGGTGAAAATAGCTGCTGTCTGTGCACATACGGATGTGAGTTCATTCTGCTTCTCTCCGAATGAAAAATATACAAATGACTCCCCGTAAACATATGCATGTTATTTTGCACATTCGTGCAGTTCAATCTTCAAAACATCAACTAAAAATATATTCTAATATAATATTAGATTATAAAACGCAATGCATACATGCACACATACATATGTATAGTATAGGCAAGGAAATTAAAGCGCACTTTGTCGATAAGAAATTAAAGTGCATAAAGAAGTGGATAACTAGCTTCAAGACCTTTTGAAGCTAGTCGTCTTTATTATTACTAGCTCCAGAAATTATTGGAGTTAGAGCTATAGGCACATTAAAGATGTTTTGTTGAGTAATTTTGTTATTGTTTTAGATTAGAACCTAATATTAAAAAATCTTGTTTTATTTTACAAACTCCAAATCTTGTATGGATCTCAAGAGCTGGACCTTGGATTCCATGCTGCACCTAAGGTGTAGCATATATAGAAAAGGATACGAATATATATGTAAATTTAAAATAATAACTAGCATTTTTTTAAATGAACTAAGCGGACTCATTGAGGCCACCGATAGAAAGGCGATGCAGCATATTCCTATTTCACCACCAATTCCATGACTCGAGGACCGCTAAACTATTTTTAGGATATATTTAGTGGTGATATTTTAAAAAAAGTATACTACAATTACGTTAGTTAAGTATTATTTTTATTTTTATTTCACAGCCGCCAATACGTCCTAATTTAAAACCAGAGTTGGCCCGACGAGTTTCCTGGGACAGACAAGACGTAAAGCCTGAACTCAAGGTGAATGATTTTCTTTAGATTTTACCCAAATTTGTCGTATACTGGTTCCATTTCAGAAATATATGTTAGTTTATTGGTCTTTTCTGGCTTGTTTTTTCATTTATCAGATAATGCCCGCGAGATACAGTCGTCATAGTATTGAAGCCGCAGGGACAGCCATATCTGTGCATCCAACAGAGCCGTGGTGAGTGGAGTATTTTCTTTTGGCAGAGCTAAATTTCAAGCTTGCTCGCATCGCAGCAGGCCTTCAATCAGTTTAATCTATCGTGTCCTGCACATATCATGCGGGTGTGTGTGTGCTGCGGTTGTGGTGCATGTGTCTGAGTGCACGTATATCTTTGGCTTGCCCCTCACCGTCGGTTCTTTGCGGAAAGCATTCCTGCAACCTCTAATGAACAAGGTGGCTGCCAGCATGCAAAATGGAAACCTCCATTGATGAACAAAGTTGGCCGTCTCACTACGGTAAAAAAGGCCATGAACTGCAAGTGCATTCGCACCATATATAAGGTCATTGTTGGTGCAAATTCGGGGCCAACACACGAGAGCACTAGAGTGTGCGGGTCGCGAATGGCAATGTGGCTGCATAGACCGGTCAAACTAGTTGAGCAACCCAGTTGGACCGGCTCCTAGGGTTTGGCCTAGATCGATCGTTCGAGGGGATAACTACCACACTTATGTGATGAAAGACAGATAGGTTTACGAGCAAACCAGCAAAGGGATAACCAACGCAATTACATGGGGAAGAACGACTAGTTTATGAGCAAACTAGCAAAGGCCGTCGAAACTCTCGCTCGGGAGGGACCCCGTCAGGGCGTGGATGTCGCCGGCATGCTCTAGGTCGACCAGCAAGCCTAGGACGCCATCTCTGGTCGTGGACATCAGTAGACGACCAACATGAAGGTTGGAGAAGGAGTTTAGGAGATAAAAAATAAATGCATAGTAGATTGATTCCATTGGGTTCCCCTAAATCGCCCGTAGCTCTTTATATTTATAGGGTGCAGTGGGGAGATCTTGACCTAGTAGGAGTCAAAGGTTATTCAAATCCCGTATCAAAATACAACTCCTAACTAGGATTAGGCTGGTCGAACTGGTCAAATCGCCCATCCAAACTAGTCTGACAGGTCAGCACAGGGCTGAATCTTATCAGAGCCATAACTCTATCATCCGGACTTCAAATTGGACGTTCCACATATGCATTTTGATTGTCTTGACTAGACACTACTAGATAAGCGACCTTTCATCCACTCCCTTAGTACCGATCATATTTTGACCCGATACTAATGCTAACATTAGTACCGGGTCCAAATTTAGGACCCTCCGGAGGCCTTTTAGTATCGAGTCGTAACACCACCCGGTACTAAAATCCCTCCACGGGTTACTTCAAAAGGAAAGCATATCTACCTCCATCACGTGCACTGCGTAGGTGGGATGACCGCACGAGGCTTGAGGAAACCCACGAACCGCGTATGATGCGAGGCTTTGTTTTTTGGCCCAAAACAAGTTAGTACCGGTTGGTGTTACCAACATATGGATCCTTTAGTACCTGTTATTTAACCTGATACTAAAGACCCCTTTAGTACCGACATAGCAATACTGGTACAACCGGTACTAAATAGGGGTTTGGAACCGGTACTGAAAGTGAAATCCCCAGTAGTGAGGTTTACGCAATGGTTAAGAGATTTGACAATATTTGTAAAACCAGTTTGACCGGTTTATAGACCGGTTTGCCCAGATTCAGACAACATACTCCTATGATGCTAATTTTGATCGTCAACAGCCATCTACCTCTGTTTTGTACAGGCCAGTGGAGAGGAGCACCTCACCATGCATGATTCGCCCTTGCATATAAGCACCTTTCGTAACGTTGTGTGTGCGCGCATCTGACCCACATTGTAAACTCATATCCTTTTTCTTAATAAACAAAGATACACAGCTCTCCTGCATATCTATAAAAACCTTAAAAAAGAAAGTGGAGCTGGATTCCTGTTACTGTGTAGGATAATTGCATGTTGCTATCTACTTAATTTGTGAAAAAATTATACTTATCGTGATGCAGGATCCTGAGGGCATCCTTTCTTGAGGTATTCGAGGTATGGGACTACGATAGGATGGTAAGTGACCA
The DNA here is from genome assembly GCF_005286985.2 of Setaria viridis. Lineage (NCBI taxonomy): Eukaryota > Viridiplantae > Streptophyta > Magnoliopsida > Poales > Poaceae > Setaria > Setaria viridis. The sequence goes on from NC_048266.2 coordinate 10,046,265, forward strand.
CTCGCAGCAAATTTCTTTTTGCAGAAAGGAACTTTATTGTACTTATGATCGATTCCTAATGTTTTAAATCTTCGGCTAGCTATAGCTGTTGATATATCCCGTTATAACGGTTTAATATAAAATACAGATGTTTATACTCATGTACAATATAGCTATTATAGTCTTATTTAGCTCTCTGCTATTTGTTGTTTCATAGTTCTGTTGCTAAACCCCTTATTTGGATATTTAAAACACTAATTGCTCCACACAATGAGGAACCTGAGCACACCACACAACAATTTGAGTCGTGCGTTTTCGCCAATTACTCTGTACTCATGCGATACACAATTCGTTCTCCCTTCACGTCTTAGATTTCAAAATCCGGCAACTGATCACCAAGATCCTTAATTACTTCTAGCAAAAAGTAGAGTGCTGATCGCTGCTGTCCTACGACATTCAGTCTCTCCATCCCAGGTCAGCTGTCACGTGATTCCATCCGTGCCCACTCGCAACCCGGCAACTTGTTCCTCACCCTCGTCAATGGGGAATGACCGCCTTGTAAAATGCTCATTAACCACATTTAAATGCTCATTTTAGACAATGCTTGTTCTCTTAATTATTATGTTATGGACAACAGTGTCATAATATATCAATATGGCCTTTACCCGTGGCAATGCTCAGACATATTTCCTAGTCTTTTTAAAATATGGGACTTAGAAAAGTAGAACATGCATTTCTGTGAAAATAATGATAAAAGTTTTCCACCGGATGCTATGCTTGTTACAAAATTGAAAAATTCTTTCATGTGTATTTGGGCTCAGAAAGCTACATGGTATATATACATCTTGGCGCAGGAAAAGGTGCACTTCTGTTTTGCCCAACCACAAAGAGTTACCTGGATTCCCAGGGAAGAGGCCGATATATATGGTGATGCTGATGGGCAACTAAGCCTACCACCAGGGCTACCGAAGTTTGTTTCACGAAAGAGATGGATTTTGGTTGGGTCTAGCACTGAATATGACAGACGAGATCCTGGTTACATATATGTGTACAGTTATATGGCAGTGAAAAATTTCAAGGGATCCAAAACATATATATTATCAAAAATAAAGAGTTTTAAGGCCCATGAAAGAGGTACTGTGTTATTGGAAGTCCATCCATCTCGACCGTATGTGCTGTCATCATTAGCTCATGATGATTCAATCGATGGGAATGCACCAGTGTGCAGCATTAAGCTGTGGGACTGGGAGAGGGGCTGGGATTGTGTTCAGACATTTAACACGGAAGACTTTCCACGACAACTTAAATTTCACCCAAATGACCAAGATACTTTTGTTACATTTTCCCTAAGGAAAGGTGTAAAGGTACATGAATTTTATGTTTTTATTTTTCATCATGAATGTTTTGATAAACATAATTGCAGGCCGTCCGTGTTAACATATGTTGAATGTTCTTATGCAATTCGAAGTATAGGTATGGGATATTGATTCTCCAAAATGTAAATCTACGTTGCCCGTGACATACGACGTATCGTGTTTTGATTTCTTTATTCAAGGTGGAAAGCAATACTTGATCATTGTTCGTCGCGATGAAGATAAGTCCACGGTACGTAAGGCATCTTTATTTAGGAATGAACTGGTTGTTTTTCGAATCACTGTCTACACGAAATATTGACGCAATGACTTTTTGTCCCTGAGTCAGATATGGGACTACGATACAGGGACTCTTGTTGAAACTCTGAAAGACAAGAATGTATCTACTGCTTGTTCCCATCCTGAACTTCCGGTACTAATTACAGGCTCCATACACGGAAGAGTCTCCATATGGAGCTCCAGTACGTTCAAGTATGCATTCTAGTTTCCTCACTCTACATGCTTTAATTGTGCCGTAGTTTACAACCTTAACCCTGATGACGTTGTCTTAGAGTTTTATTAGTGCACTAGTAGACTTGTACGTGCAGCACGCACGTATCTATCAAAAAATATTGCCTTTGTGATGCAGGAATAACAATGAAATTTTTGAGAAGTCAATATTCTTATATCATATAGAAACTATTAATTATTGATCCATGCATGATGGCACACGACAGCATATACAATCACAATTCAATCCGTATCATTAATTCACTTCCATTATTACTGATACCAATAATTTTTTAGGTGCGATATGATGTAGTGTTGAGTTCGCAACTCCTTGATGCATTTTATTTAGATCAGAACGGGCCTGTTATGGTCTTTGTGGTTCAAAAATTCTGTGCAACTATATTTTGTTGCTGAAAAAGAACAACCACCGTACAACAACTTAGCTGGAGGATACAAATTGGTCCAAAAATTTGTAAAATGCTCAATTTAGTACAATAACTTAACAAGTGGGTGCAGATTAGTCCAACAACTTGTATTATACTCAATTTATTGTAATTACTTGGCAAATTATTGCACCTACAGTCCAAACGTTACAATAACAATGTATTAAGCAAAGTAGATGGATATGTGAATTTTCTTCCAATCAATAATTCTTAATTTTTGTCAATAAAAGTTATTGATCGTGACCAGGATGTTGCTTCTTAACTATCTACATAACTTATTTTGTGCATTAGTTAAAATTAAATAAATTTTTAGAATTACGCCTTTGGTATTATAAAAAATAAAGTCCTTAAGAGAGATTATGTGACTTTAAAAAATATTTATGCCAAACTCCCAAACTCCTAAAAGGTATTGTGTTAATATATATGTATTAACATGTTATTTTGTATAGCTGAACAATGCATATAATCAAACATTTTAAAACAGTATGAAATTAATATTCCTAACCAAAACTAAATCATTTTATAACAATTAATTATTATGAATACATAACATTAATTTCCTAAACACTGAAGGTTCTAGTCTTAGCCATACATTGGCATCACGATGCGAATATCAATGGTCAATAGATAATGCTCAATAATTTATTCTGACACGAATATGTCTTGACCTGACATTAGCAAATATGTTGCTCATTGTAACATTTGGACTGCTGATAATTCACCAAGTTATTGCACTAATTTGAGCATTTTACAAGCTCTTCAATCGACCAACCCACCTATCAAGTTATTGTACTAGATTGAGTATTTTACAAGTTATTGGATAAATTTGCACCCACCTGCCAAGTTGTTGTATGGTCGGTACAATTTACTCAATGAATTTAGTAACTTATATGACAATTCTGTAAGTCAATTTCTTTTTCTTTTACTGAGATGAGTGGGTGAAAAAGAACATAGAATGAATTGGTGAAAAGAGTGTGACGAGATGAGTGGGTGAATTCCTATATGAATTTGCCAATCACTTCTACATAGAGACATTAATGCGATGTTCGATGTTCTTCGCTTACATTATGATGAATATATTTTCATTGCAATTTTTGCTCCACATTCTTTCAGTCTTGTGGGCGTATTGAACTGTTATCTTGGAAGAGTACGTAGTGTATCCGGTGTGAAGGGATCAGAAAGGTACGTGTCTAAAAGTATAAGTGAGTGTGTGTGCGTGCGCGCGTGCGTGTGTGGTGTGTGAGCGCATGCTCTCGCGCATGTATTTGTTTACCTTTTCATTTTCTCCATGTCAAACATGTGTAATGTAGAACATGTTAAATGTTGCAGGATTGTAATAGAACATACACATGGAATTGCAGTTGTTGAAATCGGCCATATGCTAGAAAGTGAAAGACCATATGAGTCAGAGGGAAGCGAGATTTGAATGAAACTATATATATATTCTGTTGGTAAGTTGAGTACGTATGTGTCAGATGTGACATAGTAATATACGTATGTTGTTATTGATGTTCTGGAACATAACTGAGACTGTACTTAACAAAGTATCGTATTGAGTCTTTTTAGAAAATGTTACTTAGCTCCTCCCTTCGTTCCAAATTGTATATCGTTTTGGTTTTTCTAGATTTATAGATGTTATTATGCATGAGCAGTTAATAAGTGGCCGTGCATTGCCATCATCTGTATAGCTGGTACAAGGTGAGAGAGTTGCATGTGAGGACAATGGTTGTGCTGTAAGTTTCTAGAACTGATGTTCATGTTACTTGTGTCATGACCAGACACAAATGTGAAATAATGTCGAAGACACCTCCGATCCACGGTATCTGGATGCACCTGCGAGAATGTTGCAAGGATTGACAGGAATGTTCAAAGAGCACTTCACATGTCCTTACACTGTAAATAAACTTAGTTTATTTCTCAATGGATTATTTTGCAAGACCACGTTAGCAGCAGTTTACAAGTGCGCACTCACCTTTTAAGCGATGCTGCTTCCTTGATGATCGAGGATCTTGCAGAATGCGGCGAAAATGCATATATAGCATGATGTCATGATCGAATATTTACACTCTGTTGCCGGATTCGAGAATTTCACGATACAAGGTTTTTGAATGGAAATGCTGCTGCGATTCATTTGGTGGAACTTATACAATGCGGTAGGAATGATGATTTGGTCATTGGTGTATTTCCCTGCGTGTGCGTTCGGCAGTTGCTTGATCAGGCTGGTTAGTGCTTATCTGCATGAATGAAGATTGATTAGTATGTTATTGTAGAGAACATTCCCTAGTAGAGAATTGGCCTTTAGTCCCGATTGGTAGTGTGCAAATCTTCCGAAAATCCATCCGGGATAAACTAAACGGGATAAAAGATAAAAAGACCCCCCTTTTATCCCGGTTGGTAACACCAACCGGGATAAAAGGGGTCACCACGGCAGGCGCTGCAAAAAAAAAAAGCAATCCCGGGCTCCCAGGAGGCCAAGTCACGCAATTTTTCATGCGAAGTATGCGCGTGCGCGATTTTTCACCCACAACCTCCAGCCTCGCGCGTAGCTTCCTTGCCATCCCACCTACACACCACATCTAACTATATAGGGGATGCTACCCTTTTGTATTAATTTGTGGGGACCCTTTTATCCCGGTTGGAAACACCAACCGGGATAAAAGACCCCCTTTTATCCCGGTTGTTATTACAAACCGGGATAAAAGGGTTCGAGGGATTTAGTCCTCTTCTAGTTAGCTTGTTGGGGATCATTTTATCCCGGTTTGAAACACCAACCGGGATAAATGACCCCCTTTTATCCCGGTTGGTATTACAAACCGGGATAAAAGGCTCTCGAGGGGGGTCTTTTATCCCGGGGGGTCTTTTATCCCGGTTGGTATTACAAACCGGGATAAAAGGCTCTCGACCCTTTTATCCCGGTTGGTCCAACCGGGATAAAAGGGGGGGTCTTTTATCCCGGTTGGTATTTTAAACCGAGATAAAAGGTCTCTCAGGATCTTTTTTCCCACTAGCCTTTGCAACCGGGATAAAAGGTCCCGGTTGGTGAGCCCCCCCACCAGTGACTGAGCTTTAGTCCCGGTTGGTGAACCTTTTGTCCCGGACCAACTTTAAACCGGGATAAAAAGGGGCGCATCGAAAGCCAATTCTCTACTAGTGATTGATGCGTCAGATTAAACCAAATATACTGTACGTACTAAAAATGCTAAGGTTCTGCTTCAATGACCCTTTTGAGAGAGACTTTATAAATCTTAAAGAAAAGGTAGTAGTTAGTAAATAGGGAAAGATATGTGCAATTCAATATCAACATAACTAGTTTATGTGTAAACCAAAGTAAGGTATATCTATCTATCCATATCAACTTTGGAATGCAAAGCATTTTAAATGGTTGAGATGAGAATGGATGGACTGCAAACTCCATAATTCAGTGGTGAAATGTTTTTGGCGCTGTTGCATGCGTCCCATCATGTAGATTACTTATGTACTCACTAAATCAGTATCTGTATGCATGCTTAACCCAACCATGCTCACCTAATCCATTCTCATTATTTTGTCATGACATATATAATTTAGACCTTATGTTCCCAATCATCGTCTGAATCTAAATGAAGAGGTTAAATAATTCTCGGCTTGAATTATCATTTTAAATAAATCTTGTTTGCTTATTTGATACTCCCTTCGTATCGAAATATTTGTCGCTGTTGACTTTTCATGACACGTTTGATCATTCATCTTATTCAAAAGATTATTGCAAACATACGAAAAGATAAGTCATGCTTAAAGTACCTACAATGGGAAAGTAAGTAAAAAACAAAATAGATAATATTTACATAATTTTTTGAATAAGATGAATGGTCAAATATTGTGATCGAAAGTCCACAGCAATAAATATTTTGATACGGAGGTAGTATCATTTATGTGAATACATTCATGGAGTGCAAAAGTAGCAAGCCACATCATACAACCAAAATTAATGCGATAAAACCTCGAATGCTAAACATTTGATTCATCAACATTAATCATATTCACTAGTAGAGAATTGGCCTTTAGTCCCGGTTGGTAGGGTGCATATCTCCCGAAAATCCATCCGGGATAAACCAACCGGGACAAAAGGGGGGTCTTTAGTCCCGGGTCTTTCAACCGGGAGTAAAGGTCACCCTTTAGTCCCGGTTGGTGTCACCAACTGGGACTAAAGGGCCTGCCACGCCAGGCGCGGGACAGGCCCTTTAGTCCCGGTTGGTAAAAGCAACCGGGAGTAAAGGGTGCCCCTTTAGTCCCGGTTGGGTTTCCCAACCAGGAGTAAAGGGTTACCCTTTAGTCCTGGTTGGAATCCAACCGGGACTAAATGGTGCCCTGCATGACACCCTGCCTGGCGCCTGAAATTTTCATGCATGCATCACGTACGTAGTACCACGGTCCTTTTGTTAACCTTTAGTAGTTGAGGTCTTTTTTAGAATGAAATCAACTAGTATTTAAACGAATGGGATTTGTAATTATACAATTACTATATATACACACAATTCTTATACACAATTCATATACACAATTCAACTATTACAAATCGATCATAATTAGCACGTATTATATATACAAATAAATCAAAGTATCTATCTACAATCTTCCCGTCGAGGTGTTGCTGATCAGAGTGTCTAATTGTCATCCATCGTAATAAAATTCTCCTTTTGGATTTACCACCTCGTCCATTAGGAATCCAATGAGACCTTCACATATTGCCGCTACTCTTTCTTCCTTCAAGAGTCCTTGTTGAATATTTAACATCTATAATTTGGAAATTTGTGAACGTTACACGAACAAATACATATAAGGAGCTAGAAAATAATTAACTAGTAATAGTTTTATTTTACGTACTTTAAAGTTGTGCGGCGTCATCTTTAGTCCCTTGGATCCCATAAAACTGTGCATGCGCTCAATAAATGTAGTAGCCACATAGATTATTCCCGCGGTCCTGTCTTAAGCACTTCAGTGCGGAAAAAAATAAGTTATGAAATATTCGGGTTATACAATGTAATAAATGTGCAGACTTCATACGTACCGGGAAGTCTGTGTTCCATGTAAGTTTTTCTTTGAATGGACCTTTGTGTGTCCTTATGAATTATTTCCATGCGCTGCGGATTAGAATAATGAATGATATAGTGTAACAGGGATAAAATTTAGGAAACAAACTTTTGCATAGAGATAAAGGTCCAGAATTATTACAAGCCTAGCATGTCTTGGTACTCCACCGGATCTTTCCTCAATGAATCGAAGACAGTGACGTGGCTTCTTTCAGGCTCAATTATAATAAGGATCTAGTGGAAGCTGCGTACGTAAAATGTTCATGCATATTAGAGCTAACTAACATGTAGAGATAAGGAAAAAGACATCGAAAGTAGACGGTATACACACACTTACTTGAAGTTGTATGGAAGTAGTATGAAATCCTTAAATGTTTGTTTGTCTAGGAAATTGTATACTTCCACCAAGGTTTTTTCCGGTGCTAATTGTATCTGTTGTTGGTTAACTACAGATGGATCCATGAAGCCTATATGTAGGTACGCCTCTCGGCGGCATGTCTGAATTAGCATCCTACATAAAATGGAAGATGAAGTTAGTACGGTGACGCACGCCAAAATTTACATGTAGAGATAAACAGACGCTTACACAACCCAAGCGCTGATCAGAGAGACGTCCAGGGCATCATGATGGTACACTTCGTATATATCCTTGAAGTCTAGCCACAACACTTTCTCGCCTTCGCCGTAAAAATCTATCGGTTTTACCTTCAGGCTGAGCATCTCCCTCGAGTCGGCGGATGCCATCATGTACCATTGATGGAATGCGTACATCTTTGTTGATAGCTTCCGTACCAATGAAGGCTTTACTAGAGGTTTGCCTAGCTCATAAGGCCATCTCAGCTTAGGGGGCGGTGCAGTTGGCGTCTCAACTTGCCCTAAGCATTCATCAAGTCCCAGACCTGTTTCTTGCATGAACTTCAATAGTTCTGCTTGTTGATCCAAGGGCATTGCTTTTACCCTTTGAGCGTCTTTTTTTGATAAATGGCTGAGGTCGGGGATAGCACCACTGGAAGATGACTTTCCTTTCCTTTCATCCTTTTCATCAGCCTTTACTAAAGCCCGTTCATAGTTTGATAAGAGTGGTATCCTTTTCTTGGCTCCTTCTTCCATCCTGATAAAAAAGTTTAAATCTCTTCGATTTACTGGCGGTGGCTCCATCTCCCTTGCTTTTTTTTCTTCGGCTTGTTTCTTGAACCACTCACTGGCCTCTCGTTGGATTTCTGCCCACTGTTCCGCATGAGACATTGCCTCCCATCGTTCCTTACGAGTCACTTCAGGCTCCTTTGTTTTCTTCTTTCTCTGTCTTTGCTTGGGAGGCGGTGCTCATGACTTCTTTAGTGGTGGTGCAGGTTCCTTCATGGGGGCCGCTCTTGGTGCCGGCGATGGTGATCAGGGAGGGGTGTTGTTATTGTCGTCGTCGCTCCCACCACCAGGATGTGGTGGAGATGGAGACCTTGATATAGATGGAAGGGACGGTCCTGGAGCAGGTTGTGCAGGAGATGACGGTCTCGAGCTATGAGGAGAAGGTCGCTGCTGGGGATCTACGGGGAGCGGTCTTGAGCTCTGAGGAGATGGCTCTGTGCCGGGAATAATGATGTAGCGTTTTCGCCATAGAATGATCCCATGAAGCGCAACTGCCAGTGTCTTTTCCCCGTCACCTCCCGGGAGGTCGAGCTCTAGACCTTCATATTGGCTATCAACTATTTGCTCTACGCGGACGCTGGCGTAGCCAGGTGGAATCTCCATGCCATGAATGCTCTGCCCCGCCAGGGTTGCTAACGCACTCTCGTACGCTACCTGTACATATAGCAGAAGTAAACAAGTTATTAATCTCCAATCACGAGGCGTGGATCAATTAACAAGATTGCATAAATATTATGTATAAGTATACCTTAATAGTGAGGTTGCCGACCGGTGCATGTAGCTCACATGTGGTGCGTTGCGTGATGGCATCCACGGGGAACCGTTGCTCCTCCACGGGTAACCTGGGCGTCTGCGCATCGGGGACCCCTGTAGAAGCACAACTGCTCAAGAGGTGTTGAGAAGGGCTGGCGTTGTTAGGACTCGGCAATGCTCCAGATTGGGCCAACTTCGCAACTGCGTGGGCCACTCGACGATTGATTTCCTCAATCATTCTTTGTTCTTGTGCCTGCACTTTGGATTCTAGCATGTGCCGCCAGCTCTCCTCGATCTGTTCCTTTCTTCGCTTCCGGCTTCTATACGATGCGCTGTCGCCTCGGAAAGCAAACTTCCACGGAATGACCCTGAACCCTCGGCAACGTCCTGGGTTCTCGGGATTACCGAGGGCCAATGTGAGCTCATCATTTTCTCGGTCCACCATCAACCTCCCAGCCTTAGAATCTTCAATGTTCTTCACAAGATGTTCGGCCTTCTCACGTATTGTGTCATTGAAAATCAACGTCCCATCCTCTTGGCTCAGGGAGCCTCCATGAGCGTAATACTAATTTTTTGATCGTTCGGTCCATTCAATAGTTGCAGGTACGATTCCCCGTTCGATCAGATCTTGTTCCATCTTCCTCCATTTGGGAATTGCTGAGCCATAACCACCTCGCCCCAGATGATGATGGTACCCCTTCTGACTAGCATTTGTAGTCTTGGTCATGATCTTTTTCACACCGTCTTCACTCCTATTATATTCAACAAATGCCTCCCAGTGGTCCCTCAACTTTGGCCACACGTTGAAGTCTGGAGTTCGGGCCTTCTTAATGTAGTGGGCATCCAGCATCTTCTTGAATGTCTGGAATCGTGTAGCCATCTTCTTAAGCGTCCACGCTTTCACATCCTATTCAATATATCCTTCAGGGAATGTGAAATGTCTCTTGACGTCTTCCCACAGCATATTCTTTTCTATCTCCGGGAGGGCATACGGATTAGTGCTTCTGCCCTTCCATTCTCTGATGCTGATAGGCACGTTGTCCCGGACGATTGCCCTGATCTGACTCACGTACTTCTTTGCTACTTTCTCAGGAGCAACCGGCCTGCCCTCTTCTGTCACTTCTGTGATGACAAGCCTCCCTTCCATCACCTTTGTACGACCTTGGGTCTTCTGCCCTTGCGTTGATCCAGAGGGCTAACAGTTCAAGATTCGTTAATTAGTACGTAGTAGTAACGGTGGCGTGAAACAATACAAGATTCATTATATATACCTCGTCGGAACCTTCCGCTACAACAAGGTGTTGTTGGGGCTCTTGCTCTTCATTCCCATCAGCGGACATGTTGAGGAACATGTCCGCCTGGGTGCCCTCTTCATCGGTGTACGATACTGGAAGGTTGTCACCACTACCATCACCAGCGATTATCTGCTCCATGAGATATCTTGCGGTCTCGTCGTCTGCCATTTCAACTATTGATTGAAACATACATGGAATCATACATGACAGTCATAGAAATCGCCTTAGTTATATGTACATAAGGGTATATACATGAAATCATAAAATAACATGAATCCCACAAAGTTCGGAATATTTATACAAATTTCTACAAATTAGTAGTACTTTGTATGAATTTCTAGCAATAACATGAATTTGTACGAATTTCTAGCAATAACATGAATTTGTACGAATTTCTAGCAATAACATGAACTTGTACCAATTTCTAGCAATAACATGAATTTTATACGAATTTCTAGCAATAACATGAATTTGTACGAATTTCGCGTGGTCGACGGTGCCTAGGTTGGGACGGCGGCAGCCGGGGCGGCGGGACGGCGAAGGCGGGGACGGAGCGAGGTGGCCGCAGCAACGATTAATTTCTACCAAATTTCTACTAATTTTTCCATATTTATTGGAATTTCTAGCAATAACATGAATTTGTACGAATTTCTGGCAATAACATGAATTTGTACGAATTTCTAGCAATAACATGAATTTTGTGTGAATTTCTAGCAATAACATGAATTTGTACGAATTTCGCGCGGTCGACGGTGCCTAGGTTGGGACGGCGGCGGGACGGCGGAGGCAGGGACGAAACCACGGACGGTGCCTAGGTTGGGACGGCGGCGGTCAGGGCGGCGGGACGGCGGAGGCGGGGACGGAACCACGACGAAACACGATTAATTTCTAACCTGGCGAAGCGACGAACCTAATTACTACTAATTTCCACTAATTTGATTTTCTAACACATATACAAATATCTATTGATTTTCTAACTAAGGACTACTCATTTCTATTTATTTTCTAACTTAAAAAAAAAGGCTTGCGTCAGCAAGAGCGGTACTCCCGGCGCTAGTGCCGGCGGACCTCGCGCGGTCGATGGTGGCCGGGGCGGCGGGACGGCGGCGGCCGGGGCAGCAGGACGGCGGAGGCGAAGGACGGAGCGAAGGCGGGACGGCGCCGGCGGAGGCAGGACAGCGACGAGGGGCGATGAGGCGGCGTCGAGGGGCGACGAGGACAGAGGTGGCGACGAGGCCCCGCGATGGAGGTGGCCGGCGGCGACGAGGTAGGGGCCGGGGCGCGACGGAGGAGGATCGAGGCGGGCCGGGGCGATGGAGGAGGAGGCTGTCTGGGCGCGGTCGGGCGGCGGGACGACGACGGCCAGGGCAATGGGGGACGACGACGACGGCGGCCGGCGAGGGAGGCGGACGGGCAGCGATGGAGTAGAGCGGGCGTGGGATCTGTGTGAAATTTTGGCTAAGTGTAACTGGCGTGGGGGGTAGAAGGGGCTACAGTGCCTTTTAACCCCGCCTTTTATCCCGGTTCGTAATGGCACCCGGGACTAAAGGGTCTTTTGTCTCGGGTCCCATCACCAATCGGGATAAAAGGCCCCCCCTTTTATCCCGGTTGGTGACGGGACCCGGGACAAAAGGGTGCGTCCGCCAGGTGGGGCTGGGAGCCTACCCTTTTATCCCGGGTGCCACCACCAACCGGGATAAAAGGTGGGGGGCCCTTTTATCCCGGTTGCCAACTGCAACCAGGATAAAAGGGTACGTCCCGGCGGGAGTCGAAAACTACCCTTTTATCCCGGTTGCAGTTTGCAACCGGGATAAAAGGGGGGGCCTTTTGTCCCGGTTGCTATTGGCTCCCGGGACAAAAGGTCATTTTCCCAGTTTCTTTTCCCGCCGGTTTTTTGGAAATGGATTTTATTTATGTTTTCACTCAATTTCAGGATGAAAAATAAAAACCTTCACATATTTTGTACATGCAAAAATATATTTAATTAGTGAGTAAATTGACAATAAGTTTGATTTAGTCATTAATTTATACCAGTTCATTTAGCCTCTAAAATATTTTTTTTACTGCATCGCTGTGATCAAGAAATTATTCAATTAAATAATTTCAATGCGCAAAAAAATCCATGTATGTATGTGGTTAACATTGTTCATGTTTATCTAATAAATCTTCACCTAACAAATTTAAGAACACATGAAATCATACATAGGGTAAATTAAAAATTGTATCAAGTACTACACAAAGGTCATGTAAATTTAGCGCATTACAATACAACGTTGTAAAATTTCTTCTTCACGAAAGTTCCTTAATCATGATCGCGGCGTAAGTACGGAGCCTCTTCTTTGGATAGCAGGATGCTTGGATCAACTTCAACGGCGAATGGAGGTATGCCATCAAACTGATCATAATCATCTAATTGGTCTGTTTTATCCTCGACTCCCACGATTTTTCTTTTACCTGGAAGAACTATGTGGCACTTTGGCTCCCATGTCTCTTCTGGATTTCTCTTGGGTTTGCTACACATGTCCTTCACATAGAACACCTGATGCACATCATTGGCAAGTACGAATGGGTCATCACTGTATCCAGTCTTGCTCAGATCTACTATTGTCATTCCGTACTGATCTTTGGTTACGGCAGTTAGCTTCACCCAATTGCAGAGAAATAGAGGGATGTACAGCGGTCTGTATTCGAGTTCCCATATCTCCTGTATGAAACCATAATACGACTCCTTGCTATTATTTCTGTCCATGGCATCTATGCGGACACCACTATTCTGGTTCGTGCTTTTATGGTCCTGGGCTCTCGTGTAAAATGTATAACAATTTATCTCATAGCCTTGGAATTTGACGATTGTGCTAGCAGGTTCTCTGGCTAACCAGGCAAGCTGTGGGTGAATCTCAAAGTTACCCATAATTTGTTGGTGCAACCAGGAGGGAAAAGTTTCTATGTGATGATGGGTAAGCCAAGCATTGGATTTGTTCGGGTTTTTGGAAACTACCATCTGCCTGTGCTGCTCGATATACGGAGACACAAAGGATGACTGTTGTAGAACAGTATAGTGTGCCTTGTCGAACAAATCAGTATCATTGCTGAAACTTGATTTCCTTCCAAGGGTGCCCATTCCTCGGAGCCTCCCCTCGTGGCGTGAAGTTGGAACCCCAATTGAGTCAATTGAATCAATAAAATCAACACAAAACTCGATCACCTCCTCTATTCCATATCCCTTGGCGATGCTTCATTCTGGACGGGCACGATTAAGAACATAGTTTTTTAGGACTGCCATGAACCTCTCGAAAGGCCACATATTGTGTAGATATACAGGTCCGAGAATACCAATCTCTTTTACTAGGTGAACCAGTAAGTGCGTCATAATATTGAAGAAGGATGGTGAAAATAACAACTCAAAACTGACAAGAAATTGCACCACATCGTTCTGTAGCTTTGATAGCTTGGATGGATCGATTGCCTTCTATGAAATCGCATTGAGAAACGCGCATAGCTTTACGAGCAGCAACCGGACATTTTCTGGTAGAACACCCCTCAGTGCAACCGAAAGCAACTGGGTCATCAACATGTGGCAGTCATGGGCCTTGAGATTTGTAAACTTCTTTTGTTTCATATTTATTATTCCCTTTATATTCGAGGAGTACCCAGACGGGACCTTCATACTATTCAAGCATTCAAACATGCTATCCTTCTCTTCCTTGCTGAGAGTGTAACTTGCAGGAGGTAAGTAGTGTTGTCCATTATCTCTCTTTTCCGGATGTAGGTCATCTCGTTGCCCCATGGCTTTCAGGTCCTGTCGTGCTTCCAATGTATCTTTCGAGGTCCTATAAACACCCATGAAGCCTAGCACGTTCACGCAAAGATTCTTCGTTAGGTGCATCACGTCTATTGCGTTGCGAACCTCTAGGATTTCCCAATAAGGTAGCTCCCAAAATATTGACTTTTTCTTCCACATGGGTGCATGTCCGTTAATGTCGTTCGGAACAGGTTGGCTACCATGACCCTTTCCAAAGACTACATTTACATCCTTCATCATCTCGAAGACACGCTTTCCATTACGGTGTGCAGGTTTTTTACAATGGTCTGGCGCCCCTTTGAAATGCATCCCGCTCTTTCTCAGCTGGTGGTGAGCAGGGAGAAATCGATGATGACCCATATAGACAACCTTCTTACAATGCTTCAAATACATGCTATCTGTGTCGTCTAAACAGTGGGTGCATGCCCAATATCCCTTATTTGTCTGTCCCGAAAGGTTACTCAGTGCAGGCCAATCATTGATGGTTATGAACAACAATGCTCATAGATTAAGGATCTCTTGTCTATCCTTATCCCACACACGTACACCTTCTTCCTTTCAGAGCTGTAAAAGGTCATCAACCAACGGTCTTAGGTATACATCAATGTCATTGCTGGGTTGTTTTGAGCCTTGGATAAGCGCCGGCATCATAATGAACTTCCACTTCATGCACAGCCAAGGAGGAAGGTTGAACATACATAGGGTCACAGGCCAAGTACTATGGCCACTACTCAACTCACCGAATGGATTGAATCCATCAGTACTTAAACCAAACCTTTTGTTCCTTGCTTCACTTTCAAAGTCTGGGAATGCTCTATCAATTGATCTCCATTGTGCCCCATCTGCGGGGTGTCTTAGCATCTCATCTTCCTTATGGTCTTCTTTGTGCCATCGCATCAACTTAGCATTCGCCTTATTCCTGAACAAGCGCATCAAGCGTGGTATTATAGGGAAATACCACATCACCTTCGCGAGAACTCTCTTCTTGGGAGACTGCCCCTCGACATCACCAGGATCATCTCGCCTGATCTTATACCGCAGGGCTTCGCAGACGGGACAAGCATCCAATTTCTCGTATCCATCACCACGATAGAGGATACAGTCATTAGGGCATGCGTGTATCTTCTGAACATCCAATCCGAGAGGGCAAATAATCTGTTTCACTTCATATGTTGTGGACGGTAATTCATTATTCTCGGGGAGAATCTTCTTGACAATGTTCAACATCCCTTGAAATGCCTTATCGGACACACCATTTTTTGCCTTCCATTGCACAAATTCTAGTGTCGTACCTAGTTTTTTATGGCCCTGCTGGCAACCTGGGTACAATAATTTTTGGTGATCATCTATCATGCGCTGCAACTTTGCTGCTTCCTTCTCAGTTTTGCAATCTCTGTATGCATCTCGTATCACCTGACCAAGGTCATGAGTAGGGCCATTTTCTGCAAACTCATTTTCATCAGCCTCGCCCATTGTAGTACCTGCAAAAGTTTGGCCTGCAACCCAGTCCGGAATGGTGTCATCTTCCTCCTCCTCCTCGCCATCTTCCATTATGACCCCTCGTTCACCGTGCTTGTTGCAAACCAAATAGTTAGGCTTGAAACCGTATTTAAACAAGTGGCTGTGAATAGTCCCCCAGGAATCCTTTGAATACTCCTTCTTGTTATTGCATTGGAAGCATGGACAACATACGAACCCATTCTTTGGCTTGTTCATTTTGGCCACTTTGAGAAAATAATGCAAGCCAGCAATAAACATCTTGGTCCGCCTGTCTGCATTATACATCCATTGCCGGTCCATCTGCATCGTATTACGCATGAAAATGGATTACACTTGACAATGGATTACGCATGAAAATTGATTAAAGATCCAAACAACATGGTACAATACAACAACATGAAGATCCAAATACACACATTTAAATTAAAGATCCAAACAACATGATACAATACAACAAGTCATCCACTGGTTATTATCTAGGAGGACTTTAAGCATCCTTGGACGGTGAAGACGAAGATTCCGCTGACCCAGCCTCATCCTTAGGTTTATTTGTGCCGCCTGAAACGGTAGTACTAAGTGGACGTGAAACACCCTGGACTGAGGGTGGAGCATAACGACCACCAAAAGGAGGTTCCTGACCCGCGGCAACAGCTTCTTCATGACGTTGCTGCAAATAGCGAAGCATTGCTTTTTCCAGCGCGCTCTTTTTCTTCGGCTTATACTGAGGGCCAACTATGATTTTCCCCATACCGAAAGAGGAACCACGATCGCCCCCACCATCGCCACTTCCTCCAGTAGCAGAAGCCATCTATGTACAAAAATTATTACCTTAACACTGCATAAGTTGTTGAACTTGAAGACCATGATCATCTCGCGAGCATGTCCTCATCTGGGCGGCACCGCACTTCGTCGTGAAAGAGGTTCGATTCTACGAAAAAGGGGACACGGTCAAGATGTCCGTATCCACTCTTTCTCGTAGAATCGAACCTCCTTCTTGACATACGTTGCTGCTCGGCGGAGAACATCCTCTGCGAGATGACCACGGTATGCAAGTTCAACAAGTATGGATTTGAAAAACCTTATTGAATTTGATAAATTCAACAAGTAGCAGAAGTCATCTATGTACAAAAATTCTTTCCTTACCACTGCAGAAGTTGTTGAACTTGAAGACCGTGATCATCTCGCGAGCATGCTCTCAACTGGGCGGCACCGCACTTCGTCATGAAAGAGGTTAGATACTATGGAAAAGGGGACATGGTCATGATGTCCGTATCCACTCTTTCTCATAGAATCGAACCTCCTTCTTGATATACGTTGCTGCTCGGCGGAGAACATCCTCGCAGAGATGAAGACGGTATGCAAGTTCAACAAGTATGGATTTGAAAAACCATATTGAATTTGATAAGATAAACCGTCTAGACAAGGTAGCATCATTCTTAAACCACTGCAAGAATGCATATTATATATGACACATCAATCTCCCTCACATTCTAGCTCAAAATACCTCTCCATTTTCTACTTCGTCACATTCTAGCAAATAATCTTTCCATCTCCAAAGCATAAATCAAAGCATAACACGAGGATGAAGTAGCAAACCTTCACAACACTTGTATTAGCTGAGTGAAATTCCCACGAAAATGAGGGAAAAAACTTCGGACAGCACCTCCCTTGCTTCAACACCACCGGAGAGTAGGTGAAGCTCAGCTCTCTGTCAATGTGCTGGACTGGCTCGGGCTGGAGGAGGAAGAAAGTCCTCTGTCTTGGTATATAATGGGGATGAGTTTTTATCCCGGTTAAAAACTCCAACCGAGACAGAAAGGAACACCTTTTGTCCCGGTTGAAAGTTTAGTCCCGGTTGGAGGTTCCAACCGGGACAAAAGGGACACCCTTTTATCCCGGTTGGAAGCTCCAACCGGGACTAAACTTTTTGTCCCAGTTGGAGCCTCCAACCGGGATAAAAGGGCGGGTGTAACGACCTTGGTTAAATCAGTCGAGTTAATCCTAATCCGAGTCCCTAATCCCTCTGTCTCGGCTCTTCCCGAGCAGGAGTGCTCCACTCCGGTTCCCGGTCCCGACCCCTGAAGAACCCAACCAGAACCACCGGTTTCCTCTAAGTCTCAACAGCATCGTCCCTTTTCAATCTTGGAGCTGTGGAACAACAGAGACTGACTGGTGGACCTGCAAATCTTTTCTCCGGATCTCCCAAGGCAGACGCACTCGAGCAGCATGCGCCCGCCATAGAGTTTCCTCGCCGCGTGGCTTAATCCCTCTGACACCCGCCCCTTTGCCCAGTCACCGGCCGCGACAGGACGGATTCCCGCGCCCTCCTGCCCAATCGCAGCGGAAGCCCCTATGCAACCCTTTCTACCTCATCTCGCTCGCGCCCTCGTCGACCGCGCCTTGGTGCTCCGTCGCCGCCGTGGCAGAAGTTTTGCCGCAGCTACGTCAGACCGCCTCGCGACTCGCGCTCATCATCTCGCCGGATCCCTGGCGGCAAGGCCCGATGCCTTCCGGCTTTTCTGCCGCCTCTCCACAGTCGCGCCGCCCACGAACTCCGGCAGCGTCAGCTCCCTTCTGTCGCCCCACCAGTGCCGTGCGCTGGCAATGCCACTGTATCGTGCTTGACTGCGACACCGTTCGCCTTGTCTTTTCGCCTGTTGCAACCTCACTTGCAGCGCCTTTCTCCCTGTCACACCAATCAAATCTGCCGCTCGACGACGCCCACCTCCGCCAAATCTCAGCCCCGGCAAAACCGCGCTTGCGCCGCCTTGTCTCCAGTGCCCAATGGCCGGAGACGCTATCTCCGAAGTCCTGTTCCGCCACCCATCACCGCTCAATCGCCGCCATGGCAGCGCACTCCATCCTTTTCTTCCGGTCTTCGTAATGCCCGAAATCTCTCTCTTCTGCGCCGCTATAAAAGGGAAGGCCAGAGTGCCACCGGAGTTCCTTCGCTATCGCAGTTTCGCCGCCCTTACTCTGAGCACACTTGAGCAATCCCGCTGAAACTCTTGAGAGTTCCCCTCTCCGCTCAAGTCTGCTTCTCCCCAATCCACCCAGACACCTGCCCCTCCGCGCTGTGCTAGAGCTTCCTTGTTGCTCACAAGAAGCTCCACCGCCGCCGGAGCACCGCCGGACATCGCCGCCGCCCAAGCCTTAGTGCTTAAGTCCTTCTGCCCAAGTCTGTTCCTTCCCGACCCCAAAGCTTCACCTATAAACTGGAGGTAAGCTACCGACCCCTTTTCGTGTTGCCCGACCCCTTTTTCCGTCTCGCCCGACCCTACCTATTTAGCCGACCCTTTTCCACCTCGCTCGAGGGCTCGACTGTATCCTTTTCCTTGACCCGAGGGTATATGTGTAAAAGTTCGGGATTTCTCTGCGTTAGGTCTGAGGACCCCGAACACAGTTATCCCTTAAAGTTTAAGGGTCAGATCACAAGTCTTCTCTCATCCGACCCCTTTTATCATGTTCTCCACCAACCAAAGTGAACTTCCCTACCTCTTCTGTAACCTTGCTACAAGTGTCCGAGCTTAAACTGCAAGTGCTATTGAAATAACCGTCTAAACACTAACTCCTGCATTGCATTCATGTAGAGTTACACCTCGCTGACGGCGTCTACGAGCTGCAGCCGGCGCCAGAAGACGGAGTTGTAGCTGAGCTGCCAGTTCCAAAAGCCGAAGCCGCCCCAGCTGAAGACCAGTTCTCCTCCCCTCCGCTTGAAGGCAAGCCCCGGAGCATGAACCCCAAATACCTAAACTTGCACATGCCTTCCTGCTTATGTTTGTGTATTTACGTATAGGAGTTGCGTGCAACCTTAGATGCATGCCGTAGTTATTGTGATCTGAACACTAGTTTTGTTGGGCCGAGTAGTTGCTATGCTTAAATAGGAATCGGTAAAAGCCGAGTGATTCCCTGTCACTCGCGAGTTATAGGAGTTGGTTGTTTTCCCTTTTGTTACAACTATAAGGACGATGGACGGGGCAGGGTTTTGGTTAACTCTTTTGGTGGTCGGCTGATCGCCCCGTCTATCTATGGAATCTGTTAAGGCCCGACAGTGGTGGAGTTCGTGATCAAGTGTTTGAAAGTACTAACCTCATACTCAGTATGGGATGGGGAAGCCTAGTACCTAATTGAACCTAGACATGAGCGGTCACCCCACTGTCCTTGGAACGAAGTTCCCCTGCGGCCGCATGTGGTGGCAAGTGTGGTCACAGAACGGCAGAGGTCGGGTCTGTGGAACCTTGCACCAAAGGAAGTGGGCCCGACACGGGTTAGGGAATTGATGGGGAAGGCCGACACAGGAAGCGACCCTCGGTGGTGCGCGGATGTCGTGAGGTTAGGTTCACCATGCATGGTTAAAGAACTCGAATCGATTCGTCTGTCTGTCACAGTTTGAGACTGCTTGATCATAATGTCACACTGAGTAATGAAAGAGTCTGATGATGACATGGTCTGGATGTTGAGCTTATATACATAAAGTTGGATCTATGTTTGCTTAGAGTAAGATGCAAATGTAGACTGGTTAATGAACTTAGAATTTGAGCTAAAACTTGAAAGCAAGGACCTAATGTAGTCGATTTTGGGCAAACAGAACCCCTCAGCCAAAGAGCCTTGCATGTCTAGAAGTGGTGGAGTAGTTTTTCCCACCGGTCGGTTAAGTCTTGTTGAGCTTAGAAGCTCAGTCTTGTTGTGGCTTCTCTTTTCAGGTGAAGTTGTAGCTTCCGAGCTTGCTGCTAGCACTTGGCCGCCCCAGCTCCCTCCGGGATGGACGGTCGAGTGGGATCCTTCCTCGGACGGCAAGGAATGGGATCATTGATGTCCTGGTTGGCCTCGCCAGAGACGTCCGACCCCGACGAGTAGCTTCCGCTTGTTGTCATCTTCTATTTTGTTTTCTTCAGAACTTGTTAAAATCTGATTTACAACCAAATGTGTAACAACTTGTTAATCTAATGGTGGACCTGTTGTATTCTCTGGAACCACTCACCTTCGTGTGGGTCATGCTAACTCGGTCCTGTTAAAGTGGTTAAATCGGATGAAATCCGACGGCACATCGAGTTAACTTGATTAAGGCATGAGTGTCGCGTGTCAAGCGGCTTAACCGTGCTTTAGTTAAGTTGATCCGAGGTGGTTCCGCCACAGCGGGACAAAAGGGTGCCGCCACCGACACCCCGCAACTAGCCGTTGCAACCGGGACTAAAGGGGAGCCTTTAGTCCCGGTTGCAATTACCAACCGAGACTAACTCTCCCCTCCATTTTTGCCTACCGTGGCGCACCCCCTTTTGTCCCGGGCCAACTTTAAACCGGGATAAAAGGGGGTGCATCGAAAGCCAATTCTCTACTAGTGATTGTTCACTACATTATTACACTCATCCGACAAAGACAAACGAAATAAACCTTCACAATCACAACCTTTTCCAATAAAAGTACCAAATTTGGACATTATATATTTATTGGACTCAAAGACTAACTTAAAACCATCTCTACAATGTAGAGAGTCGCTCACTAGATTCTTGTGAATGGTTGTCAAATGTTGCATGTTCTTCAACTACATGATTTTTCCCGAAGTAAACTTCAAGTCGACCGTACCAACACCAAGAACACGCGCATGTGAGCCGTTCCCCATCAGCAAGGAGCAAGTCTCTCCTACCTGATAAGAAGAAAATTAGGAAACATCAGCACATACATGAATATTAGCCCCCGTATCTACCCACCATTTAGGTGATTAACAAATTGAAAGAACTATAGGTAATAAATTACCATACCCCGATGTTCCTCCAGCCTCGCTAATAACCATATTGGTAGATTGCTTACCCTTGTGGTTCCGACACTTAGCAGCAAAGTGGTCCGGACTCTCGCACACATACCAAACTCCCATTTTCTTTTTCTTAAATGTGGTTGTTTGATTAGTCTTTGTCGGGTTCTGTGGTGGCTTGACTTCTTCTTCTTGTGGGAGAAATTGTTCTTTTGCACCAAGTTGGTACTAGATGATCCAACAATTCCTGTTCCATGTGTATCTTTTGCTCTCACCTTCTCTACGACATAAAGAGTTCCAATAAGACTAGCTACGCTGAACTCCTATGTCTTGTGCTTTAGAGAAGTAGAAAAGTCCTTCCAAGAAGGTGGCAGTTTTGAGATAATACCTCCTACCACAAACTTGTTAGGCAACACACATGGAACCTCTTTGCTATAGTTCTCAAGGTCTTTTGCCAGCGCATGTATGATCTCATGAGCCTATTCTACTACATAATGGTCTTCAACCATCCTATAGTCATAGAGCTGTTCCATGACATACAACTCACTACCAACATCACCAACCCCAAACTTAGCATCAAGAGTTTTGAAGGATCTAGGCCCCTAAGCATTGTGCTATAGTGAGTTTTGGTGATTGATGACAACCGGATGTGCGGGACTAGCTATTTCCATGAGTTGATGTGTTAGGTTGAGTTCCAGCATCAAGATAATGGTTGATAGCTCATTGGTTGAGAAGCAACAAGTTGAAGTCATGATTGATGATAACAAGACATTATGTGTTAATGGATACATGTTGAGAAAGTGGGAAGAAATATGAACATCATGAGTTGATGGAGATCAAAAGCATGGCATGATGATTTTGTGATCAACAAGTATATGATATTGAATGAAGTGAATGAGAAATTGAATACATTGAAGATGTGGGATACAAAGTGTTTTCATGTGGCAAGATGGTGAAGGGAAAGCAAGACTGGGCTGCGATGGGCCATGCAATGGTGAAGGGCATGCAAGAGGCTTGGCGCCGATGGACCAAGGTAGTGGTGAAGGGTGAGTAAAGGCTTGGGACCGATGGACCATAAGAGGCCATATGAAGCTATGAGTGATCCGCATCAATTATATGAAGAATGCAAAAAGATATGGAGTAAAATCAAAGGATATACTTCACATGGTGAAATATATCACGTGGCTTGAAGAACTGAAAATCAATGACCATCATGTGTTGATGAGAGTAACATGATGTGGTGAGGAGTTAGAAGATGGAAATCATGTGATTGACCGACATCAAGTGTATTGATAAGATGAAATGGACAGAGTCTATATGTTGATGAACATCAAGTGCCCTGAAGAAATGATGGTGATGGACATAGTATGCATATGAGCATCAAGCTAGATCCAAGTGGATTTGCGCAAGGCAAAGGTATGATATGTAGGGCATTTCATTTTGCTGGTCTCGGTGTTTAGTGGAGAAAAGAACGGATTGATATAATAGAATGCCGTAATATTAAGAGGGGTCTTGATGATGCTTTGAGTCATTACCAGGTGTTGAAAAGCTCAATCTTGCATATGCATACTAGCCTTTGTATGGAACTAGTCATTTGCATAACTTGCTTAGCAAATGGTTGATGGTAATGGCATGTGGTAGATCTTAGATTGTAATTCTGCTTTGATCCAATGTGTTTTGGATCCAACATTCAGTTGGGCTATGTACTCCTCTAAATGTGCTTTTCATAGAGTCCAAGATCACCTAATTTTGGACATCGGAGCTAAAAGTTATAGCCGTTTTACCAAACCTCGATTGTGCTAAAATGGACCCGCGGACGGTCCGCCATGGAGGGGCGGATGGTCCACCAGTATCAATTTTGAGGCTTGATAGAAACATTTTGGTTTTGTGTTCATGATATGGCAGACGGTCCACTGGTATAGCTTTCGGGGTTGAACAGAGCCTAGACATGTCTATGGATGGTCTGAGTGTTTTGGCTTGATGAACTACGGACAGTCTGCCCCTGTAAGGGCAGACGGTCCGCCAACTCTGCAATGGTTGACTCCGAGATGCATTTATTGACAATATAGCCATTGGGTTTGAACGACGGATTGTGCTATCCTATAAAGGCGAACAGTCCGCAGAAACAGAGCATTTCAGACTGTTTGAATGTAACGGCTAGTTTTGGAGGGGTGGTGTATATATATCCAGTTTTCTGCGAGTTTGGCAAGTGCTAGGCATCCATTTGAGCATTCTTGAGCTTGTGCAAATCCTCCCCATGAGTTTGTGCATATGTTGCACATAAGAGAGGGTGAGAGACAAGATTAAAGTGCATTTGCAAAAGAGATTGAGCTTTAGGCACTTGGTGGAGGGTCAAGTGTGTCTTAGCTTATTACTATTGGTGTTTGCCGACACCTTGACAGAGTGGTGGTGCTGTGATATGGTGATCTTCTCAAGAGAAGCTTGTGAGAAGGTCTGGTGTGCTTGTGAGAGGCATTGTGATCGCCTAACCGGAGTGTTGAAGAGCAACTCTAGTAGACTTGAGGTGTGGAGCGGTGTTTTGATCCAAGCCAACTCGAGATCAAGTGGAGCCTTGATATAGGAGTGGTTGGAACATTGAATTCACGTCAACGTGGATTAGGGGTGACTAGCAAGTCACTGTGACCACGGGAAAAAATTCGGTGTCTCCATTGTGCTTTGTCTACCTGAGCTTATTCACATTGTGCAATTACTTTCAAGCAACTTACCTTACTAGATGAACTTGAATTGCTTTCTTGTCATCCTAGGATTGCAAACTTTGATCTAGACACAGGGTGTTGTTGCACATAGTTGAGACTGAATTTAGGGGGTGTAGTCATATTTTAGCCGATCGTTTTAATTTTGCATCTTTATTGGTTATGTCTTGCTAAATTTTTTAGAACCGACTATTCAGCCTCTCTCAAGTCAGCCTCCTTGATTCTACAAGTGGTATCAGAGCTTGATCTCTCATTTTGGTGGACTTAATCATCCCGAGAGTATAAGGATGGCCACTAGTTGTATAGAGCACATCGGTGATACACCTATTTTTGATGGCATAAATTATGCTCTTTGGAAAATTCGCATGTCTAGCTATTTTGGTGCCATGAGTCCAAAAATATGGTGGATCATAGATGTGGGATTTTCTCATGCTTTGGATGATGATGTTCCAACAAAAGGGCAAGAGAAATGCCTGCATCTCGATGCTTAAGCAAATAATGCTTTATTTAGTGCTTTGAGTGTAGATGTGTTTCTACAAGGTATGCAATTTAAAGATCGCTCATGATATGTGGATTGAACTAAAAGAAAAATATGAAGGATCCAATATAACAAATGAGGATTGCATATATGATTTGGTAATTTTGGATGATTGCTCTACTTGAAGCTCATGTAATGTGGATCATTGTTCTATCTCAAGCTCACATGATGAAGTTGATAATTCATTCTCTTATACTCATGTTGATAAATTTTCATGTTTATATTCATCACCACATTGCCACATGGCCGAAGGTAACACAAAGGTAAAATTCGATGATAGTGATGATGATAATGATGATCATGAGTATACATATGATGAGCTTGTAGAAACTTTAGAACGAATGCATAAATATGTTGAGAAAAGTGAATCTAAAATGACAACTTTGAAGAAGCAAAATTCTTCTTTAATGGAATTATCTGAGGAGCTAAAGCGATCTCATGAGGAGCTTGAGAAATCTCATCAGAAGCTAAAGTTCTCTCATGATAATCTTAGTGAATCATGAGAAGCTTAAAAAAGCTTATGATTCTCTTGCTGTCAATGTATCAAAAAATTCCAAAGTGGACAAAGACATACCATCTAAGGTTGATGTGTCCACATCTTGTGATATAGGAGCAGTTGGAACATTGAATCCACCTCAACGTGGAGTAGGGGTGACCAGCAAGTCACCGAGACCACGGGAAAAAATTCGGTGTCTCCATTGTGGTTTGTCTACTTGAGCTTATTTACTTTGTGCAATTACTTTCAAGCAATTTACCTTACTAGATGAACTTGAATTGCTTGCTTGTCACCCTAGGATTGCAAACCTTGATCTAGACACAGGGTGTTGTTGCATATAGTTGAGACATTGAATTTAGGGGGTGTAGTCATATTTTAGCCGTTCATTTTAATTCCGCATCTTTATCGGTTAAGTCTTGCTAGATTTTTTAGAACCGACTATTCATCCCCCCTCTAGTCGGTCTCCTTGATCCTACAAGTTTCCACAGTTCTTTGCCAGTTGACAGCGAGAGACACGTGTCCACAAGGTTTTCAAGAAGAACATCTATGATGGCGCCTCGAAACAGGTTATCGACTGCCTCGAACGCCTCTTGTGAGACCTCTTCAGGCTTCCTCTATCCACGACATAAATAATATTCATCACTGTCAACTAGAACTAACTTTCTCGCGCCAACGCTTGTAGTTTGAACCATCGAACACACTTGGTTTGATTGATGCATCAAAACTAGCAGCCGAAAGCCTATCAACATTATAGGATTTTTGGATTGTTAGAAATTTTGGCATATTTTGGTACATTTTAATTTCATGACATATGTATCGCATATCAGCATACACACATTCCCTTATATGCATTTTGGAATTGTATAAACTGTCATGTACCCAAAAACAAGCATACACTCAAAGAAATAAAAAAATAATGCAAATATACATCTGACACGGCATAGGGACGACACTGAGGCGGCGGGCCGGGGTCTATTCCATTTTTGGCCTTGCTCCCGGTTTTACCCTAAGGAACAAGGATGCCCCTAAAGTGTAATAGTGTTAAAGTGGATTGTGACTTTGAATGGTATATCCAATGGAAGAAGACATGAACTAGAAAAGAGAAGCCTAGTGATCTGCATGACCAATAATGACATCAAAGAAGTGTCGACAGGGGAGGATACATGTGCTTGTGCACAGAGCCTGGACCTCACAGCTCAAAGTCACACGTCATCCAAGTAGCAGAGCAAGATGTGGTGCAAGGGCAACCTCTTGCATTAACAAGAAACAAAAGACGAAGCCATTAGTCTGCAAACCAAGCCACATAAGTGAAAAAAGGGTACGACCTTTCTTAGTGGTAGTTTCATTCTTATTATATGATGTGTCACAAAATATTTGAGAGGAGAGAGAAAAGATGGATTTCATCGGGATTCAAATGGGCATATATTGTTTTCAATATAGTGAAACTGCCCTTGAGAACTGCAGAGTTTTATTTCATCTAGTTTCAGCCAATCCGGTGCTAGCCTTTGAAACTGTGACATGAAATTGTGTATTAGGGGCATTGTTTCATTCATCAACAAATGGTAGCGTAATGGACTACTATATGAACTTAAAGCATCGCGCTTGCCCCTTAGCTCGTGATGACAGTGTTAATAGGTGCCAAGCAAGATAAAGCTCGTCAGATGGGTGGTGTTAGAACCCAAAATTTGATAAAATAAACTACAATGTCATTGCCACACAAAAAATTGAGCTAAGAGAAATGAACTATAATGGCAAGTCGGTGTAATTAATTAGATGATCCAAAGAACACCATTGTATATTCACTTATATCCCTACATAGCTGTAACAGAAAGAAGAACGATTGTAAAAAATGAAAAACAAAATGATGATAGTAAATATATGATGATATTTCGGTCCATGAACCTTTGGACTCTTGATCCTAACAACAAAATTGGATATCCCATCTATTTAGCTGTTACATGCTCAGTTGGAAGACTCTTGATGGTAGTAATTGGAAGATCATGGGAGGTGTGGGCAGCCACTGTTGGAGCTGTTGGTACCGCACGAGGGCCCCGCCCGCAGCTCCTGCAGGTACATTTGTCGGAGGAATTGCATGAAACCATCGCCGGGGACGGTCTCCCTAGCCGGCGCCCACGCATCGCCACCCAATGGCCGCGCCGCCTCTGGGACCAGGAGTATATATAGCATCATGATGACCAGGAGTGTAGTATCACCGGCACAGCAGAAATCCCACTCACCATCGCCTTATATATATGTTGCAAATTATCACCGATAACGACTTCACGATCTCAATCAACACAGTTCAAGTAGCTTCTTGCTAATTCGATCGACCTGATGAGCTGTTTAATTTCGTGTGTTCTGTTGGTCTATGGCACGGTGAGATGATCAGAGTTGCATGGACAGTCCATGCCTTTATAATGGGCATGGGATGGTCGGTAGGTTTCTTAATTAATCAAGCACTAACTTCACATGCTTGCTAACCAAATTGATGGTGTTGTCAATTTATTACGATTGAGTCGCTTTTCCTGTGGAATTGCCTAATAATAAAGTACCCGCTCCGATCCATCAGCAACATTTGCACATTTAGGCCAGCAATTAGTCAATATATATGCACGTACTTGATCGGACTGCTATAGCTCCTCTTTTTAAAAAATGTATTGCAAAGTTAATAGGCAATATT
Source organism: Setaria viridis (assembly GCF_005286985.2). NCBI lineage: Eukaryota > Viridiplantae > Streptophyta > Magnoliopsida > Poales > Poaceae > Setaria > Setaria viridis. The sequence goes on from NC_048266.2 coordinate 10,074,288, forward strand.
TGACTAGAGATCACAAGGTTAGCTTTTTGTTAAGAATGGTTTCATTTGGATTGAGTGCATGCCCTAGCTAGGCAGTAAGATGCATGAAAGTGCATGGACTGCCTGCGTTCACACAAACAAAAAAAAGAGAGAGTACTCCCTCCATTTCAAAATGTAGGGTGTATTTTAATTTGTTCGTTAAGAAAACCCTTTGATTGTCAATTACTCCATTAGTAAGTAGTTTTATTATAAAACTTTTATATATGATGCAAATTGATGTTATTAGATTTGTATTGAAAAGTATTTATTACTTATGAATTTGGTTCTGTATTACATATATAATATATTAGTTGAAGAACCATTGTTCAAAGTCTTAGAATTACGCATTACAAAATGAAAAGAAGGGAGCATGCTACAAGCTGTGACAACTGTAACTTTTGCCATTCCACATTCCGGTTCTTCCTGCTTCAGGTTATTTGGTCACGCAAACATAAAGAGCCAAGACCAAGTTAACGACTAATAGTCGTTGGTTACAAAACTAATCATAGCTAGGTAGTGGACGTCCAAATCGCAGAGCTAGCATATACAGATAAGTTAATAAGGTAGTAGTTAACAAAGAAGCTAGGGGACAAGAGAGAATGCATTATACTACAAATGTGATAGTACAAAATGGTCGACCATTAATTCGGCATGCAGCACCTACGGCAAACGCCTGTCGATGATTTTAGGTTTTCTTTGACTTTAGATTCAAACCAGCGCACGTACACAGCTTTGTGGTCAGATAACATGACATGTGAATCGCCTATATATCCTCATGGATCAATGCATTCGCTTTGTTGTTTTGGGATATGCATCCGGCCTTGTTTTTCTGGCATTGGTCTTCGTTTGGTAAACTGGCTTGTTTAAATTGGCGATCAAACACTCGAACATTCATATATGGCTTGCATATATCTGACCTTATGCAGTTGGACCTTTCTTTTGGACTCCACGACATACAAATGCTGACCCAATCTTTTTCAGTTAACCTGGAGGCATTAAGGCTGACTATGTTGAGTAGTACTCTTATCCTTCCAAAATTTTCCTTTGCAGTTATAGCTATTAGCTAAATGACTAGCTTAATTTTTTAGAGGAACTAGCCTGGATTAGATAATGTCCAAGGATTGCCTGCGGTGTGGTTGCTGGGGTAAATATGTAGTGCAAACCACCTGGCAAGTAGAAACTTGGAAACTCCCACCATGGAATATCAGATCGGATATGTACGGTGCAACCAGCTAGGTAGAGTCCCTCAGACCATTTTGCAGATAACCCCTGCGTTATACTGTATTGAACATTTGGTTTGAAAATAACCATCATTATCATCACTCATGTTCACGCCCTAATCTCATGGCCTACTGGAGAGATTAAAAAGTATTGGTATGTGCTTTACTAAACTCAAGCAAGTATGCAGTTCCAGAGTTGCATTTGCATAATCCTATAGACGGAAACACACGTGTCTAATCTTAAAATTGAAGGAAAAAAATACGAAAACATTAAACATAAACAGATCTTTTTTAAAAAAACTTACATGAGTGGTTCTTTGTCACAAAACTGAACAAAAGAATGAATATAAACCCAAACTGAAGACAACGAATCAAACCAACACACAACACAACCCAAAAGTAAGTTGAAAGAAGAACAAGATATAAAGAATATCAGCACCACTGCGGCCATGCATCCAATTAACATTACCCTCTCCTCTATGAAAGCAAAGGTCACGAAGCTAGGATGTCAAGCTCAAAAGCAGGTTGTTTTATGGGCTCTCCATTATTCTGAAAGCCAGGATCTTTCGTAGATCATGGCCTCCGTGGGCATCCACTATTTGAGCTGTTGGTGCCGCACGAGGGCCCCGCCCCCAGCTGCTCCAGGTATATTTGCTGGAGGAACTGCACAACACCTTCGTCGCCGGAGACGGCCTCGCCTGCCGGCGACCATACTTCGCTGCTCAACGGCTTTGCCGCACCTGACACGGCCAAGAGCGCCAAGATGAGCAGGAGTATAACTGGCATGGCAGCAATATTCACTCTCGCTATTGCCATGTGTGAGCTGCTAAACAACCCTATCGCGATCCCGTTCAGCACAGCTCGAGTAGGTTCTTTGATCGAACTGATCTTCTTGTAAACGACGATGAGAGTTGCATGGACCATGGACTATCCATGCATATATAGAGGACAGTGGTCGTGCGGTAAGTTTCTAGAAACCATGCATGTTGTTGCATGTTACGTGGGTCATGACGCACGAGATACAAATGTGAAATGTCGACGAGGCCTCCGATCGATCCACAGTATCTGAATGCACTTATGCACCTGCGAGGATGTTGCAAGGATTGAAAAGAATGTTCAAAGAGCACTAACTTCACATGTCACGTACTATACTGCTAAGTAAACTTATTAGTTTCTAAATGAATTATTTTCCAAGACCACACTTGCAGCAGTTTACAAGTGCATACTTCCTTGATTAGGATTTTGCTGAATGTGGTGAAAAGGAATAACATCATCGAATGTTTTACACCGCATTGTCAGATTTGAAAATTTCACGGTACTAGCTTTTCGGATAGAAATGCTGCTGCGCATTTGATCAAACTTATATATGCAATGCGGTAGAAGTGATGATTTGGTCATTGGTGTATTTCCCTGCGTGTGCGTTCAGCAGTTGCTTGATCAGGCTGACTAGTGCTTACGGACGCATGCATGAAGAGATATTGTAGAACACTGATGCGTAACTATATATGAGATTACAACCCTTCATTAAGTACCGTCGAGTTCCAGAACATCAATAACAACATAGATATATTATTATGTCACCTCTGACGCGTACTCAACTTACCAACAGAATATTTAGTTTCATTCAAATCTTAATCAACCAACGTGAGACAACGGAGTATTGGTGCACTAGACGATCGATGCGCCGAATTATGCAATTATAACAAATAGAAAACTAACACTCCCTTCGTTTTAAATTGAGATCATTTTAGTTTTTCTAGATACATTATTTTTACTATACACCTAGATATAGATTATGTCCGGATACATAGCAAAATATATATCTAGAAAAGTCAAAACAATTTACAATTTGGAAAGAAGGGAGTACCAACTAGCCTCCTGCTTTATGTATCTTTATCTATCCCCAAGCTCGCTTCTCCCTCTGACCCATGTGGTCTTTCACTTTCTAGCATATGGCCAATTCCAACAACTGCAATTCCATGTTGATGTTCTATTACAATCCTGCAACATTTAACATATTCTACATTACAAATGTTTGACAATGGAGGAAATTAAGGAAAAGGTGAACAAATACATGCTTCTCTCTCGCGCGCACACACACTTACACACTTAACACACTTATACTTTTAGACACGTACCTTTCTGTTCCCTTCACGCCGGATACAGTAATTACCTTTCCAAGATAACAGTTCAGTACGCCCACAAGACTGAAAGAGTATGGAGCACAAATTGCAATGAAAATGTCTTCATAATAATGCAAGCGAAGAACATCGAACACCACATTGATGTCTCTATGTAGAAGTGATTGACAATTCCATCTAGGAATTCACACACTGTCACAGCAGACTAGCTAAAACATACTGTTCCCACTGTCACAGTAAAGTAACTCTTAGGTGTATATAATTCTAATAAATACTCCCTATGTCTTAAATTATAAGTTACTTTAGTTTTGTCCTAAGTCAAAACTTATTATCTAACTTTGACAAATTTACTAAAAAATATTAAAATCTACAATATCAAATAAATGGACAATCAATATTAACATGACGTATCTAATGAAAGTAGCTTGATGTTGTAGATATTTGTATATCTTTCTATAACTTTGGTCAAAGTAAGAGAAGTTTGACTTAAAACAAAACTAGAATGATTTATAGTCTGGTGTGTAGGGAGTAGTTCAATAAGGTATCAGTTCCTCATGTTGGCACAAGTTTATTACATAGATACATGAACATTCCTTCATCCAATGATCCGTGGTACTTAAAAGTATTGTTGCATGCACTGCCAGTTGTTCATGATTGGTGCAAAACAAGGACAGCTAACTGTTCTCAGAATATGTTTATTATTCAGCCAACGAAAGGTGTTGGCCAAAAGAAAAAAAGAACATTTTATTCTCATGTCTATACGTACTCTTGCCCTCTGCATTTCAATTCCAAATGTATCAGTATTTTTTATCCGAAATATATGTTTTTTTTGTTCTCTTGACATTTGCCTTCCGTTTACAACGAGTCGACAATATGTATTGAGTTTACATCTGATCACCTTCATATTTCATATATTTGCATGATTAGGCTCATTAGTGTTGACCTGAATGGAAACAGATTTCAAGGAGGTAAAATTATTTCTCTTTTACGGATTTATCTGCTGGTTTTGTAATTTTGACAATTCTGTAAATTACTAAATTCATTCTACGTCTTTTTCAGGAAGAAAATATAGTTGCACTGGATTTATGTACCTCAAAGACCACAACAGGCCCGTTCATATTTAAAAAAATATATCAAGGAGTTGCGAACTCAACACTACATCATATATATCATGCCTAAATAATTATTGGTATATATCAGTAATAATGAAAGTGGATCATATTATACGGATTGAACTGTGATTATATATATATATATATATATATATATATATATATATATATATATATATATATATATATATTGTGGTGCCATCATCATGGGCCAGTGCATGGATAAAGAATAGTTTCTAGAATAGTGACTTCTCAAAAATTTCATTGTTATACCTCTATCACAGAGGAAGTATTTTTCATAGTCTACTAGTGCAATAAAACTCTAAGATCAACAACGACAGGGTACGGTTATGGTTGTAAACTACGGGCACAATTAAAGCATGTGAGGAAAGCTAGAATGCATACTTGAACGTACTGGAGCTCCATAGGGAGACTCTTCCGTCTTCGGAGCCTGTAATTAGTACCGGAAGTTCAGGATGGGAACAAGCAGTAGATATATTCTTCTCTTTCAGAGTTTCAACAAGAGTCCCTGTATCGTAGTCCCATATCTGACTCAGGGAAAAAAAGTCATTGCGTCAATATTTCGTGTAGACAGTGATTCGATAAACAACCAGTTCATACCTAAATAAAGATGCCTTACGTACCGTGGACTTAGATTCATTGCGATGAACTATGATCAAGTATGGCTTTCCACCTTGAGTAAAGAAATCAAAACACGATACTTCGTCTGTCACGGGCAACGTAGATTTACATTTTCGAGAATCAATATCCCATACCTATATTTCGAACACAAGAACATTCCCCATATGTTAACACGGACAGCCTGCAATCGTGTTTATCAAACATTCATGATGAAAAAAAACATAAAATTCATGTACCTTTACATCTTTCTCTTGGGAAATTGTAACAAAAGTATCTTGGTCCTTTGGGCTAAATTTAAGTTCTCGTGCAAAGTCTTCCATGTTAAATGTCTGAACACAATCCCAGCCACTCTCCCAGTCCCACAGCTTAATGACGTGCATTGGTACATTCCCACTGGATCCATTAACAGGAACTAATGATGACAGCACATACGGTCGAGATGGATGGACTTCCAATAACACAGTACCTCTTTCATGGGCCTTAAAACTCTTTATTTTTGATAATATATATGTTTTGGATCCCTTGAAATTTTTCACTGCCATATAACTGTACACATATATGTAACCAAGATCTCGTCTGCTAACTTCAGTGGTAGACCCAACCAAAATCCATCTCTTTCGTGAAATAAACTTTGGTAGCCCTGGTGGTAGGCTTAGTTGCCCATCTGCATCGCCATATATATCGGCCTCATCCCTGGGAATCCAGTTGACTTTTTGCGGTTGGGCAAAACAGAAGTGCATCTTTTCCTGCGCGAAGATTTATACCATGTAGCTTTCCGAGCCCAAATAGTACACATGAAAGAATTTTTCAATTTGGTAACAAGCATAGCATCCGGTACGGAAAAACTTCAATCATTATTACCACAAAAATGCTTGTCCTACTTTTCAAAGTAAGCTCCATATTTTCATTGCCACGGGTGACATTGATATATTATGACACTGTTGCCCATAACATAATAGTGGGGGTGGTTGTTCCTAAAATGAGCATTTTACATGGCTGTCATTGCCGAAGGTGAGGAACAACGTGCGGGGTTGCTTGTCGCCCTCCAGCGTGGATGTACGGTTAGATGGAAGCACGCGATAGCTGACTTGGGATAGATAGACAGGCTGAATGTCATAAGACAGCAGCGATCTGCACCTTACTTTTTGCTACAAGAACTTAAGTATCTTAGTGGTCAGTTGCCGGATTTTGAATTCTAAGCCGTGAAGAGAGAGAACGAATTGTATATAGCATGAGTCAAGGGTAACTGGCAAAACACACCCAACTCACATTGTTGTGTGGCATGCTCAGGTTCCTCATTGTGTGGGCAATCAGTGTTTTAAATCTCCGACTAAAGGGTTTAGCGACAGAACTATAAAACAGCTAACAGCAGATCTAAATAAGACTATAGTGGCTATATTGCACACGAGCAAAAATTGCTGTATTTTGCATTAAACGGATATTCCAGGCTATATCAACAGCTACAGCTGACGAATTAAAACCTTAGGAATCGATCATAAGTAATCAATAAAGTTCCCTTTTCGCAAAAAGGACGTTAGCTGCGAGCAGTCACTTACCATCCTATGGTAGTCCCATACCTCGAATGCATCCAAAAAGCATGCCCTCAGGATCCTGCATCACGACAAGTATAAATTTGTTACAAACTAAGTAGACACAAATCTAGCTCCACTTTCTTTTTTAGGATATGTTTTTAGAATACACATGAGAGGTATGTATTACAATGTAGGTCAATCAAATGCACGTACACACAGTGTTACCCCCCCCCCCCCCCCCCCCCCCCCCCCCCCCCCCCCCCCCCAGTTTTAAGGCCTGCCTTTTCCATTCACCCTGGCTCAGGAACTGACCCTCGAGTCCTCCCAAGGCATGGAACAGGCGAGCACAGGTGACACAAAATGGGGTGGTGGCGCTGCAGGGTGTTGCTGAGGCGGCGGGACTTGGAGCTGACGGCGACTCAGCATTTTCTCTTGCGGCATCCATATCATCTGTCCACCTTCTCGGCGGTAATCATTCCGTCCTCTTCGTCCCCTTCTACTGACCATGACTCAAGATGTATACTTGCAGTATTCTAATCCACACTTGTAAATTCTTTCAATGCTTCCTCGCAATAGTTCTATTTTACTTCTCCTTTTAACCATTGTTCCTTTGTATTCATGCTGATGAGGTAAATTATATGAATTAAACTGTAGAACTATCCTTAAAAATCTGGACCAGTTGTAGCATGTAGAACTTGGTTCACAAAGCAAGGATTCATAGCAGTGCAAGAAACATGGAAAGAATATGAATATGGTGGTCCAATGCAAGATCAACGTCTGATCTAAAGCCTTATACCATGTAAATAATGGAAGTCTGTTTGGTTAACATCATGAACTCGTGGTCATAAAGAGCTCAGCTCTGCTTAGCTTCTTTGCCAATCATGTCTAGCAGATAAGGTAACTGTAATGCTGCAGCATTAGTGGGAAGAATGTAGTTGCCGTGCTGCAATTTTAGCCAGAAGAGAGTACTTGCTTTACAAAATATCTTCATTACTGATCTGTTCCCCTTTGCCAAACCAGATATCAGTATGGCCCATGTGTGAAGATCAAAGATATATCAACTTGCAAACTTGTCTATGATTCTCCTGCACTTGCATTTGCTATTCAATTCTATTATTGGTTATCTATATCGATCATCTAGTCTATTTGCTGGGTGCTCACACTTGACATGCATAACTTGTTGAGCACTTTAGCTGTTCCCCTGAACAATGCAGGACTAGGAGGTAGAGCCGGTGGTTCTGGTGCTGGTGCAGAAGAAGGAGCACAAGCTCCCAATGCAGACGCAGAAGCTGCTTCTAAACAAGTTACTCCCTCCGTCTTATGAAAAGTGCAATCCTAACTTTTGAAAAAAAATCCCACAAAAGAGTGCAATCCTAGAAAATAGATCTAACTACCTACCTAATTAAGTGGCCAGATCTGATTTGCATGCCAAAACTTACTGCATGTGGCCAATGAGGGTATTAGAGTCTTTTCGCGCCACCACAAATCAAATTATGCATAAACTTTAATCATCTTAAAGTGCTCATATGCTTGTCCTCGAACCAGAGCTGTTGTACTATTCGAATGTACTCTGTGCGTCTGTTATGGTTACTATGCACTGCAATGTAATTCTGTTTGTTTTTTTATTCTCTTTGCAAGCTGCATCTTTTATTTTAAATCTTTGCATTGAATCCCAGCTATAACCGACCACAATTTTAGATGTACTCCTACGTTGAAAATTGATTGTGAGAGATAAAAACATATAAGGGCACAGGCCTCACCCCCATTAGGATAATCTTTTGTGTCGGATTAGGCTCAAGGATTTGATTGGTTGTGGGCTTCGGTGGATGGCCTGTTGGGGTACTGGCTCATGTGTATGGTGATAATTTTGTTGACTAAGTTGTTTTTCTGTAGGATAACTTTGTTCATGATTTTGGACGTATTTATTTTTAATGTAGAATGATTTTATCCACATGTGGAGTCATTTGTTCACTTTATTGACTTTTTTCAGAATATTAAATTATTTATTTATGGAAAATATTCATTTGTTCTTCTTATTATCCAAGTATTTGTTCGCGGTAATAAGATATGTTCTAACTTTAGAAAAAGTAATTCAAATATAGTCAATTGTGGTATTGTTTTAAAGATATTATTGTAGAAAAACATTAAGGTGCAATCGGAAATTGATTTAGATGATCGGTTTGAAATTGATAGATTTTATGTCTCGAAACACATTTGCATGCGGATGATGTGAGCAAGCCTACTTTTTATATTACTCCTGTCTCAAGTGCATGGACTGATGCATGTGCGCGAGACGTCTATGCGTGAGGTGTTCTCCTTTTGTGATGATAGGGTGATCGGCTTTGGGTGACAAATCAAGAATTTGTTGCCTGAAGCGACACCCAGTCGCACCCATCTAACACATTGGCTGCTAGGCTGCATATATATATGGATGAGTTCTGAAAATGTTGAAGTACGATTCGTGATAGGAGGTTGGTGAGCTACAATAATTAAGATAATATGGATTTACTCCCTCCATTTCAAATTGTAGGTTATTTTAGCTTTTCTAGATTAGGAAAGCTAAAACACCTACAATTTAAAACGGAGGGAGGACTAGGTTTTAAAAAGGCACGATGATTACATCCTCCGCTATCAGCTGAAGTTGCATAGTTTGAGCAACATGCAAAAGCTCCACATACGGACTAACGACCTGCACATTTAGCGGCCGAACTAACTTGCACGGATCAGATCAGGAGCGATCATGCATGGTGAGGTTAGTTGCTCCCATCCACCGGTCTGTCCAAAACAGACACTACGGGAAAGATAAAAATTACCGAGTGTTTTTTGTTTGCTGAGTGTTTTTTTTCGAACACTCGGCAAACAAGCTCTTTGCCGAGTGCCAAGCAAAAAACACTCGGTAAAGAAAAAACACCCGGCAAATCGGGGCTTTGCCGAGTGTCACAAAAAAATACACTCGGCAAACCCCCCTCTTTGCCGAGTGTTAAAAAAAACACTCGGCAAAGAGGGGGGTTTGCCGAGTGTTTTTTTTTGACACTCGGCAAAAAAATAATTTTTTTTCCTCTTTTCACCTTGAAATTTTTTCTACTCCCCACATACAACATGTGGTACTCCATGTTATAATTTGGTATATTTTTGGATTTATTTTCTATATTTATTTAATTAATTGCATTTCAAGAAAATTTTTGGTATAAGTCAAATTTGAACTGCAAGTGATTCAAATTATGGAACAAAATGAGTAGAAAAATGATATTCATGTTATTTGGCTCAATTTGAGACCTGACCCATGAAATGAAAAGAAATTTCGAACATCTTGTTCAGGAAACACGACAATGAACATGTGGCGGTAGTATTTTTAAATTGTAAAAAAAACAAGCAAAGTTTGAAAATCATGAGATTTGTCATGATGTGATGATATAATACGTGGAGGCTGTGGAAAAAAATTGAGAAGGTTTTGCACATTTCATCATGTATGATGATTACAAACCGAAGCATCTCAGAAGAAGAATAGTAACTTTGAGAAAGGATTCGATAAAATTTAGAGTCGAAGTGACGGTCGAGTTCGGTTTGACTACAAAACTTTTTGTATAGTCAGTAGAGAACATATATTATTTCGTGTGAAAATTTGGTATTTTTTTGAAACTGTTGGATATTTTTAATTTTTTTTTAAAAAAAACTTTGCCGAGTGTCCTAGTGTAGACACTCGGTAAACAAACCCTTTACCGAGTGTCCACATCGGACACTCGGCGACTTTTTTTTTCCAAACCGCGGAGGACTACTTATCCCCGGCACTCTCTCCCGGCCCCCTCGATCCCGCACTCGACCTCCGCCACTACCCCACCCGTCCCTACCTCTTCCTCTCTCCCTGCCACCGCCGCCCGGCGCCTGGCCCCCGGCCCCGCCGCTCGACGCCCGGCCCCCGACCCCGCCGCCGCCCGGCGCCCGCCCCCGCCCGCCGCCGCCCCCTTCTTCCCCTCCGGATCCGACCTCTCCTTCCCCGGCTCCCTCCCCTCCAGCCGGATCCGTGCCACCTTCTTCTCCTCCGGCACGGATCCGGCGGCCCCCTACTCTCTCCCCTCCGGATCTGGCGCAGATCCGGCAGCGGGCGAGTCGGCGTGGTGGCGGGCGGCAGCGGGCGAGTCGGCGTGGTGGCGGGCGGCAGCGAGCGTGGCGGCCGGTGGCGGCATGGTGGCCGTGGCCGGCGGCCGGCGGCCAGTGTTTCTGTTTTTTTTTATTTTTTTCCGAAAATGTTTGCCGAGTGCTTTTTGATGTTTGACACTCGGCAACTCCACCGTTTGCCGTAGGAAAGTTTGCCGAGTACGGTTCGCCGAGTGTTACACTCGGCAAACTCTTTGCTGAGTGTTTTTGGGCTATTGCCGAGTGCCTTAGGCACTCGGCAAACTTCCTGTTTCCGGTAGTGAGAGCTAGGTGACCTTATGGTGCGAATGCACTTGCAGTTCATGGTCTTTTTGACCGTAGTGAGACGGCCAGCTTTGCTCATCAATGGAGATTTCCATTTGGCATGCTGGCAGCCACCTTGTCCTTTAGAGGTTGCAGGCACTAGTAAAGAATCGAGCATTTATCCAGTGTGTTAGTACTGGGAGAGAACAGACCCAGTACTAATGCAACTATTAGTACCGGACTTAATGGCTTATTAGTACCGGACTTAACGGCTAGTTCCTCATATGGCTATTCGTACAAGTTGGAGCCCCATTGGTACTAATGGTGATCAGACACACTAGTGCCGCTGGAGGCTCCACGCGGTACTAAATGACACCCATTAGTATCCGTTGAAGCCCCAACCGGTACTAACCTGCAAACTATGAAAAGTTTTTCTTCCTTCCAGGCTCGAGCCATGAATAGAGATGAGCTCCCTGTTCATGGCAACTTGGCCCTAGGGAAGGTGCTACTGAAATTCCCCACAAATTTTGTGGAGATTTGCTCATCTAAAAGACTCCAAAGGTTATCAACTTGAGGCTTGAATCTTTTATGTTTAGTATATATATGGTGCATATCTTGCTTTAGAAATTGATAAATTTGTGGTTGTTTCAAATGGAGAGTCTTTAATAAGGATTTTTTTAGGTGCTCTAATTCTTGTGGTAGTTGAAGTATTGATTTTTGTAGTTTTTACTCTTATGCCTGTAGGAAGGGAATGGGGGATATTTTGTTATTATAATTGTTTAGGTAATAATATATATATATATTTATATGAAAAAATAATGAATTACTTACTTAAGTTGCATTTTGGAAATTGAGAGGAATTGGGTTTTTTTAAAAAGGGAATGAGGATGAGAAATGTTTTTGTTGTAGCATAATAGTGTAGATGATAAATAAATATATTTCCATGAACAAAAAATAATGAATTAATTATATAAGTGGCACAATTTACATGAATTAAATAATATTTTTGTGCATACGATGCAAATGGACCGGTGATGGATGTACAACGCAGACACACGCTCGATGGAGTACATTAATGACCTACATTGTTTTTTCAAAGTGGCAGAGGCCAACAAGCCACTGTCATGTTTCATTTCTTGTGCATGAAAATAAGAAGGATTACTCTTCCAAAAAGACTCTTCATGCTTACATAATGCCTAATTATTTTATTCGGACAAGCACAGGGAAAGAGGAGTTATTATGGAGGACGATGATGATAACAACATTTCGGACTGGACTCAAGGCGGTGCCTTTGCAGATACTGCAATGGGCGAGTTTGAAGAAGAGGTTGCAGAAGAAGGCCCTATAGATGATCTAGGTCAGGCATTGCGAGATGCACAGAAAGACTGCGAAAGTGTGAAGAAGTCAAAGAAGTTCGAGCGTATGTTAGAGGATCACAAAACATTGTTGCACCCAGATTGTAAATAGGTGCACAAAAAGTAGGGTAGCACACTTGAATTACTGCAATGGAAGGCAACAAATTGAGTGTCCAATAAAGGATTTGAGGAGTTATTGAAAATCATAAAGAACATGCTTCTCTAAGGTAATGAATAAGCGTCCACAATGTACAAAGTAGAAAAAAGGTTGTTTGCCCTCTGGGATTGGAGGCATAGAAGATCTATGCATGTCCTAATGATTGTATCCTCTATCACTGAGAGGAATATGAGAAATTGGATACTTGTCCTGTGTGCGGCGCGCTGCGTTATAAGATTAGGTGAGATGACCCTGGTGATGTTGAGGGTAGCATCCCGAGAATAGAGTTCCCACAAAGGTGATGTGATATTTCCCTATAATACCAAGTTTGAAGCATTTGTTCAGAAATAATGTGCATGCTAAGTTGATGCGATAGCACAAAGAAGATTGTAAGCAAGATGAGATGCTGAGACACCCCGCTGATGGATCCTAGTAGAGAAAATTTGATAGAGAATTCTCAGACTTTGAAAAGGACGCAAGGAACATAAGGTTTGATTTAAGGGGCTGCTTAATTGCCATCCACAATTTGCCACACCACAAGTTTGGCACCACACTAGTTGAGGCCCCTATTGTCGGTGTATTATACCGGCCGTCTACCAAGGGGTACCCGAGGTAGCAGAATGTGTAGCGGGGGATCGCCGGACCTGGAACTTGAAGGTAAAAGCGATGACACGAGACACGGATTTAGACAGGTTCAAGCCACCAGAGTAGCGTAATACCCTACGTCCTGTTTAGGAGTGTTTGTATATTGTGCCCTACGCTTGGGTGTTGAGGTGTGACCTGCCGAGCTAGGTACCCCTACCCTCCTTTATATACTCCAGGGGGCAAAGTACTAGTCGGATTACAAGGAGGAGTCCTAGTAGGATTGCACGAGATGAGTCCTAGTAGGATTACACGGGATGAGTCCTAGTAGGATTACAGGGGAATCCTAGTTGGAGTCTGACTTCTTCCTTCCTTGCGGGTATTGGGGATGTATCCCCGACAAGCCCCCGAGCGCTTCATAGTCAAATGCAGCAGTCTTCTAGTAGTCTTGAAATATTCGCTGAGTAGTCTTGGTGCTCTTTGAGTACTTTGTCAGGCTGAATCTTTCAATGCTTCTCAAAGCTGCCATGAAGCTATGGTGTGCTCAAAGTCTTGATCAACATGATATTGTAGTCTTCATGTATGGAGGACGGCGAAAGTCGCACTCCATATGGAGTAGCCCCCGAACCTTAGGTTGAATCGTAGAATCAGGCTGAGGGTCAAAATCCTGAATCTTCCTCTTTCGATTTGAAAAAATCGATGTTGGGTGTAGCTTATCAGCCCCTGAGCCTTGGATTGATTGAATAATCAACCCGAGGCTCTTGAATCTTCATGGAAGTCATCATCCAAGTAGTCTTGCGGCGTCCAGCCCCCGAGCTTATGTGCCAGGTGAATCGTAGGAGCCACGTCGAGTAGCTTTGCAGCGTTCAGCCCCCGAGCTTGGGAGTTACCTGAGCCACTAGAGATATTTTGAGTAGTGATTGGTGCTTAGCCCCCGAGTTTGGGAACTAGTCTGTGCCTCTGGAGGTACGATTGGTGTCGCGACGAGCGTCGTCGCCAAAGCTTGTCCTAAAAGAAAAGATGCGTACATTATGTAGCATATTTGTAGGATATTGAAACTGCTGAAATTTATTCAGTGATCAATGTAAAAATTGTGTGTCATGCTCTTGTTCCAGTCATACTCTTCCTGAGTAGTTAGCCTGTTACGTTTTAGGCTCTCAGTCCCCGTTTAGCCGTAGCCGCTGCGTGTATGAGAGCTGTGTCTCGTGTACGCGTATGGGTATTGCTGTTTGCATGTGTATGTGTGCTAGCATTTGGCGTCACAAGTGCACCCGAGGCTTTCACGAGTTAAGGCGTGTTCTGCTCGAGAAGAGTAGTGACCTTAAGAGAAGACAAAAAGGAATAGTCGCTATTGCGATAAAAAGAGAGCGCGGTAGCGTGAAAGAATTTGCTGCCCTCCGGCGAATAGAGCGCGTGTTGTGCGCAAGAGTTTGCAGCGAGTAGAGCACGTGTCACGCGCAAGCAGAAAGTAAGCCGGAAAATAATTAGAAAAGTGACTTAGCTTGATTCGTGGATGATTGTTGACGAAGCTGTGATGGTCGTTGATGAAGCCGTAACGGTTGTTGATGAAGTCGACTAGTCGGAGGCGATTCTGACTAGTTGTCGATGATGCGAAGTTTGCCCCGACTAATTTTTTTAGTCGAGATGAGGAGTTGGAGTAATCCGCCCTCGACTAGCCTTGTAGTCGAGACGAGTAGTAGAAGTAGTCATCAGCGAGCGTTGCGATGTGGTCGGAGTAGTCAGCGGCGAGCCGCCCATAGTAGTCGGTGAGCACCGCGACGTACTCGGAGAAGTCGTCGGCGAGCGTCATGGCGAAGTAGTCGTCAGTGTGTTTGTCGAGTGAAGTAGTCGAGGAGAGTAGTCAAAGTCATTGCCGAGCCGCCCGTAGTCGTCGGCGAGCTCGCAACGTAGTTGAAGTCGTCGACGAGCTGCCCGTAGTCGACGGAGTTGTCGGCAAGCCGACCGTGGTCGTCGGCGTGCCCGCGACATAGTCGAAGAAATCATCGGCGAGACGCCCGTAGTCATCGGCGAGCTCGCGATGTAGTCGGACTTTCGAGTTGTAGTCGAACTCAGAGTCATTGTCAAACTTCGAGTTGGAGTTCAAGCTGGAGTCGCCGTCGGACTCCGCGTTGCGGTCGAACCCGGAGTCGTCGTCGGACTCGGACTTGTAGTCGGACCCGGAGTCGCCATCGGACTCCGAGTTGTAGTCGGACCCAGAGTCGCCGTCGGACTCCGAGTTCAAGTCGTGGTCGGACCCGTAGCCGCCGTCGGAGTTCGAGTTCGAATCGCGGTCGAACTCGAAGTCGCCGTCAGAGTACGATTTTGCAGTCGAACCTTGATCCGAGGTTTAATTTGTCGATTTTCTCGACAAGATTTTCTACTTCTGGTGGAAGAGAGTTCCCGTCGAGGCGCTTCATCTCCTGGTTATCGATGATGTAGCATTGAAAGGACCCAGTGCCGTTGGTGATGCAAAGTCAGGAGTCGAAGACGAAGGTTGCACCCGCTTTGAAAGCGAACGTCGGCTTGAAGATGAGGTCCTTCAAGGTCGCCCGATGATCTCGACGATCTGCCCCACGGTAGGCGCCAATGTTGGTGTTTTATACCGGTTGTCTACCAAGGGGTACCCGAGGTAGCAGAATGTGTAGCGGGGGATCGCCAGACCTGGAACTTGAAGGTAAAAGCGATGACACGAGACACGGATTTAGATAGGTTCGGGCCGCTAGAGTAGCGTAATACCCTACGTCCTGTTTAGGGGTGTTTGTATATTGTGCCCTGCGCTTGGGTGTTGAGGTGTGACCTGCCGAGCTAGGTACCCCTGCCCTTCTTTATATACTCTAGGGGGCAGAGTACTAGTCGGATTACAAGGAGGAGTCCTAGTAGGATTACACGAGATGAGTCTTAGTAGGATTACACGGGATGAGTCCTAGTAGGATTACAAGGGAATCCTAGTAGGAGTCTGACTTCTTCCTTCCTTGCGGGTATTAGGGATGTATCCCCGACACCTGTACCTTAGCTACCATAGCTTTTTGCAAGTGTATTCGGCACCACACTTGTGGCTTTTATTTTTGGCACCACATCCTTGGCGGAGGCATACGTGGTCTAGCTCCCAAAGGCTAGCAACTTAGCAGCCCCTAAGCACGGATGGAATGAATCTATTCGGTGAGATAAGTAGTGGTCATAGCACTTGGCTTGTGACCCTATGTATCTTCAACCTTTCTCCTTGGTTGTGCATGACGTGGAAGTTTATTAGGATGTTGGTGCTTATCCAAGGACCAAAACAACTTGGTAATAACATTGATGTGTATCTAAGACCGTTCGTTGAGAAACTTTTACTCCTATGTAAGGAAGAAGATGTACGTGTGTGGGATAAAGACAAACAGGAGAGTTTTGACCTACGAGCATTGCTATGTGTAACCATGAATGACTGGCCTGCACTTAATAACCTACTAGAACAAGCAAAACAAGGGATATTAGGCATGCACCCACTGTTTAGATGCTATTCACATCATGTATCTGGAGCACTACAACAAGGTCTTGTATATGGGAACATCGTCGATTTCTTCCTGCCAACCACCCATTGAGAAGAAAAGGCATCCATTTTAAAGGGGAGCCAAACCATCATACTAAGCCTTTGTACTGTAATGGGAAATGTGTTTTTTCTATGATGAAGGAAGTGATGGTAGTATTTGGAAAGGGCCCTAGCTAGTAACCAACCTGTTCTGAATGATAATAAAGAACATGCACCAATGTGGAAGAAGAAGTCTATATTTTGGGGGCTACCATTTTTTTCTTGAACAACGTAGGAAAACTGCGTGTTATTTCATTAAGAAAGGACGTCGTACAAAATGTACAAAGGTAACAGGAAAGGCTAATGCAACCTCCCCAACACACTCCACTTGGGGAGCTACCTTATTGGGAAGTTCTAGATATCTGCAACGTAATCGACGTGATGCACATGATGAAGAATCTTTGCATGAACCTGCTAAGCTTCCTAGGTACGTACGGGAAGACAAAAGATACACTGGAAGCACGGCATGCCCTCAAACGTATGAAACGATGAGATGGCCTACACCCGGGAAAGAGAGAAAGGACAACATTACTTACGTCCTACTAGCTACATTCTCAACAACGAAGAGAGGAAAAGCATGTTTGATTGCTTGAATAGTATCAAGGTCCCATCCGAGTACTACTCAAATATACAGAGAATAATAAATATGGAAGTGAAGAAATTCACAAATCTAAAGTCCCATGACTGCCATGTGTTGATGAAACAATTGTTGTCGGTTGCACTAAGAGGTATTCTACTAGAGAATGTGAGATTGACATCGTCAAGCCATGTGCGTTCCTCAGTACAATTTCACAGAAGGCAATCCACCCGAACAATCTAATAAAGCTGCAGAATGACAAGGTCTAGTGCCTTATCAGCTTTGAGATGGTCTTTCCACCTTCCTTCTTTAATACTATGACCCACCTCCTAGTTCACCTTGTTGAAGAGATTTTTGTTCTCGGTCCTATATTTCTATATAATATGTTCCCTTTCGAGAGGTTCATGGCAGTCCCAAAGAAGTACGTCCGTAATCATGCCCATCCAAATGAAGCATCGCCAAGGAATATAGAATAGAAGAGGTCATTAAGTTTTATGTTTACTACATTGATGAACTTAATCCGATTGAGGTCCCTGTATCACGCCATGAGGGGAGACTTAAGGGAAAGGAAACACTAGAGAAGAAAACTAATATGAACATCGATGACACTTCATTCCATAAAGCACACTTCACGGTTCTGCAACAATCATCATTAATGGCTCCGTACGTATATGGAGGAGCACAAGAACTTTGTACGGTCCACATACCCAGGGAAGTATGAAGCATGGATTACACTTTATTACGTAGATACTTCCACCTCTTGGTTGCAACAGTGATTCCTAGTTAATGACATGATTGATGAACAACTATCATGGTTGGCTACGGGACCATCTGTCTCAATCTTGACATTCCAAGGGCACGAGATAAATGGGTACACATTTTACATAAGAGCCAAGACCAAAAGAACACCAACCAAAATAGTGGTGTCCATATAGTTGCAATAGACAATAATAGAAAAAAGATAGATACTATGATGTTATAGAGTAGATATGGGAACTCGACTATGTACCTTTAAGATCCCTCTATTTTAGTACCAATGGGTGAAGCTTACTGGAGGAGGCGTAACAATAGACCGTTATGGGATGACAATAGGGGACCTCAACAGGATTAGATATAGAGACGAACCATTCATCCTAGCCAATGACGAGACTTGACTTTTTTATGTAAAAGACATGTCATAGAACGGTGCTAAGTTACACGATGAGCCAAAGCACCGTATAGTTCTTCTAGGGGAAAGAAAAATCATGGAATTGTGGACAAGACTAACAAGTCAGAAGATTATAATTAATTTGATGACCTCCTTTGTTTTCAGTCGAGGTTGACCCAAGCATCCTATTAGCCAAAGATGTCGCTCCCTACTTACTTCACGATCATAACCAGGGGACGTTCCTTCATAAGAAGGTTATTAATGTTCTATTAAATGATGATGATGTGCAATATATTAGAACAATTCTATTGTATTTTGTGGTCAAGTGACAAAGTAATGTATTGTGGTGATATGTAATGTATTTTATATTTTATCCAGTTTCTAAATGATGAAGTTATCATTTCTTTGGATTAACGACAGTATTCATATAGTTTGGACCACATTAAACAAGCACTAATTTATTGTATGTTGAAAATGTTAATTTAACTGCATCTAATATTGAGCTCAATTTTTGCATGGTTAAATATTAAACGTTTGAATTTTTGAAGCATCATAGGTATTGAAAAAATTAATTTAGACACAATCCTTGTATGCCCCTCTTGTGGTGGGGGGAAGAGCTCTACCACTGCACCACCAGGTTCTACGCACTCCTATAGCCTTGTTCATCCTATATAACAAGAACGTAATTCAAAATTTCCAAAATATTTTGGCCGAAATTATTTTTTCCGCCCATCATCGAAAAACACGAAATTCCAGAAATTCCGGCGAAATTTCACCAAAAATGTTAACCCTGATCCTGTTGTTGTGCATGTCTACACCGGCCTGTTAGTGATTTATTGTTTGTTGTCGTGGTTTGTAAATAGAGCACTCAAGAGAATCTTTACCAATCTTGGAATTCAGTTTGTTCTTTAGCTTCTGCTGCTTGTTGCATTGTTCTGACAATTGGTAAAGATTGGATGCGAATTTCGATATCACAAAGCTCAGGACTCCCGTTCCGGGACTCCTCCGTCGACGTCGTCTTCGCTGGGCACGCCCTCGACGTCTGCAGCAGCGGTCGGCACTTCTTTTCATGCCACGGCGGCCCATGAGCCCGGTTCTTGGTGGCTGCGGCCTGCGGACCACCCGGGGCAACGTCCGCCGCCAAGGCCCTCCGTCCTGCGGAGCTGCTGCACTCCCTGCGTGCTAGAAGACATGGGCCCGAGAGACAGAGAAAACAGAGTACTTACAGGTGGGGTCATGACTTACGAGGGGTAAAATTGTTTTTTCCAACCATACTTAACAGCACATGAATGGAACATGGATGAAATGGTATTGAGGGGATAAATCTTAAATTCAATGGTACTGAAAAAGTTTCGTAGAATTCTATGGTACCAAGGGAAGTCAATTTTGATAGCACTAAGTAAATTAGCTCATTAAACAACTACATGTTCGAAGCATGATAAAAATAATAATTAAACTAATAGTTACTATTTTTCTAATTTTTTTCATGGTTAAAACATTATTTTTTCTATTTTTTATTAACATAAGCATTATGATGATTTATATCCTATTACTAAGTAAAAGTTGTAAATTTTACTATATTTAATATTTAACTATATCTAATATATTTATAGTGTAGATATAATCAACACTTAAGCTAATAAGCCTTTTTGCAATTTTATGAATGTTATTTGAAATATTACGAATAATTAAAATAATATAAATTTTGAAACTAAGAAAAAATGTAGTCTGCGGGAACGAAACAGTTGGACACTCGTAATAAGGGGGCAGTTTCCCCTCTCGCATCCCCCTTAATCCTAGGAGGTGGCTTCACCTGATACTAAAGGTTAACAATTAGTACCGGGTGAGACAACTGACGTAAGCTATGAGACCGCTGACGTTAGCAATAGGAAAGAGAAGAAAATTGTAAAATTGCTAATGGGTCGAAAAATTGTTAGGAAATATAGAAAAATAGCTAGAAAATATAGGAAAATTGTTAGAACATTGATGATGCCTGTTAATTCATTAATTCCTAATAATTTTTAGAATAATTGTTTTTATTTTCAATCATTTAGAGACTTCAGAATTTTTGATAGAAAAATAGAAATTGCTAGAAATAATTGATAATTACTAGGATACTTGTAGAAATTCAACGATTCACTTAATCTGACTTCTAATTGGTAAAATTAATCCCCCTAGAATACTTCTGTTGCACTTGTCAACTGGATTACATGCAATTTATCACACTAAATTTTCCTAGACAGGTGAAACCCAGTGACATCAGATTGTTCTCACTGGTTGATTAATCAGCATGGCACATGCTACTCACAATTTGCTCTACCTCTATGTTACTTGGCATAACTGACGCATAGCAGCAACAGCCACTTAATCCAGTCTAATTCATCTTTGGCTAGAGCCAATCTCTTGATTAGGTATAATTATTTTCCAACATTGTATTCTGTGTTTTTGGCTTCTGATGAATTTAATTTGTACTCTGAATATTTGTAGGTACCGCTGCCATTTGATCTGAATATTTATCGTAAATGAACAATAATCTGTTGTTTTTAATGCATTTACCAAGGTTGTGCTCAACTGGCAGACGGAGACTGCTCTGGATCCTTGAGGGCATTGATGCTCGAGTGGTGGGGTGCCCTGCTGTGCGCCAATATGTTCCCACCGTGCCCGCTCAGAACACTTGCGGAGTCGCAGGTGTGAGTGTGTGACTGCAGTTGTGGCTGTTGAAAGGCTATGTTGTGCATGAACTCTGATCGTGCTTCATCGGAGTGATGGTTTTGAACTGAGCTAATTCCATGAAACTGAGATGCTTGGCTGCACATAGATAAGTTATATTTCTTTTGTGTTCACCTGATGCATGACCATATTAATTTGGAAGGATATAGTTACTGATTAATTGCAATACTGTTTTTTGCTAGGTTATGTTTTATTTAGAAGCTGGATACAATCCCTGAATATTTCAGATAGTACTGTGCATGGTGCTGATCATAACACACCTGTGTCGTGGATTCAGGAGATGTGATCTCCATGCACCCGTCATATGTTTTAAGGACTGCCAATCATTTGTCTAAAATTCCAAATTCTAGGCGCTAATCAGAAAGTTGGCTGATAGATTGCGAATAATTTCCCAACTTCCAACTTAAAGGCGCTAATCATTCTTTCAAACAGTCCTTTACCTCATAGGGATCCAACCAAACTTCCTTGAATAAGGTCTATACGGCGAGGCTAAAATGTACCATACAGTTACAACTAAGAGAGTAGATTAATTGCAACTCCATGAAATTAATTGCAACTGAACCAGTTACAAGTTAGATCAAGCTGGTTGCAACCGGATGCTAACCAGTTGCAACTCGGACCGAGCCGGTTGCAACTGGAGACGAACTAGTTGCAACTCGGATCAAGTCAGCTGCAACAACAAGACTAAAACAGTTGCAAATAGGGTGGGTGCATTCAGTATACAAAATGCAGCTAGGTGCATTATAGCAAAACACTAAATATATATATGTAATATTTTAACCTAAATATAATATTTGAAATGTATATAGACTGTATACATAATATGCAATATTTAATATGCTAGAGCAATATATATTTATGTATAACACTAGTATATGCAAAGGGATACAAATACTAATACAAAATAAAACAAATAAATAGAAAAGAAAAAAAATGCAATTTAGTACTGCTCGGTGTTACCAATGGGTACTAATAGGTACTTTTAGTCTAGATATTGTACCCGATACTAAAGGATGCCACTGTAGTACCAATGTAGCGGTACTAGTCGGAAAACGGTACTAAAGGGGGTTTCCTGATCATCCACAGTAGTGGTAAATGATCTAATAATTTAACATAACAATTTCAAGAATCGGACTCAACAAAGGTCAAGATAAAATACTATTTGTTTTGGATATTAGTACCGTGTTTGATTGAAAAAGATATAAGAGTCATGATCTATTACTACCGCTAGCTGCATGTACCGACGGTGAGGGGCAAGCGAAGATACACGTGCACTCAGACACATACACCACAACCGCACCCCACACACGCTCGCATGATATGTGCATGCATGACAAGATTAAGCGGATTGAATTGAAGGCCTACTGTGATGCGAGCAAGCTAAAACAATGCTTGAAATTTAGCTTCTGCCAAAAGTAAAACACTCCACTCACCATGGCTCTGTTAGATGCACACATATGGCTGCTGCCGGTTGCTCCCCGAAACCAAAAGGATACCTTTCCGCGGGCATTATCTGATAAAATGAAGAAACAAACCAGAGTAGACCAATAAACTAACATATATTTCTGAAATGGAACTAGTATATGACAAACTTGGGGACAATCTGATGAGAATCACGCACCATGAGTTCAGGCGTTACGTCTTGTCGGTCCCAGGAAACTGGTCGGGCCAACTCTGGTTTTAAATTAGGACCTATCGGCGGCTGTAAAATAAAAAATAATACCTTACTAACATAACTACTGTAGTATACGTTTTTTAAATATCTCAACTAAATATATCTTCAAACTAGTTCAGGCAGTGCTCATGGAATTGGTGGTGAAATAGGAATTTGGTGTAGCGCCTTTCTATAGGTGGCCTCAATGCTAGTTATTATGTGGGGAGGCATGGAATCCAATGTCCAGCTCTTGAGGTCCATAGAGGCTTTGAGTTTGTAAAATAAAACAAGATTTTTTTTAAATATATGTTCAAATCTTAAACAATATAACAAAATTACTCGACCAAACATCTTCAATGTGCCTACAGCTCTAACTCCAATAATTTCTGGATCTAATAAAGATGACTAGCTTCAAAAGGTCTTGAGGAGGCTAGTCATCCACTTCCATCTGCACTTTAATTTCCTTGCCTATACTATACATATGTATGTGTGTGTATGATTTGTATTTTATAATCTATTATATTACATAAATTTGTAGTTGATGTTTTGAAGATTGAACTGTCCGAATGTTCAAAACAACATTTATTTTTGTTTATGGGGAGGCATTCTGTATATTTTCATTCGGGGAGAAGCAGAATGAACTCACATCAGTATGTGCACAGACAGCAGCTATTTTCACCTCGTGCACCTTAAGACCCCTTTCTCTGGCTTTCGTAATCAATGCTCCTGGGTCGACGATCCGTAGGCCCTGATACCTCTCTTTGGTGCTTTCGAGAGTGAAAAAGTCGTCGTTGCCGAACCGTGGATTTTGCTGGTGAAGCATTACGACAGCGAGTGTGTACTGGCACTTCGGCGGCACCACACCAGATTGCGGCAAGAAATGTGCTGATAGAGTCTCTGATGGCAAGAGCCTGAAGACCACAGGTGCATCTATGTTGTTGGTTAGGTGCAGCGAGCATGAGCTGTGATGTAACTTTTTGGGCTCAGGCAAAGAGAAATCAAGCTGCAGCGGATGCACACTGAGGAGTTCGATGACCTGCAATTATATATGAAGAGGGCCATCAAGTCAGTTGATAACAAAATTCATAAGGTATTTGTGCACTACTTGGATGAAAGTGGGCGCAATTATTCAGGCATGTTCTTCCGCATGCTTCTACTATGAAATAATGTTTGACGAGAGCTCGCAGCATGATAACGAGAGAGGTTAATTATACCTGTCCATAGTTGCTGTTTAATTCACACGAGCTTATTTCCGCTGGATTAGGGTAAAAAACCTTAAGTATTTCCGATGAACAAGGCCTTTTCGTCCTGTCATGGTCCACACATTTTAGGGCTATGTCGAGCAGTAGTTTTACTTGTTTGATATATAGTTCCAGTAGTGACGCATCATTCAGTGACTTCTCAAATATTTTCATCCATCTTCCGCAAGCTCCTGCACATTTGCATAGGTGAGAATAGAGCCTATTCCTAATAATAAATGACGGTTGGTATGCAATGGCTTTTGCTTAGTCTCGCTCTTACTCCGTGTGAATTCCATACTCATGGAGCTGTTACTACTCCCGCCAATGGGCACCTTTTCGCCTGTGATTATCTCACACATTATAACACCCAAACTGTATATATCTGTCTTATGAGATATTTTGCCCTCGAGTAGGTATTCTGGTGGCATGTATCCACTGCAGCAAACTTTAAAGTTATTAAATAGTTCAAGGATAATCTGACAACGAAGATAGCAGAAACATTGGTATTGTTGCATGAGGCTTACTCCCTCCGTCTCCATTCTAAATTGTAGATCATTTGAACTTTTCGCTGCATGAGTTAAAGGTGCTGACAGATTTACGTGAAGTGGCCAACGGTTACATGTTCTTTTTGTCCTCTGTTGTCTGGAAATGTTGGTCGGTGATAACTAGTAGGGAAATCATCATTTACGCTCGGTAAATTGATGTGCTACACTAAACACCGTCGGCCATGGGAGCAGAAAACTAATAAAGAAAGAAGCCCCGTCGGCTACTCCGATCAGAACTCTCAGATAAACTGCAGATTCTTGTAGTGTTTCTAGGTACATAATTTTTTCTATGTATCTATGTCTATATTATGTTTAGATATACAGTAAGAAATATGTATATAGAAAGGTAAAACGACTTACAATTTAAAATGGAGAGAGTAGCTTACAGTGTTCCCGTAAGGTTGTGAGTAAAAATTTGAGATTTTCCTGCATCCCTGAGCCTCGACAAACCAAAATCCGTAATTTTTGGAACCATATGGTCATCCAGCAGTATATTTTCAGGTTTAAGATCCATATGGGTAATATTGCATTCCTCGTGAAGGAAATCTAAACCTTTGCAAATTCCTTCCATTATTGCATATCTCTTATCCCAGCCAAGATCCAGATCTGTAGAAAAATATAGATAAACAGAAAAGGATCTGATGGTCACACTTTGTAGCATATTGGGACCAATATGCGTGCGTGGATGGGTGAAAGAATGATATATTGTCTCCAAAATTAGTAGGCGTATTTTATTTTGGTAAGCCAAACCTTTGACAAATAATTATTTTATATTAATATATGTTCTTGTACAGCCGAAGTCTGCATAACCCCCGAACTATCTATTGGTTCAATTATGCTATTTAGTTTAATTTACCCAATGCAAAATGCTTAGAATGATTTATCTTTTTTTATTTCTCTATGCACAAGTTGAATTTCAATTTAAAATTTGCAGGGTGGAAACGGGCATCACAATGTATGTCAAATAAATTTTTTTATGAATTTTTCATCATTATTTTTTATATTATTTTGTATCCTAATAATTAATTAATTATTCAATATCATATCTTATCAAAAAAAAGGTGAAAACTTTGATGTATTTTTCTAACATTTGCTATGATGTATGTTATCATACTGCAAAATTTTAACTTAAGACTCCACATATGCATGGAAAAACACAAAAGACAATTATGTTAAGGGGTAAATTGGACCAAATGGTGTAGTTTTGGGGGTAAGCTGGACCACAAAATAGTTTGGAGGCTTATTCAGACTTTGCTTATACTTGAGGTGAGTAATTTGAACTTTTTCCTTGTCATAACATAAAAACTAAGGCTACTGGATTCATATTGAAAAATACACTAACTTTACTTTAACCTAGGATCAATAGGACACCACCAAAAATAGCTTGGACCCACCACCTCCAACCAACGAGCAACTCCAATTCAAGGTTACAAAAAGACAATAGGTGCTCTCTAGACGGTAATCCTTCTCCTAGAGTTTTTTTTATCAAGGATTCTCCTAGAGTTTAGGTGAGCCTAGACGTTTCTAAGGTGTCTTCTTCGCAGTGTCACACGTGCGCGCGCACACTGTAAAGAAAAAGAAAAACGTGGTAGAACAATGGACCTACCGTTAGACAAAGAGACCCGTTAAGGCAGCCCAAATCCAAGTATGGCATCCATCTCTTATCCTGTTCCCATCCCACCAAACATTATCAATCCATTATGTTTCGTCACTGCCCCTGCCCCAGGCAAGGTCGCCTCTGCCCACACCACCACCGCCAAACATCCCCTCCACCAAAGACACCGGTCGACGTCCCCACCTCTGCCTCCACTGCAGGATGTCTTCACCTCCGCGTCCGCTGGCACCCTCGATGTCTGCAACTTTGACTCCACCAACACCAGCTGATGTTCCATCGCACCAGCGCCACCCGACATATCTTCCTCCCCTGCCGCCCCACGACATCATTGCCCCTTCCATTGGCTGGGGCAGATCTACTTGTGGTAGCCACCGTGGACAGCATTGGTCTCGTTTTTCATCGTGGATGCACGGGCACCGTCTAGGGTGGCACTCCCCCCCTCCCCGCCCCGCGTGCATGCGGGGGAAGGTAGTATTATCCTTCGCTTACCGACTAAGTGGGCATAGGTGGGTGCAGAATAGCATCTTGGCGGACCCTGCTCAAATTTTTTAGAAGAAACAGGAGGGGCAGAGCCCCTACTGATTAATATATTTAAAATAAGGGATCTAAGATACAAATAAGTTCAACAAAGATAGAAAATTACAGGGAGTTAAGCCAGGACTCCTTGGCAAGAACTATACTAGGTTTAGTGCTTAGGAGAACAAGGGAAAATTCAGAGACAAATTTCCTTTTACAAGCATTCATAGAGGGGTCAATATCATTGAATATCACATCACTTCTTGTTGTCCAAATGCTCCAAGCCATTAGGATGATGATCTCCACGAAGAAGGGAACTCCCGGCTGCTGCTTTATACAAGAGAAGATTTGTAATATCGGTCTTGTAGTTACCACCGAGATGCCAATTGATGCCCAGCATGCTTTAGCGAAATTACATCGCATGAAGAGATGGGCACTAGTTTCAGGTCTTTGCAAGATGCACATGTCATAAGTATAAGATTTTAAGGCCATCCTTTTGCGCCTCAAGAGGTCCCTTGTGCTTACATGATTTTTGAGCAGTAATAAAAGAAGACTTTAAGTTTCATCTGGCATTTAGACCTCCATATCCAATAGAAAGCTGGGTGTGTGGTTCTATAACCAATCAGTGATTTATAAAATTATGTAGTTCCATTGGTCAAATCCGGACAGTTGTTGTGAGTTGTCCAGAAAAGCTTGCAATTCCAAGAACTGTTGGTGAGCTTGGATTGAAAGAGGTAGATGGAAGTTACATGAAAAGTGGGCGCTACTCACTGCATTTCTATAAGTGACATTGGGGTTCTTGGCAAAGGAGAAAAGTTCAGGGTATTGCTGTAAGATGTGACCATTCCACATATCCTGCCATAGTAGAACTAAGGAACTACCATGTAAAGATGCTAAAGCAATTCCTGTATAAGGGACCACGAGCTTGACTATGTCTCTCCACAGAAGGAGCCCTTGTTTTGTTGGCCATGTAAGTGACAATCTGAGTAATAGTTATCCCGTACTAGATGCACCCAAGGAATATCAGCTTTTGAATAGAATTTGTGTAGGAATTTCATCAGTAGAGAGTCATTCTGAGCAGACAGGTTGATAACACCCAATCCTCCTTTCTTGGGCAGACACACCATTGGCCATGCTGCTTTTGGTGGTTGCTTAGCATTGAGATCAGATCCCTTCCAGAGGCAATGTTTTCTATATTTGTCTAACTGCTTAATAACCCCCTTGTGCAACTTCAAACTGCAGTAGTAGAATACTACTGAAGAGGAGAGAACAGAGTTGACTATTTGAAGTTTGCCACCTTGGGTGAGGAATGCAGATGTGCAAGTCAGTCTTCTCTCAATTCTCTGAACTAAGGGCAAGAAGTACTCAATCCTTGGCTTGGTTGTACCCAATGGAAGACCCAAGTACGTAAAAGGCAGGCTACCCTTTTGGCAATTGAAGGTGTTGGAGAGTGACGACAGCCTTTCTTCAGAGATATTTATTGGCACCATCACTAACTTGTTGTAGTTCACTTTTAGGCCAGTTGCTGCTGCAAAGGAGATTAGGAGATCTTTTAGGACTAACAATTGTCTGGGACAAGCTTCCATTATTAGAAGGGTATCGTCTACATATTGTACAATTGGGAAGTCTGACCCTACTCTCTCAGGGATAGGGAGATTAATTAAGCCTTGGGATTTTGCTTGATTGACCATGGACTGTAGAAGATCTGCTGCTAGGACAAATAGTAGTGGAGATAGAGGGTCACCTTGCCAGATGCCTCTTTTGCAATGGAAAACCTTACCAGGCACACCATTTAGGAGCACTGAGGAAGTGCCAGACCCTAGGATGTCTTTGATCCCACCCAACCATCCAGGACCAAAGCCCTTATTCTGGAGGATTTCTAGTATAGCTTGATATTCTATTTTGTCAAACGTCTTTTCAAAATCCAATTTCAGAATGACCACCTCCTTGGTAGATTTACATAGGTGGATATATTCAAAAGCCCATACTAGACAATTGTGAATAGTCCTGGATCTGATGAACCCATATTGGTTAGCATGTACTAGGGTGAGAATGATCTTCCAAAGCCTTTCTGCCAAAAGCTTGTTTAGAAGCTTTATGAAAGAGTTAAGGAGGGAAATAGGTCTGAAGTATCCAATAAATAAGGGACAATCCTTTTTAGGTACCAGAGTAACATAGGAGGCATTAATACTTTTCAAGTAGAATGTTCCTTTAAAAAATCCATCACAGAGATCATAGAAGTCCTGGGCGATAATAGGCCAACATTTCTTGAGAAAATCTCCATTGAAGCCATCCGGACCTAGAGACTTTTGATTTGGCAAATCCATTATAACCTTATTAATTTCTTCCCTTGTGAATTCCCCTTGTAGCCTCTCAAGATTCTGAGCTGGATGTAAAAGAGAAGCCAGGTCTATGTTTATACCAGAGAATTCTAAGATGCCCAACCTTTCCTTAAATGCCAACGAGATAAGCTGTGCTTTTGCCTCATGCTCAAACAATTCCCTCCCTAAATCACCCCCTAGCATGGTGATGGTATTTTTATTATTCTTGATGGAGGCATTTGCATGGAAAAACTCAGTGCACTCATCTCTAAATTTGACCCACTTGATTGTACCTCTTTGCTTCCAATAAATTCGCTGTTGGCTGAGAAGTGATTTTAGCTGGTCAATAACAGTAGCTCTAAAGTTCCATTCTTCTAGAGTGATATCCCTGGATTCTTCAAGGGTGTTAAGAAGGAGAACAACATCCTTACAGTTTTGAATGGTTTTTGCCAGATTTGGAAGCTGGTTCTTCCATGTTTTCAATACTCTCCTTAGGTTTTTGAATTTAGCACCTACAACCTTTGCCTTGTCAGTTTGCATGGTGGGTAGATGTCGAATATCTCCAAAATGATTATGTTCCAGCCAATAATTTTCAAATCTTAAGACATGAGGTCTTGACACATTTGTGCATGCAGATATAAGGCAAGGTGTGTGATCAGATTGGTCCCTGGACAAGGTAGAGGCTCATGTGTTTGGGAGGAGAGTCGTCCGGGAATTTGAGGATAAAAACAAATCCAAATGTTCCGGAAGGGGATTTTGTTATTTATTTGTCCAAGTGTATCTACAACCTTTAAGGGGAATTTCTACTAGTCTAAGTCTACTAATGGCTTCATTGAAGGCAAACATCTCCTGAATGTTCCCTCCTAGCTTATTTTTACTTTCTGGTGATCGAATTAAATTGAAATCCCCTATGATGCCAATAGACCTCCTCAGGCATGTCAATGTTTCTGAACCAATTGAGGAAATTCACTTTTCCTTCTGGCGTACACGAAGCATAAATGTTGGTTTGGATCCAATGTTCTCTAGTGAGACGACAAATAACTCAATAGATTGTGCATAATCATTTTGAAAAGCAAGAGAGCCAATGAACTTGGATCCATTCCATATTATAATACTACCACCAGACACTCCCACTGAGGGAAGGAACTCAAAACTGTCCGGAAAAGGGGGGGCATAATTTCTTGATATATTGAGCATCAAAGAATTCTGTTTTGATTTCTTGTAAGCATATAATATCACATTTGGATTCAACAATTTTGCTTTTGATGGCATCACATTTGCCTTCTGAATTAATACCATGCACCATGCTCTTTTGTTATTAGGACAATTCATTTGGAAAACTCAGTAAGAGAAAGAAATCCTTTGCATGCATAGCATCCAAAGCCATAACTGAGAGAATGAGACTAGTCTCTAACATAATCGAGAGCATCCAATATTAAACCAGTATTTAAACAGAAGATGAGCCAGTTACACAGGACCATTAAAGAATTTGACATAGAGTTTTTAATCAACAGAATAAGCTGAAAAAGCTGAAATAAACCATCAACCAATAGGCACAAAATCTACAGCCAACTCCATTGGCTGGGAAGGTAGAGAGGGATAAGATCCCTCTCAATTCTTGGTCTTCTTCTGTGGTTCCTCCTCATCATCATCATCCTTGTCTTGGTTTACCATCTTCTTCTTGCCCTTTTCCAGCTTGCCTGAAGAAGTCTTGCATGGTGTCTTGGATGCAGGCCTCTTTTCACCAATGAATTTAAAGGACTTGGGTTTACTTTTTAGAGATTTATCAGTCAACTATTCAGGAGGGATCATACATGCTGATTCACCAATTTTCTTGGTAATGCTTAAAGGAATAGCTGGTGGGTTTGTAGAGCAGACAAGACACCCTTTACTTGCACAACTACCTCGCTTAAAACCATCATTGCGTCCTCTAATTCTAGGACTTCTTCTAAATGCAGTTTCAACTAGAGGGGAAGCAACTTCAGAATGTGGCTGGGAGTTCTGCTCAGCTTGGCCCCTTGAAGCTGCATTGGTTGCAGTAAATTCCAACTTGTAGGATTGACCAATTCCGTTATCAGCAGAAGAGTTTACACAAGTGATCTTGTCATGATCAGGATATGCAGGGGCAGGGCAAAAGGCATTATATCTCCATTCTAGCAACAGTCAAGCAACACCTTCCAAGTCTAGGAGGACAGGAAGGATCTAGCTGTTGGAGGTATGCCCTAGAGGCAATCATAGAGATGATGATATTCCATTTGTATCCATGATTTATATATTGTGTTCATTGAATATCCATTAAAGGCTACTTGAATTGATTTGCAATTATGTGAATTGTATGTGAAACTCTTTACTTGTATGGTTATTCTAAAGTTGTCCCTAGTCGGAGTTCATGTGAGGACACACATGAATATTAGACTAGCACATGTATTAGTTGATGACTATGTTTCACAAGTCATGGACATGGAGATGTTGAACTAATAATGTGGACACATGTGGAGACATGTGCTAGGACTGACCCAACACGAGAAGTAGTTCTCTCTTTAAACAACATATACGCTTTGTCCTTAGACCTGAGATTGTCGCATGTATTCTAGATGTGGATCGACCTACTTAGGGGCTATCAAACGCTACGCCGTAACAGGGTAGTTATAAAGGTAGCTTTCAGGTTTGTCAAGAAGCATGCTATGAGACATGGTCAATTAAGATGGGATTTGCCCCTCCCTGATTGAGAGTGATATCTCTGGGCCCCTCGAGTGATCGGATCCGAAAATGCATGGCCATGCTACGTACGGTTAAGAGTTAACTTACAAAGGGATTCCGAATCACAGGATCGAGAAAGAGCGGTCGGCTTGAAGCTAGACCAAATATCGTGAGGCAAAGGGAATAGCATGTATATTATGTTGTGATGGTTCGTCTGATATGATCTTCGTGTGCGTATAGGAGTTGGCACGTCTTGCTAGAGGCCGCTACCGACTATTGGGCCGAGTAGGAGTACTCGGGCCATGTCTATACGTATCCGAACCCATAGGGTCACACACTTAAGGGGTTGGAAGCCCAATTCGGATCTGATCCGAGTTGGATTAGGTTTAGAAGTACTAATGGGCCTCGGACCTAGAGGCCCGTTAGGAACCTCTATAAATAGAGGGGTGGGGGCGCCCTAGGGTTTGCACCTTTTGGCGATCACATCTGCTGCGCCTCCCACGCCCTCGCCTGTTGCAACTCGCGGATTTAGCAGTCTGGCTTGCGACGCTTCCTCCCTGCACGTGTGGATACCTTGGAGGTGTTGCGCCTGCAGCACTTGGACGAGCCGCCGACGAGCCATGACGAGCCGCGGCACGAGGGCGATCTTGCTGCACGTGGACGAGCTGCTGAGGAGCTGCTGGACGTTGACGTGATCGACTATGTACGACTACGTTGATCGTCTTCATTGCATCGACGCAAATCTTGATTTACGCGGTAGAAATTTTGATTTGCGCTAGTGTAGCCTACCTCGTAACCCAACAGTGGTATCAGAGCTGTAGCTG
The DNA here is from genome assembly GCF_005286985.2 of Setaria viridis. Taxonomy (NCBI): domain Eukaryota; kingdom Viridiplantae; phylum Streptophyta; class Magnoliopsida; order Poales; family Poaceae; genus Setaria; species Setaria viridis. The sequence continues at coordinate 10,106,883 of NC_048266.2, forward strand.
TTTAGTTTTGGATTCGGGATGTGTGCATATGGAGATATGCGAGTTTTCAGTTGATCTATGTCCTGGTTTCGTGCTCTTGCTGCAATGGTAGTGTAACGACATACTTCTACCGGTCGGTTTCTGCCATCGGAGTTAAGTGATACACGTAAATCCAGTTGCAGTGAGCGAAGATCAATATGATTGGTTGAATCGAAATCCAGGGTCATACGCCAGGCGCATTAGATGTGCAATAGTAGATGAGATCTACTGCCGGGGTCGGGATTTTTGCCGTATGCGTATGCTTCGGTAAATCAGCCGTAACTTTTCGGTACGATCTCGGATCGGGGCGAATTTTATATGAAAATTGATCTACAGAAAAAGTTACACATGAAATTAGATTTCCCAAATTTGGCTTGGAAGATGGAGTTTCGGGCATCTGAAGTTTGGAACGTTAGGACACTTAACTCTGTTTTGCAGGATGTATGTATCTTGTGATCAGTATGGCCCCTTTGTGTATGTGATGCATGTGTGTAACTCATTCGTGACCTGCGTGTTGCGCGTACGGCAACACGGCAGGAGCCATATGTGTTGTCACTTTATTGTATTTAATGGTCTGCGTACCAATCTGTGATGATCCAAGCAACTATGTAATCTTCATTACTAGCTTCTTTACTAGCTATTAGGCGTAATAGCATGTTCTAGTTCTTGGAGGACTCATCACCAGGAGGATGGCGCACATGGAACATGGAGATGGAGATCACCATGGTGAACAGATTCTATGGAGATGGAGATCACCATAAGAAAAACGGGTCATACTGTGTCACAACTGTGTGAATGCTATTCTATTTATGTTTTACTTTCTGCATGCTGTGATGTTAGAAGTAGAACGATCCCTCACAAAGTTTAAGTTAGTATGCCCTCCCAACTAAAATTTGCACCGTCCCATGTCTTGTACAATTAGTGGTGGGTCTATGAAATTAGGGTACCACTAGTTTTCCTTGACTAAACGGGTTTGTGTCGGACACTTACGCGCATAAGGGTTGGTTTGCTTAACAAGGTTATCTTAACGGTTAAGGACCTTGGGGCATAAAGGTTGGGCGCCGAGACATAGAGATGTCACCCAACAACAGGAGTCATATGTGATATGATTAGCAAAAGTTGCTTACCGATCTACCTTGTTTGCTAGCGGTGATGCTAAAGCTCACTAGTAGACTTGTTAGTTGTGGATCTGAATCACTAAGTTTTAATAGAGGGATATTGATTTTAGTGGGAGTAGATTCTGTTAAAATAGTTTAATGTGATTTGCTCTATCATGGATACGTTTGTCTTAGTGTATTTTGTATTACTTTTGTTGTAGATTAAATGGCATCTAGCAACACCACCACATCGTTTGCTTTGCGTTCGGTCCTTGAGAAGGACAAGTTGAATGGAACAAACTACTTGGATTGGATCCGTAACCTGAGAATTGTTCTCAGGGCCGATAAAAAGGAAGATGTTCTAGACACCCCACTACCACCAGTACCTGCTGATGATGCATCTGCTGCCGTTAAGGCTGCTTACAAGAAGGCATTTGATGCTAATCTTGAGGTAAGCTGCCTTATGCTTGCTTGCATGGAACCCGAGCTGCAGATGCAGTTCGAAACAAATCATGAGGCACACGATATGATCGTGGCGCTCAAAGACATGTTCCAGACACAGGCTAGGACTGAAAGGTTCAATGTGTCCAAAGCCTTTCTGGAGTGCAAGCTAGCAGAAGGCGCAGCAGTAGGACCACATGTAATCAAGATGGTTGGTTACACTCAGCGATTGGAGAAGCTGGGCTTCCCAATGGACAAAGAGTTGGCCACTGACTTCATTCTTTCATCTCTTCCGCCTAGCTATGGGAACTTCATCTCGAACTACCATATGCATGGGACGGTGAAGGGTTTGAATGAACTGTGTGGTATGCTCAAGACAGCAGAGGTAGACATTAAGAAAAGCGCTAGTACCAGCCATGTGATGGCTATACAGAACAAGCCTAGCTTTAAGAAGAAGGGCAATTCTTGGAAGAAGAAGGGCAAGGCTGGAACGTCCAAGCCAAACCCAACGCCCAAGGTTAAAGCTGGACCTGGACCTGCTCCAGACAAAGAGTGCTTTTACTGTCATGAACTTGGTCACTGGAAGAGAAACTGCAAGCAGTACCTAGCTTCGTTGAAGAATGGCGGAAGTAAGAGTACTTCTACCTCAAGTACGCTTGTTGTTAATGTTATAGACAATATTTTTCTCGTTGATACAATTATTAATTCTTGGGTATTTGATACCGGATCGGTTGCTCATATTTGCAATTCGATGCAGGGAATGATAAGAAGTAGAAGCGTGGAAAGAGGAGAAGTTGATTTCCGCGTGGGCAATAATGCAAGAGTTGCTGCGTTGACCGTCGGGACGATGCAACTCCACCTCCCGTCAGGATTTATTATGGAGTTGAATAATTGTTATTTCGTTCCTAGTTTAAGTCGAAACATTTTGTCTCCTTCATGCTTGATGAAGGATGGTTATTCATTTGCGAGTGAAAACAATGGTTGTGTGATCTCTAAGAATGATATGTTTATGGCTTTTGCACCCATTGTTGTTTGGGTCATATAAGTGAAAAGCGCATAAAGAAGCTCCATTCTGATGGACTTCTAACTTCGTTTGATTTTGAATCATACGAGACATGTGAGGCTTGCTTGCTAGGCAAGATGACCAAGACGCCTTTCACAGGATTTCCTGAGAGAGCAGTAGACTTGTTGGAACTCGTACATAGTGATGTATGCGGACCAATGAGCACGACGGCTAGAGGAGGATTCCAATACTTCATAACTTTCACTGATGATTTTAGTAGATATGGCTATGTCTACTTGATGAGGCACAAGTCTGAAACCTTTGAAAAGTTCAAGGAATTTCATAATGAAGTTGAAAATCAGCGTAGCAAGAAAATTAAGGCCTTACGATCTGATCGTGGAGGCGAGTATTTGAGCCACGAGTTTAGCAATCATCTAAAGAGTTGCGGAATTGTTCCACAACTTACGCCGCCTGGAACACCTCAGAGAAACGGTGTATCCGAGCGACGTAATCGAACTTTGTTAGACATGGTTCGATCAATGATGAGTCAGTCGGACCTACCGTTGTCATTTTGGGGATACGCTCTAGAAACAGCAGCTTTCACACTTAATAGGGTACCATCTAAGTCCATAGTTAAGACACCATATGAGATATAGACTGGAAAGGTTCCTAGTTTGTCTTTTCTAAAGATTTGGGGATGTGAAGTGTTTGTCAAGCAACTTCAGTCGGACAAGATCACACCCAAGTCAGATAAGTGCATTTTCGTGGGATATCCAAAGGAAACTTTGGGATATTATTTCTACAACCGATCAGAAGGCAAAGTGTTTGTCGCTCGGAACGGGATTTTCCTAAAGAAAGAGTTTCTCAAAGGAGAAAAGAGTGGAAAGACAGTGCATCTTGAAGAAGTTCAAGATGAGCCGATCGGGCAAGAATCAATGAGTGATGCTAACGTAGCAGAACAAGTTGAGATACCCATGGCAAGAGAAGCACCGCTACAACCACGAAGGTCAGCAAGGCTCCGCGAAATGCGGGAAATATTATTGTTGGACAATGATGAGCCTGCGACATATGCAGAAGCAATGATGGACCCAGACTCCGAAAAATGGCAGAGTGCCATGCAATCCGAAATAGAGCCCATGGGAGACAATCAAGTTTGGAACTTGGTTGACCCGCCTGATGGTGTTAAAGCCATAGAGTGCAAGTGGATCTATAAGAAGAAAAAGGACATGGATGGAAATGTTCACATCTATAAAGCATGACTTGTCGCAAAAGGTTTTCGACAAGTTCAAGGAGTTGACTACGACGAGACCTTCTCGCCCGTAGTGATGCTTAAGTCCATTCGGATTATTCTAGCTATAGCTGCATATTTCGATTATGAGATATGGCAGATGGATGTCAAGACAGCTTTCCTGAATGGAAACCTAGCTGAGGACGTGTATATGATATAGCCCAAGGGTTTTGTCGATCCGAAAAATGCTGGAAAGGTATGCAAGCTTCAGAGATCCATTTATCGATTGAAGCAAGCATCTAGGAGTTGGAACATTCGTTTTGATGAAGTGGTCAAAGGGTTTGTCTTCACCAAGAACGAAGAAGAGTCTTGTGTTTACAAGAAGGTTAGTGGGACCTCAGTAGTATTTCTAATCTTATATGTGGATGACATATTACTAATTGGAAATAACATTCCTATGCTTGAGTCCGTAAAGACTTCACTGAAAAATAGTTTTTCGATGAAGGACTTAGGGGAAGCGGCATATATTCTGGGCATTAAGATCTATAGAGATAGATCGAGAAGGCTTATAGGTTTAAGCCAAGATACTTACATTGACAAAGTGTTGAACCGGTTCAGCATGGAAAAGGCAAAGAAAGGGTTCTTTCCTATGTCACATGGCATACATCTCAGCAAGACTCAGTGTCCTTCGACTGCTGATGAGCGAGATCGCATGAGTAGAGTGCCATATGCCTCGGCTATTGGATCTATCATGTATGCAATGATAAGTACTCGCCCAGATGTTTCATATGCGCTAAGTATGACAAGCAGACACCAATCTGATCCAGGTGAGAGTCACTGGACAGCGGTAAAAAACATTCTTAAGTACTTGAGAAGGACTTAAGATATGTTCCTCGTCTATGGAGGTGAGGAGGAGCTCGTTGTAACAGGTCACACCGATGCTAGTTTCCAAACCGACAGAGATGATTCAAAGTCACAATCAGGATTTGTGTTCACGCTAAATGGTGGTGCTGTTAGTTGGAAGAGTTCCAAGCAGGAGACGGTGGCCGATTCTACGACAAAAGCCGAGTACATCGCAGCTTCGGAAGCCGTGAAGGAAGGTGTTTGGATAAGAAATTTCCTCATTGAGCTTGGTGTGTTCCCGAATGCGTCCAGCCCATTGAATCTCTACTGTGATAATAATGGGGCAATTGCGCAAGCAAAGGAGCCAAGGAACCACCAGAAGAACAAACACGTAATGCGGCGATTTCATCTCATTCGAGACTTCGTTAACCGGGGTGAGATCAAGATAATGCAAAATACACACGGATCTGAACATTTCTGATCCGTTGACAAAACCACCCCCACAGGCTAAGCATGATGCGCATGTAAGAGCTATGGGTATTAGGTACCTTCTAGATTGACTCTAGTGCAAGTGGGAGACTGTTGGAGGTATGCCCTAGAAGCAATCATAGAGATGATGATATTCCATTTGTATCCATGATTTGTATATTGTGTTCATTGAATATCCATTAAAAGGCTACTTGAATTGATTTGCAATTATGTGAATTGTATGTGAAACTCTTTACTTGTATGGTTATTCTAAAGTTGTCCCTAGTCAAAGTTCATGTGAGGACACACATGAATATTAGACTAGCACATGTATTAGTTGATAACTATGTTTCACAAGTCATGGACATGGAGATGTTGAACTAATAATGTGGACACATGTGGAGACATGTGCTAGGACTGACCCAACACGAGAAGTAGTTCTCTCTTTAAACAACATATACGCTTTGTCCTTAGACCTGAGATTGTCGCATGTATTCTAGATGTGGATCGACCTACTTAGGGGCTATCAAACGCTACGCCGTAACAGGGTAGTTATAAAGGTAGCTTTCAGGTTTGTCAAGAAGCATGCTATGAGACATGGTCAATTAAGATGGGATTTGCCCCTCCCTGATTGAGAGTGATATCTCTGGGGCCCTCGAGTGATCGGATCCGAAAATGCATGGCCATGCTACGTACGGTTAAGAGTTAACCTACAAAGGGATTCCGAATCACAGGATCGAGAAAGAGCGGTCGGCTTGAAGCTAGACCAAATATCGTGAGGCAAAGGGAATAGCATGTATATTATGTTGTGATGGTTCGTCTGATATGATCTTCGTGTGCGTATAGGAGTTGGCACGTCTTGCTAGAGGCCGCTACCGACTATTGGGCCGAGTAGGAGTACTCGGGCCATGTCTATACGTATCCAAACCCATAGGGTCACACACTTAAGGGGCTGGAAGTCCAATTCGGATCTGATCCGAGTTGGATTAGGTTTAGAAGTACTAATGGGCCTCGGACCCAGAGGCCCATTAGGAACCTCTATAAATAGAGGGGTGGGGGCGCCCTAGGGTTTGCACCTTTTGGCGAAACACATCTGCCGTGCCTCCCATGCCCTCGCCTGTTGCAACTCGTGGATCTAGCAGTCCAGCTTGCGACACTTCCTCCCTGCACATGTGGATACCTTGGAGGTGTTGCTCCTGCAGCACTTGGACGAGCCGCCGACGAGCCACGATGAGCCGCCGACGAGCCACGACGAGCCGCGGCACGAGGGCGATCTTGCTGCGCGTGGACGAGCTGCTGAGGAGCTGCTGGACGTTGACGTGATCGACTACGTACGACTACGTTGATCGACTACGTACGACTACGTTGATCGTCTTCACTGCATCGACGCAAATCTACATCTTCCGCACCAGTAGTGCGTCGAGTGGTAATCCCGTGATCCTTATACGGCAGTTCTTCCTGGTTTTACGCGGTAGAAATTTTTATTTGCGCTAGTGTAGCCTACCTCGTAACCCAACACTAGCCTAGTCAAAGCTATTAGGTGACATCAACATGATTAAGAACAAAGGAGCCTAATCTTTAGGGATCTGCACCACCAACTTTGGATTGCCAACAGGAGAGAAGAGCTTGGACCACAGTCTAAAGAGATCAGGGCTAGGTTTGCTGGGCTTGGTCATTCTCCCAAAGATATTTGCCAGCCCAGGATCCACAAGCGGTCTGTCAACCAATCTGGCGAGGCCCACATTTAGATTTAAATTCAAATTGATGATGGGAGCAGGCTGGGCATTTGCTGCTTGAAAGTTCATGATAGGCTGAAGTGCAGGTGCAATAGGAGCAGCTTTTGCCAATTCCTCATCATTCATCGGTCCATTCATCAGTACCTCAGGGACAAGAAAATTGGGATGCTAGGACTGAAGACCAATGACAACCTTTGAAAAAAGCTCCGCAAGGAACTGATCACTGTCATCAATTGGATCAAGGTTCACGTTAGGGAGTTCTAGCCCTGTGACATCAGATGATGAGTAAATAGAAGAAGGTCACTGAACTGAGATACTGATCCGTGCATTGTCCTCTATGTTAACTTGGTCAGCAGGCTGAGCTTCTTTCATAATCTGATCTTGATCCTGATTATCTTATGCTTGTCCAACAGGAATGTCATGGTGTCCAACTAGCTGCTGGATAGGCAGTAAGTTAGGATTTTGTTCTGGAGAATCATCATTGCCAACATTGACATTCTGACTATCTTCCAAATTGTGGTCCAAATGCTGGGGCTGGGGCCAGTAGGGTCCTTGATTCTGACTAGGCTAACAAATTCCCAATCCAGGGAACACAAAATTTCCATTAGCCCCCTAGGAGGAATATCCTCATCCTGTGGTATGCCCCCAAGAAGATTTTGCTGGAGAATCTCACACAAGACAGTCAGGGAAACTCTTTCAAAGTCATCTCCCTTAGAAAATGGTAATATAGTATGGAACATCTATCAAATCAGTTACCTTAGCCTTAATAATGATTCTAGCTAGAACATTGTCTCTTTGCCAGAATAGTAACCTGCCAAAGGATTTTATATTATCCCCTATTTCTGCATTGGAACGATAATCCAGAGGGTAACCAATCAACATTAGCTGGCATTCTCTATTAAAGGTAACCCTTGTAGCATTGGGACCCCTATTGTGATTAACGAACTAAATACGCGCCAGACGAACATAGGCCTGACCATGACGAAAAGGGCACCTCTAGACATCCCTTACTTGCAGACCATACTCTTCCACAAGAAGACCCAAAATGACATCCCTAGTCTCAGCGAAAGGTACCTCATCATCAAGAAGTAGGGTGACGGTGATGATGGTGAGGTCTTCATTTCTTGGCACTACCCTCGAGGTCACCATACGGATGTGTACGGCTCCCTTCCTTGCATGATCATCCTTGAGAATCCTAGCAGCATCATGGGGTTGGGGTCGATGTCGAGGAAAGCCATTCTTGGTGGAGTGGTGCTAGCGGCAGGATCGCCGACTGCTTCAGAAGGGGGAGGGGATTCTGGCACACAGGGCAGTTGTGCTTCCTCCACACTAGAGTTTTCTTGCTGTGGTGGAGGCTCCGAGGAAGTCGAAGGGACGTGTCTCTCCTTAATGCCCAGAACAGAAAAAGAAAAATCTTGGAAACTAGCGAAAACCGGCAGCCCATGCGAATTAGGACGGGCTGTTAGCTCAGTGGTAGAGTGCACCCCTGATAATTGCGTCGTTGTGGTCCACTAGTCATTGTAGTGGGCTGCTTGAACCACTTTTGGACCTCTTTATCCTTCCAATCAGCCGAGTTAATAGACAAGGAAAAGAGGCAGGCAAAAGTTCGACCATAATTTACTGCAGAATCTTGGGATCCGGTAAAAAGACGGTGGGTCTCCAAAACATGTCCCTCTTGTTTACCATGCCAGTATTTGATCTGGTTTTGACAAGAAATCCTAGGGTGGTTGGGAGATAAACACCTTTTACAGACACTATTAAGACCTGCAACAACAGTACTGGGTTGCGAGACGTATGGGCCTTTTGACCCACGATTCAAAGCAGACTGCTGACCATTCAAATTTTGAAATTCTTGAGGAGGAACCTTTGCCCGAAAATTTAGCCGCTCAAAAACTGAACGGCGGGGATATGAAATCCTTTTAAATACCGATATTCTTGGGCGTTTGTGCCAAGCATTATGATCCAGATTATGAACTTTGCCATTTGAACGAGAACCAGAGAAGCCAGAATGAATCAAATGAGAGACCTCCTGAGAACCCAAGGGAGTTCTATTGCCACCAGATAATAGAGTCCGATTAGATCGAACTGCATCTGCATATGAGATTTTTTTTCTTCTTATGATTCACCTCAGTCTAGTCAAAAGAACAGCCAAAATCCACTTTGGAGAAATCAAGAGCAGCTTGAAAGCCCGAGTCATTACAAAGGTGAAAAGTCAATTTAAAAAATTTACAGGAAAAAGTTTTCAATTCAAACCCAACACGTTTGCACGAAACTCCAAACCGAAAAACCTGATCATCCAACTATAACACAGAGAAGTTTTTCGAGGTACCTCCCAAGACAGAGCGAAGACAGGATTCAACTACTTCCGGTGAAAACCTGAATCTGAAACTATTAAAGGAAACTAATAGGAAGAACACCGAGGAAGAACCAGTACCATCATAGCAAACCGAGACATCACAGAGATTCCAAATCTTGAAGCTGAAGGCCTGCCCTAGGAGAGGAACCAGCAAGGGGAGCAGGAGCTAATGGCTTGCATGGTGCAGGATGAGGTTGACGCCGGTGAGGGAGGAGCGGGGACTGGCGCGGAGGAGGAGTGGGCTCTCATAGTGGAAGATCCCTCATTGATGTATTGCACGATGAGCTGAGATTCGCAGACGGACTTAGGACACTGCTCTAATTGAGAGGTGTTAACCATTTCCAACAAGGTTTGGTCCGATCCCAACCCACTGCACGCTACAAAGGGGAGGTTCCAACAAGGTCCGGTGCTCCTGTACAGTCCCGTGCTCCCAGGAATCCAGGATACACACCAGTGCAGCTCAGGGGCATTGTTGGATGATGTGCCAGGTGGCTTGGGGGCGTGATAGGTGCAGCTGGCGAACGAATGTTCTCTTTTCTTTTCTTATTGCTTCTTTGTATTTTTTTTGTTTTGCTTATTTTTTGTTTTTAAATCGGTTTCTAAGCTCACCGGTCTAGAAATAGACTTTACGGAGCGGCTCGCCAACTGTCCCTGCAAATTGCTTATTTTTGGCTACGAAAATTAGAGGCGATTGCGGGAGCCACCTCTATCAATACGGTTTCAACCGCTCCTAAAAATGTTTTTATGGTAGTGATATTACAGTAAATAAATTGGTAGATTGTGTAAAGAATACTAAATAAACAGGAACTATATACTATATTTACTAATCATACCTAGAACATAGTCACGAAGACTTCCGTTGCTTATGTACTCGAAACAGAGCAAACGTTGACGTACTTCTGCAAGAATATGTTCCCCGTTTTGCGGCATCGCTTCAAACTTTGTCTCGGCACAGTAACCAATAAGTTGCACTATATTTGGGTGCCGTATCCTCATTAGAGAATTGAACTCAGCTTTGTATTTGCTGTCATCAACCACATGTTCAGCATAAAGTTTCTTGATAGCAATAAACTTCTCCCTCCCGAGAACTCCCTGGAGAACATGTACGTGAGCCTTCCATTATTACCTGCTGCTTACATTTGAAACTGAAATTCCTGGAAGAAAATTTAAACAACTGGTGGAGAAAAAGAGAAGACTTTACCCTGTAAACCTCTCCAAACCCACCCCTGCCAACTAGTCGATCAGAAGAAAAACCATCTGTGATGGCTTTCAAATAATCCAGTGACAGAGGCACGGGTTCTTCACTAGGATCCTGCAGTACAATCTGTAGCTGCTTCCTGTAGTCATCAAAGGTAGAAGCTCCACTGTGCATTCCTGTTTACATAGAAGCTTTCTTTTGTTTAAAGAAGGAAGTACGCACTTGTTTTTTTTGAATGTCTTGTAACTAACAAATTAACCATTTTAGATGTAAATAGTAATATTTGTGACTACTATTTATGGAATGACTATAGTTGCATTAATTACTTTTAATAGCTACTTTAACACATATTTTAATTAGTTATTTTCAAAGACAGTCTACACATCTTGTTCATAAGTAATCAACACAAATTAAAAGAATATGATTTAAAGAAAATACATGCCAAACTGATAAGAAAATACAAAAGCAAATGATCAATAAATTTTATGTACAATAAAAAGCAGCAGCTAGCGGCAAGCCACTAGCTCTCAGCTCAGTCGCTTTCTCTCTTCTCATTCCCGTCTCCCAGTATCCTCTCCCTCCCTCCTTCGTGTCTCTGTCTCCTACTCTAGCAAGCAGGCAGTGACGAGTGACGACAAGCCTGGCAACGGAGGCCAGGGCGGGGCCCTGTAGGAGCAAGCAGCAGCTGGGGCGGGCGAACCCTACAGGCGGAAGCGCGCGGCCGCCACCCCAGGCTGCAGCAAGCCACGCCGCGGGCGAGCGGCAAAAGGCGACGGTAGCGTGGATCTGGTGGTTCGGTGTCTTCTCTTCCTTTCTCTACTTGATTCTATGGCCGGAGATGGGGGCATTCTGCTGCTGTGCTCTGTGGGAGGCAGTCGGCGGGGCGTTTGGCCTTGGGATGTTTCCGAACCAGGGCGCGAGATGCGGCAGTTTGTGGAGCGACCCGATGAGAGCTCGGGTAGGAGCTCCAACATCTGAGAGTTTGATCTTTGAAATGGGTCGTAATCTAACCGGGATGCTATATAAATCTCGTCCAGCACGCACCTCCGGCGTAGTCCGGACTTCGACTGGAATGGAACTCTGAGATGTGCTCCAACCCGACAGTGTACTAATAAGTCTGTAAGATGAGAGTCGAACCTGCTGGCTAGGAGCAGAATCGCCGGGGGGCGGGGCGTTGATACAACTGCCGACTGGATCCGGAGAGGACGAGCTCCGCTGCTCGCGCTCGGAGGGGCGTTGACGCGACTGGAGAGGTCGAGCTGATCCGCTCGGGAAGAGGTTACAGTAGACGCGCAGGTATTGTGTCAATGTATAGCGGCTAGAGGTGGGTGAGGCAGGTGCGCTGGCAAGCGATTTTTTATGACATTCAATTACTTTTTCCCTACCTTTACGAGGGTGCATGAGTGCGGGCGGGCCCAGGATGAATTTTCCGAAAACGAAGAGGGAACTTTGCGGGAAGCACTTTCTAGGGAAAAGGAAACGTTGGCACGAGACTCGAGCGCCCAGCTCGAATTTCGAACAATATAGACGTGTTTAGTTGTCAAAGTTTGGAGGTGCTAAATTACTGTTGCAGCACTGTAGCACACTGTAGCGTTTCGTTTGTATTTATGAATTATTATTCAAATATTGACAAATTAGGCTCAAAAGATTCGTCTCGCAAAGTACAACAAAACTGTGCAATTAGTTTTTAATTTCATCTACATTTAGTACTCCATGCATGTACCGTAAGTTTGATGTGATGGGGAATCTTCTTTTTGCATAGTGCTAAAGTTGGGAGTTGGGGGTGAACTAGCCCTTGTTTACTTCACTCCCAACTCCCAACTTTGTCACTATGCAAAAAGAAGATTCCCCATCACATCAAACTTGCGGTACATGCATGGAGTACTAAATGTAGATGAAATTAAAAACTAATTGCACAGTTTTGTTGTACTTTGCGAGACGAATCTTTTGAGCCTAATTAGTCAATGTTTGGACAATAATTCACAAATACAAACGAAACGCTATAGTGTGCTACGGTGCCGGAACTGTAATTGGGAGGAGGCGACTAAACTTTAGCCTTGTCACATCGGATGTTCGGATGCTAATTAGTAGGGCTAAATATAAGCTAATTACAAAACTAATTGCAGAACCCCTAGGCTAAATCGCGAGACGAATCTATTAAGCCTAATTAATCCATCATTAGTGAATGGTTACTGTAGCACCACATTGTCAAATCATGGACTAATTAGGCTTAATAGATTCGTCTCGCGATTTAGCCTAGGGGTTGTGTAATTAGTTTTGTAATTAGTCTAGGTTTAATACTCCTAATTAGTGTCTAAACATTTGATGTGACGGGGCTAAATTTAGCCCCCTCCTCCCAAACACCCCCTTAGTCTCTTGAATATTAGGGCACTCCTGATTTCTATAAAAAGTATCTATACTGCCGTTCAACATAATATTATTTACTTAAAAACTTCACTCTACCACCTATCATTTCTTTCCGTAAAGGTCGGTAATGAATTCATACAATTCTATTCATCTCTGTCTTTCACCTCTCCTTTCTCTCCTCAAAACCAACCGGTGTGGTAAATTAAATTAAGAATACCTCGGTGAGGAACAGTACTACTGCTACGCAGGGGCATTGTGCTGATGGTCAAATCTTAAAATGCATGCATACCCATTAACGAATACAACGTGAATACAATAACCTAATTCAGAGCAGCGGTACTCCGTTTAATATCTGTTGACCCGTACTGGAAATTTTTCAACGACCATAAATGCTTTGGTAAGTATCTCCGGCCAATTTATTATTGGTTCAGCAATCACACGCCTATACTACAAAATCCTTAGATGACGCGCGCGGAGCTACCAGGTAGCAGCGAACGACGTCCTTGCTGCAGAAGATTGCTGAAATTGGACCGCCGTCGGGTTAGGATTAGGGTTGGGGGTTGCTGGGTGGATCCATGGCTGGCGACCTTAGAGGGAGGGCCTGGGGCTGCAGTAGCCGGCGGTGGTGGTGGGTTGTCCGGCAGCGAGGGTGGTGCCGGCCGGGGCGGGGAAAGACAACCGATGGCCTATGTTGGTGGCAGGGGCAAAGGAGGCTGGAGTGGTTCAGAAGGGCAGGCTGGAGGTGGTGGCGCGGGTGGTTGGTGGGTGGGTCGGTTAGCAGCGAGGTCGCCACCGGCCGCGGGTGGTGAAAGCAGCCGGCAGGAGCGAGGTGGGCCACCGTGGCGTCGGTGGTGGTGTCGTCGGGCGTAGGGGAGGCGGTCCGTGGGGCAGTGGTGGTGGGAGGTCAGGTTGGAGCTCTGTGTCACACCCGGTTTTAAAGGCAAAACCAGATGCATGAATCACATGTGTGCCATGATCAAATTACACACATACGACGACTTTAGTGAATAACAAAGACAATGTCACGACGTATAGAGAGTATATAATAATTACATGACTTATAGTCTTTTAAACCGAATAGCCGAAAAGAGTATTTATTATCGCAGTGGATCTTCAACGAAAACGGTGACTCCACAGGCAGTTGGCTGGAGGAACATGTACACCTAGAACTCCTCATAATCTTGAAGAACCTCCTCAAAGTTGAACAGTTCTAAGTAGCATTTTAGCAAGGGTGAGTATACTTATGGTTGGTACTCAGCAAGAGTGAGGAATGCGTAGTGTAACACCAATCAAGGATAGGCTAAGGTTTAGTAGCAATTCAACATTTTAATTGGTTGGTCAAGCTTTATTAGCATTTAATTTATTAAGTATAAGTTTATACCACCCACGTTAAACATGAACATAAATAAAGATAACATAAATAAATAATAACAATTTAATTTTCCGATAATTTAATCATGTGAGGGTTCAGGCTGCTCTTGACTGTGAGCACGGCTAATCGATCAATTTTACACTCTGTAGAGGTTGCACATCTTTACCCACAAGTCGTGTAAAAATTCAAAAGAACTTTAGACCCGACCATGCTACGAGGGTCAGGCACAATACCACACTTCCGAGGTGTGATTGCATAGGGACGCTACAAGACTTTTATAAAGATTTCCTAATAAGTGGTTCAAGAATCCGTTTTCTTTTTATAAGGGCTAAAAATGAATCACATATTTTTTTTGGCTTTTTGACCCCATATTGTAGGGTGGATCTCGAAAGATAGCAAGTAACCCGCTAAGATTTCGGTGTCTGGCGCGCATAAACCTCCCTAGTGGGCATAGTGTCTCAGCAAACTCACTTCCCAAGAGGACTAGGTTATAACGACTCAGTCCCCCTCTTACCCTTTTGGTAAGATTACTCCAAACTAAGTCTCTAATTAATCAGCCAAGACCAGAGCCATATAGTTCTTGTAGTTGTACTGTTTTCCTAGGTGGTTGCTCCATGTTCTAATTAAGCATGGTGATCTTGTATTAATGAAAGGTATAGAATAAATAAAACAAGATTAATCATTGAGTTCATTATAACCACCATAACCAAGTTGAGCAACTAAGCATGTACTACCCAACATTATGTAAACCCAAGTTGATCAAGGTATAAGGAATAAAACTAGTCACTCCTTAATTAGGACCCATCATGCTTAGGAACTTAACATGCATAGCATAAGTGTTATTGAACCTCAAAGTAAAAGTTTCATAGGATCAAGTTGTGACCAAGGGCACGACTTGCCTTATTAGACTTGCTTCGGCTGCTCGTAGTCTTCAAAGTCTTGACCTTCGAATCCCTCGAGCTGCGGTCCTTCTAAACGCATGACACGAGCACATACAAGCAAGCAAAGGAATAAAAATAAGAAAACAATACATCAAACAGTAACAATAGAGAAAAACAAGGTCATAAAACTAATCTAAGCGTTAAGATGAACTCATAGATGCAAGAAACACTTAAAACGGATCCTAAGACGCTAAAGATATGCACTAAACAAGGTGTAAGGGCAAATTTGCGAGAAAACTAGACTTCCAGAGGCTAAACTTGAAGAAACCGAGGGCTAAAACATAAATACGCGTATAAACCGAAGGTTTAATGCGCAAAAGAGCAAGGCTAGGATGGCGGGCACTATTTTGCAAAAGCTCAAGGGCTAAAACAAAAGAAAAAGGACCTAGATCTAATTACTTTTGAACTACACTAGGCCTCAGGTGCAAAAACTAGAAAACCTAGGGACTCTTTAGCAAAAAGCACGACAAAGCGTGGGGCTTGATCGGTATTGACCGGGTCAGATCCGATCTGAGCCGTTAGATCTAGATCTAAGGGCTGCGGTCATCTGGAACTAAACCCAGCAGCATGCGGTAGTGTTAGCGACTCGCTAGAAATGACTCGATCTTGAGCGTCCGGCCTCGGTTTGCGGTGGGAATTGGACCAGGAGAAAGAGAAGAGCATGGCAAACCAATCTATGGTGTTGTCATGGAGGATTGTGCGGCGACGGTGATGCGCAGCTTGGTGAGACGGCGCGGCGGCGGGGACGCAACTCCGGCGAGCTCCTTCTTGCGAAAGAAAACGCGGAAGAGCACGAGGACTTCACTGGTGGCCTCCTCACCTTGTTGCGTTGCTCGGTGGTGTCATCATCGACGGGAAGGAGACAACGGCAGGGAATGGAGACGGCGAGTGGCGCTTGCTCTCGGCTCGGGTGGCGGCGGCATTTGGGAGCTTGAGGCGGGGCGCTAGGGTTTGGTGGGGTCTTTGGGGTGCGGCGGCGTCTGCTTTTGTAGCTCGGGAGGGGCACCCTTGGTGTGCGGGCCAAATGGAGCAACGTGGAGGGCGACGGTTGCAGCTCGAACTCGGGTCCGAGTCCAGCGTGAAGAAGGTGGAGGTAGGGGATGATGGGCGGGTCCCGGTCATCAACGGTGGAAGGGAGGAGCGCGGGCGCGTTGCGGGAGCGACCGGTAGGGAGCGTTGGGCAGAGGCGGAAACAGGCCGGCATGGGAGCTGGGCTGCTGCAAGCGACGTGCTGTAGCGGGTGGAGGAGGAGCGGGGCGCTAGGCCGAGTTGGGCTGAAAGAGGAAGGTGGACCGAACAGAGAAAAAAGAGAGAGAGAAAAGAAGATGGTTTTTCTATTGTCCAAAAAGATTCAAACAAATAAATTCAAACACAAATTTGAATTCAAGCAACCAAAAATAATGCACCGGTATGAATGCAACAATGAACTCCTATAGTTTATTAATTTATTTTTTTGAACACAAATTTATTTTGTTGAAAAATATTTAAATGCCTAAGAAAATGAAATGCAACCCTAAAATCCTTAGACACATGCATTTAATTTCTAAAAAAATTTATTAAATTGCAAAAGTTGAAAATTAGGGTGTTACACTCTAGCTGCAGGAGGAAGAAGAAAGACGAGAGGAGGAAGATGAACAATATACGGGGGCGTTTGTTCGCTGCAAGTGGATAGCGATGAACAATCGCTAGCCAGTGGCCCCGCCCATACTACATGCAATCGGTCAGCCATTAGCTAATCCTGGATTCTTCCTCTAAATTATATAGGTAGTTCTACTATAGCTCTAGCTCCTAGCTCCTCCTTTGAACTTGCGGAATTTTTGCAGGAGTTCTTTTATGGTACACAATACTACTATTTAGTGATATATATTATATATAAGATTTAACCATTTATTATTATGGATAATTTAGTACTCCCTCTATCCACAAAGAGTGCTCTTTTAGTGTTCAAAATTTGTCCCACGAGAGAGTGGTCTTGTAGCTTTTGGACAACTACATTTAATTGCCTAAATTTTTCTATTACCAAGGTGCATTCGTCGTTTAATTGAATTTTTTTTTTGTTTTCCAAGACGCATTTTACCTTTCCAAGGTGCATGAACGTTTAAATTTCTAACTTTTTTCTCTTTCCAAGATTTGGTTCATGTTGATTTAATGTTTAATTAGGGGTATCCATGTCATTTATTGTGGATACTAATATGTCTTAAAAATTCTAGAAGTGCACTCTTTGCGGAGGGAGTAATTATTACATTGTAAAATATGATATTTCAAATAGAATAGTCTTTTAAACTTTATGCTAGTGTCAAAAAAATATTATAATGATGAAATTTGTGTTTTTACTGTGATACCCTTATACTACTTATGCTACTCATATATACTACCCATACCACATGTGAAGTTTTCAATATTATACAATTAATATTGACTGTCGGATATTTTTATATTAGTATTTTTCAAGTACTAGGCGTATTGCCAATTTCCTGCAGACGGGGGATGCACAGCAGCTACAAAGTATTCTACAGCTTTATGAGTGCTCTGGCCAAATGGTAAATAAGGATAAGTCCGCGATTACGCTCAGTAATCAGTATGAATACAAGTTGAACTGGGAGGAAGTGATGCAAATACTTCAGATTCAGCGGGAGACAGTAAATGAGGGGTATGTAGGCCTACCTGTCTTTGTGGAGCAGTAAATGCGGGAATATGTCTTACACATGGAGAAGCATACTCAGGGGACTGAATGTCAACGTGGCATTATTTGGAGGATTGGGAGGGGGGAACACAGTGAGAATATGGGAGGACCCATGGGTCATGGCTACCAGGCCCTTGTTTAGTTCACTCCCAACTTTCAACTTTGGCACTATGCAAAAAGAAGATTTCCCATCACATCAAACTTGCGGTACATGCATGGAGTACTAAATATTGTATATGAAATTAAAAACTAATTGCACAGTTTTGTTGTACTTTGCGAGACGAATCTTTTGAGCCTAATTAGTCAATGTTTGGACAATAATTCACAAATACAAACGAAATGCTACAGTGTGCTACAGTACTGTAACAGTAATTTGGTACCTCCAAATTTTGCCAACTAAACAAGGTCCAGGTGAATGGACCAGACACCAGTAACTCCAAGGAGCAATAATGTATAGTATGTACGGTTGATGAACTGATTGACCCGACTACCGAGTAGTTGGGAACTTGGGACTAGGATGGCAGGCGCGCTATGCCGCGCCCGCATAAGGGCAATCTCAATGGGAGAAACCAACCTAGTTTCCATAGTCTAGGATATTGTATCAAGAAATCATCCTTCACAATGCAACTTTTTTATCTAGAGTCTAAACAAAAATCCAACCAATCATTCTCCCTTCTAGTATCAGATTCTCTGTGCATCATGTAAAGGAGCTCGAGTGATGGGTAGCAGCGGTGCAAGCGCAAAGGATCCGGCAATAAGTAAGAAGAAACTGCTTGGGTCTTCCCAATGCAGATTCGCTGGTTTCTTGGCTCATTGGTGCGCATGAGGACTTAGTTTCCTCTCTAAGAAATGGTTTCTCTCTCTCCATAATAAATCTACTGCCACATCAGCAAATTGCTTAGTTGGCATGACAATTAAGAGGGATAGAAACTATCATCAATGTCCCATTGGGACTGCCCTAAGGGTACTAAGTTGCACACAGTAAAAGAACAGTAGGCAGCAATAAACAGCTTTAGGTTGTTTTTTTTTGGAAGTAAAGACAGCTTTGAGTTGTATTCAACATGGAATGATACTTATTTTCTTTTGTTGTCATAAACAGCAGGTGCGGTACAGTATTATTAAACTCAAATATTAACATATGACAAAATAAAATGCCTATCGTTCCCGTACATCAGTAGTTCGATTTGAACCTAAAAGAAACTGCGACAAACTATCTCAAATCAGAAACTATACGACCTGTCCACAGCCCACGAAGCAAAATCTGCAAGAGAATGGGAGGCTTTTGGTGAGATATTCTGAATAGGCCCCCAGTTAAAGTCATCTGAAATACTGCAATCCAACCTTGTGATCATATGCCCCAGCTACAATGAACAAATCAGTCATTAGGAAATACGCAAAGATAGTTCTGCAACTAACCAAATCCAAGCAGGATGTGGCATGGAACATAAATTGAAATTTTAATCTTCTTCTGCCTCAAGGTGAGAAGCCAACAAAATTATGTACAAAATCTGAAGGAATATGCAGCTTTTCTGTTAGCTAACGAGTAAAAGAAAATCAGGCTAACTATGAGTCTGCAATTAACCTCAACATTGTTTTCTTCGAAATTTATTGCACACAGAGGTAGCCTGAGTCCTGAGAAACTGTAGACATCCCTCTGTCTCCAAAAAGAATCAACCTGATGATTTAGATATTCCATGACCTCTAGAGTTATACTTTGCCTCAAAGAAAAACTGTAGAGTTAGATGAGAATTTGCAATTGGTGTCATAGCAGGTTCACCATGGAAACTAAGTAAAATTAACATTACTATACATGTTAGGACTTAGGACATGTAGTAGCATTATTGCTTAATGCAGATGATGCCTGGAAGACAGAGAAACATGTTACCATGAAGACTAAAGCAGGATCTGGTGTACTTCGAGTATGAATCACAGTTGCGTCAAAGGGGTTTACATCTAGTCTAGGCCGAAACTGGCCATTCTTGGGCTATTACAAAACACCATGAATTTCCTTCAGCTTCAGGTCGGTGTGCCTTGCGTGACCTCACGGTATGCAGGTGGGTGCACCTGCGAAATCCATCGGGCAAGCAGCAATGGGGGGACGGGAGGTGGGCAGTGAAAGCGAGGAGCGGACGGGGTCAGGCAAGGGCGTTCGTCGGCCCGTGCACTCACTGTGCCCACGGCCAACAGCAGACCACTGCAAGCTCCTGTGGGCATGTGGTCGCGACAGGACGCCAAATCCGGCCAGAGACACAATGGATCCGACGGTGGCCACGCCGGGTTTCGTCGCCTCTACTATCGCAGCGAGCCCATGCTGAGGACTGAAGAAGAGAGGGGAGGGGAGGCCTGGAGGGAGAAGAGCTCCACCGATGCTACTGATGCGCCCGTGCGTACTTCCGACAACGGCAGCAGCGACAGAGGGAGGGAAAGGCAGCGATGGTGCGGCTGCGCGGGAGACTGGTGTGACCATGGTGGCCGGAATTGGGAGAAGACGCAAGCGGCGCGTTGGGAGAGAAACGCGTGGATTTCTTCTGAGGCACCGACGACACCCATGCCACCTGGCGTGCACAGTAAAACAATACAGTAAACAGAGGCTTTCGGAGGCCAGCGGTTTCTTCAGGCACATGAGATTACTTATACTTACTACGATTTTACAAAGGGCTGGTTGAAACGAACCGGATTTTCTGAGAATCCGACTCCTACCTTTATATATAGATCATGTATAAAACTCATTTCAGCGTAATATTATTTTCATACAGCGAAATTAGAGTATAATATTGAATATTTACATCTGAATCAACTCGGAATACAAATACTGTACATTCCCCTTGGGCTAAACGACAAGCAAAACTCATACGCAACGGTAGCTAGGCCTTCAAGACTTCATCTTTGATCTTTACCACAGGCATCCTTGAGCGAAGCAACGAGACCCTTCCTTCATGAATTCTTCGTGATCGGACTTTCACTCCAAGTCCATACTTGCACACTCACAAACTATCTCCAAGGAATGGAACATGTCCATGTCACCATCCGATACAAGTTTTAAGTGGCCCAATACTAGTATTCAACTAGTAGTTAAGGAATAGGCTCGGGTTTCCTATGCAGCAGCAAGCACAAAGAATAAAACTCCAAATCCACCATCCCAATCTCTCCACACATCGGGTACACCTACCTCGACAGGGTCCCTATCACCAACATCCTATCTCCAAACTAGGATCGAGGCGAAGATTTCCTCCCTTTGCCTCTCAACAACTACAGTCAGATCCTAAAGAGAAAGGGAGCAACTTCCCCTCTTCCCGATTGCAGATGCGGCTCACGTCACACACAAGTAGCTCTAAGGGGGAGGTAGAGATATCCCAAAACAATGGAGAGTCCTCGCGACACAGGGTTGTCCATGACCAAGGACGCGGCTATACGTATAGTTTTAATTCTACAGAGTGTGTACACCTGGACCAATCTCGAAGTGAGACAACCGGTGATCAGCCGACTCAACATTACCCTACCGAGCGAGGAACCTGGGAGTTATGATACCATCCTGCATCCGAGCTCGGATGCGATCCCCCGCAGTGGACCACCACGGAACTATGAAGCACTCCCACCGGGGCCAATCGGGGGCAAGAGCAAATCATGGGGCAAAAGGTCAACACCACTCCCCCTACACTGATACTCTATCCTACGACAGGTATGGTACCGCACTTGCCAGTCTTGACCAGGGCCTAGACCCATAATTCGGCGAGTGGCGTGCACGTTTAACATATTCCCGTGAAGCATGGCGACCCACTCAGTTTCAGACTAGGGTGAGCTCCTAACTCCCAAAAGCGACTCCACAACGTGGTCCGCAACGGTACCCATAACAGGTATCACCCCCAACTCCTATGCTCCTTAACCATGTACTCGCAACAAGTACCAAATAGGGAACGTCCGAGAATGGACCCCAAGCCCCCAATCCGAAGATTGGGTTGTGTAAAGCTCACCCTTGTCAAGTATCTCAAAAAACCTTCTCCTGCCGGTTTTAACCCCACACACGCCAAGAATCCTAATCACAATATCCCATACACATGCAAGCATCACACAGATCATATATAAGTAATATGGTAGTAGGTCGAACAAGGATTCAAGGCATAAAGTAGGCTATGCATGATTCATCATCATCGTACCTACAAATAAAGCTAGCATACTAGTTAGCAATGCCTAATGGGTACTCAAATCGAATGGGTGTGAACCTGGAGTTGCTTTCCTCCTTGAAGTGGTCCTCGAACGGCTCCGGCTCTGGTTTCAGCTCCGAGTCTCCAGCAAGTCCTAATTCCGCGATTACCATAATTACCTGGGGTCTATTGCAAAGAAAATCCAAAATAGATCCATAGAAGACCCAAATAAGAACAAGGACTAGTCTATCATGTGCTTCATGATTTTATAAAAATTATGAAACTGATTTCATAATTTTTGGAGTTAAGATGACTTAGATATGAATTTTTGAAGTTTAAAATATTTCGCAAAAATAAGAAAAATCATAGGGGTGACACGTGGCAGCACAAGAGTGCGCCACGTGTCTTGCTGATGTCATCAGTGGGCCCGGATGATGTCAGCGCTGACTTGGTCAATGGGTCAACAGTCAACGGGTCAAAGTCAACAGCCTATGTTGACTGGTCAATGGGCCCACAGGTCAGTGGGTTCCGCGTGCTGACGTGGCACCTTGGTAGCTATAGGGTAGGTATAGGTTGGCTAGCTATAGCATCTAGGTGGCGCACACGCGTTAGCCACGCGGCTGCTGAATCAGCAACCACATGTGATCTTTAGGCGGCTTTAAGGGGGGCTATTGTGGCGGATCCACTTCGGATCTACTTGATTAAACATGGTTCAGCCGCATGATACGTGACGCTCATGCCTAACCCGAGTAAACACGAAGTGCCGTCGGATTTCATCCGATTTAACCACTTGAACATGACCATTTAGCAAACCCACACGAAGGTGAGCGGTTCCAGCGAATACAACAAGTCCACCAAGTTCAACAACTTAACCATTTAGTTTGGTTATAAAACAAACATCGGAGTTTTACAAGGTTCAAAAGAAAACAACATAAGGTAAAACAGCAAGCGGAAGCTAAACGCAGGGGTCGGACGTCCTTGGTGAGGCCAGCCAAGACGTCAGAGATCCCTCTCCTCGCCGTCCGAGGAGGGATCCCACTCGACCGTCCAACCCGGAGAGAGTTGGGGCGGCCAAGTGCCAACAGGGGAAGACTCGGGAGCAGCAACTTCACCTGAAAAAGGAAAGCCACAACAAGGCTGAGCTACTAAGCTCAACAAGACTTAACCGACAGGAGTAAAGCTACTCCACCTTTTCTAGACATGCAAGGCTCTTTGGTTGAGGGGTTTGTTTGCCAAAAACACTATGTAGATCCCTATTTTCAAGTTTTAGCTCAGGTTCTAAGTTCATTATCCGGTCTAAGTTAGCAACTTACTCTAAGCAAACATAGAACCAACCAAAAGGTATATATATCATCAAGACCATGTCATCATCATATTTCTTGCTTACTCAGGGTAGCATAGCGAATATATCATCAAGACCATGTCATCATCATATTTCTTGCTTACTCAGGGTAGCATAGCGATCAAGCAGTCTCAAACTGTGAGAGGCAGACGAATCGATTCGAGTTCTTTAACCATGCATGGGGAACCTAACCTCACGACATTCGCGCACCACGGAGGTCGCTTCCTGTGTCGGCCTTCCCCATCAATCCCCTAACCCGTGTCGGGCCCATTTCCTTTGGTGCAAGGTTCCACAGACCCGGCCTCTGCCGTTCTGTGACCACGCTTGCCACCACGTGCGACAGCTAGCAGGGGAAACTCCGTTCCAAGAACAATGGGGCGACCGCTCACGTCTAGGTTCAATCCGGAGGCTTCCTCATCCCATACTAAGTATGAGGTTAGTACTTTCAAACACTTGATCACGAACACCACCACTGTCGGGCCTTAGCAAGTTTCATAGACAGACGGGGCGATCAACCGACCACCAAAGAGTTACCCAAAACCCTGCCCCGTCCATCGTCCTTACAGTTGTGACAGGAGGAAGACAACCAACTCCTACAACTCACGAGTGACAGGAAATCACTTGACTTTTACCGCTTCCTATTTAAGCAAAGCAGCTACTCGGTCCAACAGCTAGTGTTCAGATCAAGGGATCTAAGTTAGATATATCTAGGGTTGCAAACAACTCCTATACGTAAATGCACAAACAAGATGCAGAAGGCATGCGCAAGTTTGGAAAAACATAGGAGTTTCATGCATCCGGGGCTTGCCTTCGAGCAAAGAGGAAGAGAACTGCTCGACTTCAGGGGTAGCTTCGGCTTCTGGGGGCAGGAGCTCGGCTACACCGTCGTCTTCTGGCGCCGGGTGGAGCTCGTAGTAGCCGTCGGCGAGACGCAGCTCTACACGAAATGCAATGCAAGAGTTAGCATTTAGACGGTTATTTCAACAGCAACACTTGCAAGTCTGAGCCCAGAAACTTGCGACAAGTTACAAGAGGGTGGGGAGGTTCAAGGGAGTTGGTGAAGATCAAGAGGTAAGGGTCGGAGGAAGGGAACTTATGATCTGACCCTTCATCTAAAGGATTTGGTGTGCTAGGGGTCCTCAGACTCAACGCTGAAAGGTCCCCAAGTTTTACACATACACCCTCGGTTCAAAGGAAAAGATATAGCCGAGCCCTCGGGCGAGGCGGAGAAAGGGGTCGGCGAACAGACAGGGTCGGGCGAGACGGAACCGGGGTTGGGCGGATAAGAGGGGTCGGGCGAAGCGGACAAGGGTCGGCAGAACAGGCAGGGTCGGGTGAGACGAAACTAGGGTCGGGCGGATAAGAGGAGACGGGCGAAGCGGAAAAGGGGTCGGACGAACAGAAGGGTCGGACGAGGCGGACAAGGGGTCGGACGAACAGAAGGGTCGGACGAGGCGGACAAGGGGTCGGACGAACAGAAGGGTCGGACGAGGCGGACAAGGGGTCGGACGAACAGAAGGGTCGGACGAGGCGGACAAGGGGTCAGCAGCTTACCTTCGTCTTACAAGGAAAGCTTGGGGTCGGGAAAGAGCAGGTTCGGGCGGAGGAACTGGAACACTAAGACTTACGGCGGAGATGTCCGGCGGTGCTCCGGCGGCGGCGGTGCTTCTTGTGGATCACAAGTAAGCTCTTACGCAGCACGGAGGAGCAAGCGGCTGGGTGGATTGGGGAAAGCGGTGGGGAGCGGAGAGGAGAGTTCCTCAGGGACTTAGTGTGGTGGCGCTGTGAGCTCGAACAGGGAGCAAGAGAGATGGCAGCTAGGGCAAGGTGAACTCTGGCGGGGCTTGCACATTCCCTTTTATAGCGGCGCGGGAATGAGAAGGGGAGCGACGCGAAGGCCGGGGAAGAAGCAATGGAGTGCTCTGCCCGGGCGGCGATTGAGCGACGAGGGCGGTGGAGCAGAACTTCAGGGATGACACCGGCGGTCATTGGGTACCGGCGTCAGGGCGGCGCAGGCGCGAGTTTGCCGGTGGTTGAGATTTGGCGGAGGCGGGCGTCATCGTGCGGTGAAGCTGATGGAAGTGACCGGGAAAATGATGCTAGGATCGAGGGAGCACAGGTGAGAAGACAGGCGGCTGCGGGCGCGCGGGCGAGCGCAGAGCAACATATTGTTGGGCGGCTTCTGACAGGGCGGAAAAGGAGCTGTCGCTGCCGTGGTCGGGGTTGGCGGAGGAGGAATTGTCGTGTAGCGAAGACCGGGCGGCGCGACTGTGGCGAGGTGACGGAAAAGACGGGTGACATCAGGCTCTGCGGCCGGGATCTGGCGATGTGATGATGAGCGCGGGCAGCGAGGTGCTGCAGAAAGGTTGCAGAGGGGCTTCCGCTGCGATTGGGGAGGAGGGCGCGAGAATCCATTCGGTCGCGGGTCGAAGACGAGGCAGAGCGGCGGGTGTCAGAGGAGTTGAGCCACGCGGCGGGGGAACTCTGAAGCGGGCATGCAACTCGAGTGCGCCTGTCGCAGAAGATCTAGGGGAAAAGATCTCGTGGGTCCACCGGTCATATTGAAGGGAGGTGTTGGGGGAAGACTTAGAAGGATCCGGCGGTGAGTTGGGGTCGGCGGGGTTGGAACTGGAGGCCAGCGGAGAGGGGTCGGGTCTCAGGGGTCGGGACCGGACTGGAGGTTGAGTACTTAAACTCGGGAAGGGTGAGATAGAGATCAAGGACGCGGATTAAGATTAACTGGAGAGATTTTTGTCCGAGGCCATCACAGCCTACCCCCCTTAAAAAGAATCTTGTCCCGAGATTTAGGTGTAAGAGTGAGGTGCACAGTCCTTACCTCCTTGATGAGACAGAAAACCTAGGAAGTGCTTGTTCAAATACTCTTCTATTTCCCACGTTGCTTCATCTTCTGTGTGGTTGTTCCATAAGATCTTGTACATTTTAACCACTTGGTGCCGGGTGCGCCTCTCCTTATGGTCAAGAACTCTGTCTGGGTACCCGGCGTAGGTTAGGTCGGGCTCGATCTGAAGCTGCTCTTGCTCTAAGATCTCGGTTGGGACTTGGACACATTTCTTCAGTTGAGACACATGGAAAACATTGTGTATGGTCGAGAGTTGTTCCGGGAGTTGGATCCGGTAAGCAACGGGTCCACAGATCTCCACAATCTCATAAGGGCCAATGTAGCGGGGAGCCAACTTTCCTTTCACTCCAAACCGTTGCACTCCTTTAGTCGGGGAGACTCGAAGATACACATGATCACCAATATCAAACTGTAGGGGCCTTCTTCGCCTGTCGGAATAACTCTTCTGTCGAGATTGGGCAGCCTTAAGATTTGCTTGAATTACCCTTACTTGCTCTTTGGCTTCCACCACTAAGTTAGGGCCATAGATTTATCTTTCTCCAGTTTGTGACCAATTCAAAGGTGTCCGACATCTCCGACCATATAAGGCTTCAAACGGTGCCATCTTCAAACTGGCCTGGTAGCTGTTGTTGTAGGAGAATTCTGCCAAGGGCAAGCACTTGTCCCAATTTTTGTCATAATGGATGACACAAGCTCTCAACAGGTCTTCAAGGATCTGATTGACTCTTTCGGTTTGACCATCGGTTTGAGGATGATAGGTTGAGCTATGGATGAGTTTGGTGCCCATTGATGCTTGTAGCTGTTCCCAAAAGCGCGCTACGAACTGAGTTCCTCGATCAGAGATGATGGTCTTATGCACACCGTGTAGGGAAACTATGCGGTCGAGGTATAGCTCTGCATACTGCTTGACTGTGTGGGTGGTGCGGACAGGAAGGAAGTGGGCTGTCTTGGTCAGACGATCCACTATAACCCAGATGGAGTCATGTCGCTGTGATGTAAGGGGCAGTCCAACTATGAAGTCCATGCTGATGTCTTCCCATTTCCTAGAGGGAATAGGTAGGGGCTGCAGGGTACCCGCTACCCTTAGATGGCTGGCTTTGAATCGTTGACAGGTGTCACATTCTGAAACATACCGGGCAATTTCCGGCTTCATTCCACTCCACCAGAAGGTTTGACGGAGATCATGGTACATCTTATTGCTGTCAGGATGGATTGAGAACTTGGAGAGATGAGCTTCATCTAGGATCTGCTTCTTAAGGTTGGGGTCGGATGTGGATGGTACAACAAGCCGGTTTCCATAATACACCTTCCCAGTCTCATCCTGTCGGAAATGCTTATACCCTTCACCCTTCAAGGAGATCTTCTTGGTGATCCTCTTTACTTCCTCATCCTCCACTTGTGCTGACCTTATTTGGTCTTCTAAAACAGAGTCAAGGGTGATGTGGCCGAGGGTTCCATGGGGAATAATTTCCAAACTGAGTTTTCCCATCTCATGACACAAGGTTTCGGTGAAGGTTGTTGCCAACAAGCAGTTGCAAAAGGTCTTGCGACTAAGAGCATCGGCCACCACATTGGCCTTGCCGGGATGATAGTGAACTTCCAAATCATAGTCTTTTATCAACTCTAACCATCTCCTTTGGTGCATGTTGAGGTCGACTTGAGTGAAGATGTACTTGAGGCTCTTGTGGTCGGTGTAGATGTTGCAGTGGGTGCCCATCAGATAGTGTCTCCATATCTTTAAGGCATGAATCACTGCTGCCAGCTCAAGATCATGGGTCGGGTAGTTCAGCTCATGAGGTCGTAACGCCCGTGAGGTATAGGCAATGACTCAGTTGTCTTGCATAAGAACACACCCAAGTCCAGTGCCAGAGGCGTCACAGTACACGTCAAACGGCCTAGAGGGGTCGGGTTGGGCCAAAACTGGGGCTGTGGTCAGCAAGTGCTTCAGGGTCTTGAAGGCTTCTTCACACTTGTCGTCCCACACGAATCTGACCTCCTTCTTCAGCAGTTCCATCATCGGCTTAGCTATCTTGGAGAAATCCGGTATGAAACGCCGATAGTAGCCTGCTAGTCCAAGGAAACTTCGGATCTGGTGCACTGAGGCGGAAGGTTTCCAGTCCATGACTTCCTGTACCTTGCTGGGGTCGACGGCTATGCCATCCTTGGAGATAGTGTGTCCCAAAAACTTGACACTATCTAACCAGAACTCACACTTGGAGAACTTGGCATAGAGTTGATGATCTCTCAGCCGTTGGAGAACTACACGAAGATGGTTGGCATGTTCTTCTTCGCTCTTCGAGTACACGAGGATATCATCAATGAACACCACTACAAACTTGTCCAACTCGGGCATGAACACCGAGTTCATGAGGTACATGAAATAGGCGGGTGCATTGGTGAGTCCCAAAGACATGACCAGGTACTCGTAGAGTCCATATCTTGTAGAGAAGGCTGTTTTGGGGATGTCGCATGGTCGGATCTTGATTTGGTGATAACCTGAACGAAGATCGATCTTGGAGAACACTTTTGCTCCAGTTAACTGATCAAACAAGACATCAATGCGTGGCAGTGGGTACTTATTCTTGACAATCACCGCATTGAGGGGTCGGTAGTCCACACACATGCGGAGACTCCCATCCTTCTTCTTCACAAACAGGGCGGGGCAACCCCAAGGTGATGTGCTGGGTCGGATGAAGCCTTTTTCCAACAAATCATGCAACTGGGTTTTCAACTCGGCCAACTCAGCAAGCGGCATCCGATAGGGTCTCTTGGATATCGGAGCGGTGCTGGGGATCAACTCTATGGAAAACTCCACATCTCTATTGGGCGCCATGCCGGGCAAGTCCTTTGGGAACACATCCGGGTACTCACAGACAATAGGGAGGCTTTCTAGCCGGGCTTCCGATAGAGGGTACGCACAAGGAAGTGCGGACTTAGGAAGTTTCAAGGGTAGGGTAGGACTGCCATGAAAGGGTGAGTTGATGTGGAGAGTCCGGGCAGCTGTATCTAGAACCACTTGGTGTCTGGTCATCCAATCCATCCCGAGGATGATATCTATTCCTTCCAGGTTAAGGATGATAAGATTTTCCTTAAAAAGAGTTTGGCCTAGCTGGAGAGGTACAAAGGCAACGATCTGATCCGAGGCTATTTTCCCTCCCGAAGTGGCGATCACATATGATCCTTTAGTGTGACCGACACTCAGCTCACATCTTTCTCTAGTCTTACTCCCGATGAAGCTATGAGAGGCTCCCGAATCAAACAGCACAACAACAGCTTGATTTAAGACAAGGAAAGTACCCATCATCACTGGCGCACCTTCGGGGAGTTCGGTCAAGCTAGTGTAGTTGAGCCGTCCTTGTCGAACTTGCACCTTGGGCCTTCTTCCTCTGTTCGCCATGGGGTTCTAGCCATGCTGCTGATTTCTGTTCCTGAGGCAGTCCTTAGCAAAATGCCCTTCATTGCCGCAGGTGAAGCAGCGGTTACCAGTTGCAGGGCGGGGTGGTGCTGGTGGGGTCGGCCGGTGCGCCTGTGGTTGGAAACGAGGAAAACGGGGCGCTGCTGCTGGTGGGGGTCGGGCAATCCACCTTCCCGACTGCTGGGGTCGGCTGGGCGCTTGTGGAGGAACCATCCTGAATCTTCGAGTTGGCTGGCTCGGAAATGCCACGGAGGCCTTCCTCTTCTGGTCGGCTTTGAGAGCCTGCATGCAATCCTCTTGCGAGATGGCCAGGTTGACCAACTCGTTGTAGGTATCCACCTTGATGGGGTTCAACCTCTCTCTGAGCTCCAAACTCAGTCCTCGGCGGAATCTGTCCCGCTTCTTCTCGTCTGTGTCCGCATGATAGCCGACATAACGGCACAAGTGTTTGAAAGCTTAGGCGTAGTGCAGGACATCTCGGTTTCCCTGGGTAAGAGCCAGGAACTCGTTGAGCTTGCGCTCCAGGAGACCTTCCAGGATGTGATGTGCTCTGAACGCGGTCTTGAACTCGTTCCAGCTGACCACATGGTCGGCCGGCAACATAGCATGGTAGTGGTCCCACCAGAGCCGGGTGGAACCACGCAGCTGTTGAGCTGCAAACCGAGCCTTGTTATGGTCGGGGCACGGGGCTGTGAGAAGCTCGAACTTGGATTCAATCGTACGAACCCAGGTGTCGGCGTCGAGCGGTTCTTGTGTCTTCTGAAACAAAGGGGGCTGCGTCCCCAAGAAGTCCTCATAGCGAGCAACATGGGGCTGCTGCTGAGCCCTTCCCCCATGGGGCTGCTGCTGTTGTCCTTGTACAAGATGCCTCAGCAGCTCGGTTTGAGCCGCTAAGATTGCCTCCAGTGGAGACAAGGGCGGGGGTGGGGGAAGATCCTGTCTCTGCTCGTTGCTGCCGGGCACAGAACCAGATCTGGTGCGATGCGCCATCTGCAAGAGTTAACGTTCCATTAAATTCATAATCTTAGAAGTACTCCAACAGATGGAACGCATAAGTTAAAATTCTCCGATGCAACTCTTGCTGATAATGTAACACACGTCCTCATAAGGGAGATACATTCTTCTTATTGCCATGTTAGTTAGCATCTATCTTAGCTGTGTACTCGACTTCGTGCGAACCATACCATACCCAGATTCCTGGAATTTCCTTACATCCGAACTTAAGCCACGGGGTCGGGCTAGGCGATCATCCCGAGAAAAAGGGGTCGGCAACGATCCACACTAAAAAGGGGTCGGGCGAGGCGGAGACTGCCTCGAAGGGTCGGGCGAGGCGGAGAACTGCCTCGAGGGGTCGGGCGCATCCGATCTCGCGAACCGGGGTCGGCCAAACTTGAACAGACCCACAGAAAATAGCGTGTGTGGTCGCAGCACAACTCACTTAGTCTAACATTCCAACATTTGCAAAGAGTGAAAGGTCAGACTCAGGATTTGATTTCATTGGGATCTTTTTACAGAGGTGTTCCAACACAGGGAGTACTCGACTCAAGGCTAACCTATTACAGATCTTTCCACAATTTAGGCTGCCGAGGAGTACAACAAAAGAATAGGTTCCTTGCAACTCTCCATTTATAAATGAACACTATGAGTAGGAGAAGGGGTGCCGTCCTCTTCAATGTCCATACTGGACGCTTCCTCTACCTCCTCGGGGTCCTCTTGAGCTTCTAGTTGCATATGGAGGGCGTGCATATCATCGAGCTCGGCTTGGTGCTCGTCCAGATGAGCATTGGCAACCGCCAGCTCCATTTCCACTTCCATCTTCTCCTCTGATAGCTCGATCATGCCGTCCACCAGGTCGGCTACTTCTCCTTCGAGCTCAGAGATTCTGTCTTGCATGTCATGGATCTGAACGCCTCGTTGGATAAGCTGATAGGTTTGGCCTACCAGGTCTCTTCTGGCGGCCTGGAGGTGTCCTTGGGCATCCACGGCGGTCCGAGCAAGAATGGTCATGGCTCTTCCTTGGAGCTCAATCATCCGATAGAGGGCTGACATACACCGGATGTTGGTGGAGATGGTGACCATAGAGTAGGTGGTGGCCAGCACCTCAATATTGCCGACGCGATCGAGCCACGCCGGGTCCAACCGGTTCCTGGCAGGGAACAAGCCGATGGGGTCTAGGGTAACCTCTAGTGGGTGCAACTGACAGAAACGAGTAAGGAGCTGAAGAGCGGCGGACTCCCAGGTATCTTCTAGAGCAAGACCGTATGCTGATATCCCGAATGAGGGCCAGTCGGGCCGCATAGGAGGAGGAGGTACTACCGCCTGTACGTTGCACATCTGGACGCCTCGCTCCAGGTACAGTCGTCCCGCATACAACGGTGGGGACTGGTACCCGAACCATTTCAAGGTATCCCACAAGATCGCGGGAAATCCCTCGAAGTGTAGACACGTTGAATGGAAGGTGCCATCCGCTCCATACAGGACGTGTCCGGGGGCGGCCATCTGGAACCAAGAAACCAAAACCACGTGAGATGGACTCCAAAGGTCAGGGGTCGGACAGAGAAAGCATCCAGATTTTTAACCGAGAACAAGATGGAAGAAACTAGAAATCCTTAGAACCGAAGAAGAGCTTCTCCGAGCAAATTTGCTTTTGAGGAGGGTGACTTAATAGATTCTTAGCTTATGTCGCATGCACGGCCTACCTCGTTCTCAACCAAAACAACTGCCAAAACTTGGTCTTACGCGATTAATGCCGGTGGCAAGGCAACCAGTACGTCTCTCCCTATAATAGCTAGTCGGTTCTAGCAACGTCTCCTAAGCGAACGCAGTTAGTGTACCTGCAGAAAACACCACCACACGAACCTTTCGTGCCAGCACCCACGAAAGCGTTCCCAAACATTACCGCTCACTATAGGAACGGCACCCATGCGTTCAAGGCTGCATGGACAGCACTCAACCTTGGAAATAGGTTCCCTTGGAATGGAACCGTATAACCCTTCGCATACTCGCGATGTGGAACCAGCGCACGTATAATAGACGTGGCGAACAACCGTGCTGATAGGCTCGTTGGAATCGAACCGTACCAACCTTCGTATGGATTACATACGGAACCTGCGCACGTATGATAGACGTGGGCGAAACAACCGCGATGATAGGGTCCTTTGAATAGAACTCCCTATCAACCCTCGCATACTCGTGATGCAGAACTCAGCACACGTATGATAAACGTGGCGAAGTGCTGGAAGGGTTAGCAAGATAACCAAATAAATATTAGCCACCTAAAACAACCCCAAAATCCCCTAGGGCCTCTCGCACTAAAGTCATCCTTAACGATCGTATGAGACAGTTTTCAAAGAGTTTCTTGCAACTTTTATCGTTTCAAAGAAGTGTGTTAGGGCTTGTTGTGTTCTCTGTATTGCTAAACCGGCTCTGGTACCAGCTGTAGCGGATCCACTTCGGATCTACTTGATTAACCATGGTTTAGCCGCATGATACGCGACGCTCATGCCTAACCCGAGTAAACACGAAGTGCCGTCGGATTTCATCCGATTTAACCACTTGAACAGGACCATTTAGCAAATCCACACGAAGGTGAGCGGTTCCAGCGAATACAACAAGTCCACCGAGTTCAATAACTTAACCATTTAGTTTGGTTATAAAACAAACATCAGAGTTTTACAAGGTTCAAAAGAAAACAACATAAGGTAAAACAGCAAGCGGAAGCTAAACGCAGGGGTCGGACGTCCTTGGTGAGGCCAGCCAAGACGTCAGAGATCCCTCTCCTCGCCGTCCGAGGAGGGATCCCACTCGACCGTCCAACCCGGAGGGAGTTAGGACGGCCAAGTGCCAACAGGGGAAGACTCGGGAGCAGCAACTTCACCTGAAAAAGGAAAGCCACAACAAGGCTGAGCTACTAAGCTCAACAAGACTTAACCGACAGGAGTAAAGCTACTCCACCTTTTCTAGACATGCAAGGCTCTTTGGCTGAGGGGTTTGTTTGCCAAAAACACTATGTAGATCCCTATTTTCAAGTTTTAGCTCAGGTTCTAAGTTCATTATCCGGTCTAAGTTAGCAACTTACTCTAAGCAAACATAGAACCAACCAAAAGGTATATATATCATCAAGACCATGTCATCATCATATTTCTTTCTTACTCAGGGTAGCATAGCGATCAAGCAGTCTCAAACTATGAGAGGCAGACGAATCGATTCGAGTTCTTTAACCATGCATGGGGAACCTAACCTCACGACATACGCGCACCACGGAGGTCGCTTCCTGTGTCGGCCTTCCCCATCAATCCCCTAACCCGTGTCGGGCCCATTTCCTTTGGTGCAAGGTTTCACAGACCCGGCCTCTGCCGTTCTGTGACCACGCTTGCCACCACGTGCGATAGCTAGCAGGGGAAACTCCGTTCCAAGAACAATGGGGCGACCACTCACGTCTAGGTTCAATCCGGTACTAGGCTTCCTCATCCCATACTAACTATGAGGTTAGTACTTTCAAACACTTGATCACGAACACCACCACTGTCGGGCCTTAGCAAGTTTCATAGACAGACGGGGCGATCAACCGACCACCAAAGAGTTACCCAAAACCCTGCCCCGTCCATCGTTCTTACAGTTGTGACAGGAGGAAGACAACCAACTCCTACAACTCGCGAGTGACAGGAAATCACTTGACTTTTACCGCTTCCTATTTAAGCAAAGTAGCTACTCGGTCCAACAGCTGGTGTTCAGATCAAGGGATCTAAGTTATATATATCTAGGGTTGCAAACAACTCCTATACGTAAATGCACAAACAAGATGCAGAAGGCATGCGCAAGTTTGGAAAAATATAGGAGTTTCATGCATCCGGGGCTTGCCTTCGAGCAAAGAGGAAGAGAACTGCTTGACTTCTGGGGCAGCTTCGGCTTCTGGGGGCAGGAGCTCGGCTACACCGTCGTCTTCTGGCGCCGGGTGCAGCTCGTAGTAGCCGGCGAAGAGAGCAGCTCTACACGAAATGCAATGCAAGAGTTAGCATTTAGACGGTTATTTCAATAGCAACACTTGCAAGTCTGAGCCCAGAAACTTGCGACAAGTTACAGGAGGGTGGGGAGGTTCAAGGGAGTTGGTGAAGATCAAGAGGTAAGGGTCGGAGGAAGGGAACTTATGATCTGACCCTTCATCTAGAGGATTTGGTGTGCTAGGGGTCCTCAGACTCAACGCTGAAAGGTCCCCAAGTTTTACACATACACCCTCGGTTCAAAGGAAAATATATAGCCGAGCCCTCGGGCGAGGCGGAGAAAGGGGTCGGCAAACAGACAGGGTCGGGCGAGACGGAACCGGGGTCGGGCGGATAAGAGGGGTCGGGCGAAGCGGACAAGGGTCGGCAGAACAGGCAGGGTCGGGTGAGACGAAACTAGGGTCGGGCGGATAAGAGGAGACGGGTGAAGCGGAAAAGGGGTCGGACGAACAGAAGGGTCAGACGAGGCGGACAAGGGGTCGGACGAACAGAAGGGTCGGACGAGGCGGAAAAGGGGTCGGACGAACAGAAGGGTCGGACGAGGCGGACAAGGGGTCAGCAGCTTACCTTCGTCTTACAAGGAAAGCTTGGGGTCGGGAAAGAGCAGGTTCAGGCGGAGGAACTGGAACACTAAGACTTGCGGCGGAGATGTCCGACGGTGCTCCGGCGGCGGCGGTGCTTCTTGTGGATCACAAGTAAGCTCTTACGCAGCACGGAGGAGCAAGCGGCTGGGTGGATTGGGGAAAGCGGTAGGGAGCGGAGAGGAGAGTTCGTCAGGGACTTAGTGTGGTGGCGCTGTGAGCTCGAACAGGGAGCAAGAGAGATGGCAGCTCGGGCAAGGGGAACTCCGGCGGGGCTTGCGCATTCCCTTTTATAGCGGCGCGGGAATGAGAAGGGGAGCGGCGCGAAGGCTGGGGAAGAAGCAATGGAGTGCTCTGCCCGGGCGGCGATTGAGCGACGAGGGCGGTGGAGCAGAACTTCGGGGATGATGCCGGCGGTCATTGGGTACCGGTGTTAGGGCGGCGCAGGCGTGGGTTTGCCGGTGGTTGAGATTTGGCGGAGGCGGGCGTCGTCGTGCGGTGGAGCTGATGGAAGTGACCGGGAAAACGGCGCTAGGATCGAGGGCACATAGGTGAGAGGACAGGCGGCTGCGGGCGCGTGGGCGAGCGCGGAGCAACAGATTGTCGGGCGGCTTCTGACAGGGTGGAAAAGGAGCTGTTGCTGCCGTGGTCGGGGTTGGCGGAGGAGGAATCGTCGTGTAGCGAAGACCGGACGGCACGACTGTGGCGAGGTGACGGAAAAGACGGGTGACATCAGGCTCTGCGGCCGGGATCTGGCGATGTGATGATGAGCGCGGGCGGCGAGGTGCTGCAGAAAGGTTGCAGAGGGGCTTCCACTTCGATTGGGGAGGAGGGCGCGAGAATCCATTCGGTCGCGGGCCGAAGACGAGGCGGAGCGGCGGGCGTCGGAGGAGTTGAGCCACGCGGCGGGGGAACTCTGAAGCGGGCATGCAACTCGAGTGTGCCTTTCGCGGAAGATCTGGGGGAAAAGATCTCGTGGGTCCACCGGTCAGATTGAAGAGAGGTGTTGGGGGAAGACTTAGAAGGATCCGGCGGTGAGTTGGGGTCGGCGGGGTCGGAACTGGAGGCCAGCGGAGAGGGGTCGGGTCTCAGGGGTCGGGACCGAGTTGGAGGTTGAGTACTTAAACTCGGGAAGGGTGAGATAGAGATCAAGGACGCGGATTAAGATTAACTGGAGAGATTTTTGTCCGAGGCTGTCATAGCTATAGGCAGGCGCCAAGGCTAAGGTGGCAGCTCATGCGGCGCTGGTGTGGCTACCATTTGGGCTCGGTCCATGGCGCGGCTCGGGTGTTCGGTAATCGTGAACCACATAACCACAAAATGTGGTTCACGTGGACCGCATCCACTGCTGGGCACCGACAACGGGGTTTCTTTTTCCCCTCCCCTCAGCCGTGGTTGTGGCTGGGGCTCACTGGAGTGAGCTCCCCCAGCGGCCCTACGGTGAGTGGCGGGCTAAAATTGGCCGCCTGGTCCTATCTTTCGCTAGCCAAGCGGCTTAGGGTGTCGTGGGGCGGCGATAGGCAACGGAGTGCCGGTTTCCAAGCAGCGGCGCTCGGGTTGCGTTGGCGAGCTAGCGAGGCGTGCGTTAGGTTGCCTTTTGGGGCCAAAGACACGCGCTTTGGCTCACGAGCGCCACACCACGGCCATGCAGGCACTCAGGCAGTCCCTCGCGGATTCTAACGGCGATGGTTAGGCTCGACGACACCAGCGGGCAGTGGTGGCGCGTCGAGGGGCGGCTGGACGCGGCGTGCGAGGATGTTAGCACGCGGTTAGGCCAAGGTTGGCGAGATGAAGCTCGCCGGGCGTAAAGGTTGAACCTTGGGGGCTTCCCAAGGGCTTGGGCTGCGGCGGCCACCCCGGTGACGCACCTGAACGGCGATTCACGGCGAGAGCACGGCTCGAAGGCCGGACAGAGCCAGCACGTGTGGCGTGGCTAAGCAGGTCGCGCGGGTCCGCGGGGTTCCATGGCTGCGGCCTTGACTACGGCAACGGGTGGCGGCATAGAGCGGGGGCAGCATCTCACCTTGGCGGCTTGGTGGAGCGGGCTCGGTGTGGTGGTGAGGGGAGGCCGGGCGGGTTGAGGTCATGCAAGACGCGCGGGGACGTCGATGTTGTCGTACGGGGCACCGACGGAGGTGGCGTTACGGGCGGCTTTGGTGCGGCGGCATCCTCTTCCTGCTCCGGCTCTTTCCCCTTTCCTCCTCCTTCCTTCCCTAGGTGGCCGCGGTAGATGGGAGAGCCCCTAGGGCATGCGGCTGCTGGAACCGGTCAAGGGTAGGGGGTTTTATAGGGGCTGATTAGGGTTTGGGTGCTGGGGCTCGGTTGGACGGCCGGCGATCTTTGGGGTGCGCGCAGGGGTGGCGTGGCGTGCATCGAGCGGCTCCTGGGGCTAGGATTGGTGCGCGCCGGGGTGCGGGGCGTGGACCGGGGCTTGTGGAAGCCTCCCACAGCTTCCTTGTCGCGGAGCGGGGGCGGCGCACGACGCGTCAGCGGGAGAGGCGGGAGGAAGAGGATAAAGCTGACATGCGGGGCTCTCCTTTCGGCGAGGGGTGAGAGAGAGCGGGCGCGGTGAAGGCGTGGGCGGGCGGAGCAGGCTGGAGTGGGCCGGCTGTTGGGCTGAAGGGGGCGAGCATGCCTCGGCCTGGGGCTGAGCGGTTGGCAGGCCAGTGGGGTTTGCCGGCAGGGTTCGTGGGCCACGGCCGATTCGGCCCAGGTTCGGGGCTGAGAGGTTTAATGAAGACATCCTTATAATTTGAATTTTTACTCCAATTTCAACAAAATTTTTTGAAAATAATCTTTTTGCAAAAACAGACATTTGAAAATTTGAGGGGATGTTACACTAGTGCGGCAGACTTTCTGGCCTCAAGATGTGGAGTTAATTAATTCTAGCAGTACCAGTCCATGTGGATCTCGATGATGTGCGGTGTCGTGGCACTATATGACTCATGGGGACTGTTCTCTGTTCGATCGGCCTACAAAAAGTTCAGAAAGCGCACGAGCCAAGAACGAGCCGACGAGGTTCGGCATCGGCTGCAAATGGTGATTGTGTAGATAGGAAGCTATGGAAGCAATTGTGGGGACTGAAATACCATTCAACGGAGTTATGTTAGTGGAAAAATACCATTCAACGGTTAGTCAAACAGATCATCAGTCGGTATTTTATGTTATTCCATTAAAACATTGGTCGGTATAGATATTTATATTTTCCATTGAATTGTGGGTCGGTATTTAGTAGTTCCGTCCAACTATCCATCGGTATAGATGCAGTTCAAATTGGAGTTATTTTCAATAAGCACGGATAAATTCAATTAAACTATAGAAAAAAGCAATCAGTTCAAAAAGTAATAAAACTTCTATACAACAACATATATGTAGTTTATTACATGTAAAAATTGTATTGTGGTATACAAGAAAAATATTTTTGCAAGTTACTTCAAAAGGGTGCGTGAACTATTTATTTTAAAATAGAAAAAACAACTTTTTCGCATAACAATATAAATTCACAATTGAGAAGAGGAAGGTAATTGTAAGGTTCTATCCAAAATTGAAGTGTACATGACAACTAAAAGGTTTCATGGTGCATAAACTTCAAAGTTTGTCTTGAGTTATATGAAATACTGTCAGAGATGATGTATCAAATTATGAATAATGTATCTATAATGGGCACCATCAAGCATCCTTTGGGAGATGACTTTAGTGGAGATTACCCAATCATACAGTATGCTTATGACACTCTACTAATTATGCCAGCTGAAGCTCAAGGAGTACTTCATCCAGATCTATAGTGTCCGTCTTGCTAAGGTACAGCCCTGCCCGATTGGAGATGCTTATATTACATTCAGCCATCCTGTTGAGCATGAGCGTTTTATGGATAAGATTTAACAGATAAGCCATGAGTATTAACTTCGCTTTGTTAAGTATGATGAGGATGTTAATGCTAGATTCCATCTGTTTTTTAAGAAGAATATTTCATTACATCATGGGATGTGTGGGCAGCCACCATTGGAGCTGTTGGTACCGCATGAGGACCCCGCGTGCAGCTGTTGCAGGTACATTTGCTGCAGGAATTGCATGAAACCGTCGCCGGGTACAGCCTCTCTAGCCGGTGCCCACACATCGCCACCGCCACGGCCGCGCCACCCCTAAGACGACTGATAGCACCATGATGACAAGGAGTATCACCGGCCTAGTAAAAATCCCTCTCAACATCGCCTTATATTGCCTATGTGTTGGTTAGATTGAATTGCCTTGGAGGGGGTCCTTGCCTCACCCTATATTGCTGGAGGCAGGGTTACAAGACGGTTGTTTACAAGAACACTAGTTGGATTCGACTAGGCGAGTCCTACTCTAATTGTTACGAGTAGTTTTCATAATCCTCGACTAGTCCTGTCCTACCATGTAGACCACGCCGTCCTGCACCGTAGTCTCCATGCCTGACACGTCTCGGTATTTAGCCCTATATCTAGGACTATCCAAACCCTCTGGTGGGTCCATAGATGTATGTACGACACTTATATCCCTACATAGCCGTAACAGAAAGAAGAACGATGGTAAAGATGAAAAACAAAATGATGATAGTAAATTTATGATGATATTTCGGTACATGAGCCTTTGGACTCTTGATGGTAGTAATTGGAAGATCATGGGAGGTGTGGGCAGCCACCGTTGGAGCTGTTGGTACCACACGAGGGCCTCGCCTGCAGCTCCTGCAGGTACATTTGCCTGAGGAATTGCATGAAACCATCGCCGGGGACGGTTTCCATAGCCGGCGCCCACACATCGCCACCCAATGGCCGCGCCGTCCCTGGGACGACCGATAGCATCATGATGACCAGAGTATCACCGGCACAGCAGAAATCCTACTCACCATCGCCTTATATATATGCTGCAAATTATCACCGATAACGACTTCACGATATCAATCAACACAGTTCAAGTAGCTTCTCGTTAATTCGATCGACCTGATGAGCTGTTTAATTTCGTGTGTTCTGTTGGACTATGGCACGGTGAGATGATCAGAGTTGCATGGACAGTCCATGCCTTTATGATGGGCATGGGATGGTCGGTAGGTTTCTTAATTAATCAAGCACTAACTTCACATGCTTGCTAATCAAATTGATGATGCTGTTAATTTATTACGAATGAGTCGCTTTTCCTGTGGAATTGCCTAATAGATTACCCGCTCCGATCCATTTGCAACATTTGCAGATTTAGGCCAGCAATTAGTCAATATATATGCACGTACTTGATCGGACTGCTATAGCTCCTCCTTTCAAAATGTATTCCTAAGTTAATAGGCAATATTTGACTAGAGATCACAAGGTTAACTTTTTGTTAAGAATGGTTTCA
Organism: Setaria viridis; assembly: GCF_005286985.2. Lineage (NCBI taxonomy): Eukaryota > Viridiplantae > Streptophyta > Magnoliopsida > Poales > Poaceae > Setaria > Setaria viridis. The sequence goes on from NC_048266.2 coordinate 10,147,323, forward strand.
TTTGGATCGAGTGCATGCCCTAGCTAGGCAGTAAGATGCATGAAAGTGCATGGACTGCCTGCGTTCACCCAAACAAAAAAAGAGAGAGTACTCCCTCCATTCCAAAATGTAGGGTGTATTTTAATTTGTTTGTTAAGAAAACCCTTTGACTATCAATTACTCCAGTAGTAAGTAGTTTTATATATGATGCAAAATTGATGTTATTAGATTTGTATTGAAAAGTATTTATTACTTATGAATTTGGTTCTGTATTACATATATAATATATTAGTTGAAGAACCATTGTTCAAAGTCTTATCCTAACATACCAAAATACGCATTACAAAATGAAAAGAAGGGAGCATGCTACAAGCTGTGACAACTGTAACTTTTGCCATTCCACATTCCGGTTCTTCCTGCTTCAGGTTATTTGGTCATGCAAACATAAAGAGCCAAGACCAAGTTAACGACTAATAGTCGTTGGTTACAAAACTAATCATAGCTAGGTAGTGGACGTCCAAATCGCAGAGCTAGCATATACAGATAAGTTAATAAGGTAGTAGTTAACAAAAGAAGGGGACAAGAGAGAATGCATTATACTACAAATGTGATAGTACAAAATGGTCGGCCATTAATTCGGCATGCAGCACCTACGGCAGACGCCTGTCGATGATTTTAGGTTTTCTTTGACTTTCGATTCAAACCAGCGCACGTACACAGCTTTGTGGTCAGATAACATGACATATGAATCGCCTATATATCCTCATGGATCAATGCATTCGCTTTGTTGTTTTGGGATATGCATCCGGCCTTGTTTTTCTGGCATTGGTCTTCGTTTGGTAAACTGGCATGTTTAAATTAGCGATCAAACACTCGAACATTCATATATGGCTTGCATATATATGATGTTATGTAGTTGGACCTTTCTTTTGGACTCCACGACATACAAATGCTGACCCAATCTTTTTCAGTTAACCTGGAGGCATTTAGGCTGACTATGTTGACTAGTACTCTTATCCTTCCAAAATTTTCCTTTGCAGTTATAACTATTAGCTAAATGACTAGCTTAATTTTTTAGAGGAACTAGCCTGGATTAGATTGTTGGAATATAGGCCCATTTATTTCATTTAATCTCAAGGCCCACGATAAATACTAGGTGGTTAAAGTGGTTAATCCCAAATGGGTAGTTAAGAGTATCTTAACAAACTTAAATTGGTGGACTATCTGTGCACTAATTGAGAAGTTGAGGAAGAGCGAAACGGTGCCACACGCGCGCGCTCGCTCGCTCGCCGAGCCGTGCCGAGCCGAGGCGAGGCGAGGCGAGGCGAGGCGACGGGTTGTGTGAGCTAGGCTTGGTCTGGTTTTGCAGTTTTTAATCACGAGTTGCACTAGTAACTAACGATGTGTTTAGTGACTAGTAACTGACGTGGTTTAAAAGGCGGTTGGTGGTTATTGGTAACTGATGGTGACTAGTAACGACTGGAGGTTACTGGTAACTGATGGCTCGTTAATGGCTATCAATCACCTATGACAGTGTCCAAGTTCGTTGAATCACCTTCCTCTTGTGTCTATAAAAGATGCTCATACTCTGGTTAACGTGCACGAGAAAAACCACTCACTGCTCCCATTCTGCTGCTGCCTGCTGCTACTTTTGCATCTCCATCGCAAGCCTCTGCACGCACAGAGCTTGCGAGAGTAGGCCTCCGAAACTTCGTCTTGCTGCGACACTTGCACGAGTAGGCAAGCGATCAAGTTTTTAGGGAGCGCATCTTCTGCACGACTGCTCGCTGCGAACGACTACATCCTACTACTTCTCGGAGGCTTTTCGAGGGATTGCGCTGCACCAAATCATCACTGCACCAACTCTGATCGACTACATTGAATAGCCCGAACCGAAGTTTCAGGCATAATGTCTGATACTTCCAGTTCTAGGAATGGCACACCCATTGCCTCTGGCAATGGTCATACCCCTGGGTACACTCTAAACCTTTTCTGGTTCTTTTGTTTCTTTCTGTTCATGATTAAAATTGTGTTAAATATGAACACTCACACATGCTCTCAGTGACTCACAATAATCATGATTTACTTAATAATATTTAGAATTAATATATACCATAAAATGCCTAAATTTCTAACAATCCGAAAACTTGATATCTGTGTTCGGCTTACGGTCACTGGTTTTGCTGCTGCGCTTAAACCAAATGTTTTTGATGGCTCAAATTACAAACGGTGACATGATAGAATAATCCTTTGGTTAACTGCTATGAACATTATTCATGTCGCAAAGGGGAAGCCAGAACAGTTTACTCCAGAGGAGGAGCAAGCTTTCATGGCAGCCGATAACCTTTTTTGAGGTGCCGTGATTAGTGTTCTTGCGGAAAACCTAGTGGACATTTATCTCATGTTGCCATCTGCAAAGGAACTGTGGGATGCACTTAAGGCAAAGTTTGGGGTTTCTGACGCTGGGAGTGAAATGTATATCATGGAACAGTACTATGATTTCAGGATGGTTGATGACCATTCTATAGTGGAACAGGCCCATGAGATTCAGGCACTAGTGAAAGAACTCGAACATTTCCCGTGTGTATTGCCCGACAAGTTTGTGGCTGGGGGTATTATTGCTAAACTGCCACCTTCTTGGAGGGATTTTGCCACTTCTCTAAAACATAAGAGACAACAGTTCAGCGTTGCTGTTCTTATTGGATCTTTGGATGTTGAAGAGAAGGCGAGGGCAAAAGACACTCGCGGGAAAGGGGTTGTTGGATCTTCTAGTGCCAATCTGGTGCAGAAGAACAATCCTAATGGATTCCACAGTAAGAAGAAGAATAAGAACAAGCAAGATAACAATGCAAAGACTAAGCAGACAACCACTTTTAAGAAGAAGAAGAACAAGGGTAATTGCTACGTTTGCGGTGAACTTGGTCATTTTGCCAGTGAGGGTGAGAACCGTAAATGGAAAGGCAACAAAAAGTCAGTGAACATGGTTATTTGTGAAACTACAGGAACGTCGGGGTATGGTAATTTATTACATATAGTTCTTTCAGTTTGTCATTCACCTGAGTGGTGGATTGATACTGGGGCTAATATTCATGTGTGTGCTGATGTTTCCTTGTTTTCATCTTATCAGGTTGGGGGGACTTGCTCCTTGTTGATGGGGAACGAATCACATGCGCGTGTTCTTGGTGTTGGTACGGCCGATCTGAAGCTTACTTCGGGAAAGACCATGCGATTGAAGAACGTGCAGCATGTCCCCACCATCAAGAAGAATCTTGTCAACAACTCTCTACTGTGTAGAGTTGGTTTTAAATTAGTTTTTGAATCTAATAAATGTGTACTATCTAAGTATGGGACATTTGTTGGTAAAAGGTTATGAATGTGGCGGCTTGTTCCGTTTATCTTTGTCAGATGAATGTAATAGAGTTGTGAACAATGTGGTTAATGTTGATGAGTCTAGTATTTGGCATTCACGACTCTGTCATATTAATTTTGGTTGTATGGCACGGCTAGCAAATTTGAATATAATTTCGAAATTCACCTTACTCAAAGGTTCTAAGTGTCATTATGTGTGGAATCAAAACAACCTCGCAAGCCTCATAAGGCTGTGGAGGCGAGGGATTTGGCACCACTTGAACTAATTCATTCAGACTTATGTGAGATGAATGACGAGTTAACGAAAGGTGGTAAAAAGTATTTCATGACCTTAATAATTGATTGCACTAGATATTGCTATATTTATCTGCTGAAGTCAAAAGATGAAGCTTTACACTATTTTAAGGTCTATAAAGCTGAAGTAGAAAACCAACTTGAAAGGAAAATCAAACGTGTAAGGTCAGATCGTGGTGGAGAATATTTTTCAAATATGTTCACCTTGTTTTGCGAGGAATATGGCATAATTCATGAGAGGACACCTCCCTATTCACCTCAATCAAATGGGATTGCCGAAAGAAAGAACTGCACTCTAACTGATTTGGTTAATGCCATGTTAGATACAACAGGACTTTCCAAGGAATGGTGGGGAGAGGCTATATTGACAGCATGTCATGTCATGAATCGTTGTTCCTACAAAGAATAAAGAGATCACTCCATTCGACGAATGGGAGAAGAAAAGATTAAATCTTTCTTATTTGCGTACTTGGGGGTGTTTGGCCAAAGTGAATGTGCCAATCACTAAGAAACACAAGCTCGGACCTAAATAGTTGATTGTGTGTTTCTTGGTTATGCTATTCACAGTATTGGTTATAGATTTTTAATAGTAAAATCTGGAGTGTCTGACATGCATGTTGGCACAATTATGGAGTCCAGAGATGCTACATTCTTTGAAAACATCTTTCCCATGCGAGAGGATTTTAGCAATACTAGTCAAGAATTTATTACAAATGATGACCCAACCAATGTGATAGAACATAGTGAACAAACACTTGTGTGGAATCCAGGGGAGGATGACAATGAAGCTCCTAAAAGGAGCAAGAGACGGAGGACTGCAAAGTCCTTTGGTGATAATTTCATTGTGTACCTTGTGGATGATACTCCTAGAACCATTGAAGAGGCATATTCCTCTCCTGACGCTGACTATTGGAAGGAAGCTATCAGGAGTGAGATGGATTCTATTATGTCTAATGGAACTTGGGAGGTTGTTGATCGTCCTTATGGGTGTAAACCTATAGGATGCAAGTGGGTGTTTAAGAAAAAGCTTAGGCCTGATGGTACTATTGAAAAGTACAAGGCGAGGCTTGTGGCTAAGGGGTATACTCAGAAAGAAGGAGAAGACTTCTTTGACACTTATTCACCTGTTGCTCGTTTGACCACAATTCGAGTGTTACTTTCCCTAGCAACCTCTTATGGTCTTCTCATTCATCAAATGGATGTTAAGACAGCTTTTCTAAATGGAGAGTTGGAGGAGGAGATCTATATGGATCAGCCAGATGGGTTTGTAACAAAAGGTCAAGAAGGAATGGTGTGTAAGTTGTTAAAATCTATGTATGGCCTCAAGCAAGCACCTAAACAGTGGCATAAGAAGTTTGATCGAACTCTTACATCCGCTGGCTTTGTTGTGAATGAAGCCGACAAGTATGTGTACTATCACTTTGGTGGGGGTGAAGGAGTGATATTGTGCTTGTATGTTGATGACATACTGATTTTTGGGACAAGCCTTAATGTGATTAAGGAAGTCAAGGACTTTTTATCTCAAAACTTTGAGATGAAAGATTTGGGAGAGTCTGATGTTATCCTTAATATAAAACTAGTAAGAGAAGGTGATGGTGGGGTTACACTCTTGCAATCCTATTATGTGGAAAAGATTTTAAGTCGCTTTAGTTATAGTGACTGTAAACCTGTTTCAACACCTTATGATGCTAGTGTGATTTTAAGGAAAAATAAAAGAATAATGCTCCTCGAGATACTCTCAAATTATTGGTTCACTTATGTACTTGGCTAGTGCTACAAGGCATGACATCGCGTTTGCTATGACCAAACTAAGCCGGTTTGTTTCAAATCCGGGAGATGATCATTGGCATGCTCTAGAGAGAGTGATGCGCTATCTAAAAGGTACTATGGACTACGAGATTCACTATTTTGGTCACCCAAGGGTACTAGAGGGTTATAATGATTCAAATTGGATTTCTGATGCTGATGAGATAAAAGCCACGAGTGGATATGTGTTCACGCTTGGAGGTGGCACTGTTTCCTGGAAGTCTTGCAAGCAGACCATCTTAACGAGGTCAACTATGGAAGCAGAACTTACAGCATTAGATACTACCACTATTGAGGCTGAATGGCTTCGTGAACTCCTAATGGATTTACCGGTGGTTAAAAAGCCGATACCGTCTATCCTAATGAACTGTGATAATCAGACAATGATTGTCAAAGTTAACAGTTCAAAGGATAACATGAATTCGTCTAGGCATGTAAAGAGGCGGTTGAAATGTGTCAGGAAATTGAGAAGCTCCGGAGTGATAGCCTTGGATTATATTCAAATAGCTAAAAACCTGGCAGATCAATTCACAAAGGTTCTTTCACGAAATGTGATAGACAATGCATATAGGGAATTGGGCTTGAAACCCAATAAGTGAGTCATGCTTTGGTGGTAACCTGTCCTATGTGATCGGAGATCCCATGAATTAGGATGGTGAAAATGGCCATTCGTTGACTGAGAGAAGAGAACCTTTGAATAAGGCTCATTCCTGTGAAAGTGCATTTCTCTTCAAACTGTAAGGCAGGTTGGCTTTTGCCTTAATGTAATCTGAGTGGCTTATTTAAGTAAAGATGTTGTCCTATAGAACATCTTATAAGGATTGCACCTATATGAGTTCGACTGCTGGTCACAGTCTATAAGAATTGGGTAATCTCTAGATACTCATGAAAGGCCTGGAGTATGACTTATACGCTCCAAACCGCGGGGATGCTTTTAAGCAGCCTAGTACCAGAAAAGGGGTTTTGGTAAAGCTTGTTTGCACAAGACTGTCAGTTTAAGACATAGTCCATTAATCAATTGTGAATAAGTGTAGCCTCTCCTCTAGGTGGATGTTCAAGTCTCCATCGAAAATTGGTATATAAAAGTAGCAGTGAAATTGAGAGCATTTCTCATGTGCCTCGAAATTTGGTAGGGATTGTTGGAATATTTGGGCTAGGCCCATTTATTTCACTTAATCTCAAGGCCCACGATTAATGCTAGGTGGTTAAATTGGTTAATCCCAAATGGGTAGTTAAGGAGTATCTTAACCAACTTAAATTGGTGGACTATCTGTGCACTAATTGAGAAGTTGAGGAAGAGAGAAAGGGTTCCACATGCACGCACGCGCTCGCTCGCTCACCGAGCCGTGCCGTGCCGTGCCAAGGCACGGCGCGGTGACGGGATGTGTGGGCTGGGCTTGATCTGGTTTTGCAGTTTTTAATTACGAGTTGCACTAGTAACTGACGCTGTGTTTAGTGACTAGTAACTAACGTGGTTTAAAAGGCTGACACCAATGACTAGTAACGGTTGGTGGTTACTGGTAACTCATGGTGACTAGTAACGGCTGGAGGTTACTGGTAACTGATGGCTAGTTAATGGCTATCAATCACTTGTGACAATGTCCAAGTTAGTTGAATCTCCTTCCTCTTGTGCCTATAAAAAGATGCTCATACTTTGGTTAACGCGCACGAGAAAAACCACTCTCTCCTCCCTTTCTGCTGCTGCCCGCTGCTACTTTTGCATCTCCATCGCAAGCCTCTGCGCGCACAGAGCTTGCGGGAGTAGGTCTCCAAAACTTCGTCTTGCTGCGACACTTGCACAAGTAGATAGGCGATCAAGTTTTTTGGGAGCGCATCTTCTGCGCAACTGCTCACTGCGAATGACTACATCCTACTACTTCCTGGAGGCTGTTTGAGGTACTGCGCTGCACCAAATCATCACCGCACCATCTCTGATTGACTACATCAAATAGCTCGAACTGAAGTTTCAGGTACAATATCTGATACTTCCAGTTCTGGGAACGGCACACCCATAGCCTCCGGCAATGGTTCTGCCCCTAGGTACACTCTAAACCTTTTCTGGTTCTTTTGTTTCTTTCTGTTCATGATTAAAATTGTGTTAAACATGAACACTCACACATGCTCTGAGTCACTCACAATAATCATGATTTACTTAATAATATTTGGAATTAATATATACCGTAAAATGCCTAAATTTCTAACATAGACAATCCCCAAGGATTGCCTGCAAAGTGGTTGCTGGGGTAAATATGTAGTGGAAATCACCTGGTAAGTGGAAATTTGGAAACTCCCACCATGGACCATCAGATCGGACATGTACGATGCAAGCAGCTAGGTACAGTCCCTCAGACTATTTTTCATATAACCCCCGCGTTACACTGTATTGAACAGTTGGTTTGAAAATAACCATCATTATCATCACTCACGTTCATGCCCTAATCTCATGGCCTACTGGAGAGATTAAAAAGTATTGGTATGTGCTTTACTAAACTCAAGCAAGTATGCAGTTCCAGAGTTGCATTTGCGTAATCCTACGGACAGAAACACACATGTGTCTAATCTTAAAATTGAAGGAAAAAAATACGAAAACATTAAATATGAACAGATCTTTTTTAAAAAGAAAACTTACATGAGTAGTTCTTTGTCACAAAACTGAACAAAAGAATGAATATAAACCCAAACTGAAGGCAACGAATCAAACCAACACACAACACAACCCAAAAGTAAGTTGAAAGAACAAGATATAAAGAATATCAGCACCACTGCGGCCACGCATCCAATTAACATTACCCTCTCCTCTATGAAAGCAAAGGTCACGAAGGATGTCAAGCTCAAAAGCAGGTTGTTTTATGGGCTCTCCATTATTCTGACAGCCAGGATCTTTCGTAGATCATGGCCTCCGTGGGCATCCACTATTTGAGCTGTTGGTGCCGCACAAGGGCCCCACTTATCGGTGTTCTATACCCGGCAACCTACCGAGGGTATCCGAAGGTAGTAGATTGGTTGGTGAGGGATTGTCGGACCTGAAACTTGATGGTAAAATCGAGAACACAAGACACAGATTTATACAGGTTCGTGCCGCTAGAGTAGCGTAATACTATACGTCCTGTTTGGGGGTGTTGTATATTACGCTCTGCGCTTGGGTGTTGTTTGGTATTAAGGATTTGGTCCTCTGTTGTGATTCAGGTTGATCCTGAGGTGGTTCTCTCTCAGCTGATCTAGGTATTCCTGCCTTCCTTTATATACTCCAGGGGGTGGGATTACTAGTCGGTTACAAGGTAGAAGTCCTAGTATGATTACATGGTATGAGCCCTAGTAGGATTATAGGGGAATTCTAGTAGGATTCCGCCTTCTTCCTTCCTTGCAGGTACTGGGGATCTATCCCCGATAAGCCCCCGAGCTCTTCATAGTCGAATGTAGCAGTCTTTGAATACTTTTTAGATTCTCACCGAGTAGTTTTAGTGCTCCTCGAGTACTTTATCTGGTTGAATCTTTAAAATTCCTTAAAGCTGCCATGAGGCTATGGTGTGCCCAAGCCCCTGATCGTCTTGATTTTGTAATCTTCATTGTGATATAGAGGGCGATGAAAGTCGCACTCCATATGGAGTAGCCCCCGAGCCTTAGGTTGAATCAAAGAATCAGGCTGAGGGTTGATAAAATCTTGAATCTTCTTCTTTCGTCTTAAAAAACTCAACTATTAGGTGTAGCTTATCAGCCTCCAAGCCTTTGAATGATTAAATAATCAATCCAAGGGTCCTTAGTCTTCACGCAAGTCATCATCCGAGTAGTTTTGCAGTGTCCAGCCCTTGAGCTTATGCGCCAGGTGAGCCGTAGGAGCCACGTCGAGTAGCTATTGGCGCTTAGCCCCTAAGATTGGAAGCTAGCTGGGCCACTGAAGATATTTCGAGTAGTAATTGATGCTTAGCCCCCAAGGCTGGCTGCTAGCGAAGCCATTGGAGGTACGTTGAGCGTCCTGGAGAGTCATCGCCGAATCTTGACCTGCAAAAGGAGATGCATACATTATGTAGCATACTTGTAGAATTTTGAAGATACTACCAAAATTTATTCAGTGATGAATGTAAATGTTGTGTGCCATGCTCTTGTTTCACCATATTTCTCCTAAGTAGTTAGCTTGTTACATTTAGGCTCTCAGCCCATGTTTAGCCATCGCCATTGCGTGTGAGATCTTTTTCTTGTGTACCCGTACTGGCATTGCTGCTACGGAGATCTTTATCTCGCGTCCTAACGTTTACGCATGATAGAAGATCTGAGGCTTTCATGAATTAAGGCATGTTCTGCTCGAGTAGATTAGTGACCACTAAGAAAAGATAGTAAAAATAAATAGTTGGCATTGAAACAAAAAAGACTGCGCGATTGCACGTAAAGTAGTCATTGAGACTTTTCTGACTTTTGGCGAGGAGAGAGCGTGTTTGCCACACGTAGGATTTGTGCCTCCTTCGGGTATATCTGCTGTGAGCCTCCAGCACTCAGTGCACCAAACCCATGGCCGTAGCCTCCGAAATTCGATGCATCAAGCTTATTAGCAGAGCTTTCGTAACTCAGTGCACAAAACCCGTGGCTATAGCCTCCGTAATTTGGTGTACCTTGGTTAACATGCCCTAGGAATAATTGGCAAAGTGTAGCTCTGGAGGATAATTTCTGATGAGAGGCGTACACAAAAAAGTAAACGGCACATTCACCAACCATGATGAAAACAAGCCGTAAAAATTATATGAAATAATTAAAAAAGTGACTTAGCTTGATTCATGGACAATTGTTGATGAAGCTGTGGCGGTTGTCGATAAAGCCGCAACGGTTGTTGATGAAGCCGACTAGTCGGAGTCGATTCCGACTAGTTGTCGACGGTGTGAAGTCTGCCCCGACTAGTTTTCTAGTCGAGACGAGTAGTCGAAGTAGTTGAGGTTGTCGCTGGCGTGTTGGCTTGCCGATTGTAGGTGTTGCTGCGCGAGCTGAAATCTTGTTTGGTACAATCTTTGGTGTACATGCCAGCTTCCTTGGTACATCTTCCTTGTTCGTATAGAAATTTTGCTTGAATGAATTTCCAGCAGTTGGATAACTGCTTTGTCCCATCTTGGTACGTGTGCTATTACTTGATGCTTGCAGTTCGGCTGACTCCATCTTGACCTAGGATACGGAGCACATCAAGACTTCATTTTGGATTCTGTCTCGGCGTGACGCACCCATGTTCACATGACACCGCAAAAGATTGACGCAACGCCCGCTCGCCTTGCAGATTCAACTTGGATAGGGACTCGTAGCTTCTGCAGATGGAATTGCCCGTGATCCAATTGTTTTCCCAAGCTTCTCGACTCTGCTTCGAATTGGAACTCGGCGACTTACTTCTTGTCGAGTAGATTGATTTTGAAGATGAGGTCCTTCAAGCTCCTCGACGATCTCCCCTACCTGGCACGCCAGATGTTAGTGTTTTATACTCAGCAACCTACCGAGGGGTATCCCGAGGTAGTAGTTTGGTTGGTGGGGGATCGTCGAACATGAAACTTGATGGTAAAAGTGAGGACACAAGACACAGATTTATACAGGTTCATGCCGCTAGAGTAGCGTAATACCCTACGTCCTGTTTGGGGTGTTGTATATTGCGTCCTGCACTTAGGTGTTGTTTGGTATTGAGAATTTGGTTCCCTGCTGTGGTTCAGGTTGATCCTGAGGGGGTTCTCTCTCTGCCGATCTAGGTAGTCTGCCCTCCTTTATACACTTCAGGAGGCGGGATTACTAGTCGGTTACAAGGTAGGAGTCCTAATAGGATTACATGATATGAGTCCTAATAGGTTTACATGGAAATTTTAGTAGGATTCCATCTTCTTCCTTCCTTACGAGTACTGGGAATCTATTTCCGGCACCACCTCCAGCTACTGCAGGTATATTTGCTGGATGAACTGCACAACACCTTCGTCGCCGGAGACGGCCTCGCCTGCCGGCGACCACACTTCGCCGCTCAACGGCCGCGCTGCACCTGAGACGGCCAAGAGCACCATATGATGATGAACAGGAGTATAACTGGCATGGCAGCAATCACTCTCGCTATTGCCATATGTGAGGTGCTAAACAACCCCATCGTGATCTCGTTCAATACAGCTCAAGTAGGTGCTCTGATCGAACTGATCTTCTTGTAAAAGACGATGAGATCGATGAGAGTTGCATGGACATGGACCATCCATGCACATATATATAGAGGACAGTGGTCGTGCGGTAAGTTTCTAGAAACCATGTTGTTGCATGTTACGTGGGTCATGACGAGATACAAATGTGAAATGTCGACGACGCCTCCGATCGATCCACAGTATCTGAATAATGCACTTATGCACCTGCGAGGATGTTGCAAGGATTGACATGAATGTTCAAAGAGCACTAACTTCACATGTCACTATACTGCTAAGTAAACTTATTAGTTTCTAAATGAATTATTTTCCAAGGTCACACTTGCAGCAGTTTACAAGTGCGCACTCACCTTTTCAAGCGACGACGCCGCTCCTTCCTGGAGTACCAAGGATCTTGCAGAATGTGGTGAAAAGGAATAACATTATGGAATGATTTACACCGCGTTGTCATATTTGAGAATTTCACGATACATACGAGCTTTTCGGACAGAAATGCTGCTGCGATTCATTTGATCAAACTTACGCAATGCGGTAGAAGTGATGATTCGGTCACTGGTGTATTTCCCTGCGTGTGCGCTCGGCAGTTGCTTGGTCAGGCTGACTAGCGCTTATAGACGCATGCATGAAGATTACTTGGTATGTTATTGCAGAGCACTGATGCGTACCTGTGTGAGACTACAACCATATATATTCTATTGTACTAAAAATGCTAATTAAGGTTCTGCTTCAATGGCCCTTTTGAGAGACTTTACGAGTCTTGAAGTATAGGTAGTTGTCAATAAATAGGGCATGATTTGTGCAATTTAAAATCAACTACTTTATGCATGCATGCGTAAACCAAAGACAAATATACATCTATCTCTATATAAACTTTGGAATGCAGAATATTATTGTAACTAGTAGTGATGAATAATATGGATGAACCACAGACTCCATAACTCAGTGGTGAAATATTAGGAGCGGGTTTTGAGTCCGCTCCTACAAATATGTTTTCAATATGTCCTAAAAAGCTTTTTTTGGTAATAGTGTCCATTGTTCCAAAAAAAATTAAAAAAACACATAAAAAAGTTGGTTTACTTCATTTGCACAAAATTACAAAAAAAAAGTCAGATTTGTTAACTGCATGACCTGACTCATTCGTGTGCATGTTTTGTCAAATAAAAGGTGGCCTGACTGTTCAATGTGACCCTAATCATAGAGGCAGATTTCACAAGTAGTTAGTTTTTGAAAACCTACAACTGTTGTGGCATAAGGTGCAGAAACCACGACCGTTGGAACATGCCCATTTTGAGCGATAAAGTTTTGTAGAAAAAGAATATAGGAACATCCTCCGGTGATTGTACATGGGCATCACCCTGATAATGAAAAAAATATTTACAAGGCACATGGGTTTCAAGAGCAAATATAATTTCTTTTTCTTCTAAGAAAAAGTTATCAAATAAATGCCATATAATGGCTCATAATCATATCCAATCACACAGCCACGTACTTGTGCCTGGCTAGATGAAAGCTAACAAAAAAACATATATATACCAATATATAGCAAAAATAATTCAAATAAGGAAGTGAAATAATCTTTGTGGGTGCAGCTACTACTATACAAACAGAGGCAGGAAGGAGGCACCCTCTCCTTTTTACTGGAACCACTCCACACAGCATGCTATTTCCACTCGCCACCCTTGTTGTTTCAGGGCCTTGTTGGACAGTCTTTGTTGTTGGGGCTGTACGTCTCACACGAGTGTCCAGCCGGCTTCATCTCCAGAGACGGCAGCTTGTGCCACGGCCGCCGGAGCGACGGTAGCACGATGACCGTGTCGACGGCGCCGTCGGCTGCCAGCAGCGGCCTCCCGGCGGCGGCGGCGGACGGAAGCCTGGTCCAGGAGCCCGACAGGACGGCCAAAAGCAGGAGCAGTGGGAGGGCCGTTGATCTCGTCATGGCGCTTGCTTGTCTAGTACCCAGTAGCACGCTGGTCTCTAAGCTGTGTAGCTACCAAATAAACTTGGCTTATGTGCAGTGTGTTAGTTGGCTATAGCTCTGGCAGGAAGTATATATAGAGAGGGAGGTCTTTGATCAGCTACTTGAAGGCTGCATGCTAGCTGATCCTTGCTCGTTTTTCCTTCAGAGTGGTGGACTGATGAAGCTGGCCAGCTTTGGGAAATTTCCAAGAATGTGAAAGTTTCATGCATGCCGACGATCCGTTCGTCACGCGGTTTTCATGCATGTTCAACGGCTGAACGATGTCGATGGATTGGATCGTCGCGTCGGACCAAAGCTGAGCACGGGTACTTGCAGGTGCAAAATCAACTAGTTTGGCTAGTGGCACAAGTCGTGCGTATACATGTGTCCGTAGTCATGGTCGACGTTGTACGTACATAGCTTTAATTTGGCAGGGCCAGGACGGCCCCGGCAGGTCTCTAGCTTGCCGTGAAAAATGTTGCAGGATAACTAACTGACCCAAAGAAAGTCCAAAGAAACGTAGCAAGCGAAAGGAATGAAAGGAAACTGCATGCGAAGAACTATACGAGCACCTATCGTGCAATGACTTTTGACTGGGAAGTGAGTTTCAAAATCTGTTTTTTTTTCTCCTTGGAAAAATTTTGCTGATGACTTGTTGACTTGCGCTAGCTCTGGTTCGGCCCAGATATAGTAGTACCAATCACAAGAGTACAACCTAGTCATCGGTCGTAGGCCGTAATGGCCTACACATTCCGTTGGCAACGTGGACTTGGACTGCAAGGCGTGGCCATGGATTGCCTGACTTGGACCAGTCACAATCTTACATTAAAGCTAGCAGACGGAGATCGGGCTGGTATTCACTTGTATTTGTTGGGTTACCCGTTACCATGCACGTATATAAGAATAGATCGTGGTCATTTTTTAACAACTTTTGATTGTATCGAAACTGGCTACAAAATCTTTCCAGCCGGCTCGGTCCATCGAAGATCGAACACTACTCTGAACATGACGTTGGCCTAAGCACAATGGAAAAAGGGTGGAAAGTTTGCAGCGAGCTAGCTACGTGGTCCTCCATTGTTCGACTATCTACAGAAACCGTGCTTTGCATAACCTGATGAAAGCCTGACGTGGAAAACAAATTTCTTATACCAATTGCTATATTTTATCTGCTATTCTCGTATATCTCAAAGTTCCAAGGGCTCAAAGTGTGTACTTGAAATGATGGCACCTCGTGTCAAATTCTACAACAATGTATCCCTATCTTCTAAGGGTAAAACTATTTTTTCATGTCAATTTAACTCTACTGGTGGCACATAAAAAAATGCAACTTTGAGCCGATAGCAAATAAGGAAAGAAAACTTTTTCGATAGCAAATAAGGAATTTTCTCTTAGTTTTATTAGATCCATCCCCGTAGGTAAGGTGAGTTACATTAAATTTGTTATTTATATAGTATATAAAAGTGCCATGGTTTGTAGCGAGAATGCTATATATGTGAGTCCATTTTACATATGTCTGTTTTGCTAGGCGCCATTTAGCTTTCTGAGTCTAGTCAACAAAATATCGATCAATATATACATACTTACCCAACAAAACATCTCGAGCTTACCCGTCCAAGAAGTGCGTAGTGGGTGAAAGGTTGTGGTCCGAGGTGGATGGTGATGGCCTCATGCAGGCGGATGGTGAAATAATCACTAGCTACTTGAGGAGATGATCCTGGCCTTCCTGCCATATGTATGCTATGCCTCACCAGCTAGCTTAGCTTGTTAAGTAGACGAGCTAAAACCTACAATTAATTGGCTGGACTCATAACAGAATAGGATTGTGCGCTTTAATTTGAACCTTTTGTCCCCCTCTGACCATCCTTGTCTAAGCTATTTTGACCCTCTCCATGCCCTTTTTTATGTTTTTCTTGCATTGCTTAATTAACTAGCTCCTTCCGACAACCTTCGTTTCGATCGATCCTTTTTGCAACACAAAAGGGATCGCACTACCTAGCTAAAAAGTTGTTTAAGTTGCACGACTACAACTCGGAGAACACCTTTTGTACGTGTTCGCCTCACAAGTGAAAGTTTATGGATTTGTCACCGCACGTGTTATAGATATTATCATGTCTTTTTTTTTTGCGAGCATATTATCATGTCTGTCTTTTCATTAAATACGCTCCACCCGAATGCCATCGATCGAAGAGCACGACTGAACTGATGATTTGTTTCATGTTGACATCCAGTGACTGAGCAATAATAATAAGTAATGAACTACTATACTGACAAAACTGATTAACAGAAATTCTTATATTCAGACAACTTTCAGATATAGTCCCTTACAACAATCAACATGGATATATATACAGAGACGAGTATTATATATATGAAAGAATAAAGGTATAAAGAATTAATATATAAGGGGTTTTACAAACTTGGACATATGGCTTAATGAAACAACGAATAACCACCCATGTATTAAGGATGGTTAATTGGTCATATGTGTATACTGATACACGTACATACATACTCCTATATATGAGCAAATTTGAAAAAAAAAAAAGAAGAAGCTTCTAATCAGCCCGACGTTGGTGGTGGGCACCCACCGTTGGAGCTGTTCGTCTGGCACGACGGCGCCGCTCCCAGCTGCTGCAGGTACAGCCGCCGGAGAAGCTGGAGGATGTGTTCGCCGGAGACGACGGCATCTCCGGGGCCGAAGCCGCCGTCGCCGCCCAGCGGCCGCGCCGAGCTCGACGTGACCAGAAACGCCATGATCGTCGCCGTCAAGACCACCGCCACAACGAACTTCGACATCGTCATCGATCACGTACAAGTGAGCGATCGATTCAGTAGTGTACCACTAGCTTGCTTGTGCTCAAAAGGAAAAAATCTGTGCTAGCTCCTGCAAGCTCTTGCAGTGTGTGAATCGTTGCATGACCTTATCCAAGAGCTCGCGCGCGGGGTCCTTTATATAGGCCGGATCGGCAGCGGTTTCCTGGATGCGGCATGCACGGGCCATATGCATGAGTGCGTGCTCTCGTTGTTGCGTGTGCGACTGACATGGATGCGATGTGGAGAATTTGACTGTGGCGTTAGAATTCTCCGCGCAGCACCTACGCGGATGCTGCTCCCAGCTGCTTGATTTCGTGGAACTTTATTTGAGCTTGTTCTAGTCTGTTCTGTTCCAAAATTCAAACCATTCGCTTTTCTAGCGGAATTGATAAGTTGAGTGCACAGTGGTAGTGACACTTTACATAGTACGCAATGATCAATCAATCAATGGGGTATATTGCTAATAAATCCGTGTAGGCGATTACTGCAGGCTAAGTTAATTTGAGCATGTAAATGAGCATTTAAACAAACGGACATTAGTTAGTTCTTCCTTTAATAAGGAAGAAAAATGTCTGATTTGGACTGCGAAATATACAAAATTCAGTAGGATGGAACAAGGCTCTAAGAACAAGAGTAGTAACTTGACACTCCACACTTTCATTCCCCTCTACTTCTTCGAAACCACCATTTGGTCATGCATGAAGATCAGGGCAGACTAAACGGTTAGTTAATCGCTAGCTAGTTACGTACGAAACGGGCCGGCATGATCTGTTGTAGTAGTGGACGTCCAAATCAAAGGACACGTGACATATACGAAGAGCCAGTGACGCAATGACGCATGTGAGAGTTACAATATGGTCGGCAATTCAGCATGCAGCACGCATGACGCATGCATGTTGATCTTAGGTTTTCTTTGACTTCAAATTCAACCGGCCGCACGTACACAGCTTGTGGGTCAGATACCATGACGTATGTGTACATATCGCCTGACGCATATGCATCGAGAGGCATGGATTTCCCTTTTTGGTCTCTTGGAATTTGGCATTCGCTAAGATTTTCATTGGTCACCCAACTAACCATTTCGGCAATAAATAGGCATGTTTATTGGAGAAAATGAATCTACGTTGCACATATATGACATACGTTATGTGTTACAACCTTTCATCTGAGTCCACGTACGCAAAATATAATTCAACCAACGAGAACAATTCTGGTGCTCCAGAGCATCTTGAGGTACTCCGTCCCGTACTCCATGTGAAATTTTTTTATCAAAACGTGCATGAAAAATTCAAACATAAATATGGATGGATACATGATGCACTAATGCATGTTCATGCATAATTTGAGATTGAAAAAAATATGAGGAAAGAGCTTGACACAAACTCTACCCTGCTAAATACAACCAAAGTTCTATCATCGTAACCGGACTCGTACAAATATTCGATATATATTCTAACAGGTGGATCCAATTATCACCCCATCTTAACATGCACATGATTAATATAAGTATGAGAGATCGAGTAATTCCACGAAAAATCAAGAGATAAACTCATGATGGACCACCTCCTTGAGAATGAGGTGCCAAACACCCTTTTGGATCGAGTTTGAGTGCTGATGGGTATTGGTGGTAACAAAAAACAAAGAGACTTATAAATATCAATAAACATGTTTATTAAAGTTACATTTGTCGATCGCTCTTTCAGTTCTACTGAAATTGAGCATGAATATTAAACAGATCCAAAACTGATGAACAATGCAACAAATCCAACTAACTCGATGCACAACCACTGTGGCCACTCCTCTAATTCACATTAGCTTCTCTCACATGAAAGCAGCAGATCATGAATAATGCCAGGCTCAAAGACTGTTTTAATTATATGCTCTCCAGAACTTTTCTATCAACGCCAGAATCCTTCATAGATCATGGGCGCCGTGGGCAGCCACCATTTGAGCTGGTTGTGCCGCACGAGGGTCCTGCTCTCAGCTGCTGCAGGTACATTTGCCGGAGGAACTGCATGGCACCGTCTCCAGAGACGGCTCCCCGGACCGGCGTCCACACATCGCCGGCCAACGGCCGCGCCGCCGTGCCCGAGACGGCCAAGAACGCCATGATCATCAGGATGATCACTGTCACAGCAGCAATCCCTCTCATCATCGCCATATATATGTATTGCAAATTAATCACCAACAACAACCTCTGATCCCGATCTCAATCAACACAGTTGAAGGAGCTTGTTGATTTGATCGATCTGATCTGCTTCTCTCGTACGTGTTGTTCTCTTGAGGACGAGGTGATGAGAGTTGCATGATTGTCCATGCATATATAAAGGGCATCAGGGGTCGCAATCCCGTAAGTTTCAATATATAATCAAACACTAATCTCACGTGCTTGCTTACCAAATTGACCAGCTCGTTATTTTATTTCAAGATCATCCGCTTTTTCTGTGGAATTGCCTAACTGAATACGAAGTTGTAGTAGTTTATTGCCATAGCAACAATCAATCGAAACGAAATTAACATACCAAGGTCAGACCATTGCAAATCCTAATGACAAGATCGTACTGTTGACTAAGCCCTCGGCAGCGCTCTAAGCTAGCTCCTAGCTCCACATCAGATTGTCACAGGTCAGCCGGTCAGCGAGCCAAGAAGCCAAGAAGAAAGGAAAGAGTTGGGCCGAGGCAAGAGGACTAAAAGACCCAAGAAGAAGCTGGACATGTGAAGCTTATTGCCTTGGGCTGAGCCCATGTAAAAACACTATGTAACGGTGAGGCAAGAGGGGGAGGGACAGACAAGAATGAAACAACTCAGAACCTGAACCTCACATATCACGCTCGTGCTCGAGTTCCTCGTCGGGATTCAGCCAAGTTCCTCCTCCAAATCCCTGCTTCTATCTCCTACCCTTCTGTTCCCCTTGTTCCCGTGATCTAGATCGTGACAATTGGTATCAGATTCGGTCGATTCCTTGGGTCTTGGATTCCGATTTGGTTTTGGATCCGGTGGCGTGTGGCGGCGGTGATTTCATCTAATTTTGGTGGCGTGTGGCGGCAGCGATTTGCTCGATTTGGCGAAGGCTCCCACTCTAAAAACAAGGATGGCGGGGGCGGAAGCGGAAATCAAGGATATCAGCAAGAAATTGGACATCATCCTCGACATGATAGATGGTGTCAACAAATGGCGTCCGACTATCGACACCACGGTGGACGAACTGTCCAGGGCGGTCGGCAAGCTTACATCGCGCATTGAGGTACTGGAGCAACCAAGTGCTCAGCTCCAACCTCCCAAGGTCCCGATGCGCGAGGAGGAGGGACGGGCCAACAGCCACCGCGTCAAACAAAGTTAACAGGGGTCTGCTGATAGGGCCTTAGTCCCTAAGCATCCCTTGGTCAAGGGTGAGCAATCGAATTCCCATCCTCATCATACACTTGAGTTTGGTGATTCGATAGGCAGACCATATACTTCATAACATTCTACTCCTTCCAATCACACCTTCCGAATGCCTAAAACTGACTTTCCTAGTTTTGATGGTGACAACCCCAAGTGGTGGAAGGATAGATGTGAGTGTTGGAGGTATGCCCTAGAGGCAATCATAGAGATGATGATATTCCATTTGTATGTTGTGTTCATTGAATATCCATTGAAGGCTACTTGAATTGATTTGCAATTATGTGAATTGTATGTGAAACTCTTTACTTGTATGGTTATTCTAAAGTTGTCCCTAGTCGGAGTTCATGTGAGGACACACATGAATATTAGACTAGCACATGTATTAGTTGATGACTATGTTTCACAAGTCATGGACATGGAGATGTTGAACTAATAATGTGGACACATGTGGAGACATGTGCTAGGACTGACCCAACACGAGAAGTAGTTCTCTCTTTAAACAACATATACGCTTTGTCCTTAGACCTGAGACTGTCGCATGTATTCTAGATGTGGATCGACCTACTTAGGGGCTATCAAACGCTACGCCGTAACAGGGTAGTTATAAAGGTAGCTTTCGGGTTTGTCAAGAAGCATGCTATGAGATATGGTCAGTCAAGATGGGATTTGCCCCTCTCTGATTGAGAGTGATATCTCTGGGCCCCTCGAGTGATCAGATTCGAAAATGCATGGCCATGCTACGTACGGTTAAGAGTTAACCTACAAAGGGATTCCGAATCACAGGATTGAGAAAGAGCGGTCGGCTTGAAGCTAGACCAAATATCGTGAGGCAAAGGGAATAGCATGTATATTATGTTGTGATGGTTCGTCTGATATGATCTTCGTGTGCGTATAGGAGTTGGCACGTCTTGCTAGAGGCCGCTACCGACTATTGGGCCGAGTAGGAGTACTCGGGCCATGTCTATACGTATCCGAACCCATAGGGTCACACACTTAAGGGGCTGGGAGCCCAATTCGGATCTGATCCGAGTTGGATTAGGTTTAGGAGTACTAATGGGCCTCGGATCCAGAGGCCCATCAGGAACCTCTATAAATAGAGGGGTGGGGGCGCCCTAGGGTGAGCACCTTTTGGCGAAACACACCTGCCGCGCCTCCAACGCCCTCGCCTGTTGCAACTCGCGGATCTAGCAGTCCGGCTTGCGACGCTTCCTCCCTGCACGTGTGGATACCTTGGAGGTGTTGCGCCTGCAGCACTTGGACGAGCCATCGACGAGCCGCCGACGAGCCACGACGAGCCGACGACGAGCCGCGGCACCGGAGGCGATCTTGCTGCACGTGGACGAGCTGCTGGACGTGATCGACTACGTACGACTACGTGATCGTCTTCACTGCATCGACGCATATCTACATCTTCTGCACCAGTAGTGCGTCGAGTGGTAATCCCGTGATCCTTATACGGCAGTTCTTCCTGGTTATACGTGGTAGAAATTTTGATTTGCGCTAGTGTAGCCTACCTCGTATCCCAACAGTGAGAAGTATTTTGACATGTACCACGTACCTTATCATGCTTGGGTTGGCTTTGCTACTATGCACTTTGTGAAAGGAGCTGCTTACTGGTTTCAAACATATGAAGCTATGCATAGAGTTGACACATGGCCTGAATTGATAGTAGCTATTTTTGATAAGTTTGGTAGAGATCAATACCAGAAATTGATGGATGAATTGCTCACTATTAGACAACCGAATACTGTTGAAGCTTACCATATTAAACTTGCTGAACTCCAACATAGAGTTTTAGTCCATAATGGGAATCTAGATGATACCTTCTTTGTTACTAGATTTATGCAAGGGTTAAAAGAGGAAATTAGCTCTGTTATTAGATTGCATAAACCTAAGAATGTTGATACTGCTTTAGCCCTAGCTATTACACAGGAAGAGATTATGACAGCTCGAGAGATATATAAGAAGAAGTCCTATTATAAGCATGAAGCTAAAGAATCTTACAAGAAGGAATTCAAGCTTCCTAATCCAGCCAAAGGATTATTGAGTGAAGCTCCTGGGGAATCTGTCCTCTCTGACTCTAAGGCATCAAACAAGAAGTCTGAAGGAAAATTTGCCTCTATGAAAGCCATGTTGAGAGCCAAGGGACTTTGTTTCAAGTGCAGGGAGAAATTTGGACCAAATCATAAGTGTCCAGAAACTGCTTCCTTACACATTGTGGAAGAAATGTGGGAGGCATTGCAGTTGGAACAGGAAGGACAAGAAACACTATCTTCTGATACTTCCTATGATTCTGATGAAATTCTCATGACTTTGTCTCAGGCAGCTCAGGAGGGAACAACACATAAGAAAACCATGAGATTGATGGGAACCATCCAAAATCAGAAGGTGTTAATCTTAATTGACTCAGGCAGCTCTAACACCTTCATCAGCAAAAAGATGGTTCAAGGGTTGGGTTATCCCATGCTGGCAGTACCCGCAGCTCAAGTGGTCATTGCTGACGGCACCAAACTATAATCTGACATGATGGTTCAGAAATTGGAGTGGTATACTCAGGGCCAAACCTTTCATACTAACATGAGAGTTCTTGATATCAGATGCTATGATATTATTTCGGGGATGGACTGGTTGTCTGATTTCAGTCCTATGTGGGTCCATTGGAAGAAGAAGGTAATGAAGTTTACACACAACAAACAGAATAACTCTCAAGGGCATCAAGGACAAAGTCTAGAGCTATAGTATGATATCTGCCAAGAACCTCAACCATATCATCAAAAAGAAGGACTTAGCACAACTAGTGCACTTATGCAGAGTGGTGGATCCACAGCTCTCTCAAGAATTACCTGAGGAGATCCAACAACTGGTACAGAAACATGCAGCAATTTTTCAAGAACCAACTACTTTGCCACCTGCTAGGCCAATTGACCATACCATACCCTTGCTTCATGGATCACAACCAGTACACATGAAACCCTATAGATACTCCCCACAGTTAAAGGATGAACTGGAATTGCAAATCAGAGATGTGTTGAGAAGGGGCATCGTCCAACACAGTACAAGCCCATTTTCATCACCAGTGTTACTGGTTAAGAAAAAGGATGGCACATGGCAATTTTGTGTAGACTACAGGAGAATGAATGCCATAAGTGTAAAGAACAAGTATCTAGTGCCTGTAGTGGATGAGCTATTAGATGAACTAAATGGATCCAAATGGTTCTCTAAATTGGATCTGCGTTCGGGTTATCACCAAATCAGATTGGCTCCTGCTGATATTCACAAGACATCATTTAAAACACATAGTGGCCACTATGAGTTCAAGGTGATGCCATTTGGATTGACCAATGCTCCTGCTACATTTCAAGACACTATGAAGAAACTATTTGCAGACTATAACAGGAAATTTGTGTTGGTCTTTGTCGATGACATTTTAATATACAGCCAGTCCTATGAGCTGCACTTGCAGCATTTACAATTGGTCTTTGGTGTCATAGCAAAACATCAATTCTTTTTTAAGCCCATCAAGTGTTCTTTTGCCCAACAGCAGCTTGAATACTTGGAACACATCATCAGTTCAGAGGGTGTCACCACAAACCCATCCAAAATTCAGATGATTCATAATTGGCCAATACCTAAGAACAACAAAGAGCTCAGAGGGTTCCTTGGGTTAGCTGGCTACTACAGAAAATTTATTAAAAATTATGGCTTGATGAGTAAAAGCCTCACTGAACTCTTAAAAAAGAATGTGTCCTATCAATGGACTACAAGAACTCAGGAAGCATTTGACAGCATCAAGGTGGCTCTCACATCTGCACGAGTCCTCAAATTACCTAATTTCAAACAGAAGTTCATCATTGAAACTGATGCTTCAGCTCAGGGCATTAGAGCAGTCCTGATGCAAGGAGCCCACCCATTGGTTTTTCTGAGCAAAGCATTAGGACCAAAGAATCAAGGCCTCTCAACTTATGAGAAAGAGTGTCTGGCTATTTTATTGGGTGTGTCAAAATGGAGACAATACCTGCAACATGCTGAATTTGTGATCAGGACAGATCAGAAAGCACTAATCCATTTGGAAGAACAACAATTAAACACTCCAATGCAATAGAAAGCCTTTGTGAAACTATTGGGTCTTCAATTTAGAATACAGTATAAGCAAGGGGCAGCAAATAGGGTGGCTGATGCCCTATCCAGACTACCATCACCACTTGCTCAGATCTCTGACAGTGCACAAGTCATGGCCCTTTCAGTAGCCAAACCAACCTGGCTCTCTAAAGTAGTAGAAGGCTATTTACAGGTTGACCAATCACAAAAGTTGCTTACTGAGCTGGCTGTCTAGCCTGCTGCAATTCCTCATTACATACTATAAGATGGTGTTATTAAATACAAAGGAAGAATTTGGGTGGGCAACAACAATCAGGTACAGTAGCCTATTCTCATGGCTTTGCATAGTAGTGCTATTGGAGGAAACTCTAGGATTACTGCTACATACAACAGAATTAAAGCATTGTTTTATTGGCCCAATATGAAGAAAACCATTGAACACTTCATACATCAATGTCCAATATGTCAACAAGCTAAGGTGGAATATACTAAGCTACCTGGATTGTTATAGCCATTACCTGTCCCTGGCCAAGCTTGGTCTATGAAGAGTTTGGATTTTATTGAAGGTTTACCCAAATCTCAACACTATGATATGATTCTAGTAGTCATTAACAAGTTTTCTAAGTATGGGCATTTCATACCATTATCTCACCCCTTTACTGCACAACAAGTAGCACATTTGTTTCTGTCAAATATCTACAAGTTGCATGGTATGCCTGAGGTCATCATATCTGATAGGGACAAAATATTCACTAGCACATTTTGGCAAGAATTATTTTCATCAACTGATACTACACTGAACATGAGCTCTTCGTATCACCCTCAAATTGATGGTCAAACTGAAAGGCTCAATCAATGTTTGGAAACATATTTGCGGTGTTTCATTCATTCCTGCCCACACAAATGGCATCAATGGCTCCCTCTGGCAGAATTTTGGTACAATACCTCCTATCACTCTGCTTTGGGTAAAACACCATTCTTTGTGCTCTATGGTCATGAACCACGGTAGTTGGGCATCAGGGCAGTTACTGTGTCTCCCTCTTCAAACCTGGAAGAATGCCTTGCTCAAAGGACATTGATGACACATCTCATTCAGCAACAACTACAAAGAGCTCAACAGCGTATGAAACACCAAGCTGATAAAAATAGATCAGAAAGGTGCTTTCAAGTGGGTGATTGGGTCTTTCTCAAATTGCAACCATATGTCCAGATGTCAGTAGCTCAACGGCCAAATCAAAAACTTTCTTACAAATACTTTGGGCCCTATCTGATTACTGACAAGATTGGAGTTGTTGCTTACAAACTCCAACTGCCGGCTAGAAGCAAAATCATCTAGTGGTCCATGTTTCCATGTTAAAGAAGGCCATTCCTCAAGACACACAAGTAAGTATTTGATATTCCTGACGCTTGTTCCCCTGACAGTACTAGTGGTGTTGCTCTAGAGGCGTTCCTTGACCGTCTTCTGGTGAGGCAAGGTGATAAGGTGGCTATTCGTGTATTGGTGAAATGGAAGGGCATGGCTAAAGCTTTGGCCACCTAGGAAGATTTGTCAAGTATCTATGAGAAGTTTCTTGATACACTAACTTGGGGACAAGTCATTGCTTATGGAGGGGGGATGTCACAGGTCAGCCGGTGAGCGAGCCAAGAAGCCAAGAAGAAAGGGAAGAGTTGGGCCGAGGCAAGAGGACCAAAAGACCCACAAAGAAGCTGGACATGTGAAGCTTATTGCCTTGGGCTGAGCCCATGTAAAAACACTATGTAACGGTGAGGCAAGAGGGGGAGGGACGGACAAGAATGAAACAACTCAGAACCTGAACCTCATGTATCACGCTTGTGCTCGAGTTCCTCGTTGGGATTCAGCCAAGTTCCTCCTCCAAATCCCTACTTCTATCTGCTACCCTTCTGTTCCCCTTGTTCCCGTGATCTAGATCGTGACACAAATTTAGAGCTTTAGGTTAAAATAAAACAGTTCAAATATCTATTTTGATCTCAAATGGAAACAATATGGTTCATTCAAATAGCCTCTAAGGTAGTATTTAGTTCGGTGTTTGTGTTGGCACGAAAACCTCATTCGTGTCGGTGATCGGATTGGTACCACGAAGCCGATACAAATGGGGATCGTTATTCATGTTAGCGCTGATACAAATGGGATCGTTATTCATGTTAGCATCGAAACCAGCACGAATAAGGGATTATGCCTGCCGTCAAGAAATTAGCACTAGCACAGATAAGGCCTTATATATCCGAACGGTGCTAATCTATGCCGGCAAGAATAGTTGGAATAGGAATTTCTAAATGAAAAGTCACAAGTCACGTGTTTTTCACACGCGTGCATATCCGGCCTTTGAACCCACGCGACCTCCCACTATACATTGTTCCTGCACATGATAGGGAGTCATATTGGTTTTGACCTTTGGTGTCTAAAAATTTAATTTATCATTTGGGCAACTAATAGCTTCAAATAAAAAAGTTTCAACTACAAAGTTGTAGATCTCATCAAAACATACAATTTTCATATAATGTTTGTCTCCGTCCGAGTCTGTATGCAAAAGCTACGAATTTCCGAATACAAACTGAAATTCAAATTGCATAGGGCTGGAAACTTATCCGTGCCGATGAGAATAATGGGTTATCCTTACGGGCTCAATTTTGATCCGGCATGAATAATAAATTATTAGTGATGGTGCAATTTCAAGCTAGTGCTGATAATAGATTATCTGTGCCATCTCAAAATTGCACTGCCATGAATAATAGAGCCGGCACGGATTATACTTTTTATGTGCTGGCTCCATTTTTAACAAGTACAGATGAATTATTCGTGCCGCCTCTTAATTTGAAGGCTCCTATTCACCTTCCATCCCTCAAGTCATCAATTCGGTCTAAACAACAATGAAAAGGGTAAAACAACAAGGCTAACTGGCCACTCCACATTCCTTTCCTTTACTTCGAAACTATTTGGTAATGCCACGAAGACCCAGGACCAAATTAATCATATGAAGTGGACGTCCAATTAAGATTATAACTTACAAAGGGGAAGATCATAATTTACAAAGGGGTCAAGAAAGAAGAATATAATAAAAACGTGAGAGTACAATATGGGGTCTCGGCCAATTCAGAATGCGCGCAGCACCTACGGCACAACCATGCTTGTTGCTTTTAGGTTTCCTTTGACTCCAAACTGAACCGGACGCACGCACACAGGTTTGGGTCAAACACCATGACATATGAATCGCCTAAATTTCAGTATGGGTCGATGCATTCTCTTTGGTGTTTTGGAATTCGGCCTTGTTTTTCCTTGGTCTCTGTTTCGTAAACTGAAATGTAAATTGGCGACCAACAACTTGAACATGTGCTTATAGCATGCATATATGTGACGTTATGCTATGGACCTTTCTTTTTGGAGACTCCACGACAACAACGACAAATAAATGCTGCTCAATCGGTTAGGTTAACCCTGGAGGCGTTGGCTATAGCCTGAGAATGGTGACTAGCGTTTTCCTTCCAAATTTTCTCTTTCTTACTTTTTTAGAGAAAAGGAGGAGCTACACTAGGGCTACCTACTTTAGAGAAAGAGGCCTGGATTAGCTAAGAGCCGACGGATTTTGCATGTAGTGTGGGCGTGTGGCTGCTGAACCAATAAATAAATTGGCCGGAAATACTTACCAAAGCATTTATGGTCGTCGAACAATTTCCCAGTACTTGGTCAACAGAACATTCAGGAGCGCCACTGCTCTGAAATAAGCTATTGTGTCCATGTTGTATTCGTTAAGGTGTGCATGCATTTGAAGATTCAACCTTTTTCATTTTTATCAACAATAAGTTGTCTAGGAAACATTTCCATTGACAGGACAAATGCTCAACATTCATTTTTACATATTTATTATATGTATTCATAAAAGGACTTCAAGCTTTCCAAAATTTATCAATTTGAATTGAAACAGCCGGCAAATTTTTTTTATATATAACATGTAGTGCAAACATAGAACTGAGTGTAGCCCAGCTAATTAGGATCATTGTAGTAGAAATCGGCTCAAACCGCGTTCGAGTCCTTAACTCGGCAGGGGTGTTCACATTTTTCATGTATTTATTCTCGGATTTAGTGGCACCATTCTTACAGTGTTTTGTAGTCCCTAAAATGTGTTGTGAACAATGAGATTTTTCTTTAAGCGGCAATGCAATTCTTTAGTTATTAAACATACTTTTTGAAAAATCATCACTCATAGGCACCACCTCTTTACGTTGTGGTAAAGATGTGAGGGTGTGATTCTACCCACTAGGGTTCATATCCTTGTGCCCACCAATCAAAACAGCATGTGATAGGAGACGTTCTGAATGATATTTGAGTGTGGCGGTGTGTAGTCATGGATGCCATCCATGTAGAAAAAAAAACACTCATATATACCCTAATCTTGTTATATATACGCATGGTGTGTATGCCGATGTTATATACTTTTAGAGTCGTACAAGGCCAATAATGAAGACAACTATAACACCCATACACACGCTCAAATGTGTGCGCACTCCATTAGCGGGTTAGGTTTATTGTGGTGAAATCTGTTCACCTAGGTTCTGAGTAGTACGACGTTTCCTCAAAAAAGGTTCTGAGTAGTACTGAACTCAGCATGGGTATTCTTATTTTTTGAATTTATTCTATGAATTAGTCGGTGATATTTATCAATGATAGGCGGAATCCCATCGACAACGATGTGCCCATACGTGGTGACTTCGTCAAACGTGTGCACTCCCTACATCGGGTGACGGTCGTACCATGCAAGTGAATTAGTGTCAAGCTTTGTATTCCCAAAAGTGATTACAAAGCATGCCTTTTATAGTATTGAACGCATCAGAGTGTGCACTTTCAAAATACGTAGAAACAAAACAAAAGCTGACTTACAATGTAAATAAATCTATTTTATTCAAGGTACATTTCCACTTTTTATTACAAAACTGAACAAGGATGAATATAACCCAAAAATTAACACAACCAATCAAACCAATTAAGAAGATAAAGCTATAACTAAAGAATACCAGCACCACCGCTTCCACTACTCCTCTAATATATAATTAACATTACCCTCTCTCACATGAAAGCAACAGATAATGCATGGTGATGCCAAGGTCAAAGATTTTTTTGTAGGCTCTCCATCACTTTCCTGTCTCAACCAGAATCTTTCATAGATCATGGGTGCCGTGGACATCCACCATTTGAGCTGTTGGTGCCGCACGAGGGCCCCGCCCCCAGCTGCTGCAGGTATATTCGCTGGAGGAACTGCACAATACCGTCGCCGGAGACGGCCTCCCCCTCCCCTGCCGACGACCACACTTCGCCGCTCAACGGCCGCGCTGCACCTGAGATTGCCAAGAACCCCAGGACCAGCAGTAGCATCACCGGCACGGCTGCAAACCCTCTCGCCATCTATCACCAACAACAACAAGCTCTAAATCTCTCGATGAACACTGTTCAAAAGGAGCTTCTTTGCTTCGATTGATCTGATCTGCTTCTTGTGTTCTGTTGGAGACGATGAGATGAGAGCTGCATGCACCGTCCATGCAAATATATAGGGCAGGGTCAGTACGGTAAGTTTCTAGAACTATTCGTGCACGTTACGTCTGTCATGACGAGATGGAGAAATGTTCCAAACAGTACGTGAGGGCACCTGCGAGGATGTTGCAAGAATCGTCAGGGAATTGAATGTTCAAAGAGGCACTAACTTCACATGTCGCTATACTGCTAGCTACACCGGGTTTGTTAAGAATGTGTATATTATTTTGCTTTGGCAGCAGTGCACAAGTTCTTGTGGTGCGCATTCACCTTTTCAGTTGCTCCAGTTTTTTACAAGGATTTTGCAGAATGCGTGGCGAAAAGCAGGCATAATAGGGTTGAACAAGGGCTGATTCGAGAGTTTCTGGAGGTAGACGTGCCTTTTGGATCCAAATGCTGCAGGGATTCGTTGAATCTGGACGGAATTACGTTCCGTTAGAATTAATATTATTATATTAGTGATCAATTAGTATTAGAGATAATTCTACAGAACCTTTCATGAAATGATATGGACCTTTTCGTGAAGGAGCCAACTTCCACGGGACAAGATGCCTTTTAAACCTGCCAATTCCCTTTTATAAATATGTAACCACACCATTCATTTAATCAATAAAGAGAATCATCAGATTCATTCGTTCAGTCTCTCTTCCTGCTTTTAACACATTATCAACTCTCCAATGGCACAGACAGGGGCCAGGAGGTCTCAACACCACCATTCACTGCCAACATCATTGACACTGGCCAGGACTCCTCCACAGCGACTCGTCTTCTAATGTCTACACCACCGGAGGAACCCCTCACCGCCCTCTGATTCTGAAAATCCGCCGCTTGGCTAGCATCACCTTAGACAGCATCGGGGTGATTCCCGATTTGAACTCCTCGGCAGTGGCAGAGGCGAGCATCGCCGGCTTCAGCCCTCAGGCCGGACCTTCCGAGGCCGTATCTCCGGCGGCAGCCGCAGCTGTGGCCTACCCAGCACCGTCCACAGTGGCCAATCCTCGGCTACGTCACGACCATAGATATGAGTTTTCCTCGTATGAGTTTGCAATGAGATAATAATCTAATTATGCTATATCATTTTCTGCTTATATTTTCCCACTAGGTTTTAAACAAGTTTTAATCGTATACGGTCAGTTTCACTCAAAATTTTTCTCATAGGATTTTTTTGACCGAAGTCAGCAGGGGAAGTCCCAACCTATTTTTTTTCAAATTTCTTTATTTCAGACTCATTTAATACGCTCCCATAGGGAGTCGAACCCAGGCCTGCTGGATGCTTCTCAGGTGCTCTAACAACTAGCCTAGAGGCCCTTTCACTTTACATAGGGTTTTTGGAGGTATTTTCCCATATGATAATCAAAGATGATTGAAAAAGGATTACATGAAGTTTACAAGGAGAAAATTGATCAAGGGGAGTGTTAGAATTAATATTATTATATTAGTGATCAATTAGTATTAGAGATAATTGTACACGATGTTTCATGAAAGGGTATGGACCTTTAGTGAAGGGGCCAACTCCTAAAGGACATGATACCTTTTAGGCATGTCCTTTCCCCTTGTATAAATATGTAACCACACCATTCATTCGATCAATGAAGAGAATCATCAGATTCATTGTTTCAGTCTCTCTTTGTAGCACATTCCAAGATTTTACATTGTGGTGGGGGAATGATGTTTTGGTTGTCATTGGTGTAATCCCTGCATAGGCGTGCAGAAATTGTTTAGTCAGCCATAACTCGAGCTTAAAGGACGTGCAGAATGTAATTTCTATAACTTTGACTAACGTTAATAAGTGCCAGCATCAACAACATTAAATTAGTTTCGTAAAAATCACTATAAAATATGCCACATTGTATATTTATGTTTATTGTAAATGATAATAGATTTTCTATAAAGTTAGTCACAATTAGTGAAGTTTGACTTAGGAAGAGATTAAAATGTCTTATATTTTGGAATCGAGAGAGCAGTATGTTATAATACCTCTATTTTTAAATATATGATATTCATAACAAACTAATTAATTAGCTTATCCTATACGCCATATGTAAACAATAAGATATTAATAATTATTTACATAATATGTTTTATTAAATATAAGGATTTATGAAAAAACTTTTAGGGCAACTTAAGCATCAAAGATTTTCCTCACTAAATAGCTGGACCACCTCTAGATTTTCTTAATTGCTGACTAGTGTTTGGACTAATTGATGTATAAATAATTGGTTTTAATAACATTGCATGGGTAACAGCAAAATACTTCTATGTTATCATCAATAAACAATTGGAACCCATAAGAGAACTTAATAGTTTGTGGGACTGCATCTGGACACTCAAATTTATTATATTTAGGGACAAAGTTTAAACACAAGGAAAAGGGAGTAAAATATAATAAGTAAAGTGAGATATTGATATGCGAATTTCAGACATTATCCGAGTGTTATTTGACCCTAAGTGGTCTCGTGGGTCAACTGTCGATCCATGTGGGGGCATATCAAAGTAAGGCAGTGTTCGAGTCCTGATTGGTGCTAGTACTCGCCTGGCAACATCGCGTCCTTGGCCGACTAGTCCACCCCGAGCATAGGAGACAGGCTTATGGTCCTGAGTTTTGTAATGTGTATTTGGATATGGAACCTGTATCATAAACATGTAGAATGATTGGGAGAAAAATATAATATTTTTGCAATGCATATAAATAACTATCTCTCCTCCTATTGATCTTAATTTTCCCCCAGCAGTAGGAACATTATGTTTAAACACCCGATACCCTCTAGTCGTAGCTTGTTGGTATTTCTTAATGTTATGAATAAATCCGCAAGCGTATGGATATACCGTTGTAGCATTTCACCTGAAGAGTATTCATGGTATCATTATTTATATTTTCCTAAAGGATGGCATTGGTGTAAAAGAGTTTACCAGATACATATTCAGGATAATATACTTAAGTAATAGACAAACGATCATACATGGGTAAGCCATGATATAGTATAGGGGTAATGTGACACACACACAAGCCATACTCAACAATAAAGAATAAACGAATAAGCCTAAGGTCAGCAGGAGCAAGGCATGCAGAGGTCCTAGTTGTGCCTATTTAGACTAGCAAGGGTCATACAAATACATGGTTAAGACTAAGCTCTAAGCACACAACATTACTGGGAGAATATCCCTTCCTGGTCTGCCTGACAAGATATCTTTTAGAACTCCTACGCCATACCCGAACGTGGGGGACTACAAGGATGGATAGAGCTCTCACCACCTGCCGCCCACCCCTACAGGCCGTGGGGTTCAGCCATATCAGAAGATTCCCACCATACCCGAGCACCACGCTCGTGTACATGATAACTACCCTAGTCCCTCTGGAACTCCTACCCTTAGGATCAACAAGTATAGAGCTAGAGCAAGCCTGAAGGCACAACAAACTGATGTCGTAGCTTAGATTAACCAGCCTATCCGCATACATTGCATAACTAGAGGAAGCACAAGATATGGCATGATATACTATCAAAATAGCATAACAACCATACTATATATCATTAATAAGATAATGACGCCAAAGGTTACGTCCCAAAATGACCCCGAGGATGACTTAGCACTACAAGAGAAGAAGTCTAGCCTAGCTCCACTAGCTTAAGGATTACAAGTCTAGCTTGGAGAGAGGGAGAGAGAGGCTTCAAGTGTGGTGTGGTAAAGAGGGGGCTCTCCTCCTCTTCTTATAGCTGACAGAGGGTGGTTCCCAAGGGAATATTCCAGGGAATCCCCAGCCAGCGCCTTGGGGAGTCAACCAGGGGCCGCCACGTGGAGGATAGGTCTGAGCGGCTGTTGACAGCTCTTAAAGTACCAATTTCATGCCATCAACTCCTGCATAAACACACAAAAGGTGAGCATAGTGGTAGGAGTTATTACTTACGAATTCCACAAGTGTTGGTGAATATTTGTATGTAGGTTCATTAAAGGAGAAAACACACCTCAAGAGCAAGGAAACACACTCTCAACTAATCAGGAGTAAGCACACGGATTAAAGGGCCCACAAGCAGGAGTAAATTGACTAGATTCACCGCAAAACACCCCGTACCCAAGTGTGGACCCACCTGGCAGACACCCAGCCAAAGGCGGTTGCAAGAGGCGGTTACCAGGGGTCGGTCGAACTCATGGTGGTCCCACTCACCTCTAGCCGTCACGTGTCGCTAGTTACCAACCTTGCAAAGGCGGTTAGGGAAGATTCCCCAAATATTCCCCTAGGGAACCGACCCAAAGTACCTATAAATACAAGGGGAGGGGTCTCATTTCAAGACACACCACCAACACCTCTCAAGAAGAGTTTAGAGCCACATTTCAAAGGTGGAGTGCTGCTTAGCTAGAGCTTAGAGTAGGGAGAGAGTAAGGGATAGTTCAGAAGCGTTGGGTCTATCGACGCCCTTCTCCAAGCTTGTACCTCTATGGATACTGGCTTCCTTCGGTATAAAGTAAGTTGTATTCGTGATTCCTAGTTTATAGTAGTTCTTATAGTTAAGTGAGATCAGTTCTCTTACTCGCGGGTTCGTCACTCTGTATTATACGGAGTGTTGTAGTTGGCTATGGGACATTAGACGTAGTTGGGCTGTAGTAGTAATCAGTAGTGTAGACGTGGTGTCTAGGCTAAGGGTTATCCTTCATTTTCCTTAGATCCCATGGGCCGTAGAGGTAGGCCACAAGTGGTGACAGCCCTATTGGTCCTCGTAATCCTCCATGTTCGGATATAGCGTAGAGCCATGGTCGGAGATGCCTGACTCATTCAGGGTAAGCCGGTACCCGAAGCGAGTATTCTAACCTGAGAGATCGACCTTTAACTCACCTATAGAGCTATCTTTAGGAATCCTCTCTACCCTCACCATCCATCTTGGTGTGTCCTTGGATCGACTAAACTAGGAGTTAGTACACACACGTTCCCTTAGATTCGATACCCTTGGAATACTCTGAGGTGAAAGCTACAATGGTATCCGTGCACTTGCGGATTTATTTGCATTCGTTAAATATACCAACAGCGGCCACCGCCTTGGTTCGGCCGACCCAGGTTGGTGCCACCCCGTGACCGTCTTTGTGTGGTGGGCTGCCAGATGGGCCTTGGTGTTGGTCCTCAGGGACTCTCTCTAGTTTGGGCTGATTTGCTCTGGTATGTGGGCCCTTTGATCTTTGTGCTTCGCGTAGAGTGTTCTGTAGTGCGTTTCTTTGGCGTTCGAGCACGTTTCTCCCCTTATGCAGACTTGTGTTTCTGAAAATATTTATTCTCCAATACATGTGGAACTAGGTTATTCTAAATAGATATGTGAGTAAAAATGTTAGTTTTCTTTATTTGTTGAGTAATGTCACTTAAGGGCTGTCGATATAGCCATGCCGTAGGGAGTTGGCTCATGGCTCATCCCATGTCTCGATTTTGTCAAAGGATTCAAAGCTTCATGGATTAAAGCTTATCCTAGTTGAGTACCTTTGCAATCATTAGGACTTGTTTGGATAGAAGAGGATTAGAAGAGCATCAAATCTAAAATGAACTAATTTCCTCTTCAATCCCTTCTATTCCACTTCAATCCACTAATATCCAAACAAAACACGACCACTGAAGCTAGGATATCTGTCACTTTCTTATGAAAAGTGTATGGGATGATCACAAAAACAATAGTAGATATACATAAATGAATATGAGACAATTGGGAACTGTGAGACAAGATGTGCAATGCGTGGTATATTCATGCCTATATAAAAGGCATGGGTCCATCATTTTTCTGGAATATGATAGTGCGAATGGCGTGCATCATCATGACGAGGCTTAGAGGTACTCTCTACCAAGTACGAATGCACCTTCAGAGATCTATGATGTTAGGCATATCGACAGTAATGTTCAAAGAAGCTCCCACGTCACATAAGTATATAGTTTTGGTAAAATTATCTTGGTATGGAGGATGAATTGTGCAACCCTTGAGGCTAAACGGTAGTTACATATGTCGACCAATCAAAAGGCACAGGAGAATCTAGAAATTAAAAAAAATTAGATGCTAAAACGTAAGAAAGTGACTTGTAGATGAGTATCTGAAAAAAAACGCTAATCTATACACTTACTTTTGCCATTTTTCCTAATACTCTTAATTAAGCCCAGTTTTGTCGATGGATTTGCAGAGACTAGAGCAGTTTAACTAAGTTCTAGCGGTTCACGTGCGTTTTCCATTTCATTAGGAGGCATGATTGTTTTTATCCGGAAAATGAATTGAAACATTAGCGATTGCAGATTGCGGCGAAAAGGCAGGGTTGACTATGCCGGCTTCAAACCATCGCCTGATTTGAGATTTCAAGGAGACCAACAAGCTTTTTGCTTGCAAATGGTGCGATTAGTTTGGTTGGTGTGCCCCGCGCTCGTGCGGTGGTGCTGAACTTGGTCGGTCAGAGTATGTTATTTTGACCAAAATCAAGTACAATGGCAAGCACAGCCATCTCCAACGGTGAGATCAAAGTCGTCTCTTGGGGAACAAAACTTCGACGCAATGGCTAGCACAATAATGTTACGATGTATAATAGACAGGACTCTAACCAATTTTTAAATAACATATTATATTAATTGTCTATATTGTTGCCTTTATGTGATATTAATTTTAAAATTAATAGACGATTGTTGTCAAACTGTTTGTACATGCCTAAGCAACACTTGTCTATTTCTCTAGTACTGTACTACTATCCTTCCTTAGACGCATCGTTAACTAACTTCTTTTCCCATGCATAGACAGTAATTAAATATAAATTGAAGAAAATGTCAGCATTTTATCTACTCCTTAATTATTGTGCCCAACTTTAAAATTGTGAAGTCAAACTGATATACGAACCCAAACGTATTGGCATATAGACAACACTAGACTCAGTCGTGCAAGTTTTTAGATAAAGATCTTGGATGAGAGATGAATAATTTAGATTTATTTGTATTTCAAGTAGCTGGGATATCAAAATAAGGCAATGAAAACTTCTTGAGCTATGAAAAAATTTACATGTAAAGGAATGCTAAGAAATTGGTAATAAAAGGTTCTTGAGCTATGAAAAACCTTACCTTGTAAATTTTTTGGACTAAATCTAACAATCTACCATGTCACACACAACCATGTGATCATGTACATGTTTCCACCCTCCACCCCCAAAAAAAACACAGAAACAACACACACCAAAAACGTATAGTTCTATAAATGTTCGAGGTTTTCATACCCTGAAGCTCTAATACCAGTTGTCAAAGTTT
Source organism: Setaria viridis (assembly GCF_005286985.2). Taxonomy (NCBI): domain Eukaryota; kingdom Viridiplantae; phylum Streptophyta; class Magnoliopsida; order Poales; family Poaceae; genus Setaria; species Setaria viridis. Next base: position 10,183,946 of record NC_048266.2, read on the forward strand.
ACAGTAGTCTACCGTTGTCTAGTGACCAGTGTAACTGTGAGTTTACAGCTTTAAGACGAACAAACATGGCCTTAGACCTAGGTCAATACTAAGAGCTGCTACACCAACCAAGCCATGGCCTTTTGACTTAGCAACCAAAACAATTAACCGGGTGGGTAATAAATTATGTTTTCACCATATACAATGTGCTCTTCCAACATCAATTTTTGATGTGTAAATAAACCTAACAATTATCTTGCCACACACAACATTGTAAATCTGGAGATGATCTAGTAGACTCCCTCGCAACTCTCAACGAGTTAGGGATGGATCTAGGATAGGGGCTAGGAGGGCTATCCCTACAGCTCTCTCCATGGAGGCATCGCTTCCATCCCCTACCTTAAAGACCAATAACCTAATCCGATCTCAAGCTAACTGAACCTGAAAAAAAAATGCGAGCCTTCTCGCTATGAAATTGGCGCTACAATCAGATGGTGATGACATAGTGGACACGGCGACAATGATGAGATTGTCCTCCACGTATTCATGTTTTGATTATTTATATATTAAATTTTAATTAGTTATATATGTCTAGTAAAATCCTTTCCGGTGAAATTTAGGAGCTTGGTTTGTATTTCTTTTGGCTAGGAGTTCAATCTTCCATCTTCTTTTGGATCTGTATTCTCTAAGTTTGTTTCCCCAGCCTTCTGTACTGTGGCAAAAATGTACGCTTTCAATAAAAGCAGATATCATCTCTCTTTTGCAAAAAGAAGCAAAATCCTTCCATATTATTCATTAAAAAAGCAAGTAAGAAACACATTTACATTTCTGTTTGCACATTCTAGCATGCGCATATATATGTTTTCTGTACAAATTGGCACCCACCATCAGTACTCCAAACGTACGTGGGCAAAAAGTTAATAAGAAATCAACCAATCAATCAACGAATCAACCATCGATTAGCAACGGAAAAACTGTAGCGAGCGTGGGCGACCATTGGATCGAGGCGTCGAGAGCTCCATGCCTGCCTCTCCTTGTCCACGATCGCATCTCTGGACACGATCCTCCACGCACAGCTCGATCGGCACGAAACGAGAGATCACCAGAACCCTGCGAAGCGAGAGCACGCGCTGGAGACGCTGCCGCACGGCCGGCCCAGATGCGTGCGGCGCCGCCGCCGTCGTCGTCGGTGACTATCCTATGGCGGGCAGCCGTTGTTGGGGCTGTTGGTCTCGCACGACGCCCCCGGCCCTCCCAGCTGCTGCAGGTACAGCCGCCGGAGCGTCTCGACGAAGAACACGCCGCCGTCCGGCAGCGGCCCCCCGGCTCCGGTGACCGCCCAGCTGCCGTCGCCGCCAAGAGGTCGCGCCTCCACGCCGAGCACCGCCAGGAGCAGCACCAACGCCACTATCACCGGTAGAACACGCCCCGTCCTCCTCCTGGCCACGGCCATGGCTGACGCCGACGACCTCGACTCCCTTCTCCCCTCTTCTAGCTCTTTCTTGTACTAGCAAACAATCTCTGTATCAGAATGAGTTCGCGTAGGTGAAGCTAACTCGACAGCGAACGGGTCGCGCGTTTATATAGAGCGAGAAGGCGTTGCGATTTCTCGGGGGAGGAAGTTGCATTGCATGGCGCGCGGGTGCCGTGCGGCGACTTGGTTTCGCGAGCGCGTTCGTCGGAAGAGTCGCCGCGCGAGACGGGCGGCGCGCGCCCGACCGACCATACATGCTAGCCGCCTCAGCGTTGCACCGGCGCGCACCGTGTGGCGGGTGCTTCGGATTAACGTGGCATGCATCGATCTGCATGTGTGCCTGTCTGGTAGCAGCAGTGGAATTAATGGCACCGCAGCGTACGGATCATACCTTTTCGCGGCCAGTGGGCGGGGCCGCACGGCGGCGAGAACGTCAAACGCCGGAGCCTGCCGTGTTGACCCATGCGTAGGTGACATGGCAATGAGCTGAGCTAGCAGCCGGCTTCAAGCCAAGAAGGCCGATTAATTGGGCCAACGTTGCCGTGGCAGAAAGGCTAGCTACTTCTTCAGCTCCATTTTTCTTAAGGATGGGCTGCTAGGCAGAGAGGGAGAAATGTTTGTTTTTTCTTTTACTAATTTTTTTCTGTATGGAGAGGGAAGGTGGTTAGAGTTTGACCAGGAAAATCGCCTTGTGGGCCAAGGCAGGTTCCGGTTTGGGAGGGGATCTAGTTTGACTTCTTGGGTCAGCGGAACGGTTCCAACAATTTGTCATGGACTAATGCGGGCTAGCTACTTGTCGGGTCCTCCTCTTCGTTCAGACGGCGGTCAGAAACTTGGAATTCTTGCATCATTGCTTTGCTTGCATGGCGTTCAGCAGCAGCCGAAGCCCGCACGCTCGCTCGCTCTCCATCGTCGTCGTCCTTGGGTCAGAATTTTCACCTTGGGCTGTTGTTTAATCCAAGTCAAAACCTGCACAGCTGATTTCCAAGAAAGCGCTCGCAAAGGCTGGCCAAAAGTTTGTTTCGGCCGGCTTCATCTTCCTTTCCACAGTATCTTCCGTGTACTGAGCAGCTACTACTAACTTGTTTGAGACAAACTTTGAACTGCGTTACCAGTGTTCCAGGGCAGGACGGTACCTGAAGGTCGAGTTCAATTCCTGAACTAGCTGTATCATCGCTAGCTACCGGTATGCACCGAGTACACATGCTGTCGCAAAGACGCAAACAACAATTATATTCTTCAACCACTAGCTACATTGGCGTCTGTCAGATCATGTGGCGTTTTCCTCGTGCCGGTGCACGAGATTTGATCATCCCGCTGGGTCAAGCGCTACGACCGCTTCTACCACCTACCTACGTCATGTGCCGCGAGTTTCGTCTCGTCGTCGTCGCGCGTGCTGCACGGCTTGGCCTGGCGACGGAGACGTGGAGCTGTCGTTGGTTGTAGGCAGGCACGCAGGCATCATGGGCTGCTCCCTTCCCTGGCCGCCGCCCTGCCCCGTCGTCCAGATATGATGAAGCATTCCGTTCCGACTTCGGAGAAACCACCCGATCGAGTAAACTGTTGCAGTCCAGGGTGAGGCGGCTCGTCCGTCACTGTTCCAGCAGACCTCCCTGCACGGAACATAAACACGCGTCGATCTTCAGTTCAAGGTCAGCACTGTAGCTGAGTGTCTCAATTAGTCAGCTTTCCCTACGGAGCTACAGACAAGAATCACAGCACCTGCAACTTGAAGATTTGCCCTATGCCGGTGCGCGAGATTTGACCAGGTACCGGCAGCCAGCAACAGCATGCATGTTAGGCAACACAACCTACGACCACTTCAAAAAAGAGACGCATGCAAGGCTGTGACTTGTACGGCTCTCTCTGTCCTGCTCCTGCCTCCGAGAGCCCGTGTTGCGAGCGCTCCACGGCGATTCCCGTCGTCAGGGTCAACATTATAACACCCTCGTCCCAAGCGGAAGCACAAGGTTCCGAGAAAATGCTTGCCCGGGTGGACTGTAGACATCAGAGAAATTCAGGCTTCAGCACCGGGTGGACGGACTGTAGGAAGGGTGCCTTGATTGTCAATTTGCCAGCTGCCCAACTCCCTGCACGACAGGCAATGCAGAAAAGTAAGCACAACTTCATCGTTGTTTTGAATCTAAACTCAGTGATTAAACACACCGTCGGTACAATTCACGCGGTACTCCAGAATATGCTCATTAATACCTGCTCATTAATACCTAACCTAGTAATCTGCACAGGGTGAAGAGGTCTGCAAAATTGCGACTGATGCGCTCAACGTCTTGTCTCTGTTATTCTCTCTCCTACCTCATTTTTCTTAGGCAGCTCTGCTTACTAGCAACATGCATCAAGATCATCAACATTACCGGAGGCAAGAAACAAGATTTCTCACACCAGCCACAACAACAGATCACCCATGCCAACTTGGTTTGCGCTGACTTCTACGCTTGATGCACTACTACAGCTCATGTCTTCCCAGCAGTAGAAGAAACAACTGGCAGGAACAAGTCAGCACACATGGCTGTCATCAACTGACAAAATGTGTACCACTGCCAGCATCACTATGGGTCCAATTCACATTCGATTTTTGCTCTGGTTTGAACTTTTACATCTGGTGCTGGGGTTTTCATTTTGTTGATCCTTCAGAAAATGTGATCACTGATTGTTACTCTAGCCTTTGCAACTTTTGAACATAAGATTGCAGAATTTAATCACATATATATATATATGTATATACATATATATATATAGAGAGAGAGAGAGAGAGTGTTATATACTACTACATGAAGGTAGAGGTGTAACTCTTTTAGGAGAGATTTGTGGAAGAAAGACTCGCAATAGCTATGAGGCTATTAAGGTTGTTGACACTCGCATGGCTAAGACAGAATAATAATAGTCCACGTGAGAATTTGCTTACAGTACTTCACATTCTAAAAAGTGCATTACTTGTACCTGAAGTAAATGCTTGGAAAAGAGCACAGCCATTGAAAGGTCTTGTGATAGAATGATATGGATCTCCTCTATTACTCGCCTACTTCAGTTTCATAATTGTACGGCACATACTCTTTAAAATTTCTTAAAGTGGACCTAACACCAATTCGAGCTTAAATCATAACCGTTCAGAACTTCTGGGTTCTGCTTGGTGGTATGCACATAAGTTTTGCTAATACAGGCACTAATTCAAAGATACACCACTACGTGACAAGTTACTTGTTTACAGAGATACTTGCCTATGTAATCTCAAAACTAACAAGCGCAAGTGAGTTGATACTTACTTATTTACCTTTCTGTGATGGAGCATGGATGCAGCACATCTCTAGGACTGTAATCAAGTAATCGTGGAGCCCTTCTCTCCAATATGGACACTGAAGTTTGATGCTCAAGCCAACCACAGAAATTGGCAAGAACGATGAGGCTGAGGTATGGTGAATAGAACAGCATTTCTCCAACTGGGAAGTACTCAAAATAGTATATCCATCTTGACCAATACTTGTGTAATCCTGCAATAGTTAGGCCCTTTTTTATCTTTCTTTACAATAGAGGAGATTGGCAGTGATATTTTGGCGGGTAATTAAAATCAATAATACAAAGCAAATAATTTAACATACGCAGAAGATGCCAATAGCAACCTTGACAATGCTATTGTAGACAGCAGACACTGTTAACAATCAAAATACTGAAGCTGGTACATGTCTCAAGCTAAGAATCCTTAAATCCACATTTAAAAGGTCCTTTCCATGATCAGAGAACTCAGGCAAACATTTTTTTCCAGATGAGAGTCAGATAATTGTTGAATATGTAGTTTCTGTGATAACACAGCAGAGTACCATGACAGATAAAACTAGCTGATAATGGCAGTGTTCCAATATCACTATATCAGTTCTCATCTAAGAGAACATTAACACTTTATTCTTTTACACTCTACTACTGGATTCTTCCATGCATCCTACGAATACATATTTTTTACAATTGCCAAGAGAGTTGTGTGTGAAGATTCTATCAATGAGAGTTTAAAATCAATCATGGCGCATTCATATAAGAAGGTTTTTTTTTTGGAGGGGGGGTTAACCTTCAGAGCATATGAAATACAAAATGGTAATATAGCCTATGCAAGAGGGGCTAACAACATGTGGCTGTGCTCTGAACATCTTAATGCTTTCCTAACTGAAATTTTATGACTTCGTACATTGGTATCTGTTCACTTACAATCCAATAGGGGCAATATGACTTGGATAGCAAATTCAATTTCGTGCATTTTACAGTAACTGCACTCATACTGTAAGACTGTAAAATCAGAAAAAAGAAATGAAGTAGTATCAAACCAGCAATGACACGATTAACAGAGGAATAACCTGATTTGTTGCCACAGCCTCATGTACTGAACTGGATAAGGTTGCTCTGAATTCAGTATGCCTTACAACCCTAACATCGAATGCAAACATGTGTACAGGGTTGCAGCCAATTTTAACCAGGGGAGTCCAGATCCATCTTGTAAGCCAGCTAGGAGTTAGAAAATGGTTTTCAAATTCTTGTGTCAGCACAGTCTGGTGTGATCTTCCCATTACGAATTAAACACAGATATTGCAACTCTAATTAATCTGATGCAAAATTCATGCCAACATTCATGGTCCAACAAACAAGACAGATCTCATCTATGTATCACCGATACAGCAATACTGGTACGGCAATACAGCGATACGCGATTTTGGAAAACACAGTGGTGATATAGCGAGAGTATCGGAGTATCAAAGTATCGGATACCAGTACGGCAGGGTCAGCAAAGTATCGGTGATTCATAGGATCTCATGGTGCCTACTAAGGTCCCGATGCTCTCACATGGTTATCCTTTTGATTCCACTGCTGCATGAAACATTTTAATCTCTCTGTTTCACCAATTTCAGGCAGCCATTCCATGAGAACATCCACAGTCACATAATCAGGAGTGCACCTCTCTTCTCTCATCTGGTCCATAAGTTCAAAAGCCTTTTCTGCCATGTTCTTATCTTGAAGGCCCTTCAACAATGCGTTGTACGTTGTTACATTTGCAGGCACGTTGTTTTCCCTCATCTCATCAAACAGCTTGATGGCTCGATCAACATCTCTGCTCTTGCTGAGAAAGTCAATGACAGTATTGTATATCACGGTGTTGGGTTGAATCCCAGACTCATCCATGGACCTGAAAATTCTTAAGGCCTCATCAGTCTTACCAGCTTTGCAATATCCATGTACAAGTGTACCAAAAGTGACCACAGAAGGCTGACAACCATCATCAATCATCTTCCCCAATAATTCATCCACAGCCAAGAAATCTCCTGCTTTGCACAAGCAAGACAACAAGATATTGTAGGTGTACACGTCTGGCTGAAGACCAGCTCCTTTCATCTCCCCAAGCAACTCATAGGCTTCATGCAACCTTTTCCTCCGGCAAAATCCACCAATCAAGATGTTATATGCCTTTGCGTCCAACTTAAAGCCTGCCTTCTTCATCGATGCCATCATGGTGCAAGCATCCTCCAACCGTCCTGCTTGTGTCAATCCAGATATCATGGTGAAATACATGATTGCATCTGGTGGATGCCCTTGGTCTGCCATCTCATGGAATAACTCCATGGCCATGCCCACATTGTTGCAATGGAGGAAAGCACTAACCAAAGTGCTATAGGTCACAGCATTGCCCCTGGTCTCCAGCCAGGCTGCCCTCTTCTCGCGGAAGAAGTCCAGAGCAGCTCCAACCCTCCCAACTCGGCACAAACCACCAACAATCGTGTTCACTGTGATAACGTTCGGTGCCACTCCCTCTTTCTCCATCCTCCCCACCACTTCGCAAGCCATGCCAACATCCCCCACCCGGCAAAACGCATCAGCCAAGCAGTTATATGTAACTGTGTTGGGTGCACACTCATGCACGCGCCTCATCCGCTCATCCACGAACATAATTGCCTCCTGAAGCCTCCCGGTCTTGCACAGCCCGTCCACTACAGTGTTCAAAATGACAATATCCGGGCGGACGTCCGAGCCTGGCCTGGACATTCCGTCGAGCACCTTCAGCGCCTCCCCGACGCGGCCTGCCTTGCAGAGACCGTTGAGAAGTATCCCGTAAGTGACGACGTTGGGCTGGACGGATGCGCCCCGCATGGAGATGAACAGCTCGGTCATGCCGCGCAGGTTGCCGGCGCGGCCAAGCGCGGCGAGGAGTGTATTGAAGGCGGTGACATCCGGCGCCGGCGCGCCCGCTGCGAGGGAGTCGCGGAGGAAGCTCGCTGCGTCGGCTGGGGAGGAGAAGCGCGCGAGGAGCTGGGAGAGGAGTGACGCGGAGGAAGGAGGGATACGGTGGCAGGCCGCGAGGGAGTGGAGGATAGCGAGGGAGCCGGGGGTGAGGGGGGCGCGGGACTCCCCGGACACGGCGATGAGGGCGTACAGATCGTCGGCAAGGCCGGGCTCCGCGCGTAGGAGGGAGAGCGTGTCGGAGGAGGGGGTACGCTCGCGGAGGAGTAGGTTGGAGAGGAGGGCGACAGCGCTCGGCGCGGAAGGGTCCAACGGGGATGGGGAGGAGGACGAGGAGAGGCGGCGGAGGGATCGGGTCTTGTTGAAGGCCGGCACAACGAGCCGCCGGGTAGCTGACATGGTGGACGGCGGCGGCGCGGGAGGGAGGCAGCGGTGGATTCGTCCGGCACCGGCAGTGGAGGGGAGCTCTATTTACCATCCATGCTCGGCGGCGGAAAGAACACCGGCGAGCGCGGCGGTGAATGGGGGTATTCTGCGGGATGGGCTGGGTTGAATGCCGTTGTCTTAGGGGGGCTAAGGTGATATGGGCCTGAGGTAGTTTGTCAAGGGCTCAATCAGGATGGGCTGGGCTGAATGCGGAGAGGGATTGCGAGATTGGTTGGGTTGGTGGGCGGAGTGGTTGCGTTCCGAGCGGCTGAGTTCTTTGAAAACGAAGAATTTAGCCCAAAATAGCCTATACATCTGTATATACTTGGTTTTTAGATAAGAGGAAAAAAAAGTGTTAGTTATTTTCGTTCTGAGGATAGCAGCTGGAGATGAGATGAACAAGATTACAAGAATGATGGAATACGAGTGACTAGTGAGTGCAGGAACAGAGGAAGAGCACGAACTTTTCCATTTCCTTCTTCTCCCTGCATAGGACCAAGGCATCATGGACAAGGTGGAATGGTCATGGATTTTTTTTTTTCAGAACCACCTTCATTCATATTTCTTTTTTTCTTTCATTTGGACATCTTATTTGCATACACTGCCAATCATCCCAACCTGTACAGGCTTGATTCTTCTTTTTTCTCTTTACTGCACATATGTACAGGGTACAGGTACAGCGACACAACCGGCCGGCATGCAGAGGTGAAAAAAGAGCATGCAATGCAGTATGCAGGGGATGATGCAGCGCAGCAAGAAGCCAAGTAAACCACCGGAACAACGCGCTTCGACTGGCGCCCTTCTCCAGTTCTACTCGGCATCTTCCTGATCGTCGTCGTCCTCGCCTCCGACCAGGTAGATCTTCTGGCCGTCATTGACCGTGTCGACGTCGAGCACCCTGGCCCCGTCCTCGCAGAGCAGCCGCAGCCGCGAGCCCGGGCCCCGCACGCCGAGCTTCTCCTGCGCCGACGCGACCAGGCCCTCGATGGTGTGCGGGATCCACAGGAGAACCCCCTCCTTCCGCCGCTGCTCCGCGCCGGCGCCCGCCGCCCGCCACGGGTGGTAGGGGAACACCGAGCACCGCCGCGGGTGCATCTTGTCCCTGACCTCCTCGCCGCGCTCCGGGAACTTGGACAGCTCGTCGGCCCGCGCCTGCTCCAGCAGCGCCAGCAGCATCCGGCCGCCGCACTTGCGCGCTTCGTCGAGCGGAGTGGTGCCCCATCTGCACACAACATTGTGGTAGATAATGTCAAGCTTGCGTTCTAAGTTACTATAAAAAAAATTGGCATCAAATCGAGCTTGGACGTGTACCAACCTGTCCGTGGCGAACACGCTGGCGCCGGCCTCGACGAGCATCTTGGCGATGAGGTAGAGGCCCTCGGCGGCGGCGATGTGGAGCGGGGTGCGGTGGTCGTAGTCCCTGCAGTTGGGGTCGGCGCCGCAGGCCAGGGACCGCCGGATGAAGTCCGAGTCGCCCTTGGCGACCGCCGTGCACAGGTGGCTGCCGGCGTTCTTGAGGCTCAGCTTGGCACCCTTGGCGTACAGCAACGCCGCCACCCGCTCGTGCCCCTGCTTCACCGCCTCCAGCAACGGCGTGTTCCCAAAGTGATCTGGCAAGAAAAATGTTGACATGATCAAACAGGGGGGAAAAACTGGAGACGGCAAGACAACAGGGATGGAATGGCATCGGATCGGGCGTGGCGAAATACCGGTAAGGTTGATGTCGACGCCTTCGCCGATGAGGAATTGCACGACGTCCTCGTAGCCTCTGGAAGCCGCGAGATGCTGCGAGGAAGAATAAGATCGCATCACAAACCTGAGCTGATATCAGTTATTTACCAATGACAGAGGCACGCATTCTGCATTTCTGCTCTTACAAGAGGAGTCCGTCCGTCGTAGTCGGTGTTCTTCGGGTCGGCCCCCGCCCGGATCAGGCTTTTCAGCTGTTGCAGGTCGCCGTAGAAGGCGGCGCTGTTGACCCGCAGGGTGAGCTCCGCCTCCTGCTTCCCGATGTGGAACGTGATGTCCGACTCCAGCTGCTTCACCCGCCCGCCATACTCGCTCTGCACCCAGCCAGTAACACACCAACGCATCAGGAGACATCGTCCACTGGCCATGCACGAAACCACTGCAGAGTTCAATGGCATCAGGAGCCATTTCAGGTGCGTGATGTACCCCGGACTCGGAGAGGTTGCTCAGGATCCTCCTCCCGTCGACGAAGTAGATCTCCAGGATGTTGGTGAAGGACTGCTTGTCGAGACGCAGGAGCCGGCAGAGCTCGCAGACACGGACCGTGTAGGGCTGCGGTATGTTGCAGAGGATAGAGATCTCACCGAAGGAGCTCTCTGGCGTCAGCATTAGCAGAGTCTCTTCTTGGCCGTCTTGACCAATGCCAACACCTTCCTGCAGAGAGCAAGAACTTGTATAAACACAAGTATCGACTCAAGAATAAGATGGTTATGGAAACTTCACTGAAGCGCTGATGGTTGTTAGATGGGTTTAAACTCACCAGTGCACCGTGGCAAACAAAGTATAGCTGATCAACCGCGCTTCCTTGCTCCAAAATGACTTCTCCTGGTAAGAAGAACTCCTCTTGCAATCTGATCACCTAAAGAGCACAATAAACATGTTACATAAATCTTGGGGACAATATTGAAACGAAAAAGAGTATGCATTAGATCAACATGAACAGGGAGCACTTACTATCTGTTGAATGAACTCTGCTGAACATCCCTTGAACAGTGGGACGCATTCGACATATGGCTTATATAGTGTTTGAGAAATCTGCAAAAAAAATACATTTATCATCAGTCCCAAGTTGCATAGCACTAGTATTTTAAGCTGACAGTTTCAGCAAAGACAGTTTTCAGAGTTACTCCAGGAAGGATGGAAGTATAAGAAAACTGTGGCTCATCACCTTTGCACGAATAGAAATTGGGATATCCTGAAGGGCAGAAGCTTCGGTGTAGCTGCTTTCATACTGCAACCTCAAGTGTCCTTTGATCTGCTCTCTTATTTCCTTTCCAAGTTTATTTCTGTTCATATATCTGATCACTTCTTTCATCTTGTCCCTAAACCGCTCCGTTCTGGAGCCTTTCACAATGAGTGCAGTCATGTTACCGATCAGGTAAGCTCCCAGAATCATATCAAAGGAGACATAGATCATGATGAATATCATTTCCCTGATATTGACAGCATGTATGTCACCATAACCTGCAGAGGAAAACAGAACATTTCAGCTATTTTGAATACACAAATTTGCTAAGATTTTCAGAAACAAATGAAAATTATGTTCGAAAAAAGAAACAAATGAAAATGGAGTAGCGAAAGTCATGAGTTGGAAAACTAGGAGATCACAACTCACCGACAGTTGCCATGGTGACAATGGCGAAGTATAACGATGTTATATAGCGCTTGGCAAGATCGATCTCCCTGAAATGTGCGTAGCTGTAGTCCCCCAACTGCAAACTCCCTATCCATGTATACCCTTCCATTGATTCAGGAAGCGTTGTAGCCAGGTAATAGAAGATACAGGCTGCTGTGTGGGTACAGTAGAGTTCCACAACTATAAGCTTTACTATCCTTGTGAAAAGGTAGTTGACACGTATGTCCTTTTCCAACTGCCAGAAGAACTCTGTAACCTTCAGAGCCCGTGTCAAGCGAATCCATAGCAGGTATCTTACTTCTTCTTTACTTCCACAAGCCTGTTAACAGAATTCATCATGAGATATCTAATCACAACAGAAGAGTGAAAAGTTGATTGCAGCATAAACACCAATCCACAACTAATGAGCTCAAAGTTTTCTTTAGCAGAAGAGTAACCTTGTAGATGGCATCCCATGGGAAGCAACCAAGAAGATCAAAAATGAAGCTTGATTTGCAATACCGGAGGGCAATAGCTGTGGGATCATAGATGATTCGGTACGTGTCTGGATCACGGTACGCCACGAAAAATTTCACAATAATGTCTATAAGGAATGCAATCTGTCCAGCTATGTCCAGGAAGAAGAGCTTTCTTGGGAGCCCTCTGAAGAAGCCAAATTCCAGGGGCGTGAAGAAAGAGCTGTACACCGCCCAAACCAGTATGAACTTGGTCCATAACCGATACCACCTGCAGAAAGGCCATCCAAATTAAAGAGATTCACAGTTGAGGAAATTATGAACCTAGTTTATAAACATATTCACATTTAAACAATAATTTTAAATCCACCATTAATGACTATAGTGCTTCAAGAATTGCGAGATTTAGGTAAAGCAGGATCCAAAAATTGATACAAATAATAAACAAAAAAAAAATGTTCAACTTTGGTTTAGCACAGCCATATGATTTTGTTGCTTTGTAAGCTATCCGTTTGAGAGACAGCATCTAGAACCACACACGACGCTTGCTTGTTAGGTCACAAGTAGGTAGACCAAATTGCATGGTTCCAGGTGAGTTCATACGCACAACCCATTCTCATGAGCACATGCCCATGTCTGAGGTGATCAATGTGGCCGTGAGTGGGATCCGCTTGTTGGGCACCCATCTAATGATCCTGCTGGCAATAAACTAGCTCGAAAAGGACCACCTGAAATGATATAAATTTAGGAGACACTAGAATGCTGCAGAGCACCTCATCTCCTGTCACAATCACCAGAAGGGTGAAACAAAGACCAAAAGTTTTACCATGCAGGTTATATAAATCTCACGCCTTCTTAACAGCTAGTAATTCAGCAGAAAATTTGCATGCTGATGGTTCATGAAGTTTATCGAAGCCATTTTTTTACAATCTGTTTAAGTAGCTTGCTGAATAATTTTTTTTACAATAACCGAAATCCACAATCCGTTGTCGCATCATAACTTGTCATTCTGGCAGCTGGTCAAACTGCAAAATCTTCATACTATCACTAACCTGATTTCATTATGCGTGATCGCCGCTGATTGAAACTACGACAGTCCACATCAACACAATCGTATAGCTGTCCAGGAGATTACTCCACGGCCTTACAGATTGGCAACCTACGCACCCCCCTTAAAAAAAATGCTTTAGGACGCGATCCCAAACACTTCACCCCAAGATTAAATAGCAGCTCCCCCGTAACAATCCAAAACTGCTCGATCAGGGCATCCTGATGAGTTCAAACTTCAAACCCACCCGTCAATATCAGCCAAGTAATCAAATCAAATTGGAAGAGCTGGACCTCTTCAGCTGCCGTACACCTGATTGGCCTTCAAGGGGACGGGTGCTCGTATAACCTATAGCTTAGTTGTCCTATTGCGATAAGTGCGCGGATTGAGCGTTATATATTGTGTGCTGGTTGACTTTTGCGTGGTAACAACTAAGCACACATGGAAGATTGATGTGGATAGCTCCGATATTTTGCTCATGTTCATCGTCTTCAGAAATTAAAAAGATCCCGTGCACCTCAGCGTTCAGCTCGTTTACGCATGATAAATAAAAAGAAGAACGTCAGGTTGGGAGGTTTTTGCAGAGTTTTTCATGCTGCCTGATGACAGAAAGAACCCAGCATGAAGAATAAGGATGACAGGCAGAAAAGCAACCTCTAGAAAATTTGAATATTCATGCAGGAGGAAGAAAGCAGAAGCTACATACAGCTCCCTCTTTATTTTAACGTTTGTTTTCAAATGGAAGCGATTTGTTCAGGAATTAATTCATTTTTGGTGTTATATTTTTCCTCCTTCTCATGCTTTTTCTATTCTGTGTGCTCATTCTGCTAGCAAAAATCAAGCGGCAGCAGGTAAACTTTATAAAACGCTCAAGTTGTCATGATAGCATTAACGAACTCTAACATGAGGAATATATTAGGCATTTTTTGTGCCATGTGGAATCTAGCAAGCATATTTGCTGCCCCTGTCGATATGACGAGCAGTACCCGGTTTATGGAGCTCCATATAGTGGCTCAGTCACTAAACTCTGCTTCCAGGAACGAAAAAAAAACAGCTACTACCAGCGTGATCCAATTAAATTAGGCTCATGTTTGTGTGGCCGTCAAAGCCTACCCCGTGACGGGCAGTCCAAGCTAGCAGCTTGCCCAGCTGGCGAGCACATCATCAACTCGCGAGAAATTTGCGGCTGTGATGCTGATGCACACTCTATTCAGCATCACCACCACATCGCGTAGTAATCCACCATATGAAGTTATGAACGTACGCGCCACATCGATCAAACCAAAAGCTTGAAATAGAACGAAAAATTCCGGGAAATTCACCGCGGGGGATTCACTCGTGGTTGGTAATTAATATCCAACAGAAAATATAATAAATATAGGATTTTTTCTGGTCCTACTGGTCGGTCGATTGCAGCGATTCGCGGGAGCCATCCGATCGGAGGCCGCCGAGCGATCAAACCAAGCGCGCCGCGTCGGCTCGCCGCCATGCAGCTTCCAGAGTAAGCAAACAGCCGACGGCGCGCGGAAGCGGAAGCGGAAGCTTCTAGAGCATACGGGGTTGCGGAGATTGGGGGAGGAGAGTGGCGCTGATCGCGTACCTGTTGTCGGGGTGGATGACGAGGTCGTGGAAGAACCCCTCGGCGGCGCCTTCCCCGCCGAGCGGGCGGCGCCTGCGGCGGCGCGGGCGGAGGCGGCCGAGGCGGAGGTCGGAGCCGAAGAGCGCGAGGCGGCTGCCGCGGGAGGAAGCGATGTGGTCGCGCACCACGTCCACCTCGTACTCCTCCGAGGACTCCGACTCCTCCTCGTGCACCGTGGCGTCGCCCTCCGCCACCCTCCGCTTCGACCCCAGCCCCCTCCCCATCGTCCCCTCCTCCGCGGTCTGTTTGTCACCAACGCAGCAGCGCGGCGGCGTGAACGGCTCGAATCCCGAGCTGGGCAGTGGCGGCGGCGGCAGGCGCTGCTGCTGGTGATGGTGGGGCCTCGGTGGGCGGCGAGCGTTTGAACTGGGAGGGAGACGGGGAGGCGGGGTTATTTATAGGCGGAGAGGCAGAGGTCACCGAAGAGTGGGGGCAGAGGGGAAGGAGAGCAGGTGGAGGTGAGGTGAAGCCGTGAAAAGGTTTTAAACCGCGACGGGGAAGGGATGGATGGTGTTCGGCGCCTCGGCGGTGGGAAGGACGGGACGGGACGGCAAGGGCAGGGGACTCCTGTCTGGCCTCCCAGGGTGCCGGCACAGGAGAGCGAAGGGCCGGGAAAGCAAAACCAGACAGGTCTTGTCGTCCGGAATGTAGTATTTGTGTAGTTTTTCTTTGTCAATTTAGTGTACGAGCTTCACATTAACTTCGGTTGCAATGGATGATTTTTGGTACATTTTTTTTCAAAAGAAACTGCATCCGATTGCTGCAAAATGGCTCCTAGCTCGTGGACCATAATGACTCCTGAGCTAGCAGATCAATCTTGTTACCGAGGGCATTGCCGTTTACCACTCATTAAACAGTTGCACCACTCGGACACACATAAAGCTTGAGGTATCATGCCGGATGAACAAGGTAAAACTACATCCCTTAACTAGCCAAGCGATATTTGTTGTCATGTATTTATACTAGCAGCCGGTTTAAGCTACCACCTGGTAGCTTAAGCCGATTCTAGTAGAAATAAGACTATTTAATTTCTACCGGTGGCCACATAAGCAACCACTAGCACAAATTGATTTATAGTGACTTGCTTGTGTTGCCCACCATAGAAAAATATAAACAACCATATTTTAAGAAAACCATAATTTTTTATATAAAGTCGGATGTAGACAAACTTTATATCAATTTATTGACACTTAAAAACTCCGGTTCTGCCCATAAATCCTTCGTAGTTTCGAAAATCACAAAGCTCGACGGGATATAAAACTTTATAATTAATTTTTTATTTATATTTAGGTTTTTTTATAATTAAAATTTTAAAATGGTGGGAATAGATTTGTGATCCCAATTTGTTCCAGAACAAGTGTATTGGCATGTGCCCTAACCGCCAGCATAAATCCCTTATGACTGGCAGTACAAATCTTTTTTAAGTAGTGATCATAGCTGTGTCGACCTAGTATGCTCTTAGCATTCATGTGAGCCTTATAGTTTTCTTTTTGGCAATTTTGATGACATATCATTGAACTATAGTGCGAACTATGCTGCAAAGCTACCATGGAAAAAGTAAAATATCTTCTTTAGCATTTTTTCGACAAGATGCTATAGGACATCTTATACATGATTTGTATAAAAGGAACATGAACTTTTTATATCACAATTTTATCAAAAAACATTACAACTAAATATATCAAAGCATTTTTCTGTACTGCAAGTCCGCAACCATAGCCACTCTGTCAAACCTGTCAATGGTGGAAGAGAAAAAAAAACGAAGAGATAAGATTTGGACGAACCCAAATTGCAAGGTATCTTTTGGATACAACAACAGTGGCCCGTGCTGAAATATGGATACACATAATTGCTTGAGAACCATTTGGAGGGCTGCACCAGAAGCCCGATCTTGACTTAATTTGCTTGTGCTACTATTTGTCGACACAACCAAGCCCTTCACCAATGCTAGCTAGATTGAACATCACTAAGATGAAAAAAGAGCAGGAGAATAGTTATTATTCCAAATAGTTATCATCAGCTCTACCCAACCAATGGCGCCATGGACATAAAATCCTTAGCCAATGGCATGCCCCTCGGAAAGAAACCAATAAATTAAAAGTGAGATTGACTAGGGTATCAACACAAAGAAGATTTGTCAGCACCACCACCATTCACGAAGGTGGGGATATAGATATGTACTTTATTTCAATGAAAGCATTAAAAAAATTACTACATCAAAATGGATGGATCTCCATTATTCCCTATCATATCGGCAGCTCATTGGTGATGACGGGGACAGAGGATGATGCTAGGGTTGAAACCATTCGTGAGACCTTTACAATTTCATAAAAAAAATGTATTGATAGGCACCACTATTTGTAACATAAAAGAGGTACTAAAAATTTCGATACCTAGGTATCAAGTTCAAAGCTATAATTTGGATACCTCATTTTAGCTCTATTTATTCTGGCCTCCCGAATGAGCCCTTAAAACATCGAATGAGCCCTCGGCCAAAGCAACCACTGTCGTGTTGCCAAAGCCACAACGTACGCTCCACGCGTCCCTTGACGCTCCCTTCAACATGCCCTTGGCAGGCTGGCTCTGGCCACTGTCGTCATTGTTCCCCTTCTACACTTGGATGTAGACTATGATGGTTTCCTTTGCTTCGTGTCGATCGGTCTAGGGAGAAAGAGAGATCGTGTAAGGAGGTGGCACTTGGCATACGAGAAGAACTCAACCTTAGGAGTTGGATGGAGAATTGCAGATCTTGTTTGTTGGACTGACGGAGGTATTGCACCACAAATGGACCATCGGACCTTTCAGAGATTAGATTGTGGAACTAGGCTGCTCTTCTTTGTCTAGCTCAAAAAAAATTATAATTTGAACCGACATGCATCATGCGTAATAAGCTAATAAACATTATCTTAAAAAATAAGCTAACAAAGTTTAAAAAAATACCCATCATCTCCTGTGCGGTCTGCCCTACATGGCTATCCGGTGCAGCTAGCCTTGCAACTCATCAGAGCTCTGGCACATCATATCGCCGCCGAAAGTTAGTTCGTGCTGTCTGAGCCAACTCGCATGCCTTGATGCATGGCCTGACCCTGACGTCGAATTTACCGGACCTGGGCCACCTGGCCTACGTGTGACGACCGGGATGGAACACGAGCGCTTCGCTGGGTTTATGATCTTTTTTTCACCTTTTGGCATGGTTGTTCTCTTCACCGCAACCACCGAATCATGTGGCCACGATCTCTCTTTTCAGAGAGCCTGCTGCAGGCCGGGATGTGTCAACCGCGCCGAGATCTGATCTTGTTCGATGTGTCGGAGATCTGAGGCTTCATCCACGTCGGAGCTACGACGGCGTGCCTCCGGACGTACTTTTTTTTTACTAAATAACTGAATCTCATGTCATGGCGAGCGTACGACGTTGTCAGGAGGTAGTTATAGGCTGGTAGGAGTAAAATACTTTGCGTTACAGGGAAAAGGCGTGCTATATTCCCTTTGATAAGTCCTCCTCGGTTCCAAATTATAAATTATTCCAATTTTCTTGGAAAGTCAAAATATCTCAAGTTTGACCAAATTTATACAATAAACTACTAACATTTATGATACCAAATAAGTACTATTAGATTCTTCATTAAATATATTTTCATAGTACATTTATTCGGTGCCATAAATTTTTATAATCCTCTCTATAACTTTGGTCAAACATAAAATGGTTTGACTCTTCAAGAAAGTTGGAATGACCTACATTTTAGAACGGAGGGAATACGTACATAGCTATAGCTATAGGAACATAAGAACTATTGAATTGAATCCCATGTTGCCATATCTTTTCATGCACTGTGATGCGTGCCCGCTATTAAACTGCTTGATCTAGTGATTCTAGACGTGTGTGCTAGGAGAACACTCGTATCACATACACTGCACATACGGGGGATGCATTGTGATATTGAAAAACTCATCAAGGGAAAAAAAAGCTAATTTAATTCAGTCTGTGATAATGTCCAGAATTAATGGATCCTAATTCCATTGCTTGAGGAACATAATGTGACGGCTTCACCGGTGAAGTAAAGAAAAAAATATAATGCTTCACCTAGCATACCTCAGATTGTGAAACAGTTTTACGTTATAGTGCCTCAATTTGCGCAAAATAGGTGAAGCTGGGAGATGGTATAAGTGCAACCACAATGTATTCAGACCAACTAGTCCAAATGCATGGGGTGCATGTCAATTGGTCTTTAGTTATGGAATATGCACAATGCTTAAGGTTTAGATGGGATTCATGTAAGTGGAGAGAGAGTGAGAGTGTACTGATATTTTATTTCATAAGGGCAGCCCATAAGCACACGAGTAGCTGAAGCTATGGACCGGTAGTTGCACAATATTTTTAAACTAGTTGTAGAATTGTTGGGCAACATCGAGGTTACCCTAAGCCCTCCCGAATGAGCCCTTAACCTCACCCACTAATTTGATGGGACTTCATCGATTGAAAAAAAATCGCACAATTCACTCTATTTAAGTACGGGGAAAGTGTGAAAATGGAGGCATGCATTAAAGGCTTGGCAAATTTTGATTGAAGAAAGTATATATGCTTCTAGTTGACTTCATCACACTTAGCCAAGGATTTCGAAGAAGAAGATGTATGAAAGTTTATATGCTTCTAGTGTGTGGGTGCTAAAATTGTGACAACCATATCCAAACAAGTACCAAAGTCTGGGTCAGCCTAGCTACGTACGGGCCACCTCTAGGTAGGTCCCTGCATTATCAACGTCTAGTTTCTTCGCTGCCAATTCCAGTAGGAGATCTTTGGTGCAGAGCTGCCACTGCCACAAAGATTCCCGGACCGATCTACGGATCTAGCCAGTTTAGGCTCGGAATCTTTCGTCCAACGGCTGGCTTGGCCCACCCAACACCTTGACCACCAACCACGCACACAACACGCATGCAACACAGCAACATCGTCGAGAGTAACATGCATTGCAGATTTGCAAGCGGATTGTCCATGCCGCTGCTGAATTCAGGACCAACCAATTCCGGCCGGTCCTGGCGTCCTGCAGCGAGAACTTGTCCATTTCCCTTGTAGTACGAGCAGTACCACATCTCCAGGACCAGGACTGGCTGACTCCCAAGTCCCGTCATCACAACAGCTCACAAGTCTCACAAGTTAGCATTTGCATTGTTGGCTCCTAGGATGTTCAATTTCCATGTGTCTTTTCTGTTGCCCGTTGTCCCTGCCAAAACCATGTCCATGAGAACTAAAAAAAGTTGCCTCTTCGAGTAGTGAACGATCGAGGAGGAGTACCGCCAGCTTGATCGTACGTGGATGCGATCGATGGATGGGCTGAACGGCCAATCAGGCGGCTTTGCGTGCGCGGGAGCTCCGAGCTCGGCGGTGGCGGCGGGGATGGGGAGAGGCCAAGTTGCGGCGGGTCGCACTCCGTCGACGTGCTGCTGACCTCCGCCCCCGCGCCATTGGTGTGTAACTCTCAAGTTGGCGTAGAAAATTCCAGGCGATGGAGTAAGCCGACGCTAGCTGCATGGGAGTTTTAGGCGGCCGTTTGGAACGTCGTCGGACGTTTTTTTGAGAAACCTATTATAATTAATGTTCCACTACATCATACATGGGCCATATATAATCTTAGGAGGGATACTTTCTCTATGTCCCACAAAGAAATGCAATTGTAACATACAAACTTTGCCTCACGTAGAATGCAATGGCTTTTGAACCGGCTTCCACAAAGAAATACTCTCTCTTGTTTAAGCCACGAACCGTTTCTCAGCTACTGATGGGAGCTGAGAACCGAAAAGTTTACTCAAGCTCTCATGACAATTAATTAGGTACATCTAAGTCATTTGTCTTCCATACTAATCTGTCTACAAATCTTGAAATTGCATTTTTGTGGAATGGAGGGAGTAAGTACCAAAAGTTCGTGAATAACTAATCAAAACTGCTTTTGTCAATAAAAATCTTCAACCACTCGGAGTGTGAGTTCTCTCAATGTGGTCATGATAAACTTCGGTTACCAATCACTCTATGCCTTTTTATTTCACATCCATAGTTTTTTTCCTTTGCATAGCGCTACCATGTGTCATCAATATGTGTTTAGTTCAAACCTTAGCTTGAGTTATATTAGCTCTTGTTGCAACCCATGTGTCGTGACTTTTCATGAATTTTGATTTAGCTTTCCAGTTTTGATCTTTTTTCTTGCTGCAATTTTTCTCTCCACATGTTGTTTAGTTCAGACCGTATTGTTATTTTACCTCTTTTTAAAACTACTATTTATTTTAGTAGAAAGTATGAATTCTTTTTGTCTTAGACTGCACTCTTAGTTACTACGTACTTTGGCATAACTGGCAGTTTAGTCTACACCACAACACTAGTTAAGAGGTATCGACTTTTCTCTTTGCTAGTTATATTACTATATACAGTGGCATAACAGGAGCGTGCTAGTATATTTTTTTCATAAAATGTGGTTGTACGTATAATTAAACTGCAAATACATATATGTTATAATATTTTAGTCAAAATGTATACATTTATTTGAAGTAGTGACTTACATAACTTATTGCTAGGGGTATTAATACAATTTAAAATAAATTTTTAGTGTCATTAGATGTGATATGTTAAGGTTTTTTTCATAATTGTTAGAAATACATCCGCTCTACATGTGTAGTGGCACAGAACATGTATGTTTACTTTGAGAAGTCTTTAGAAATTGATAGCGATAAATTTGGGTAATAGAAGCACATATAGGGGTACTTTATGGTATTTTGAATGATTCATAAAACATTTGTGGGTAATTTAGATGGAGAATTAAGAGATTATTTTTAATCATAGTATGGTGGTAATTTAGATGCTAATTTAGGGAGGTAGGAGGTTGCTTTATATTGTCTTTCATAATGTACAGGTAGGTAATTTAGATGTAAATTTTGAGAGTTTCTCTTAAGATTACATTTTATATTGGTATAGGTGGGATATTTTATATGTAGATTTATGGGTTAATTTAGTTTATTTTTCATAATACTTGTAGAGGCAACTAATTTAGAAGAAAAGTATATTATTTAAAATAAAATTAAAATCTAATCTACGATGGGTATTTCTTTTTTTTAGAATTTTTAGAATTTATATTTTCTAGCGCATCTTGTAATAATTAGTATAAAGCCTCTAATTAGAGACAGTAAGATAATTATGATAAGGAAGGTGCATTGATAAACGGATAAGCATCAACACACGCTAGGGTTTTTTATTAAGAGAGATGCTAACTTGTGTCTGTTGATAACCATGCTTATGTTATAATGCTTTGCTTATACATTAGTGCGAGGTTTCAGGCTCTGTTGTCCACGTAACTAATGCATCCTTATCACGATGACCACGGCTACGGCTACAGACAATTATCCTGGTGCATGCGTGCAGGATGGGTTGGCACGGTAACGTGTTTGGACCGAACAATGGCACTCATGTCCTGAATCCTAATAGGCTCTCCTGATTGCATTTTATTTGTCTACTAGGGAAAAAAAATTGTGGCCAAAGCTATCTGACAGAATTGGTCAGGATGGTTTAGCTTATTCAGACCGTTTGATGCGTCCAGATGGTACTTGATCGAGAGTTGTCGTTGCGCCCTAGCTGATCATATGCTTCTACGTGTTTTTGGTGACAAGCAAGGTCGTGACTGGTGAAGGCGCGCTGCTGATTGCATCTGAATGATCGAGCTGCTGGTGTTGCTGCTCCTTCTCCAGTTGTCACGCGGCGTCGGCGATCCATGACGTGTTCCATCTCTGTTTACGTGTCATGTTAGTTCTAACTAATACACTTCCTGTGCTATGCGTCCTGCAGCCTTTGGGTTGGGTCTGATGAGATACTTCAGTTCCATTCAACTCAATCAATATCGATACAACATGTATATCTGTGAATCATGTGTAGATCGAGCAACATAGACTATAATTAAACCCAGTGATCGTTTGAGTAATATGCAATAATTTCCAGCATTAAATAAACTAAATGCAAACAAATTTATAGCGGTCAATGTAAATTTTATTTGCATTGATTACTTCATCTTTGAGATATTTAAAATATTTTTTAGCTACCCTGGCTTCATATGTTTATTGTGGGCTGTGGCAAACTGGCAATCGAATTTGCGGAATCATTTTGCGATACAAGCAATAATTTCCAACACAAGTCACTACGCCACCCTTGCCTAATTTAACCAGTAAGCCACATTGTTACATCAGCCATGTCGACTCCCTTTTACATTGAATCTAGAAAATTCTCACATCCAACATGGGATCCTGCATTTCGTTTTCATAGCTGCCAAAATTCTACTTCCCTTGGAGCATGATCAGTGGCAATTGATGTCTCAAAGTGACATACAGCACAGCCGATCGACCAATAGATGGTGTGGTGGTTAAAATGGACCGAGCAAGGTTGAGTGCAGACCAGATTGAATTGTCTGAATACAAGCCTTTTTGGACTCAAGCAACCTCATTTCCTTCTTTACTTGTGGATCAGGTTTATGTAATTTAGGGCTCCCTTAGGCATTATGTATCCATGAAAAAAAATGAAAGGGAATCATTTCAGCATGTGCGCAGGTCACTAGTCTTAGCATCAATAATTTGCCTGAAAATTTAAAATTGAAATGGAAACTCCTTTTGCCCCTTTTTGTTTTCTCTGAATATTCTAGGACAACTAATGCTGCTGGTTGCAGTACTGGTTCGTCTGTGGCCATAGCTTTTTATCAGGAATAGTTGCTGCTTTGCGTCGGTATCAGGCAATATTAATTAACCGTAGATTTGGCTAGTAGTGTATATAATCGCATAAAAAGCTCGACCTTTTCTGTGCACTGTCACCCACTTAATTTTCCGAGTTTATATACACAGGGGCGGATTTAGAATGGGGCTGCGCCCCGGGCTGAGCTGTTGAATTACACCTAAAATAGTCTAATTTTATCTCCTAAGCCTCATTTTGTTAGGCTAAACAGCACATAGGTTAAAGGGACTCCACGGTCTCGCCCCGGGCTGCAGCCCGGGCAGCCCGGGCCCTGGATCCGCCCCTGTATATACATGATCTGGTACATGTACGTCATGATCACTTCTATGCCTGCTGGGGGTAATTGCTCAACGTTTTGCAGCATCGGCCGATATTATGGTTCATAATTTGCATGAAAGATTTATACTAATTTGCACATTCTACGAATTCGTCTCCGAAGGACCATCAAATTGCGCAAGTTCCAAGTTGATGGGCATATATGATGGGTCAATGGCTGCATGCTTTCTGAGAAGGTTCAGAAACTAGGCCTTCCCTTTCAGCTGGCCACTTACATTGCAAGCAATGAAGCAATTGACCACTCTAAGCAACTGATCTTTGTTCAAAGAACTTAGACTGGTTAATGAATCATTACTGGATTGACTAAAGCAACATCGGACACCAGTTGACAAAAGTGCATGCCTAGCTAGCTTCACGGATGCTGAAAACAAGTGGATGACCAGACCACGTAGGATTTGCCTTTCCTTCAGAATAACTAGAAGGAGCTATCCAATTTTGTTTTGAAAAATAGGCACCCGGATTTGAAGTGAAAAGAACTCGGACGTGGACTGGGAAGGTACGGTGTGTGCCGCCGCCCACATGCACCTCTCACTGTGAAATAATAAAGCTTCCTTGATGTAGGGTTTTCTTCTTTTTGATGTAGGGTGTTGATGTCCCTTCTTCATTGTAGGCATGCTTAGCAGTAGCAAAGATAGAGGAAAAAAAATGAAGAAGCGGCATAGGAGCATGCCTTACAAATAAAATGGAAGCAATAGTACAACCTGAGAGCTGGAATTCCATTAGTACGTTTCTCAGTGCAGCACACCGGCATACATCTACCTTGTCTCGTCCTCATGTTCTTACCTCCAATGCAGGATACGCCACTATAGCTTTAGCACCAAGCTGGGCAGGGATCGTGTTGTTTGCATGCTTGGAGTTGGAGGCGGTGGAGTTTTTAAAAGGCGATTAAGGCACTATTCAGGCTCGTGTATACCAGCATTGTCCAATTGTCTTGTGTGAGATGAGGGCATATGTTCAGAGACAGGATGTTTGGTTGAGCTTTTAGGTGCCGGTTTATTGGAGAGGTGCGTGTGTGCGCGCGCCCGATCGTCGACATACCTAAACAAACAGATTGGTGTGGCCTGGTGGGTAATTAGGCCAGCCTAACAACTTCAACTACGAGCGCTAGTGGCGCCACGTCGGCGAAAGTGTACTGGCTATAGCTAATAGTCCCCATTAACGTGCAACACGCTGATGGTCAGCGACACGCATATGTTTGCTTATTCATGTGACGCATCTCTGCACCACATGGTGATGTCGATTAATAATAATGGAAGTGGTACATATGCGTCATGCTGGAGCTGGACTTTGAAGCGTTAAACGTAGCAGTATGTTGATATTCCATCCAGTAACAAAAGAGTGGCGTTCTCGACACCGACATGGTTACTAAAACGCTATTTTAGTTTTATCTTATTACTAGTATGGAATAATGCGTTAAATCATAGAAAAGTTGTAATATTTTGAAGTTACTTTTAAGATAATGCAGCTACACTATTATAAAATTCGATCAAAATACTTACAACAGATATCAATGATTAAATTCTAAATGTGTTGGCTGCAAGCAATCTAAACAATACTTCCTCTCAGATCAGAAATGTAATAAGTAGTTCATCTATGTTTGTCACAAGTCTTACCTTTGATTATAAATATATAAAATTTTGTGTATATCAATAGCACAAGATAAATATGCTAGATTCATTATGAAAAATACTTTTGTAATATGTTAATATATATATATATATTTCAATTTAAGATATTATATATTTGTAGATATTGCTTGTTAAGGTATCATATTGGAAACCATGTCTATGTCCTGATGAATTTGTATTTCCGATTGGATGATTTTTTTTCCTTTTTACTGAAGGTAGTATCAGCTTTGCAGAAAACAGCATGCTCCAATCACCTATAGAGTAGAGACGGCTCTTAATAATACTAGCTGCTCATGTTCCAGTCAATGGCAGCTTAGACATACTTAGAAGGATCTAATGAAAGCAAATTGATGGTACTAGCTAGAACGAATGAGATTCAACGAAAACACGCAGAGCAAAACCCGTGGATCATCAACTAGGCAAAAACTAAAGAAGCCACGCACGCACGCCACTTGTTATTAGCATTTCTTTTCTCAATTCCTTTTTTATCTCCATCCGTAGTAGTGTGATCCGATGCCCGCACGCTGAGAAATCTCCGGCGAATCGCTTCAGAGAGATCATGTGACGCGGCTTTTGATTTCTGTGCGAGGAGTCACAGAAGTAATTAACTTTTTTTTATTTCTCTTTCCCTGTTCGTACGTGCGTAGTTATACATCGATGGCTCCGATCGACAAATTACACGTTGGTAGGTAATAAACTGAATTGGAAGAAAGAAATCAAGACCAGCAGGGGATATGGTCAGACTTTCGATGTGTCGATTCGCGGTTGGCCCGAAAGACTGTCTGAACTCTTAAATATACTCATCACCACGAAAAAAAAGTGATACTTGCACTGCATTGCAATTTGCGGTACTCATGTGTGTTGCTTAAAATTAAAAGAACAGAATAATGACACCCTTAGCTTTCCTTGATATTAAGGCCGATCGACACTAACGACAAGATGCAACTTGATATGAATTACCACCTCTCAAGTTTTTTAGATAAAGGATAGAAATCCAGCCTCTATATCCACGTGTGGATATATATATAGCCAAAATTACAGGAGTTCTTAGACTTCAATCCTCAAAGTTGAGAAAAGTAAAACACCAGATGGAAAGCTAAAAGACTAGGGAAAAAAAGCTAGAAAGACTATACTTCAAACTTTTTCTATATCCTTGC
The DNA here is from genome assembly GCF_005286985.2 of Setaria viridis. Classification (NCBI taxonomy): domain Eukaryota; kingdom Viridiplantae; phylum Streptophyta; class Magnoliopsida; order Poales; family Poaceae; genus Setaria; species Setaria viridis. Next base: position 10,210,456 of record NC_048266.2, read on the forward strand.
TTCAAACATGTTTTGTCTGTGCATCAACCATCCTTATTCCTTCACATCACTTGTCTACTTAGAAACTTTGATGTCCTGCAAGAAAAAGGTTACGTGGTACCTGAGGATCTTTGTTGTGTAGAAATTGCACTAAGTCGATCTCGATCACGACCTAAAGCACCTCACAGCATCCCCATCGAACACAATCGCCAACACATGAGAAGTCACGCTAGCAAGAACTACTGACAGCGAGGCAAACAACACCGTACATAGGATGCCAAACGATACCTCCAAGGAGGTCACGACGTCGTAGACGCCGCCGCCACACAATCGGCCGATCGAAAGCCAACCAACTAGAATAGGGTTTTCACTGGGAGATCCAACAATACCACAACAAGGCCTTCAAGGAGGAAAACGACATCCAAGAGCGCCGCCATTACCGACACCGGCACATACTGGGTAAGGCTTTCGCCTGGTACTTCTGCACAGTTGCGATCCACTAAAGGAGCCGGACACACCAAGGCCATTGAAGGCCTGCTACAAGGACCACCCAAGGCCGCCCGCGAACACCTAAAGACCGAATACATTAGGAGCACGTCGGTTGCCCAGCTTGTCGCAGGTAGCCCCACGCCATCTCACCGGTGACCAAGTCACCGCTTGCACTTGGGCGTCTGGATGCCTCCTGCCTGGGGATGTCGGGCACATCATCCCAGCCGCCACTAGCACGAATGACGAGGCACGCGCACGCACCTGACAGACATAATGCATACCGTCCGCGCCACAAGTGTCGTGCGCAGCCGCAGGCCCCAAGATCCGACCGTGCTCGAGCCAAAACAACATGACACCATCAGCCTCGGGGACAGCACCGCCAAGCAATGAGGCCGGGATCCATCAGATCGATCATCGGAGATGCTGGATCCAGGCGAAGATGAGATAGATCGGGTTGCCTGCAGACGACATCGTCCGCCGCCGGAGCACGAGCAGGAGAGATGGGTGGGGGAGGGGGAAATGGCGCCCTGCCGCCACCCTCCTCGTGCCCCGACAGGCTTCCGGCGAGGCTCTCCGGCGATAGTGAGATGTAGGGGATGGAGGGGAAGGGATCTTGGGAGGTGGATGGGGGAGTTGCGCCCATGTCGCCCGCGAAAGGGGCGACGCGGGGGACGATTCCACCACCTCTCTAGTAGTTTTTGTGAAAAGCGATCGTAAAGCTGGTAGTTTTCAGGTAATTAGATCGTCAGTAAAGAGTATAGTAAAGGTACATATACTAAGCAAGAGGCGGCTATCATGATCCGAAAGGCGAAGGAAGCAAGTATAGTAAAGGTACATATACTAAGCAAGAGGCGGTTGTCATGCTCTGAAAGGCGAGTATATATATGTGGAATTTGTGGATGATGCGTGCATAACTGGATACACTTATTAGCAGAGTATATGTATCGATGCTCAAGCCTCTTGTCGTTTTTTTTCATGTATGTCATGCCAAAATGTCGCCATTTGGAGATCTGGGGGTGTGTCTGTCATGTGATCGAGCTAAAGAACTGGAGAAGGTTCTAACTGGAGTGAGAGAAGCAAATATTTCTCCATGATCCACTTACGTAGTTTCAACTTCTGAAAATGCCTTGTTCATTCTTAATTGACGGTGGAGGGGTTGATGAAGTCATCTGAAACCAAGTATTGGTTGGCCAAAAAATTTACCATCAGAATTTGCATTGCTCTAATTATTTTAATAAACGAATAGCGTTGCCCACAACTGAAAAATAATGTGTGGGATAGACAAAATTGCTTAGGTATGTTTGATAGCATTTGGTAAACGCATCGTGTGAGAGATGATTGCATCTTTGGCCACTCCAAAGTCAATGGAGTAGCTAGTTATGGTTTTTCCAATATATTGGGAATATAAGGGGCTAGCATTCCAAGATTTTGTATCACTTTTACAGTGGGATCCAATCTATATAAATAAACAAACCAGCTAACACAAAATCTTAATGCCTTTAGAAAGAGACAACTACGATGTTTACTTGTCATTATTTTGATGTGCATCAAGTTTTCAAACCTTCCTCTGTTGTATCTGTTAAGTATTTTACATCCACAACATCAACGATTTTGGAAGACAATATTTTAAACATGAGGAAAATGAAAAACACAGGAGCACTAAAAATTTGTAAATGTAAGGTAATACATTGGAAGTTTTCCTAAATTTCAGACGAGCTCATCTCCACACCTATGCAAAGAATTGAAAAAAAGGGTGGATATGTTGATTTGTATATGATTTTATATGATTTTATAGAATTCATTACAAGATAACCATATCTAGTTTTCTCCTACACTCCTTGCTTTCAAAATATGCTGTTGTAGTTCAGTACTACATCTTTTGGATGTAGAAATCACATGGTTTTTCCCTTTAAAAATAATCAAACAAACCCTAAATGACCTGGAACAGATCAGCAGGAACATGCCAGTGAACTAATGACCGGGGATGTGCATACAAAATGTCACCATATAAGTAAAAGAAAATTTTGAAAATAGCACCTTTACAATTCGGTTGTTCCTATATGCTGCCCTCAACAATTTTCTTCTCTGCCACTAGGTTTAGTCAAACTTTTTCTTAAAAGATTATGAAATACTGTCATCCCAAAGGAAAGAACAATCGAGCTTTCCACATCGAGATTGACACTAACAATCTCGAAGTTACTTCACAGCTCACGAGATTATTGTACATATATACTCTGTCCGTTTATTATCCATGCGTACATATAACGACATCCGAGCATTACCAACGGCGGTGCATCATCATACTGTTTCTATCAAGGACTTCGTATTAACCCTTTAACTTTTTCTCTGGATCTGAAATACATCGTCATCAAATTAAAAAAACATTTACTTCTGACACTCAGCTTGAATCCTCCTAATCACCTTTTTCGTTATGGAGTACGTACTACCTCTGTCCCTAATTATTTAGCTCCGTTCCTAATTATTTAGCGTTGATTAGTTCAATTTGTCAAATATAAAGGGTAGAGGACTACTCCCTCCATTTTATTTAAACTGTAGGTCGTTTTAGTTTTTCTAAATTCATAGTTTTTATTATGTATTTAGATATTACATCTAAATACGTAGAGAAAACTACGTATCGTACAATTTGAAACAGACCGTTGACATTCAGCGGAATAGTGGATGTATAAAGTGACCGTAAAGCACGTAGTTTACAGGTAGTTAGGTCGTCATTTCGGATTTATATACAGAACGGGATAGGCTGTCACGCACGAAGGAAGTATGTGGATGATGGATCATGGACGCATATATAAAGTTGCATACGCACACTTGCCGATCATGGTTCATGCACGGCAAGGGATGGAGCTACGGAAGTGGCCAGGCAAACCAGTGGATAGAAAGTGGTCACGGAAAAGCCTGAGCTACGTAGGCAGCAGTCCATGATCCAGTAGGCGCGTGCAGTTGGGTAAAGCAGAGGCAGACCGACCCCTTCACATCTTGAACACGAGAGCTGCTTATACATGGCTCTAGGCGCTTTGCTCTGCATGGAGCATGACGTGACAGCAACCACAGCAGAAACCTTCACGTAAAGGCTTGCTTTTGTGCGTGCATGATGTGGCCATTACAATCGAGTGCCCATAAAGGGATCATCATTCTTGTTCGCCCGGCCTATTTAGGGAGGAGTTCATGTTGCCCAGGACTGCAGAATCTGGTTAATTGCTTCCCCAGGCCCCCAACTGAAATATACTGTAAACTTTCCTGATCTCTAGCAGCAGGAACATGTTAGTACAAATGTAAACCAGATTACTTTTAGTTATAGTAGGTAAGTTGCACTAAAATGGTATGGGCACATTTACCTACAAATTGTTCACACTATTACAATGCATGGTTCAACTTTGGCTTTTGGTGCATAATATAGAGCCAGGATGGCACCTTTTGGCGATTGACGTCATCCACTATATTCAAGTGAGAACTGGAGAAGGTTTTACTGGACTACCACGAAAAAACATTTCCCCTTCAAATTAAACATTTTAATTCCCCCAATCTTCTTGAAAATGCCAGAAAGAATTATTCTGAATTGACGGTGGCCACAGAATTTTACATCAGGGCTGATTCAGTCCACCCACTGAAACCAAGTATGGGGTTGTACACGTCTAAAGCATCCATCAGAATTTGCATCGTGCTAATTATTTTATTAAACGAATGACAATGCCCACAATAGTGTGGCAGACAAACTTGCTTATGCGTCTCCGGCCAAGTAGCCATTCCATAGCCAATGGAGCGTTCGTGATTTTTCCAGTATCTAAGGAATCGAATGGAAGTGCATTTCAAGTAGTGTCCGTTTACTTATACAGTAGATTCAGCGTTTTGGGGGCGTTTGGATAGCAGGGACTAAACTTTAGTCCTATCACATCGGACGTTCGAATACTAATTAGGAGGACTAAACATAAGCTAATTACAAAACTAATTGCAGAACCCCTAGGCTAAATCGCGAGACGAATCTATTGAGCCTAATTAATCCATCATTAACGAACGGTTACTGTAGCACCACATTGTCAAATCATGGACTAATTAGATTTAATAGATTCATCCCGCAATTTAGCCTAGATGTTGTGTAATTAGTTTTATAATTAATCTAGGTTTAATACTCCGAACACCGCCTAAATAAACTACTTAACGCAAAATTATAAGCTTCCACCAGAAAGATACAACTATACGATGTTTGCATGTCACTATTTTGATGTGCAATCAAGCTAGTGCTCAATTTTTTTCCTTAGCTACCCATGTTGGCAGTACAACCATTTTGGAAGATGTGATTTTAAACACATGAAAACGAAAAGAAAAATATGCAAAACAGACATGGGGGGCATGAAAACTTAAATGGGCCTTCTTATGTCACAAATTGAAATATTCAGCTTAACAAAGCCCATTAATCGGGCGCGACAGCGCAAAAAGATGCGGTCCAGTAACTTGAAATTTCATCGAAAATAAGGCCCAAGCCCACCACCCGCCCAAGGCCCGTCGTCCCTACAACAGATCGTAGCGCCGCCGACAGCCTCCCACGAAGCGGCGGCCGAGTTCTTGACTTGTCTCGAGGGTTTTGGCAGCGGCGGCCGGAGATGGGGGAGCGGGCGAAGGAATGGCTCCTCGCCGCTGGCGCCGGCGCCGCCGTCGGCGCGCTGTCAGCCGCCGCGGTCATGAATCTTCTATCGAGGTATCCGGCGCCAAGCTGGACCTGGGTGACACGGAGCGTTCTGCTGACGCTCGCTTCGTTTTGATGCGCAGATCCAAGCGGAGAGAGGGCTACGTGCGGCAACTGCTGGAATCGAATGGCGTCACGGCTGGTGCGGGTGCGATTGCCTCCTGTTGCTAGTTTAGCAGTGGGAAAATGATAACAATTCAAGATTAGCTTGTGTATCTGCTGTTGAAATTAGTTACTTGGTGGTGTTGAATTTGTATTCCAAAATCCTCTTAAATTGTTCGTTTTCAATCAGGCAACGCTCGATCCAGCAGGCATCTGGGTGCCACTGGTAGCTCCGATCTTCTCTCAGATGAAGTGGTCTCTGAACAGCTTACAAGGTTTGTTTTTGCTGTTTTCTTTCCCCAGTAAAGTTGTGGAGCGAGGCCTTAGCTACAAACCATCTGTCTGCATGATTGACACAGTTAATTGTTTTTGGATACTTCACAACCAGTGAATTACACATTTTGTTGCTATAGGTGTATCAATTCAGATAGCCACATTGCTTTATATTCTACTTTTAGATCGGACCAACCTATTGTGATTTTCATCTTTTGATATTGATGTTGTGTAGAAAAGCAATATAGCATGTGCTCGCTCTTTCTGTGCATAGCTTACTACTATCTTGTTAACATTTCACTTGTTAGCTTCATGATTTTCTCTTCAAACTACGCACCTACCACATATTTCAGATGTCAGCAGTACCGTAATGTGCTCAAGCTATTATGATTTAATGTTTTGTTTTTGTGATTACCAATATATGTTAATTTTCTGTATTCTAGGAATACACAATTTTTTGGCATGGACTCTCAGAAGAAAGTGACTGAATCCTATGTTGTAGTCATTGGTCTTGGAGGGGTTGGCAGTCATGCAGCTTCTATGCTCCTGAGATCTGGTGTCGGCAGGTTGCTCCTTGTGGATTTTGATCAGGTGTGGATTTTGAGTGTTCCAGAGGTGGATACCTGACAGAGTTGTGAAAACTTGAATGCGCTTTTGTTTTGTTTGATTCTCTAGTTAACTAAAATGATTTAGTTAAACATGATTTACTGTTTAACAACCTAAAATCTTGTTTGGTTGTGAAGGATTTAACCAGGACTGAAAAAATCTTGTTTTGACTAAGATTCACATTATATGCTTTATGTAAAACTAATCTTAATTATCTTACCCAAAACAAATTATCATCTCCATGTTATCAACAGTTAAAGGGCAAAACTAAAAATGGTCTATTCTAAACTATCAGAACAGAATTACAACTTCAAATTGGTTTTCTCAACAATAATAAAACCAACTTTCTCTAAACTTGTTTGTTTCTGATTAATTCATCTGAATAGCCACTTAAGTAGTTGCACACTTGCACTAAGGTTTTTCAAAGTATCAAAAATTTATTTGACCAAGTTTGTGGAACGCATAGTCGCCATGCTGGTATGACTTCCAAATTTTCTATCCAAATCAGGTCTAGAATCATTGAATCATCTTTCATCTAGTGGGTGCCCCGCATTATCAATTCAAACTAGGGAGGATATAACCATGGGAAACATTTGTAGTGAGTAGCTTTTACAGCAGTATCAAATGGGTGGGTGCACATTACATTTTATAAGTAACATGTTGCATTTATAATAGGTGGGCATTAACAAGGCACTCATGATATGTTGAAAGGTCTCACTCTCGTCACTAAATCGACATGCTGTGGCAACCAGAGATGATGTTGGTACTCCAAAAGCATTATGCCTCAAGAAGCATTTTTCGATGATATACCCAGAGTGCCAAATAGATGCAAGAGTGCAACTGTATGATCCATCATCTGAGGCAGAGATTCTTTCTGGACAGCCTGACTTTGTTCTCGATTGCATAGATAACATTGATACCAAGGTAATAATTACTAGTATTGAAATTTCACCTTTTATTCTTTCATAGGTGCAAACAGTTTCACATGTTTAGATAGTATACTCAGGCTGTGCTTCAAATCCTTTCTAAATTTTCTGTTTTGTGTCAGCTTTTCTTAATAATCCATGCAACACCATATGGTTTCAATTTGATGAAAGAATATCTGGGCAGTACTAGTCCCTATGTAAACTTATATTTCCCTTACCTCTGTTTTCTGATGATAAAGCAAGACAAAGCCACCCTACATAGATAGTTTAAACCCATTTTTTCCAGCCCAAGTTGCTTGTTCAGACAACGTTTCTCTTTGTTATTTGTAACCATTGGAATATCCTTGCCCCTTAGGTGGCGCTCCTTGCAGCCTGCGTCCGCAGAGGTTTAAAGGTGCTTTCTGCAATGGGGGCTGGAGCTCGAGCTGACCCCACCAGAATTCGTGTTGCAGATTTGAGAGAATCAAGCAATGATCCCCTCTCTCGATCAGTTAGTTTGATACTCCTTCCAAATTTTTTTGAATAGTTCAGTCCCTTTGTAAGCTGCCATTCAATCAGTTACTGGCATGTTAAGATGTGCTGCAAATGATGTGTTCCAATTGCTATTTTTAGGTGAGGTACCGGCTTAAGAAGGAACATGGAATTGAAGGTGGAATACCAGTGGTTTTTTCATTGGAAAAGCCAAAGGCAAAGCTACTTCCCTTTCAAGCTTCAAAAGAAGAGGAAACTCCATCAGATTACCAGGTCAGCTCCCCTTGGGTTTGCATTCACACCCTCCTGCTGCCTGTTTGATCCATTTTTTAAACCCCCTTTTTTGATTTTCTGAATAAAAGTTTACATGACAAGTAACTAAATTCCTCTAAAACACCTAGTTGCTTATCTATGTGTGTGTTCATGACTACTGAGTACCGACAACATGCTTTGCATTATTCCACAGATTGTGCCAGGGTTTAGGGTTCGCATTATCCCAGTGCTGGGAACCATCCCTGCAATATTTGGTCAAGTTATGGCGTCCTATGTGGTTACTCAGCTTGCTGGATTAGATTTTCAAACTGAGCCAGTTGTTAACCTGGATTTGGATCATTACTGTATACTTCATCAGCGTCTTATTGAGCATGAGGAGCTGACATATGGGACAGCTGAGCAAGTTCTGGTACTCTTTTCTTGCTATCTAATGTCATAACCTCAAAATAAGATCTTTTCTTTAGCATTATTAGATGGAGGTGTTATTTATGTCAATTATGACAAAAAAAAGTTATAAAAAGGAATTCTTCACCTACACATATTGTGGCATATTCCTTTTTTTTTTATAAATTTGTAACATTGTCTTTTACAATTTAAAGGTAGATGCTGAAGAGATAATGTACATCGTCAAGGAATTGTGGCGTGGTCGAAGCGCTAGAGACCAAAATCAGAAGGACACTGGGCGGAAAATGTGGAGATCTGTCAATGAGCTAATGCTTGTCAGGTATGCTTACTTCTCTATCTGATAGTATGGCTTGGATGCCAGTTATCTTACCTTTTGTGGTGCAGCTTGAGTTCTCTGGAGCAAAGAACAATTTCGTGTAGGGTAGCAGCGAAACCCCAGCTGCTAATTATATCTGTAGTGAAGGGTGACTGACATGTTTGTTATCTTTAATGATATGAACCATTAGCTAAGCTGGCTGGCTGGCCATGTTAAATTATGACAATAATGTAGTTTGTCACCTTTAATGTGGTAAATTTCAATGGATTAACGTTTTTAACGATTATTCCTGTAATTATTTTTTTGCTTTATTTTGTTAGATGGGACAAATCAAAGCCTGCTGGTGCGTCAAACTTAATACTTCTCAAGTTCAGTGAGGTACTTAAGGCATCTTTACTCTAACCAACACTTCTCATATCTTTACTCTCCTATTCTCATGCTTCACCTTCTCTTCTCTGAAAGGCTGATGCGCATGAATCCACTACACTTGATCATATAAAAGAAGAGGAACCTGAATTCTACTCTATGGTCACGCGTGTGCTGAAACGGGCTGAAGTGGAGTTTGGTTTATGAGTGGGTCATCTATCTGATTGAAGTTTTGTTGCTGCGGTTCGGTTATACCCTTGGATCAACAAGTAGATCAAGCACTAGATTCAGTTCTGCGCGATCCATTTCGGGAATACCTGATGAGCATGCTACGATGAAAACGATGTGCAGGTTTGGTTTTCTGCAGTCGAACCATGAGCTTTCTGTCCTCATGGAATCGTGCCACTTGTCAGCTATGTATCAATTTTCCGCGTGAATCTTATCATGTAACCAGGCAAACCAAAGATTTTTTTTTTCTTGTGATCTGATGGGCAGAGCCAGTTTGATGCGATTCGGATCGTGTCGTGGGCACCCCCGTGTACATCACCGATGATATGCGAGGAAATTCTTGCAGAGTCCAGCAGAGACCAGGGGTCTTGGTCTTGCAATGGAGACAGTGACCTGATCCATTGCCGGGTTCGTCAAAGAGGCTGAAAGCGCGGCGTGCATCATTTGGTGGGAAGCTAGTGGTTCCTACCGGCATCCCGTTCACTCTGCAGCGCCGTCCACGCCTTTTCCCAAGACCAGGTCATGGGTCGATGGTTTCGAAGCTTTAAGACGTGGATCCTTGACTAAAATTTAGCTCTTGTCACGTCGAATATTCGGATGATAATTACGAGACTAAACATAAGTTAATTATAAAACTAATTGTAGAAGCTCTAGGTTAATTCGCGAGATGAATCTATTAAGCTTAATTAATCTATCTTTAGCAAATGGTTACTGTAGCATCACATTGTCAAATCATGGATTAATTAGGCTTAATAGATTCATCTTGCGAATTAGCCTCCATCTATGCAATTAATTTTATAATTAGTCTATATTTAATAATTCTAATTAGTATCAAATATCTGATGTGACAGGAGCTAAAGTTTAACGTAGGAAACAAACACCCCTAAATCCTGTGTTGTGTGCCGCACTGTATGGTTGGTTTATGAGTGGAATGTTGGGACCATGGCAAGCTGACTGCTGACCCGGTCTGGTCGGGTTCCAAGGCTCGGGGGAGTCTAGTTGTTGCGTGATGTGAAACCGATCTTTGGTGTGAAAAACAGAAGTTGTGGCCTCAGCGTGAGGTCAGCGTTCCCGTTTACCAAATCCTTTTCACATTTACCAAATCCTTTTCACATTTAGCTCAAGTACTTGCTTTGTTTCCAATGTTAGGTTTCTCGAGATGGATAGCTCTCATTTTTTTCAATCATTCTAAAATTTCTCTTAGCTTATTAACTGTGCCCAGTGAGAAACACGCAGTACGGTAGGAAACGTTTGCTCCTTTCCTTTTGTTTTTACTTGTCAGTATGCTTATCAAACAGGGACCAAACAAGATTTGACACAATGACGCCTAGTATGTCTTGTTAATGTGGTCATTTCTTTCACGATATGCTTGTCAAGAGAAATATGCATGCGGTGACTTCGTTAACTTTAAGATTTGTCTGTTGTCTCCCATAAGCATTCGTATGATGCCTATTATGTCTTGTTAATGTGGCTATTTCTTTTGCGATGTGCTTGTCAAAAGTAATATGCATGTGGTGATTTCATCAACTTTAAGATTCATCAGTTGTCTCCCATGGACATTATGGGCAGGATCTATCTACATGCGTTATAGGGTGAGTGCACGTATAGTGTATCCTTAAAAAGTTCAAAAGATTAATGAGCTAACAATTATATATTTAATTATGAATTTCAAACTTTTTTAATCCTTTTTTCCCTCCCTTACATGTAAGTGCTGGCGTGACCTGATAATTTGTTACCGCCAATAATCGGCCAGTTACCAACAAGTTTTGAATCATGTATTGTTACTCATATAAGAAAAATTTTCTGCGTAGCAAATAGAGACAAAAGAAAACTAAAATACTACTCTAGTGTACTGTATGAGGGATGTGAAGTACAAGATCTGGATTGGGATGTGAAGGATAGAAGTTAATGCCCAAAGATGCAAGGGAGAATTCAGAAGCAATGGGATTAAAGGCCAAAATGTCTACTCTGAGCTTCATTATTTAATTGGCAAGGTGTACTTAAAGATCAAAAGAAAAAGCTAACCTCAGTGATGCTAGTAAATTGAGGTTATTTGGTCGAGCTTGACTAATCTCGAGCAAACTTTGAGGGAACTTGTTCCACGTGCTGGTGACGGACACGGGCACACAGCAGCTACATACGATGGATGCGGAAATTAAGACGTACGCGATAGAATTTTCATTTGAGTTTACCAAGTTTTCTTAGCGTTGATGTATACTAGTAGTTCAAAGAAAAATTGACATGAATTTCTGGCTGACCATCTTTTGTTTGTTACAAAATTGAAATGCAGGAGACCATACTATATATTGAGAAATGTTATAGTATAGGTCTGCACAAAATTAGAATCAGGTAATAGTAGTAGCATTATGCTGCACAGTGTCAACAGTCTCATCAAATGCAGATTTGTTATAGATAACTATTAGACCATGAGTATGCAAAGAGTAAAAAAAAAATACATGATAAACTATATAAAGGAAGAATTGACTTCAGATTCAAGTCAAACAAATACCTCTGAAAAATCCAGGCAAGGAAAACTAATGTCAACCAACTTAGAATGGTAGGACTATATATGTCTGGCCATTGCTCCAAAAAATGTCAATGTTTCGATATTCCCAAAAAGGGTTTTATCTTCCCTGCTACAGGCCAACAATATGTAAAATTATGAAAAGAAAAACAGAATAATTCAGAAGACTTATGATGTAAAATTCCTGTAAAAAATGAGATCATGTATAAGACTTATTGGTTTTTCTACTCTATCTTCACAAGAGAGTTGGCTTGAATTTGGCCCATGTTCTCGCGCCTGTGCTAGCCTTCTAGGTCCTATTGTCCTAACCATTTTCAGCCAAGCTTTCATGAACAGCGACTACGTGCACACATGTATGGTTGTGTGCCTTGACACCTAAGCTGTTTGAATTTTGGTTAGGTAACGTGAATCCGGAAGCTTAAAGGACTATGAAGATGAATCATCGCTGGCGGCTGGCCAAAATGAAGATTCGTGGAAAAAATAGGAGTTGTGTCTCAGCGTGATAGATATAGCTGGAGCAGACAAAATTGCTCTGCTAATAACCTACTAGAAAGAAAGGATGGGCAGTGGAGAAATGCAATCTACAGGTGCAATATTTTCTATAATTTTCTGGACTCTAGAGAATGGATTAACCTGAGTCCTAGGGTTAGCTATATCGGATGCCAACAATTATCACCACTAGTCGATATAGCTGGAAAGTCCAATTAGCACTGATAGTCATAAATTTATTGGCTAAGAAATCCGATTTTTGGATGAAATTTGAAAAATATGTGAATTGGACAAAAAAATCAAACTATATCAGATATATCTCATCGGGAGCTCTTTTACGGTTCTTAAAAATTAAAAATTGGTACTTGTTGGTACTTCAAGGTACTTTCTTTATTTCCACCGTCTA